>NC_136071.1:241709803-242326053 GCF_964261635.1 Lissotriton helveticus
ATAACAATATTCATAAATATTTATAAAACGCTCAGTTAATTTATGGTCAGCTGGTCCAAGTCATCCTTTTCACCCCCAAATGAGCAAGGGATTTATGTACTAAAAAGACACAATACAACACTACTATCCAATAGAAGTACTAACAACTGTATTGACTTAACATAACTGAAAGATTGTGCTATTTCTTACAGTGCTGGAATGTGCATCAGATTTAGTAGGCAAGCCAAGTAGCACCAGCGCCTGAGCGCATAACTTGTGTACAAAAATGTTTTTTAAAGGTGTCCGTTTGTCCACCCACTAACATGAGCGCGCCCAAAGGTGAATAATAGTTAGCTTGACCTGCAAGTACTTTGGAGTGAGTTTCTTTTCTCCGAACCCCCAATAAACCTTTCTTCTGAAAACTGAAAATGATTGTGGCTGCCTTGGAGTTCAGCCTGCTGCAGAGCAACCAAACACCAGCAGGCGTATGGAATTGCATCTACTTCCATCACAAGCACGATGCCAATTATTTCAGTTCCACGCTCAGGGTTAGTAACTCGACTGCCATCCTTGAGAGGCTCACGTTACCGGATAAAGTTATTATCGAAAGCCTTCTACTTTTGTCCTGGCTGAGCGCAAGTAAGATTATCCGGCTCACATAATAAAGAAAACAAACAAAACAAAAAAAGCAGTGAATGTCAGGGGGTCAGGCAATAGAAAAGTTCTCCAGCTGTTGCGCCTGACTGGGGTCGGATACTGTTCCTAGTCTACGCGGTACAGGCCTACACCGGCGGAACTGCTTCCATTCACTTAACTACCAGCTTGTTTACACTGTGCACTAGCGCGGACTCTTTTCTGGCAAGTACATGTGCTGTTGTGTGCGTCTCCTGGTACGGTGCTTGCTGCGTGACGGAATATGCTGGCACAGGCCGCGTAAACAAAGATAAAGATGAAATACGCGCTCCCTGGGAGTTTACATTGGACAGTCCACTTACCACACTGCATGCAAAGATGTTCAAGCAAACGCCTGACAGAAAGTCCCGAAGAAAAACCAAAAGATGGCTGTATGCCAGAGACGGAGACAGGGAGCAGGCGGTACTCTCCTACTAACGTGGTACAAGAGTAGGCTGTGAAAATGGGAAACAGCCACTACAACGCGGCCGTTTCCACGGAAACGTTAACCACGCATGCATTACAACGCATGCGTGGTTACCACGAAAGCCTTTACCACGCATACCATTACTACGAGGTACGTAGTAAAGGTATGTGTGGTAAAGGGTAACAAAAAAAGGGGGGCTTGGGGGGGTCTCCCCCCCCAAAAAAGAAACTCACCTTAAAAAAACGTTGAGTTGTGCAGGAAAACGGCGTCCTTAAAGAGGAAACGGAAAGAATCTTCCGTTTCCTCTTAACGACGTACGACGTCACCACGAAGGATTAGAGGAAAAGCCTATGCGAAGAAAAAGCATTCCGTTGTAACGCATGCGTGGTAAAGGCATGCGTTGCAACGGAATTCGTTGTAAGATCACATATTCGTGAAAATAGCCTATTAGAGAGGAACACGCAGGACAGGAGCTAATTTAAAGGGACATAAACTAGTGTCTTTTTGGCACGTTCCCTTCTTATGCCTCGGGTACGTGTGGCGCCCCCTGCCGGTACATAAAGGTGGATAAGAAAAGGAGAAGACATGCATTAGGGATGAAAACCAAGTACTCTCTGTATGTAGGGGTGAGAGGAATAGCAAAATACAGGAACGATTTAGAAAAAATAGACAAGTACTCAATATGGAGCAATGATATGTGTTTACATGTACACACTATAAAACCATCTGCGATGATCTGTCAAGCTTTCGTAGGGTGATGTAGAGTTTTCAGAAATGTAAACTTAAACAAACCACTCGAGAATGGCTATCAGGTTAAAACTAATAGGCTCTACCCATACGTCCAGACCTATCAAATAGGACACTGCACTACAGACCCTCTGATCAATCCTCATTGTGTTCAAACATGGTTTTTACTAGGGATGGGCAGTACACAAGGAGTTTTAACTTTGCGGAATTCCAAGGAGTTACATAAAAACTCCGCAAGATTCTGCGGAGTTCTGGGAGCAGGAAGAATGAGGCATGTTGTTGTGCTCGTGCTGATTTTTAGCTCCAGAAGCTTGTTCCGCGCTGTGAAATCAGCCCGAACGGCACCACACCGCGTGCCAGAGGGCACTGCTTCTTTCTGTAGCTCGAGTAGATTTTCTACTCGAGCGGCAGTTTTCTTAACGAGAATGGTCGCGAACAGCCACCACGCCTGTGTGGATGCATCTCAGTGGAAGGCATTCTAGCACCGAAAATTGCACTAGGGGACGCAAATTCTCACTCACTGTGTGTGAGACAAAACTCTGCCACGCTGCAGTTGGCGGAGTTTTGAGAGAACAAGTGGGCAAAACTTCACTGGCGAAGCAGAATCGCCCTCCTCTAGTGTTTACTCTGAGAATCATCTATTGGTAGGATCCTACATGCGCCCCTTTATTGTCTCTAAAGACAAAAAATCAACAAATAACCAACACTACATTAAATCTTCAGTGGCCATATGTACAAACAGTAAGAATTGAGATATCCTAATTGCGATTTTTACCGAATCGCAATTAGGAAATTGCAATTCCTAATATAAGAAAACTTACAAGCCTAAGATGGTGATTCAAATGGGTTCGCAAATAGACCTATCTCATAAATATTAATGAGGTAGGTTGCAATTTGCGACCCATAAGCAATTGCAGCCATCACAGGGATGGTGGCCTGCTGGGTCAGCAGAGCAGCACTCACAATAGGTATCCCACCTAATAACACTAATAACAATATAAATTGTGCACAATTCTCTTTTGGAGATATATCACTATTTTAATTACGAGAGTGGGAGCAATTACTTTTTGTTAAATAACCCTCACGCACTCTAATAGTGCCATGCTTCATCATCAGGTTCACCCTGACTCCTTAAGGTCAGTGTGGGCTCGAGCATATCTCAGGAAGCACTTAGAAGAATAAGCCAGAGGATTTAAAGATTTAGAATCCTCCGGAAGCACCGGGTATCCCTTAAATAGCAGAGTTTCAGGGAATATTAAAATGAAGAAAAATTGGGGCTATGAGGATTTAATGGTCCTATGACCCTAGTGTCAATGCCAACATGTTTCAGACTGTGAACTACGGCCCCTGTGGGTCCTAGGCTTTCTTCAGGGCAACAACAAGATTCCCTCCCTGGTTTAAGTTAAGTAACTCATGCAGTGCAGGTAGTTGCATCCAATTACCCTGTCCTGGGATATACTTATCCTTTTAGAGACCTCTAAAAGCTGGGAGATGCAGATCCTAATAGGTATCTGAGCGGACTTGGATCCTTGACAACTGTTTGACTACAGGACTACCCCTCACTCTGCATTCCTACGAGACACGTGTAGTCTAATAAATAAATACCTCAGTTGGGTTGGACACCAAAAGGCAGAAATTCCAGATCCAGGAGAAGTATATCCCAGGACCGGGTAATTGGGTGAAGCTACCTACACTGCATTAGTTACTTATAGACCGATTAATCCAACGTTCAGCTGCTCACGATGAACCCAAATGCCTGAATGTGACATCCCGTGTGTGTGTGTATGAGTGTGTGCTAGATATGATAGTGTGCAATGCCCGAGTGACACAGGCCTGCGGTTTCCACTTTGGAAGCTAATGCCTAGACCAAGTACAAGATGGGAGAGAGGCTGCTTTCTTGAAAAGGCATATTTGTATTGATGGCAACTAATAGACGGAAGGGGGAGCACCAAAAGCTATGGTTAGGAAAAAGGAGACAGACTTTCCTTAGAAGTGTCAGGACCCTTCCTGATACATTGAGCTGTAAATGTCTCTGACTGCATTTGCTATTAGGTAGATTAATGAATGAACAGCGTTTGTAAAGTGAGCCGTTACCCCAAAAAGGGGTGGACTGGAGCAATGCTAAATATCACATAGGTACGATATTCATATTACAATTGTTTAAACAGCCAGGATTTTAAAGACTTTCTGAAAGTAGAGTAATCAGGAGACAGACTGAGTTCAACTGACAGAGTTCCAAATCTTGGCTGTATGGCAAAAGCAAGAGTATTCCCAGGTACGTCAGTTCCTAAATTTAGGGACCTTAGGTACGCAAGAACCATACAAATGCAAAGTATGACCAGGGGAGTAGAAGCGGATCTTCCTAAAAAAATAGATGGGGTCCCTTTATATTATTGCTCTGAATGCTAGGCAGAGAGCATTAAATATGCTCCTCTGCCAAATAGGGAGAAAATGATGACAAGGCAGAAGAGGCTTCACTGAGATTCTTCAGTAGAGAGTTAGGATGGCAAATGCAGCAGCGTTCTGGACCATCTGGAGCCTGTCCAAAAGATAGGAGGGCAGGCCCAGGTAAAGATAGTTGGCATAGTCTATCCAAAATGAAATCAGGGCCAGTATCGTAGTTCAAATTCAAATTCAAAATATCTTTATTCGGTTTTCAGAATGAAAGCCACAAAAGTACAAATTTACACAGTAAAATCACCAAGAAAAATAGGAAAAAAAAAGTTAAAAGTTCATAAATTGTTGTGAGTGAGGACTCTAATACTGTGCAGTACATTTTACTGGGGGCCGTGTTAAAACAGGTTCTCGGTTTACTCATAAGTTCGTACGGTGTTTGAGGCACATTCTGAGATAGTGTGCCACGGATTTTGATGCTAGGGGATTCTCCAAGAACTGCAATGCCAGGAATGCTGGACGGCATCTTCTGACCTTCATTACTTTTAAGATTGGTAAAATCTATCTCTTACGGAATGATGAATAAAAAGTGCAGAAGAAAAGAACATGGATTGTAGACTGAGGAGAGTTGGAGTCACAAGGACACTCTGTTGTATTATGTGTCCAATTGTTCTGAGTGGGGAATGAAACCATGATATGGAAAAGGTTGAACCTGAAACGGGTGAGCAGTAACTTTTCAAATTGGGTCAGGTCATACTGCAAATATGGTTGAATAGTTGGTACAGTTTGTATCATAAGGCAGTGTTGTACTGATGGCTTACCTATTTCTGTCATCAGCCGTAGTTGGTTTAAATGAGACAGACAAATCTTTTTTAGCTCTTTTTTTGCTATGTCTGTTACTGACTCTGGGTCATTAAAAAACCTCAGGAGGCCGATGTCTGTAAGGAAGGTTTTTACGTAGTGTAGCCACTTTATCTTTTCCGTATGCTCTAGCTTCATGCAGTCCTCAATGATTTCTCTGGTGAGTGAGCATTCGTCCGTGGCCCATATTCTACGCCATAGCATTATGGGTTGGATCTTGATAAGATCGGAGATGTGTTCCACCCCAAGTTCTAGGTGGCAGCCGAAGGTGGTCGTGCTTTTGGGGAGTGCTAGTAAAAATTTTAAAAAGGTGTTTTCAATTTTTTGGATGTGTTCAACGTTTGCTGTTCCCCAGACTCCTGCTCCAAAAATCGCCGTGCTAATGCATTTAGCATTGTAGATCTTTAGCATCTCTACCAGAGGTTTTTTTCCTAGGCGCAGAGAAAAGGCTTTTAGAGCGCCCACTGTTCGTATGAGCGATAGCTTACGGGAATTGATTGCATCTTTCCATTTGAACTCCTCATCAATGGTGATGCCAAGGTATGGATAAGTTTTTGTTGTTTCAAGCGGCAAGTTGCCCACAAAAATTGTTTTCACCCTTTTCCCCTTACTGCCGGCATGCATCACAAAGGTTTTCTTTATGTTAACTTTCAAGTTAAGGTTGGTCATAAAATTACAGTAATTGTTTAAAGCTCTTTGTAGCTGAATTGGAGTCCGAGCTAGGATCACCGCATCATCGGCGTATAACAGTGCCGGAATTGGTCGCCGACCTGCTGTTGGAAAGTCTTTTGTTCCCTGTAGCATTGCTGCCTCTAAGCCGTTAGTGTACAGCGTGAATAGGAAGGGGGCCAGAACACAGCCCTGCCTGACCCCCTTCTGTATTGAGAAGCTATCCGTAAGTTGTCCTTCCAGCCCGTATCTAACCTTGCCTGTGGCGCCGGAGTATAGCTCACGTAGAAAGTCCACTATTGCAGGGTCAATCCCCATTTCCAGCATTATTAGCCAGAGTTTCGTATGTACCACGCAGTCAAACGCTGCCGTAAGGTCAACGTAGACCATGTGGAGGCTGTTTTTTTTTTACTGTGGTGTATTTAGCGACCAGTAGGGTTAAGTTCAGGACTTGGTCCACGGTGCTCAGGCCTGACCTGAACCCGTATTGGAGGTCTGAGAGGAGCCCTTGTTCCTTAGTCCACTCCTGGAGACGATCAAGAAGTATCCTTCCTGCCATCTTTCCCACTGAATCCAAGAGCGAGATGGGTCGGTAGCAAGTCAAGTCAAGTCAAGTCAAAACCACTTTATTCGATTTAGTTAAAAATCATAAAAGCATTCTACAATCACATCACAAAAAGGCAGAACAAATTCATAAACAGATACAAAAGCATCAGTCAGTAATAATTTCATAAAAAATACATGATATGAGGAAACAACAATAATAATTAATTAATATACATTATAAAAATACATCATAAAAGAGAGAATACTCAATAAAATAGACATTTTAAAATGAAAACAACATCCATTTCATTTATCTTCACAAGACACTAATATTTACATCTTTAAGTCTTTTCCTCCTGATCCTAACCGCAGCAACAAGATAGTTGGCCACGCTAAACATGGCCAACGTAGAATCCATTAATTGGAGGTACAGGAGAGCATGTTTTGCCTGAAGAAAAGCTTTTTCCTTCAATAATGGTACAAGGTATTTCTGTCTGGGCTCAATGAAAAAATTACAGAATAGCATAAAGTGCATATTATTTTGAGCAGAAAAACTATCACAATTACAGACAGGGGCATCTTCCTCCTTAAACCAACCGTGACTGTCACACAAAACCGTATAAATCTGGTTAAACCGAAGTTTAACCAGAAGCCACCTATGAAAGGGGATAGTGACAATAGTAAGGTACGGTTGGATGGTAAGACGCGTAATAGTCAGATAATGAGCTCTGACCGTGGGCTTGAGTAGTTGGCATTCTTCCCTCTCCACGTTTTTCCTAGTTATAAAGTTGGCCTTCACCCAGGCTAAATCTGATTTCTTAAGACCCTGAGGAGTAAGAAAAATATCAGGGCGACCCAGATCCAAGGAGCACTTCTTTATATGTGAAAGCCAATCTATACTTTTATAGTTATCCAGTTTTAAACAGTCCGCCAGTATTTTATGATTAAGGCCCAAGTTTTTATTGGTCCAAAGCCTTATCCATAACAGGATAGGGGCCATAAGAAGGGTGTCCGATATATAACCAAACCCAACTTCCTGGTGGACTGAAAACGTGGCTGTAGATTGGGGGAGCCCTAAGGTGGAACGCAGAAATTTATTTTCTTCCCTTTGAATTGATTCACTATTTACATAGCCCCACAGACCAGAGCCGTACCTGGCTATTGCCACTGATTTTGCCCTGTACAAGTTAAGTAAGGCACCTGTTGGCTTCCCGCCCAGTCTCCTAGCAAAACTTAAGATAGCACTGGCTGAGCTTCTAACCGCTTTAGTTTTAGCTACAATTTGCGGAGCCCAACTCCCCTTGGTATCAAAAATTACGCCCAAGTATGTAAAAACTTTAACATTGGTGATCACATCGCCATTACAATAAAACTGTCTGGAGTTGTTTTTACCAGCCCCAAAAGCCATGACGTGTGATTTGGAGTTGTTTATCACTAAGTCTAATGATAGCATAAAATCATTAAAAGCATTTAAAAGTTTTTGTAGACCTATAGGAGTCCGAGCTATTAAAGCAGCATCGTCCGCGTACAGGAGAACCGGAATACGAGTTTCCCCTGCACGCGGAGTATCCAAGGTCGCAGATAAAAGAGTTTCCTCAAGTGAATTTATATACAAGGTGAATAGCATGGGCGCAAGAATGCAGCCCTGCCGCACTCCCCTGCTAGATTTGAACCAGGCGGTACGATTACCTTCCTGGTCCATTCTGATTGAAGCTTTCAGATCTTTGTGTAATTCTGCCAAAAAATATACAAGGGGGGGGGTCCAAACCCAGCTTTAACAACATAGTCCATAATCGAACTCTATTCACCAAATCGAAAGCTGTGGATAGGTCCATGAATGCAACATAAATTGACCCTTTTTTGACAGTTGTGTATTTCGAGATTAACAAATGAAGATTTAGGCATTGGTCCTCAGTCCCCCTCCCAGCACGAAACCCATATTGGGCATCTACTAGAATATTGTTATCTGTGGACCAGGTGTTAATTCTAGCAAGCAGGACTTTGCCCAAAATCTTCATTGAAGAATCCAATAACGAAATTGGCCGAAAACACTTTGGGTCACTTCTTAGGCCCTTTTTAAAAATAGGTACTATAATGGCACATGACCATGATTTTGGCAACCCCCCCTCATACACACAATTAAAAACGTTAGCTAAAATCTCAGCCCACAACTCTGAATTAAGTTTGTATAAGTCCGGGGGAACCCCATCCGGGCCCGGGGCTTTGTTTGCAGCTGAGCCTAAAATTGCCAACTCTACTTCGGATTTGGTAAAATCTAACTTAATAGGAGAAGCAGGGGAGTAAGGTATTTTGAACACCTCAGCAATTTCATTGGAACCATATATGTTGGAAAAATGATTAATCCAATCGGCTTCAGATATATTAATTTCAAGGTCCTGATTAGATGTGTGAGAAAACAAGGGATTATTAATTATAGCCCAAAATTTGGAGCTATGTTTAAGGGTTATGGGGTCCATCAAAGAGTCCCAGGCTTCATCTTTGATGGCTTTTTTTCGAAGTTTGACTGCCAAAGCGTATTGTCTTCTTAGATCTGCCACCAAAGTCCTGTCTCTAGGCGATTGTTTAAGACCTTTCCGCAGAGCTACGTGTGCCTGTGAGCAGGAGTGGTCAAACCATCTACACACTGGGGCCGAACCTTTCCCTGGTTTGGCTCTAAGATCTTTATCCACTCTAGCACAAATAGCTTCAAAGGCACTCACAACTTCCCCTCCCCTCATCTCTCTATTTAAACATATCCCAAATTCAGCTCCCATGTCCTGCACAATACGACCATGAAAATCCTCTGGACAAACTTTGCACCATTTGAGGCGCCTACCTTGGTCTTTACTCCTCACATCCCTTATAGAGGTAATCCTTACTACTCCTTTATGCAAACCAGAGAGAGTATCTAAAACCAATAACACAGGGTTGTGGTCACTAAATCCACTGACAATTGCATTATAAAACAATACATAACGAAGGAGCCCTGAGGACATAAAGAAATAGTCTATAATCGATTCACTGCCCCTTGCGTTATACGTGACCACACGGTTTGATATATCTGTAATCCCTGGTTCATATAGATCATTTGATGAGAGCAAGTTTTCCATTGCCATACCCTTTGGACTATGTTCAAAGTGTGGCGGTAAAGTATAATCAGGACCGTTTTCATCAATAATCTGGCAATGGGACTCACACAAATGAACATTAAAATCGCCCATCATTATACACTGGACAAAAGTGGTTTGTTTTGACATGTATTTAGTTAAAAAGTCTGATAGACCATCTAAAACAAAATTTGGGGGTCCCCCCTGCATGGAGTTATAACAGTTTATTAATACAATCTTGTTCTTATCTGCCAAACTAATTTCCACCATTTGGAAGTAGTGAGAAAAGCTAGGGATTTCTCTAACATTACCAGCAATTTTAACTGAAACAAGGAATAACAAACCCCCTCTGTCCCTACCCGATGTGGAACTCAGGGCATCAACAAAGAAAGAGATATATCCTTCTACCCAGAAACCTTTATCTTTCGACCAAGTTTCTTGTAATGCGACAATATCATGGTTCTTCACTAATTGTAACCAAATAAAGTCATCTTGTTTTGCCCGAAGGCCCGCGATATTCCATGATAATAACCGTATGTGCCCTCCCCCTAACTGTAATGGGTCATTAATAACAAATTTGACTCTAACAACAGGTGGGGCCACATCAGTATTGACTGGGCAAATCAAGTTATCCTGGTCGGGTACAGGTGCTAGTCATTCAATGTCTACTCTATCAGCTAAAGCTGAAAACATATTTGACAATGGTAGATTATTAGAGAGTGTATTCCTTGTAACATTTACTGCACCATTAGCTTTAGTTGGCTTAGTCATCCAGACATTAAAAGGCATAGGTGAGATAAGATTGTCCTCTGCCCAAGTGTTATCAATAGACTGTAACTTAATATTCTCATTTACAACTAACCTATGTGGACGGGGATAAAAGAAACCCAGAGGCATCGCCCGCACCCCTTTACTTACGGGATCCAAAGGGGAGTCATCCCAGAAAAGTCGACTCGCGACATTCTTAGATTTAAAGTTTACAATGACGCAGTCTCCAGAAACCTCTTTCTTGCTTTTACCCACCCAGTTTACCCGTCTACTTGTTACAATATTATCTGCGATGTTACTTTCTCCCGTGCAGTTGGCGTTACACCATTTTTTAACGTGCCTGAGCAGAGACTCATGTTGTTCTATCGCTCCGTCTTCAAGTTTAGGCACGTTAACCAGAATTGCGACAAAGGGTGTTGCATCCGGGGGTAAATTTATTGGCGGTACCCTTTTTTCCGGGACCCCCCACTGGCCTCTAGGCCTTGTGGAGCAATTTGAACCAAGGCCAACCTCTGTCGTGGGGATGTATATTCCATTGTCTACTTTCCCTTTTGGTGGCACAGGTAAAAGAGGGATATTAACTGGTCTAGTTACAGGTGGGTCACCAACTTTGGGGGTAGTGACCTTTACAACTGAAGGACATGGCGCCAAGGGCATAGAAGATGCAGGGGCCCGAGCATTAAGAACATCATTTATACGATCACATTTTGATATAAGGTTCTTAACACAGTCCTTCAAAGTTTCATTAATGTCCGAGGCAATCTGGATTAAAGCAGTCTCAAGTCTCTCTGTAAACAGTTTTTCCAATAAGGCCATAATGACTTCCTCCATCGGAAGGGCTGGCTGGGTAGAACCAGCCATAGTAGAAACCGACCTTCCAGCAACCCCGGGGCTCAAAGGGGGGTTAGGTATCACAATTTCAGGTATGGCCGGGCATGGAAGAATTGTAGCAGGAAGTGACAAAGTGGGTCTACAAGCCTCAATAATAACCCGAGGCTCCAGAGGTATACAATTTAAGGGTGAGGGTGAGGCATAAGAAGTATCAACAGTCCCGGGACTAGGAGCAAGGCCCAGTTCACGCTCAGACTCAGCAATCTTAGATGATAGTTCCCCCACCTTGGTAGTTAGATATGTAAGTATACTTGTAGTATACTTAGGCACCTTCGCCTTAGCTTCATCCGCCGCTGGCGTTACCAATTTGCGCTTACCCATTGTAGAAGATGTTAAGGACGTAGCCCGTCCCGTCCCTGGTCGTCCTTGGACGGCCTTAGACGGCCCGCCCTCTGCCCGGGCTCCGCCCGGCGTCGCCCGCGCGCGTCCGCGACGCGGAGGTCGAGGCTCCGCTTTGTAGCGCCTCCGGGCGCGAGAACAGCGGTGGCAGGAAGTCCGCGCTAAGCCCACTGGGAGCTGTAGTCTCTAGCCGCTCCTGGATGTTGATGGCGGCGAGACTCACAGCGTAGGCAACCCAGGGACTGAGGCAGAGTGCTGGCGTGCTGGCGTGTTTTCAGGTAGGCAAAGAGCGCTGTGTGCGCTGCTCGTGACCCCCGCTCCACCGAGGTCGAGGCTCCGCTTTGTAGCGCCTCCGGGCGCGAGAACAGCGGTGGCAGGAAGTCCGCGCTAAGCCCACTGGGAGCTGTAGTCTCTAGCCGCTCCTGGATGTTGATGGCGGCGAGACTCACAGCGTAGGCAACCCAGGGACTGAGGCAGAGTGCTGGCGTGCTGGCGTGCTGGCGTGTTTTCAGGTAGGCAAAGAGCGCTGTGTGCGCTGCTCGTGACCCCCGCTCCACCGAGGTCGAGGCTCCGCTTTGTAGCGCCTCCGGGCGCGAGAACAGCGGTGGCAGGAAGTCCGCGCTAAGCCCACTGGGAGCTGTAGTCTCTAGCCGCTCCTGGATGTTGATGGCGGCGAGACTCACAGCGTAGGCAACCCAGGGACTGAGGCAGAGTGCTGGCGTGCTGGCGTGCTGGCGTGCTGGCGTGCTGGCGTGTTTTCAGGTAGGCAAAGAGCGCTGTGTGCGCTGCTCGTGACCCCCGCTCCACCGAGGTCGAGGCTCCGCTTTGTAGCGCCTCCGGGCGCGAGAACAGCGGTGGCAGGAAGTCCGCGCTAAGCCCACTGGGAGCTGTAGTCTCTAGCCGCTCCTGGATGTTGATGGCGGCGAGACTCACAGCGTAGGCAACCCAGGGACTGAGGCAGAGTGCTGGCGTGCTGGCGTGTTTTCAGGTAGGCAAAGAGCGCTGTGTGCGCTGCTCGTGACCGGGTCGGTAGCAGGAAGGACTGTCTCTGTTGCCTTTCTTAAAAATAGGGACCAAGATTGATGTTGACCATGAGTTAGGGAGATTGGTTTCTTTAGCTGCATTCAGTACTTTTGTTAATAAAGGGGACCAGAGGTCAGGGAGAAATTTATATAGGTCCATTGGGACGGAATCTGGTCCTGGCGCTTTACCATTTTTTGCCAGGTTAATGGCTTTCTGGATCTCATTGATGGTAAAGTGAATATCCAACGGATATTTCACCGGCGGAAGGACAGGGCGAGGAGTTAGCTCTCCGTTTTTTTCCGCTCCGAATACCCCTGAAAAATGCAGCACCCAATCCTCCGCGTTTATTGCAATGTCTAAGGATGGGCCCTCCTTGTTCCCAGCTAAGAATGGAGTTTTAACTATTCTCCAGAATGCTAAATGGTCTTTTTGCAAGCTGCTGTCTAAAAGCTGAGTCCAGAGGTTGGCTTGTATCTCTTTTTTCCGTTGTTTTAAAGCATAAGCGTATGATTTCCTTAAGTTGACTATTTCTTCCCTATTTCGTTCTTTCTTTGCTAGGGCTTTCTTTAGATTAGAATAGGCTTTTGTACACTTGGTGTTAAACCATCCTTTTCTTAGTATGTTGTTTTGTTTTCTAGGTTTGGTTAATTCATTTCCTATGGTTTTCACTATTTTGTCGTAGTCGCTCAGGATTTCATTCGCAGTGGCCATGGGATTTAGACAGTTATCGATAAGTGTCCTGCATTTTTCAACTATTCTTATGGTGGTCAGTTCTTGATCTAAAATACCCCATTTTAGGGTGAAGCCGTTCAACCTATTTAGCGTGAGTTTTTCCTGATGCAATAAAGCAAAATGGTCCTTAGCTGGGTTTTTATGGCAATCAGGTTCTGAGTATGTTAAATTAAGGGGATAGTGGTCGCTGAGTACGTTATTGATCACCTCAAAGTGCTTTATGCGTTCTGCGTTGATGGTAGAAACCAGAATGTAGTCGATTAACGTTTGGGCGCCTCTGCCATGAAAAGTTGACGTGAATGGGATTGTCGGTGACATTAACATGTTCGCGAACCCCAAGTCCAGCTCAGACATAACGGCTTGTATATTGGTTCCATCCTCCGTATGTTGGAAATGAGTCAGGGGGTTATCCTGTTCGTCGACGATCCCACAAATAGGTACGTTGCCTTTGTCGCAGATGTGTAAATTAAAGTCTCCACCCCAAATTGTTGAGTGTGTGACTTTAACAAATTTAGTCTTTTGCATATTTGTTATTTCAGTGATTTCGCTTAGTGTTTTAAGTAAGTCTACCGAGCTCATGTTATTATAAAAGTGTATTATTGTGTAAAAGATTTGATTAGTTGCTTTGATATTGATTACTTGGTAGTTCTGTTGAAGAGCTATGGGCGTTATTGTCTGGCAGGGCCAGAGGTTCGAGATGTATGTTATTAGACCCCCTTTGCTTCTCCCTGAGTGTGATTTTGTAGCTTGCGAGAAATAGGTTTTGAATCCCACCAGGTGGACTGGATCGTTCAGCCATGTCTCCTGAAGACATATTAGATCGTTTGCCTGGGCCAGGTCCAAAAAGGCTTTCTCTTTATACTTGGTTGCGAGACCCGCCACGTTCCAGAATAATAGGTTCCTCTCGACGTTAGTTGTATTGGCATTAGGATGGATCACAGGAGAAGGGGATAGCTCATGTGCCGTTAAATTTGGTTCGTCTGCAATCTGGGCCATTTTAGGCAGTCGCTTTTTGAAGGGAGATTGGGACGGTTTCTGCAGACCTATGACCGGGTTGATGTGATGTTGTCTAATTTCAAACTGGAGGCCATTACTATGAGTTATAGATTTTAGGATGGTATCGTAGTTTTCTAGGCCGCAGTGGACAGGTAAGGCAACATTTTACATATTGCATGAAGTATCGCAAAACAGTTTGTGGCAACTTATATGATGTCAAGCAAATGAGAAATCGCTATCAAATATCCCTTCCAGCTTCTGCCACGGGAAGAGGGAGATGGTAATGCACCCAACTCCTCTGCCCAACACTTTAGGTCCCACCTGTGGCAGTTAGCTCCATAAAGTAAGATTTCAGTTTTTCCAGCATTAGGCTTCAGGGAGCTGCATTAGGCTTCAGGGAGCTTTGATTAATCCACTCCACAATGGCTAGTATGCTTTCAGAAAAGAGGTCCTGTGTTTCCTCCACATGGTTAGAGATGGAAACAACAAACAGTGTACCTTCCACGTAGGTCATGCAGAAAAAGCCATAAGATCTTATCAATGCACCCAATGGAGCCAGGCATATTTTGAATAATATTGCACTCAGATCTGAAGGACACCACAAGGAAAAGTAAAATCCTCAGATTTAAATGGGAAATGAAAGCACAGTTAGACCTTCCACAAAGAAGGACTTAATCCAGTCCAATGCCATACCCAATATTTCAATGTTACATAACCTTTCGAAAAGTACTGGATGAGCAACAGTATCAAATGCTGCGAAGAGGTAAAATGGGTCTAGGTCCACAGATCCGCCCTCGTCCAAGATATTTAAAAACCTCCTCCGCTACCGATAGGATGTCGTTTCTGTACTATGGAAGGGTGTGAACACAGATTAGGATTAGTCAATAGCTGGTTCGTTTACATGTAGGTGGTGAGTTGAAGATTGACATGACTCAATGATTTTGATTAAATGTGGGAGCAAGGAGACAGGCCTACAGTACTCCAATATGGCAGGACTTAAGTCAAGTCAAGTCAAGTCATATAATTTATATAGCGCACTACATACCCAGAGGGTTTCAAGGCGCTTAGGAGGGGGAGGAGGATTATTTGTCAAATATCCACGTTTTAAGTTGCTTTCTGAATGCTAGGTGGTTCTGGGTAAGGCGAAGGTAAGCGGGGAGAGAATTCCATGTTTTAGCAGCCAGGTATGAAAAGGATCTGCCCCCCATGGTGGTCTTGTTGATGCGAGGTACGGTGGCGAGGGCTTGGCTGGAAGAACGTAGTTGGCGGGAGGGGGTGTAGAAGGACAGTCGTGAGTTGAGGCATTCTGGTCCGATGTCGTAGAGTGATTTGTGTGCATGGGTAAGCAGTCGGAAAGTGATCCTCTTATTGACGGGTAGCCAGTGGAGGTCTTTAAGGTGACCAGAGATGTGTTCGTTGCGTGGGATGTCTAATATGAGCCTGGCTGAGGCGTTTTGGATTCGTTGGAGTTTCTTCTGGAGTTTTGCGGTAGTACCTGCGTAGAGAGTGTTTCCGTAGTCCAGTCGGCTCGTGACTAGAGCGTGGGTGACTGTTTTCCTTGTTTCGGAGGGGATCCAGTGAAATGTTTTTCTGAGCATGCGAAGAATGTTGAAGCAGGAAGAGGATACGGCGCTGACTTGTCTGTTCATTGAGAGTGAAGAGTCCAGGATGACGCCTAGGTTCCGTGCGTGGTCTGTCGGGATGGGTGCTTTTCCGAGGGCTTCCGGCCACCAGGAGTCGTCCCATGCAGAGGGGGATGTACCTAAGATGAGGACTTCTGTTTTGTCTGAGTTCAGTTTCAGATGGCTTTGTTTCATCCATTCGGCAACTTCTTTCATTCCTTCGTGTAGGTTAGTTTTGGCGGTGCTGGGGTCGTTGGTGAGAGAAAGGATCAGTTGAGTGTCATCCGCGTAAGAGATGATGTTGACTTACAGCGTGAGTCCTGCAGTATTTGTTGTTAGAGATGGGAGTCATTTGAAGAGGCTATGAGTTATGGAATCTCCTAATCTCGGTCAGGAGGTGTGGTAAATAGTTGGATGCAGTCTGCTCTAAACTCTTAGCACTTCTGCAGTGGGAACTCAAACTGGAGACTGTCCTGCTGAACAGAGGATCCTCATAGACAGGGGCAAGGCCTGGAAGGTGATCTGGCTAGAACACATGAAAGGGAAACCAACACAAACCGGCTCCAAGGAAACAGATCTGGCACACACATCTTTCATTTATAAAATTGGTATTAAGATGGGAGTTGGAGCTAAAGACCCATCATTCTTCATTGTTGTGGTCTCTCCTAGTGCGGAGGCGGTAATCTGTAGAGTACTCTGGGACTACTAGGCAGACAAGGGTTTGTGTCGCACAGCCAGCTAACTCACCAGAGGCAAGGGAATATCACCTGGAGCCTGATCATAAGGAGGAATTATTGAGTTTTCAGGTGTGCTAAGATATCCTGTATGTGAGAAAGGGAAAGAAGGCCCAATCTTTCACGAGGAGCGGATCATGGAAAAGACTGCTGTAACTGACCATGGTGTTGGGTCTGTCCGATAGACTTGCTAAGCAAGTGTGCCAAATGACTCGCAGTACTGTCAGTTATCCCAGTCCCAGCCAATGGGCACATGGAGTACTGTACACCTGTGGTGGGCCCACCTGCAGCCAGGATGAGTGCCTGCCGTTGGCCCGTGTGCTCCACAAGTGGATTGCAGCACTGCCAAGTTTGTTATTGGGTCAGGAAGATTTGGTGATCCAAGAAGTACCTTAGGGGCGACGTAAGAAGAATCAAGGTCATCGCCTTGAGTCACTTGCGCCTAAGAAAACGCCTGGCATCTGCCGTAGTGAATAATCGTAATCTGCGAGCATGTGGCCATCGCTCTCAAGAAGAAACATCAAGTACTCACCAAAGTATTGGAGTGAGCCACACTGAGAGTCAAGTACCCACTGAAGTTCAAGAAACCGCTGCAATCAGCAGCCCGCCCCCAGGAAGAGACGCCCCACCTACCAACAGATGCCTCTGCTCTGGCTGCATCCCATCAAACATTGTGCTACATGGCCAGCTGCCCCGCAGCCCCTGAGAAGAATGCTGAATGGATGCTTCCTTCTAGCTGTGAAGGACTGATCACTGCTTAGCACTGCTGCTACTTGGTTAGAGGTTGAATGAGCCCCAGCCCAAGAGACTGAGCTGGTTTAGGGAGGAAGAAGCACAAAATACACTCATAACCCTACATCAAACTCTGAATCTGGAAGAGGGAAACCAGTGGAAGGAGGACCCACTAGAGAAAGGAGGGGCCTAGTCGGAGGAAGTCCCTAGAGCAGTGCTTCCCAAACTTTTTAGAACCACGGCCCACATTTTAGGATTGTAACGTATTTTTACAACACCCTTCACCTACATCCATTGGCTGACGAGGTAGCAGAAAGTCGGGGGTGCAGGGGGGAGGGAGAGAAGGGAGAAACATAATCAGACATCATTAACAAACAATGAATAAATCAAATACTCATGCTTGTATCACATTAGTAGCCCTCACTCCGACACTATCCCTAGATCTGCCATAGGGGTGGCGGGTGTAATCTGCAGCATGCACAGGTATATTGGGTGTGCGAGTTTATGGTACATTTCTGAAAGATGCTTTATACATGCAGAATCTCCTCAATGGCTGCATTCAAAATGGAAGCCAAAAGAGTCCTAATGAATACATTTTTACCATAATTGGGCTAGGAGCTAGTGATCCTACATCCATTGTACAAACATTCGATGCTGTTCTTCCTTACGGCATAGTGTGCCTTCCTGCGTAGCCTGCTATATACCTGTTTATTGTATTACTCATCCTGTCTTATTTGCCTTGTAATTATGTGATTATTACTTGTTTTTTGTATTCTTACTCTATGTCGTCATTGCTTTTAAGTCCTTCCTTCCATCATTTTTGTAAAGCGCTCTGATATCCTTCGGGATCTTGTTTGCGCTATATAAAACTTTATAAATAAATAAATAAAATGTTCCCCATGTTTGGTAGTGGGTGACTGATCACTGTTGTCAATTTTTCCATCCCCAATAAGTCCCACAGCTTGTGAAGCCAATCTGCAGGTTTTGGGACAACATTGGTGCCCCATTTTGATAGCAGGACTTGCTTTGCCGCACATAGAGCTAAAGTGATAGCCTTACCCTTGTTAGAATGCAACGGGTAAGTTTGTGTGTTGGGTAGTCCTAACCGCACATAGCTGGGGAAATGGGGTATTTCGGTATCAAACATCTGGTCAATATAAGCCAAGACCTCCCTCCAATACCTATGTAGTTTGGGGCAGTGCCATAACAGGTGAGTGTATTTTATAACAGCTGGGAGATAGGTCCTGGGACGTCGGGGCAGCTGGACCATATACTAATCTTTAGAACACAAAGTGCTGGCCCTACAGAGTAATTTTACAGTACTCCTCAATTAGAGTAACAAATCAATCTGATTTCTAGATTTGTTCGGTATCATTTATTTATACCCTTTTACTTTATCATTTTTTTCACTTAGAAATTCGTTTGAAAGAGAAAGACATTCACATATAAACTTTACATACACTTATTCGACATTATATCTACAAAACCCCAACATTAATCTAAACACTTCATATATATATTGCACAGTTTTTTATGCAGCAACAGAAATAATCAATATTTACACTGTCTATCATTAAGAGATAAAGTCACGTTCAGATGGAGAAAAACAAATCTAATAAAAACTACATCTATGACTGGGAAAGTTAATCAATGTTCTAGTCATCCAGGGAACAATTTATTCCTTGCTGTTATAAGTTAGTTGTCTCCATTTTGCCAACGCGTTTCGAACTCGCTATTTTAATTGGCGGGTTCTCATCAGGGCTTTATCACTTTATATCTGCAAGATTTGTGCAAAAAGAAGAAAAATAAAAAGCTCAGTCAATTTCAGTTTGCTGTCATCCCGTTATTGCTATATTCTCCTGTTTGACCACAAGGTGCATACCTTTAATGTGAGTCGTCACAGTTCTATTGGGTTCACTTTTTTCTTTTTATAATGGTCTCTGCCACAGTTTCTAGAGAAAGAAATACCAATATGCTGTATTTAGTTATTTGTTCCAATATCTCGCCTGTGATCAGACGCCTAACACACTCCTATATCCTACCTTATCGGGGTAATCGCTTCTGTCTCCAGATCACTTCAAATTCGATAAACATCCGTCATTATTACGTTTTCACGAATGCCCAAAGGGGTCCTGTATGCCTGCCTGGGGAAAGTATTTTGTATGACTCAGTTTGTTCATTTAGCCTATTCGTATACGTGAACACACATTTACACCCTGAGCCCAAACAAGAGTCGATGCCTTCAATCTCAGGCTTAGCGCGCTCCTTCTCGCTGCTCTTTTCTGTGGTGCATGCTGAATTTTATTTCGGAGGGTCCGTGTCCTATCAGGGTGACAAGCACTCGGTTAGATACTGCTTGCCTCCTTCATTACATCTACATTTATCGATCTAATCTTAGCGTTTACCTACCCAAATTCTTCTGATCAGAACTGCTATCTTCAGTTACCGTGGATTTCCATCAATGCGCCATCTTGGGCAAGGCGTGGTATTTACATAAACCACGTGATTTTTTGGAAATGTGGGATATGTAGTCCATTAAGACTGGATGATCTCACGCGAGGTGCATTATACATATTTGGGGCGATATATTTTACAATCTAGAAATTTCTGACATGGAATTCAACCCAGTCTGTATGCTATTGAATCGCAATATCAGATAGGCTTCCTTTTTTAATAGGGCCTCATCAACATCTTGGATTCTTTTTGTGTGAGTGATTGTATATAAAACTGTCCATTTAAAGTCTGTTTCGGTATGGCCCTTTTCTATAAAATGTTGAACCATAGGAGCAGACACCACTTTGTTTTTAATTCGAGATCTATGTTGTGTGATGCGCGTATTAATCTGCTGATTCGTTTTTCCAATGTATAGTTTATCGCAACTGCAAGTGATTGCGTAAACTACATTTCTGGCTCTGCAGTTAGAGAAACCCTCATTTTTCCATCGTACAGTCTTGTGGAGGAATTCAGTGCCCTCAATCGTTGTATCGCACGATACACAGTTCCCGCATCAGTGGTGCCCCCTGATCTGTTTCATGCCCCATATTGATTTGTTACTCTAATTGAGGAATAACAGGTGAGTGAGCGTGCCTGAGTGGGCGCAATGCCTCTAACATGTGTCCTCTCTTCCTTTTTGCCATTGTGCCAGACGGGCTGGGGTATAGTACAAGTAGTGTACTAGTTTTAACAGTGTCTCCTTGCCAGAGGCGCTGGTAGCAGAGGTACGCGCAAGATGGAGCATGTCCGTCCATTCTTTGTCATTAAAACTGCGCTCGCACTCCAGCTCCCACCTTCTCCTGGCCGGCGATTGCAAGGGGGTACTCTGTGTATTTAGAAAGGAATATATACCGGAAAGTATGCGGGAGTCGTCCCGTCTGGACCAAAGCCAGCACTCAAAAGGCGTCAATCGCCCGCTGGCATATTGCCTAGTATCAGGAAGTTGCACTCAGTGTCTGATTGCCAAATAGTGCCAGCATTCTGTGTCTGGGAGCTCAAAGTCTTGCTGTACCGCTTTAAAGTCCAACAGACCTCTCACATCAAATAGATATCAAATCAGTTTGCAGTTGGCCTCGTGCCAATTTGTGAAAGCTTTCTCTTGTGTGGCCTGTGGAAAATCTGGAGTACCCTATGATTTGTGTAAGTGGGGAAATCTGTGTGGAAAGCTGTTTTGTGGAGTACTCCTTGTCCCAAACCCCCATAGTGACTCTAACCACCGGCGATATATAGACACCCGGCGGACGATGTTTGTGCTGGAGCCATGACATTTTCAAAATATGGTCTCCTGCCACCACTTGGTCTAGGAAGCACCAGTGTTTCTCAGTCATTGGACGCTACAAATTCGACCATACTGAGCGACTTGGTAGTATTTTGCTAGGTTCGATATGACCAGCCCACCCATGGCTATCGGCAAGTAGGACCGCTCTTTCGCCATCCGGGGCCGCTTGCCATCCCATATAAAAAGTCTCAAGACCAACCTGTAGCTTTCTTTAAATGGGTGCGGGTGGCGCCAATAGCATCACCTGCATGAGATAAAGAATTTTTGGCAGCAGGTTCATTTTGACCGCTGCTACGCGAGCCACTGAAGAAATGGGACCTCCATGCCAGGATTGAATGAGGTAACTCACGGTCTTTAAAAGGTCTGAGTAATTGTGTGTTACTGAGCTTTATATGGTGGGGAGTATTTAAATGCCCAAGTATTGGATTCCCCGCTGTGCCCACTGGAAAGGAAATTCCGACATTAACCGTAGTTGTTCGTCATGCGGGATATTGATGTTAAGTGATTGTGTCTTGTTAGTATTCACTTTGAGACCGGAGACCTCACCATATGCTGTGAGTTCCTCCAGGAGGAAGGCGGTGTGGGGTGGGGGGTGGGGGTGGGGGTGGGGGTGGGGGGGGCGGCGCAGTGAGTGACGCAGATTTGTGATGGCCCGCAGCGCATTGTCTGAGTGTTGGGCTATTTTAGGAGGTTGGCCTCCCATCCAAATCCCCTCTATCTGTGGGTGGTGTCGGATGCGTTCCGCCAACGGCTCGATGTAGAGCGCAAACAGGAGTGGTGAGAGCGGACAGCCCTGGCGGGTCCCCCTAGAGGTGGAAAAGGTTGGAGACTGTGCTTGGTTTACCTTGACTAGCGCTTTCAGCCCTGTGTACCCAGCCCAGATCCACCGCCGGAATCTGGGACCGAAGCCCACTGGCTCGAGCACTGCTTGCAAGAACGGCCAGTGGACGCGATCAAAGGCCTTTTCGGCATCTATTGACCGAACAAGGTCAGTTTTTGGGAACGCCTGCCCTTATCTAGGAGGTGAAAAAGCCTTTTGGTTTTGTCCCCACAAGTGCGACCCGGTATAAAGCCGGACTGATTAGGTTCAATCAGCCCGGCAAATTCCTGTAAAGATTGTTACATCTACATTTAAGAGAGATATGGGGCGGTAAGATGTACAGTATTGAGGATCTTTCCCAGGTTTTGGTAGCACTGTTATTATTGCTGCACGCATTGATTCTGTAAGTTCCAAAGTTGCACTGAACGAGTTGTACAGCCGAGCAAGTAGCGGGGACAGGAGTGTTGTGTTATGTCTGTTTCCAGAGGCGTGATGGAGGGGTCTGCAGCTTTGTTATTGGGGCCTGTGCAATGTAGGAAATGCAATCTTCCAGTACCTTCCCCTTCGCCCTGTAGTGGTGCGCATAAAAGCGGCCAAACTCTGCAGCTATGTCCTCATCCCTTGTGATATGCTGTTTGTTGCCATCTAGGGGAGAGGAGTTGGCCTAACGGCTAGGGTGCTCGACCTCGGATCTGGGTTCGAGTCTCGGTAACGACGCCAAAACCTCCTGTGATTCTGGGCAAATCACTTAATCGCCCCGTGCCTAAAATGAATGTGTGTCTGTCCTCATGTAACGTAACTGGTGCTATGTAAAGCGCTCTGGTACCCGATTCGGTTTGGGTCTAGTTCGCGCTATATAAAACTCTGCAAAAAAAAAAATCTATGATGCCCTGCATGCGCCTAGAGTGTACCGGCATACGCAAACTATGGGCCAGCAGTTTCCTCGCTTTGTTTCCCCCGCGTAGTAACTGCACGTTCGTAGTAATGCATATTTCGAGGCATCCATGTCCAGCGCTCTGAGCTGCTTATGCGCTATAGTCATTTGACGTCGAGTTTTATAGGAGCCGCGCGTTGGTGGGCCTCCTCTGGCTCCCTGACGGTACCTTCTAGGTTGGCGCGTTTCAATGCTCGCTCCTTGTTGAGTCTAGCTGCTCTAGCTATATATGTGCCTTTAATGACCGCCTTAAGAGCCTCCCAGAGAATAGCTATTGCCGTTTGTGGTGTATTGTTTATCGCGAGATAGTCCACTATATCTTTCCCAACTTCTTTAAATCGCTGCGTCAGATGTTAGCATTTTAGGATTAAGGCGCCACGATTTACAACTCCGGTGCATAGTCGGAAGGTGTAGGTCCAATTGGATGGGCCCATGGTCAGACGGGGATGCCACATCGATGGAGGCCTGTATTACTCTCTGGCCTAGCGGAGCAGCGTTGAGAGAATAATCGATTCTAGCATATGACTGGTGAGCAGCTGAGAAAAATGAGTAAGACCGTGTGGTCGGTGTAATGTCCACCAGACATCCACCAACCCCGCCTCTGCAAGCCAACGTGTTCCTTGCGGGGTGAACATCCGTGTATTTCCTGGATAAGGGGGAGTTCTGTCAATAGAGGCATCCATTACCAAATTAAAATCATCCCCTATTACAAGATTGGAGTCGAGGATGTAAGTACAGTGCCAAGCGCTTGGCGTATAAATTGTTCTTGTTGTTCATTAGGTGCATAATTGGAGGCTATCGTGAATGTATGATGGGCAAGGGACACCCTCACGGACAACAAACATCCTGCAAGTTCGGACTGTATGACAATGATTTTCCCTTGAAAATGTGTAGCCACCAGAATAGCCACGCCCGCTTTTTTCCCTTGACCAGAGGACCAGTATTGTCGGTCAAACCATCTGGAACGCATTCTGTTCCAATGTTTTTTCAGAAGATGGGTCTCCTGTAGGAGATATATATCACATTGGGATGCCCTAAGCTGGGTACGGTGTGCTATTCTTTTAGTTGGCAAATTTAGACCCCTTACACGACCCACATTTTAGACAAACTTTCGCAACCCACCTCCATTTACTAGAGATGAAGCAGAAGATTTTTTCATTGTGTAGAAGCGAGTTCTTATTTACGGACAGCGCATTTTCCATTACATTTGCACAGACACCGTTTTAATGGAAAAAACTATACTGTACACAAATGATAGTGTGTGGAAATCTGGTTTCAGTGAATATTTATCATCTGCACATCACCAAGTAAAGTCTCCTGATTTGTTTTGATCCTATTAAAATCTTTGTTTCCACCACACTTTAGAATTTTAAAAAAGCATGCTTCATTTTTGCGTTCCTCACTGCTGAATGTGTACGGCTCATTTACAGGTGTTTACATTTTGTTGTACTTTACAAAAAATGACACCCTAAAGCCTTTTATTTCAGACTATCTGTACCCCTGCAAGATTCTCACATAATTCACTTTACTTTTCATTTTCTGACTGCAAATTGGGAGGAATTTGTGAACAGCAATCCCCATGTTAAATACATAAGCAGCATTTTGTCAGCTGACATTTGACCTCTGTCTTTGAAGCGCAGTAAATATGGCAAAATCAATATAGAATCTAAAGATATCTTTATTAATTTATTGCTTGGACTTTTGTGACTACAAAAATTGGCTCACGACCCCACAGTGGGTCGTGACCTACACTATCCTAGAGCACTAAGACTTGCATGTAGTCGTGCATTATTGAGAGTGTAGAAGAATTCTCTGTTTTCTGTGTAATAAAGTACATGTCTTTCCAACAAACAGAAACACTGATCGTATTGCACTGCTGTGTGGTTGGTGGTTTTGACTCTTTAGCCTGAGTAACCTCCACACTAACCTCCCTGAGAAGCCTATGTTGTTCACCCTCACTACTACTGTGTGTCAAGTATGGAAAAGGTTGTACCTGGCCCAATTCGGAGAGCCATAGTAGGACTGGCTCCGGGACATCAGTAGTAAAAGGTCAATCCCCTACCGTTTTGGCTCAGGGACCCCTGCCTGCCCCAAGACATCATATATGGGGTCTGACACAAGGATTAAAACTTGTGACATGCAAGTGACATGGATATTTGCAATAAAAGTAGTCACACACTGAGCTGACTGCATAAAATATAAATCTGTGACCTACATGAACATGTTGTGTTTTGCAGTAGGCACACTCAAACTCTGTGTTATTTTATGATGAATCATATTGGTAATACTGATTTCTCCAGGAAGTGCTTTAACTACTGGAGTTATGATGATGTTGCTATACATCAAACACACAAAGGGTGATGGGAGAAATGGTTGCACTTTGTCTATCCGCTGGCAGTGGCTCAGGTAGCATTCCAACCTTTCGTTCTTTTGACCACCATACCACTTCAGTTTGCACCCAGCCACATGCAGATCAGTCTTGACCCTGTTCCCATAGGAACAATCCAGCCTGAACTGCCCGGGCGAGGGCCTCACTGAACCGAAACATAAGCACCCCAAAGACCCGTTTCGCGCTGATTGGGGCTCATCGGGCTGGTGGAGCTTTGTTCCAGGGGCACAGTGAGCACGAGACCCACATCTGGGCTTATTGTTGCCATTTAGCGCTGTACATCAAACACACAAAAGCGTTGCTGTATATCGTGGAAACTGCTTGGTATGATCTTTATGGCAGGTACTTTACCCAGTAAGATATACAGAGTATTAAGTGTATAGGTCCTCTCCGGGACCCAGACCCGGTTATAATTAAAAACAGATATAGAACAGTGCCCCTATCAGGCCCGATATTCATGTTCTTAACTTTATTGGCAAAAACAAGAATGATTTCTTAACAATTTAAACAAATTCCAGCTGCTATTCTAATTCTGTACAAAAATGTGTAAAGGTGTTACGCAGTTTTCAAAATATCGACAAGGTACAAGTAAAAGAAAATGCAGTGCTTTCAAGAGGGTGGGTGTGTTGTGCGTTTGGGGATGAGAGGAAGTGCATTCAGGAGACAGCGAAACATAAATGCTGAAGAGGAACAAGATAAGATGTGTGGATGGACAAGACGGGAAGAGAAAGTATGCACATCTATCATATTGTGTACATAAAAAGAATAATTGAGAGACTCTGAAGACCACTACCCCTTCCACAGGTCTGTTTACAACGAAATCATAGTTTATTTATTTTATTTATTTTTGAGATTTTTATTGCGCAAACAAATACCCGAAGGTGTCTCGGCGCAAGTGTGGGCTAGCAGGACCGCAACAACAAGATTCACTGGTTAAACAGCCATGTCTTTAAGAGCCTCCGAAAACTCATCAAGTTAGGGGTGTTTTTGATACTTAATGGCAGAAGGTTCCAGAGTTTTGGCGTGGCGACCAGAAAACGTCTGTCTCCCCAAGTTGCCGTTCTTGTGCGAGGTACTGGTAGGAGGCAAGTGTTGGCAGATCTCAGTGACCTTTTGGGAATGTACAGCTGAAAAGCCTCAGTCAGAAACTTGGGTCCGACGCCGTGTACTGCTTTATAGGCAATGCAGAGGGCCTTAAATTTAATTCGGCTCTCTACTCTAAGCCAATGAAGCTGGCGAAGGGCGAGAGTGGTAGGCTGGCGGCGAGGAATGTGTAGGAGAATTCTAGCAGCCGCGTTCTGTTCTGACTGTAGCTTAGACAGCACAAGTTTCTGGGAATTAAGAAAAAGGGCATTTCCGTAATCCGTTTTGGAGAATACCAAGGTGGTAACTAGGGTCTTCCCGGCTGAGATGGGGAGGTAAGGCAGCAATTTCTTAATTTTCTTTAAAATAAAGAAAGCAGAGGAAACAACCTTGTTGACATGAAGGTTGAATGTCAGCTTGCTGTCAAAGATGACTCCAAGATTCCTCGCTTTTTCCACTGGGACAGGTGGAAAGCCCAGCTGGTTAGGCCACCAAATGGAGGACCATTCTGGGGAAAGATTACCAAAGGTCATAACCTCGGTTTTATCCGAGTTAAGCCTCAGGCAATTGGAAGACATCCACAAACTAACAGCAAGCATAGCCTCCTGGAAATTGGCTGCCACCGCTGTGCCATTCTTATGGATCGCCAGCACCAGTTGGGTGTCGTCTGCATAGGAGGTTAATCTCACCCCATGGGCCTTTATTACCCTCGCTAAGTCCGCTACGTAGATGTTAAATAACGTGGGACTTAGCGAGGAGCCCTGTGGTACTCCACAAGGTATTGCAGAGACAGGAGAATAGAAGTTACCCAACTTGACTGTCTGGGTACGGTCGGCCAGGAAGGATGAAATAAGGTCTCTGGCCGAACCGTTTATCCCCAGAGCTGTGACACGGTCGACCAAAGTAGCATGGTCGACCGTGTCAAATGCTGCGGACAGATCCAGAAGAATCAGAATGGCCGCACCTCCCTGGTTGTTACTAATTTATCATAAACAGCTAACAGCCGTTGACCAAGCCAATACTCCTGGCTGGTTTTAAGAGTAAAAACAACCGTTGATGGACAGAATGCAGAACAATGTCATACATTCACCCCAGTACAGAGATCTGCTCCTAAATCCATCTTTTTGATTTGCTCACCACACCACCCCTGTTTAGACATGGCCATATGCAAATCAGCCTTGACCCCGTGCCTCATGGGAACAGTCCAGCCCGAACTGCCAAGCCATGTCTTCCCTGGACCGGAATCCAGCATCCTAGGACCGGTTTCTGGCTATCAGCCGTCTTCAGCCAGGATAGCTTGACTCCAGTGGCGTGGAGAGCACGGGACTCATGTCTGAGCATACCCGTCCCACTCGGGGTGACCCCGATGGATTAAACAATGGATTAACCCCGTTTGCTGCTTCGAACATCTGTTAAAGCGTCTTGTTGTAAAATACTGTTAATGTAGCATCTCTCCCAATAGTTTAAAATAACAGTAGCAATGTTTAATGCTTCGCCTATAGATATACAAATACGGACGCCGGGAACCATACGCAGCCGGCTTACAATAACCATTACCAAAACAGGTAAATATTGTTTATGGTCCACAATAGATGAAATATCATTTTGGCAGCCCTATCTATAATTTTGACACAATTCAGGTTTTTGCCTTGTATTCTCTCTTTATGCAGGAGGAAATATTTGGTTTTTAACGTGATAAAGCTGCTGTTTTCAGAATATCATCTTTGGAGGTAAAACCCCGTAATCATGACCTGATATTACCGTCAAGGCCAGCTTATATTACACTTTTTAAATAAACGGCGAAAACTGTTTAGCCTTTCAGGCTTAAACTTTGAACTAGATATGTTAGCAATCGGCTATATCGTTTGTTCCCATCAGCTCACAAGAGTAGTAATAAATAATATTATAGAATTTAACGTGTTAGTTAGCTAATGAGATAGGTAAAATATTTAGGCAAGAGTAGTACGTCTTATTAGGCTGTTGGGTAGCTATAACTTATAGACACTCACCATAAAAAGTATGTAGGACAGCTGAAAATGAATTTAGAAGGGCAAATCTATGTGTTTGAGTAACTGATTGGTACACTGATTTCTACTCCCCCCTTCTCTTTGCAGAACCTATTAACGTTTAATTTACCCGGGGATCTATTGCTGTGTAATCCGCCCCATATTAGCTCAATTCCGGCACCATGTGTTGGGATCTATAGGTAAGCAGACTACACAATATAACAACATAGGGTACAGCTAACCAACATGGCCCTAGAGGACCTGTCAGAAAATGCTGTAAACACTATGACATTAACCTATAAGCAGTTACCATGCTTTATGAATAAAATAGCTTAAGGACTAACAAAGCTTTAAGGATAATGCAAATATACAAACCTTGACAGGCTCTTTCTATTGCTTCTATCTTTCCTGGTAAATCATAAATATGGTCTACCACTCTCTACTATAGATGTGGATGTATAATAATTTGTTGTAGCAGTTATGTGAATACGTTCCCATAAATATGTATATAGACTTGTATATATGTACATAAATGATGCCTCTCATGTATGAATGTCTAGCGGTATTAATAGACTTTTTTTGATAATCGGAACACTAGCACTATTTATGAAATGTCAAAATGTACAGTATAAACGCTTTTTTGCACTGTAGATATAGACCTGTAAATATTTTCTATATATATTTTTTACAGAAATATGATGGTACAGTCCTGAGGAAGACACAGTTGTGTCGAAACGCGTAGACAGGAAACCATCTTTTTATTGTAACATATATGTACCTACTCATGTGTAAATTCACGCATATGATATAATGCTGGAATATTTTATCATGTATCGATACAAATGTACTTAAAATCTTTTTTTATCATTGAATCATGTTTTATAATAGAAATTAAAATACACTTAATGTGCAAAACGTTTTTCTGATTATTTTCTCAAAAATCTTTTTGAGCTAATGTCATTGTTTATGTCCTAGTGTTCGATTGAGGATTTGCCTGGGTATTTTACTCACATACACTGTTTTGCCCTGACCCAGGAAATTGATCCAAATCAGGGGGTCCTTGTTTATTTGCACATATTATTACCCACGGACGTTCCGTGTGGGACTTTAAATAACATCCAATTTAAATATACCGCTAGTTAAAACCTGAATGTCAATGTTGTCTTTGGGATTAAACGTTTGTGTATGAGATATATCTCTACTGTGTGTGCATATTATAGTTCCATCTCTTATCAGTTCTATTCTTCTTTCCTTTCTTTTCCTATTGTCCCTAATCAGTATGGCTCAGATGGAAACCTTTGGGTTTTCAGACGAAGACTTTGCCACACTAGTGGGTATACCCGTACCTCAAAATCAGAGTGTGGCCCCCATTTTTCAGAATAACAGTGATCTAGAGAAATTATCCAATTTACGTAAAAAACTAATAAGGATAGAGGCCCACGGGGAGTTCATGTTGAACTACCTTAAAGCAGGCATTATCCCACTAGGTTTAACGATTAGGAACATCCCAGGGCTATTTGTGGATGTGAAAACATTTCTCCACAAATGGAGTATGATAGCGAGCAGATGTTCGCGAGACCTTATGATCTTGATCATCGCAACATCTAAAGAACTAGCCGCAGAAATCGTAAAAGAGATAGAAGATTTAGAAGATAAAATAAAAAAATCCACTACATTAGAGGAAGCGGAAAAACAATTGGAAACTCTAAAAAAGGATATTCTGTCGTTCTCTGAATATCTTCTCAAAAGAAAAAATGACAAATTTGTAAAGGACAAAAGATTTTATACCATTGAGCGAACGTACCCTTATTTAGGGGAAACTTTCTATAAAACAGACTACCAACAAGGAGGAGCTAACTATAATCCACCTTAGGTTAACACCTTTTCTGACTCATCAGACCCAGACTCAGATGGAGATTCTATGTACCATGATGAGGGCCCATACAATCCAAATAATGGCCGTAGAAATCAGCGCCAACCTTTTTTAGGGCATCGCGGAGCGAGACGGGGCCGACAACGAGTCCGCTTTCAGCCACAATCGAGAGGCCACTACCAATCCCATCAATATCCGAAAGAGCCCCAACAATATCTGGAAACTCGGAACAAACAATATCAAAGGTAGTAGATACTATACCTATCTTTAACCTCTCAAAGCATGTCCTATCAGAGTCGACTGTTTCTATTTTAACTAAAGGACTATCATTCGTACCTCACTCAAACACAAATGTGTTTGAACTCCATCAAGATATACACTCCTTCTTTAGGAAGATAAGGCTACAGAAGTTCTTTATGAATAGAGAGAACATACAGATGGAAGGTGATACCAATAACATCGTATCTTTACCTTCAACTCTCACTCCAACTTTAGACCAATTAGGCCCAGAGATGGCTATCTTTGAAAAAGTAGTCACCACTAAACTAACAACAGCCCTTCGTTATGTTCCCAAACCAAAATACAACATCTCAAAAGATGAACACACTGCTCTACAAGACTTAAAAAACAATAAATCACTTGTGATAAAAAGCAGTGATAAAGGAGGAGGCATCGTTTTAATTGACTCAGCGGCATATGAAGAAAATATTCTTTCTATGCTTAATGATCCAACATTCTATAAAAAAATTACTAAAAATCCAACAGAGAGAGTAATTAAACTTATCCATGAAATAACAACTAAAGCTTTTAATAAGGATATTATTACAAAGAAAGAATATGAATATCTAAATAAGTCTCAGAATAAAATAGCTTGCATCTATGGCACACCAAAGATGCACAAAAATGAACAGAACCCCCCTTATCGCCCTATCGTATCTACTATAGGTACCCCTACTGAAGCCTTATCAAAATATCTTGATAGCATTTTAAGACCATACATTCAATTTACTCCCTCATATATTAAAGATACTGGGGCTATCATTGCTAAAGTAGAGCATCTACCTTTCAATGAGAATAAAGACCTTTTAGTAACATTGGATGTTGAAGCTCTCTACAGCAACATTCCTCAGAACCAAGCTATGGAGGCCACCAGTTGGTTTATCGATTTAGATCAGATACCATGCAATAAACCATTTATCCTACAATGTCTATCAGTGGTACTGAAAGAGAATGTGTTCCAGTTTGGTGAACACATGTACCAACAGACGAAAGGCGTCAGTATGGGGGCAGCAATGGCTCCATCGATAGCCAATATATATATGGCTAAATTCGAATCACAAAACATATACAATGAGATGGCACCGTTCTACGAGTCTGTTTCCCATTGGTACCGATTTATAGATGATATTTTTTTCATTTGGACCAATGGGGAACAGACTCTCGTAGAGTTCCTGGAATGGCTGAACCTGGCAGATGGAAATCTCCATTTCACTGCTCATGTTAGTTCAGCTAAAGTGTAGTTTTTAGATATTAACATCAAAAATGTGTCTAACCAATTGGAAGTTGACCTACATGTGAAGCCAACGGCAAGAAACACGTTGCTTCATTTCAGTAGCTACCACCCAAGGAATCAAAAGGATGGGATACCCTTCTCCCAATTCCTTAGGGTGCGTAGAAACTGCACGAATATTAGGGACTATGATGTCCAGTCTGAACAGATGAAAAATAAATTTATCGCACGTGGCTACCCTCATAGATTAGTACGTGAGGCATATAAGCGAGCACGTTATTTTGATCGAGATGTGCTACTTAATTCCAACAAACAACAAAAACAACAGAAGTTAGTGTGTATTACTAAACATTCTCCACTAAATGCCACAGTCAAACAAATCATAAATTCAAACTGGCATCTCCTAAATGTAGAATCAACTCAACCCAAATTACCAAAGCCCCTGTTTGCCCATCGTCGAAACAAAAACTTGAAAGATCTAGTGGTAAGATCACGTTTCGAAGGCACAGGTAGCAAGACTCCATACATCCAAAAGTCTTTTGAGGGCGGCAATGCCATCAAGGGAACTTCGCGATGTGGATTTCAGGTGAGACCTTCACATTCAATCAGATAAGGATTCAAGCTCAGGAACTATGGACATGCAATACCAGTAATGTTGTTTATCTTTTACTGTGTCCGTGCAATTTAGGTTATGTTGGTGAGACGTCAAGAACCATGAAATTGCGCCTCACCGAACACAGATCTGCCATAAAAACACGCAAAATGGCAGCTCCTTTAGCCTTACATTTCTCTGAGTTCCACCATATACCCTCACAGATTCGATGGAGGATTTTAGAAAAGATCCATACACCAACAGCAATGGTGGAGATAAAATTAGAAAGAAAAGAGAGGTATACTGGATTTTTTCTTTGAATACCTTCTCCCATGGGCTGAATAATGATCTACCATGGATCAATGCAATAATATAAAAAAAGCTCTATTGGGCTATATGTCCTAGTCTACAAATGGGTTTACATGAATCAATGCAATAATATAAAAAAAGCTCTATTGGGCTATATGTCCTAGTTTATAAATGGGTTCACATGGAATACTATGAATCCCTGTAGCCCCTATGTACACGAACACGGGTTTTACGAATAGTTTCCCTGTTATAGGGTCCCAAAATACAGTTTAGTTAGACCTTATAAATAAAAAGCGTTAAATGCTAGCCTTTCCCTTTAAGAAACACATGGCTGCAATCTAACCAATGAGCGGAGCCGGCATATATAGCCAATTTATAAGCCTAACTGAGTTTCATGCTGAATTTCAAGAAATCGCCGGGATTCATTTGCCACCGGTTCGTGCTCAGCCTTGTGATTCACGGCAAGCTGTAGGCAATGCGCGAAAAGCCATTAGCTCTTACTTTTAAACATCAGGCAGCGAACTATTCTTAACTGCGGGTGTTCGGTTTTACAGCAATCAAGACGCTGGGAACCATATGCAGCAAGGCTACGTAGACTAACTTCTGAAGCCGAGCTGAGCTAGCCGAACGTATGAGAGGCTGCTGATTACGGTGAGCCGCCTTCTACTACAGCGTTTTTATACTAACTGCATATGCGGTATTTTTGTTAGCATCTTCACCTTTTGATTTAAAAGCACACAAGATTTACACTGTTTCCGGCCCCCGCTATAGCGTTGTTAATAAAAGATCAGTAATGCGGTATTGTACTGGGGTTTATTTGTGACCTGCAGTTTAAATAACAGCAACCGTGTTTATGCCCCCATCTTAGAACCAAATTTGTCCGAAACGAGTCATAGCCGGCCAATACTTAAATTGTCTTCCAAGCAGGTAAACATGGCTTGGTGCATATGAGGAGGCGATGTAAACTTATGATATATCTGTTCCTCATTATGATATCAATCTTGTTTTTACCGACATCTGTTAAAGCGTCTTGTTGTAAAATACTGTTAATGTAGCATCTCTCCCAATAGTTTAAAATAACAGTAGCAATGTTTAATGCTTCGCCTATAGATATACAAATACGGACGCCGGGAACCATACGCAGCCGGCTTACAATAACCATTACCAAAACAGGTAAATATTGTTTATGGTCCACAATAGATGAAATATCATTTTGGCAGCCCTATCTATAATTTTGACACAATTCAGGTTTTTGCCTTGTATTCTCTCTTTATGCAGGAGGAAATATTTGGTTTTTAACGTGATAAAGCTGCTGTTTTCAGAATATCATCTTTGGAGGTAAAACCCCGTAATCATGACCTGATACTACCGTCAAGGCCAGCTTATATTACACTTTTTAAATAAACGGCGAAAACTGTTTAGCCTTTCAGGCTTAAACTTTGAACTAGATATGTTAGCAATCGGCTATATCGTTTGTTCCCATCAGCTCACAAGAGTAGTAATAAATAATATTATAGAATTTAACGTGTTAGTTAGCTAATGAGATAGGTAAAATATTTAGGCAAGAGTAGTACGTCTTATTAGGCTGTTGGGTAGCTATAACTTATAGACACTCACCATAAAAAGTATGTAGGACAGCTGAAAATGAATTTAGAAGGGCAAATCTATGTGTTTGAGTAACTGATTGGTACCCTGATTTCTACTCCCCCCTTCTCTTTGCAGAACCTATTAACGTTTAATTTACCCGGGGATCTATTGCTGTGTAATCCGCCCCATATTGGCTCAATTCCGGCACCATGTGTTGGTATCTATAGGTAAGCAGACTACACAATATAACAACATAGGGTACAGCTAACCAACATGGCCCTAGAGGACCTGTCAGAAAATGCTGTAAACACTATGACATTAACCTATAAGCAGTTACCATGCTTTATGAATAAAATAGCTTAAGGACTAACAAAGCTTTAAGGATAATGCAAATATACAAACCTTGACAGGCTCTTTCTATTGCTTCTATCTTTCCTGGTAAATCATAAATATGGTCTACCACTCTCTACTATAGATGTGGATGTATAATAATTTGTTGTAGCAGTTATGTGAATAGGTTCCCATAAATATGTATATAGACTTGTATATATGTACATAAATGATGCCTCTCATGTATGAATGTCTAGCGGTATTAATAGACTTTTTTTGATAATCGGAACACTAGCACTATTTATGAAATGTCAAAATGTACAGTATAAACGTTTTTTTGCACTGTAGATATAGACCTGTAAATATTTTCTATATATATTTTTTACAGAAATATGATGGTACAGTCCTGAGGAAGACACAGTTGTGTCGAAACGCGTAGACAGGAAACCATCTTTTTATTGTAACATATATGTACCTACTCATGTGTAAATTCACGCATATGATATATATATAGACCACTACCCCTCCCACTACCCACTACCCCTTCCACAGGTCTGTTTACAACGAAATCATAGTTTATTTATTTTATTTATTTTTGAGATTTTTATTGCGCAAACAAATACCCGAAGGTGTCTCGGCGCAAGTGTGGGCTAGCAGGACCGCAACAACAAGATTCACTGGTTAAACAGCCATGTCTTTAAGAGCCTCCGAAAACTCATCAAGTTGGGGGTGTTTTTGATACTTAATGGCAGAAGGTTCCAGAGTTTTGGCGTGGCGACCAGAAAACGTCTGTCTCCCCAAGTTGCCGTTCTTGTGCGAGGTACTGGTAGGAGGCAAGTGTTGGCAGATCTCAGTGACCTTTTGGGAATGTACAGCTGAAAAGCCTCAGTCAGAAACTTGGGTCCGACGCCGTGTACTGCTTTATAGGCAATGCAGAGGGCCTTAAATTTAATTCGGCTCTCTACTCTAAGCCAATGAAGCTGGCGAAGGGCGAGAGTGGTAGGCTGGCGGCGAGGAATGTGTAGGAGAATTCTAGCAGCCGCGTTCTGTTCTGACTGTAGCTTAGACAGCACAAGTTTCTGGGAATTAAGAAAAAGGGCATTTCCGTAATCCGTTTTGGAGAATACCAAGGTGGTAACTAGGGTCTTCCCGGCTGAGATGGGGAGGTAAGGCAGCAATTTCTTAATTTTCTTTAAAATAAAGAAAGCAGAGGAAACAACCTTGTTGACATGAAGGTTGAATGTCAGCTTGCTGTCAAAGATGACTCCAAGATTCCTCGCTTTTTCCACTGGGACAGGTGGAAAGCCCAGCTGGTTAGGCCACCAAATGGAGGACCATTCTGGGGAAAGATTACCAAAGGTCATAACCTCGGTTTTATCCGAGTTAAGCCTCAGGCAATTGGAAGACATCCACAAACTAACAGCAAGCATAGCCTCCTGGAAATTGGCTGCCACCGCTGTGCCATTCTTATGGATCGCCAGCACCAGTTGGGTGTCGTCTGCATAGGAGGTTAATCTCACCCCATGGGCCTTTATTACCCTCGCTAAGTCCGCTACGTAGATGTTAAATAACGTGGGACTTAGCGAGGAGCCCTGTGGTACTCCACAAGGTATTGCAGAGACAGGAGAATAGAAGTTACCCAACTTGACTGTCTGGGTACGGTCGGCCAGGAAGGATGAAATAAGGTCTCTGGCCGAACCGTTTATCCCCAGAGCTGTGACACGGTCGACCAAAGTAGCATGGTCGACCGTGTCAAATGCTGCGGACAGATCCAGAAGAATCAGAATGGCCGCACCTCCCTGGTTGTTACTAATTTATCATAAACAGCTAACAGCCGTTGACCAAGCCAATACTCCTGGCTGGTTTTAAGAGTAAAAACAACCGTTGATGGACAGAATGCAGAACAATGTCATACATTCACCCCAGTACAGAGATCTGCTCCTAAATCCATCTTTTTGATTTGCTCACCACACCACCCCTGTTTAGACATGGCCATATGCAAATCAGCCTTGACCCCGTGCCTCATGGGAACAGTCCAGCCCGAACTGCCAAGCCATGTCTTCCCTGGACCGGAATCCAGCATCCTAGGACCGGTTTCTGGCTATCAGCCGTCTTCAGCCAGGATAGCTTGACTCCAGTGGCGTGGAGAGCACGGGACTCATGTCTGAGCATACCCGTCCCACTCGGGGTGACCCCGATGGATTAAACAATGGATTAACCCCGTTTGCTGCTTCGAACATCTGTTAAAGCGTCTTGTTGTAAAATACTGTTAATGTAGCATCTCTCCCAATAGTTTAAAATAACAGTAGCAATGTTTAATGCTTCGCCTATAGATATACAAATACGGACGCCGGGAACCATACGCAGCCGGCTTACAATAACCATTACCAAAACAGGTAAATATTGTTTATGGTCCACAATAGATGAAATATCATTTTGGCAGCCCTATCTATAATTTTGACACAATTCAGGTTTTTGCCTTGTATTCTCTCTTTATGCAGGAGGAAATATTTGGTTTTTAACGTGATAAAGCTGCTGTTTTCAGAATATCATCTTTGGAGGTAAAACCCCGTAATCATGACCTGATATTACCGTCAAGGCCAGCTTATATTACACTTTTTAAATAAACGGCGAAAACTGTTTAGCCTTTCAGGCTTAAACTTTGAACTAGATATGTTAGCAATCGGCTATATCGTTTGTTCCCATCAGCTCACAAGAGTAGTAATAAATAATATTATAGAATTTAACGTGTTAGTTAGCTAATGAGATAGGTAAAATATTTAGGCAAGAGTAGTACGTCTTATTAGGCTGTTGGGTAGCTATAACTTATAGACACTCACCATAAAAAGTATGTAGGACAGCTGAAAATGAATTTAGAAGGGCAAATCTATGTGTTTGAGTAACTGATTGGTACACTGATTTCTACTCCCCCCTTCTCTTTGCAGAACCTATTAACGTTTAATTTACCCGGGGATCTATTGCTGTGTAATCCGCCCCATATTAGCTCAATTCCGGCACCATGTGTTGGGATCTATAGGTAAGCAGACTACACAATATAACAACATAGGGTACAGCTAACCAACATGGCCCTAGAGGACCTGTCAGAAAATGCTGTAAACACTATGACATTAACCTATAAGCAGTTACCATGCTTTATGAATAAAATAGCTTAAGGACTAACAAAGCTTTAAGGATAATGCAAATATACAAACCTTGACAGGCTCTTTCTATTGCTTCTATCTTTCCTGGTAAATCATAAATATGGTCTACCACTCTCTACTATAGATGTGGATGTATAATAATTTGTTGTAGCAGTTATGTGAATACGTTCCCATAAATATGTATATAGACTTGTATATATGTACATAAATGATGCCTCTCATGTATGAATGTCTAGCGGTATTAATAGACTTTTTTTGATAATCGGAACACTAGCACTATTTATGAAATGTCAAAATGTACAGTATAAACGCTTTTTTGCACTGTAGATATAGACCTGTAAATATTTTCTATATATATTTTTTACAGAAATATGATGGTACAGTCCTGAGGAAGACACAGTTGTGTCGAAACGCGTAGACAGGAAACCATCTTTTTATTGTAACATATATGTACCTACTCATGTGTAAATTCACGCATATGATATAATGCTGGAATATTTTATCATGTATCGATACAAATGTACTTAAAATCTTTTTTTATCATTGAATCATGTTTTATAATAGAAATTAAAATACACTTAATGTGCAAAACGTTTTTCTGATTATTTTCTCAAAAATCTTTTTGAGCTAATGTCATTGTTTATGTCCTAGTGTTCGATTGAGGATTTGCCTGGGTATTTTACTCACATACACTGTTTTGCCCTGACCCAGGAAATTGATCCAAATCAGGGGGTCCTTCTTTATTTGCACATATAATGTTTGCTTTGTAAACCATACAACAAAACAACACAAAATATGAAATAGTCTCTTCAAAATCTAAAGTGTATTCCATATGTGGATGCTTTGACATTAATAGGTCACATTATACACATTATAGCACTGCACTTCACTGAGAAGAACTTGGTGAAAGTGACAGTTCAATAATGGTTCGTGTTTAAAAACGAAGAAGTTCTTATGTAAATCCTGTATGTGGCCCTAAAGCAACATTATATATAGTCTATTAAATTAGACACAATAGGTTTTTGTACAACTGGTATTCTGAGCTAACGTATTTGAAAGTGGTTTCATACACGATCATGAAGAAAAGGGAGTTTTGGTGAAATAAAATATTTACCCAAAAGAACACCTTTTAAGAGGAGAAACTGCGATTTATTGAGATTATCTGGCTTCACTAACCATTACATGGGTATCTATTTGCATTTTTTATATGTCAACGCTTTGTTTTTACTTTTTTGTGCATTACAGCGCAAACTAATTCGACCTCGAGTGGTTTTAGCTATTTTACAATACACTAAATCAGACTTGTTTGAGTTTTTTCAGCCATGGGGATATTAAGTAGTACGCCGAGACACGAACCCGGTTCCCCGGTTCCATAGTCGGCCCAGGGTATTAACCCCCTAAAAGCTCGGCTCGTTATGGGCTCGACTTTCCAACAGGACCCCGGGCTGAGCCAGGCCTCTGGCTGCAGCCTGGCTTTTTCTTTCAGTGGCTCGCCTACCTCTAAATCCAAGCCGTGTCAGAAACGAAAGCAAATTGTACGAGCAAGAACGGGATAAAACACCACTGATGCACAACCTGACAAACTCTGTGGACCCCCCCCCACACACACACACCTACCTCGTAGGTTATCTCAGAGTATGCAGGGACTTCACGGTGGAACCAGATCTTTGAGCTCTGTCGCACATATTTCAAAAACACATTTGACGCAGTACGAAAAGAAACGCTCTAAATAATACCTTAAATGTTACTAACGCCAAGGAGAATAGCAAATCTCTGGGGATGCCAGAGCCTAAAATGTATCCCACAGGATACTGTAAAGGACAGAACATAAACACTTTCAAATTATAATCCAAAAAACCAAACTGTCTCACCACATCGCAGTGTGAAAGACCTGGGCAGGTATCTTGAGTTTAACCCTAGCGCAGGGCCACTGGAAATATGCACAGGAGAGGGCCAAATTAGGCAGCAGGGTTGAGTAAATAATGCAGCAAGCAAAGGCAAATTATGCGGCATAATGCAGCACATTTTATGATAGTACCTTGTCATCGTCACTGGGCTGCCCTGCTTGCTCAGCTAAGGAGAGACAGACCTGCATGTGCTCTTTTTCTGTAGAGGATATGATAAACTACGTCAGAAAGAGCTCATTAATTTGTGTAAGAACTTGGGCTCTGGGCACTGCAATGAAGTCTATAGACTCTTAAAAACTAATACGGACCTGCATATTGTATTTGCGGTTTCCAGGTTCCTGTGTCGCATGTGGTGGGCTAGGACAACATTTTTTAAAATGGAATGACTTTTAATTATTTATTGTCACTTTTGTATATATTGGAATTTTTGGGTTTTAATCATTTTAAATATTTGGTAAATGTTATATTCTTGCTGCTTCTTTTATGGCATATGCCGAAATCTATACTACTATAATAAAGGAAGAACTTTCAGCCTTTGAGGCGGGTAAACTCGGGAAACACAGCGCCAATCCACACACCCGATACACCCTTGGAATCGTCAGGGTGTGTAGATGGTTATAGGCTATATACATTTTTTTTTAAAAACGTTATTTAAAAAATTTACAGTAAAAAAAAAAAAGTAGTCCCTCCGAAGTAGCGCCGGCCGCGACGTGCGTGCTCACGTCAGGAGCGCGGGGAGGAGCGGCGTCCAGGAGTGCGACGAGGAGCGGCGGACATGGCGCGGGGGAGGAGCGGTGATGTGAGGAGCAGCAGACAGGCCAGCGGCGGTGCGAGCAGCGGACAGGCTGGAGGAGCAGCGGCTGAGGTAAGGGAGCGGCGGACATGGCGCGGGGGAGGAGCGCTGACGTGAGGAGCAGCGGACAGACCAGCGGCGGTGCGAGCAGCGGACAGGCCGGAGGAGCGGCGGCTGAGGTAAGGGGACCCATGTCGGGGCAGAGGGGACCCATGTCGGGGCAGGCGGGGGTCGGGGCAGGTGGGGGTCGGGGCAGGCGGTTGACGGGCTGCTGGACAATGTCGGGGCGGGCAGGGAAGTCTGTTGCTCCCGGACAACGTCAGGACGGGCTGCTAGTAAAGAATATTTGACTGACTGACAATTGTCATTACTTTGTAATATTTACACTTGTTAACACTTTCTGGGCATTGGTTGCACCTCATTTGTTCCAGATTAACAACTCAAATATAGCAATTAGCAACATAGAGGTGACCAGTCAAGCTTTGGAAAGGACCTTCCACAGCAAGAGAACAAGTGCTGCTGAGCTTTTAATAACTTTTGAACCGTTTGAGCTAGAAACAGATTTTTGTTTTTGGTTAAATTCTGCAGATTATGCAGCAGATTGCAGATTATGTGGCAAATCTAGAGTTATGCGGAAAACACTGTATCCGCACAATCGCATAATTCTAGTGGTCCTGGCCTAGCATTGCTGCCCCTAGCAATTGAAGGACTGAATTAAGAATATTTCAAAATGACGGTATGCTGTTTTTAATAATTGACCCACTATTTTTTTGGCCGGAAACCGTTTGTTGCAAGTTTAATTCAATACACTGGCTGGGGAAACTTCTGGGTGGCCTGCATGTTGGGCAGCGAGTTCTATTGCAACAGCTGACGGTCCCTGAGAAAACATGAGCTGTTCAATTGGTAACCACCTTTTACCACCGCAAAAGAGGGAGGGTAGCTTAATGTGGCCTCTTACTTATCCTCAGCTCTCTTACCCTGCTGCACCACTGATATCGTTTTAGTAGATGGTACACCCTGTATACTATTTTGCTGTCCACTATATTGTCATCCCATGGCATAGGAGGCCAGTTGCATCTCATCTAGCATTCTAGACCCACGTCATCTGCTTTTTTTCCCATGCTTAATAACGCATCCCTGCTTTTGGATACAACAGCCCACCTACATCCACTTGCCGGTGGTGATCAACTCATATGTGTTATACCTAAGGGCTAACAAGAAAGAATCGTACAATGATTATGAATATGTGGGAACAACAAGGAGGAAGGAAGGGAGAGGTAATTTGCGGCACCATGAATATGTGTGATGGCGGAGGCATGCAGGAAAACCGGCACAGAATAATAAACTACAAGGGTTGGTCCTCGAGGGCAGGAGTGTTAAAAGAAGTGAAACGGAGAATCCACAGATAAGGCGGACAAGTGAGTTCCCGAAACTCCTCCGAGAGGTCCGTATACAGGGCCACCATGTCAAAAGCAGGAAGATTATGTGTAGTCACTGCGGTAAATTTCTCCATCCCCAAGAGTTCCCAAAGTTTATATAGCCAATAGAGGTGTGTCGAAATGGTATCAGTACCCCATCTAGATAAAAGGACCTGTTTATCGGCACCGAGAGCCAACATGATCGCTCGACTCCTGTACGATTTCAATGGGTATGTTAACAAATTAGGGAGACCTAGAAGGATGTAACTGGGGAATTTAGGAACGACAGTGTCAAACATGTTGTTTACTGCTTCGAGTACCTCACCCCAAAAAGGCAATCTTGGGGCATTGCCATAGAATGTGTGTAGGTGTACCCAATTGCCCACATTGTCGCCAACAGGTGTTATCTCTATTCGGGTTCCATTGGGCAATCCTAGCTGGGGTAAAATACCAATAGTAGGCGATCTTTAGGACCATTTCCTTACTGTTAGAGTTGAGGGCAGATGCTCTGGCTTGTTTTAAGGATATCATGCCACTCCTTGTCTGCAAAAATGCGTTGGCATTCCTGTTCCCACCTATGTCAAACAGCAGGTTTCAGTGGCTTATACGGAGCAAGAAGGAAAGCGTAGATATAAAAGAGAAGCTTCTTGTCCGAGGAACGTGTAAGAAGCCATCCCTCAAAGGGAGTGAGTGCCCGAATCCAGGGTTGTGTCAACCAATGACAGATTGCCATATATTGCCAGTGGGCTGTTGAGGGTAATCTAAATGCAGATTGAAGCTTTGGAAAGTCCATGAGACCCTCTATGTCAAATGGATCGCCTACACTTATACAGTTTGCCTCCTGCCAGGTCACAATAGTTGATCCACTCTGTGTGCCGGTGGGAAATCTGGATTTCCCCATTATCGGTGTCAATGGAAACAAGGGAGTAGAGAGGCCCTGCAGGGGCTGTACCCTATCCCAGACCCCAACTGTAGCACGCAGCACCGGAGAAACATACACTCCTGTAGGTCTATAGTGTCTTGGTAGCCCGGGCACCTTCCGTATAGGTATGCCATCAACTACCTGATCAATAAAGCAACAATGCTTTTCTGTGCTGTGCCGGGCCTACTCCGCTATATATCGTAGCTCCGCTGCCTGGTATTAAAATTCTGTTACCTTTTTTGAGTAATTATTTAAACACAAACAATCTGGAAATAATGAAAAATAAAGTGAGAATCTATTGACGCTTATAAATGCCACTTCATTGCTATTTTGGAATCTACCCAGAAGCAGATCTAGGTAACGGTCACATCCCACACAATTGCCTATAGCTCGCCATCTCCCCACTGTGATAAACATTTTTCAGGAGAAAGGCAAAACTGGCAAGGGTAGGATAGTTGCCAGAACAGGCAATTCTCCTGAAAGAGAGGTGTTTCTGAGAATCTAGAAATTTTGGATGCGGGAGGTGGTCAGAGGAAATAGTTGAGGTCCTGGATTTGGTCAATAACACTACTTCCACCGGTCTCATCCTTGCATGTGCAGCTACGGTAAACACTGAAAACTGCCAGGGCGTCCTTTGAAACCTTTAAAAACCTCCCTTCACATTTGAAAGCGTGTAGGATGACTAAAAAGTGTTCACAATAATTGCCATGATCTTACATGCTCACTAAAGCCTTGCCAAGGAAAAATAGGATATCAAGTTAAGTGTAAATGCGCTATTTGTCCATCGAATGGCAGTAAAAAACACTAAAGCATACTTAAATCAATGATGGGAACAGTATTAGGGTTAAAGCAGAGTTTATTTTTTTTAAATATGGAGATCGCCTCTGCAGGAGCTACAAAACAGAAGGGTGCAGGCCCTTTTCAACACTCACTGTAGATTCATGCAGGTACACCATCAACATATGCGTCTTCTGTGACTGTTTTCTTATTTTACTCAGAGGTCTTCCTGCTCAGACGGAATTTTCCAGCCTCGGAGCTTCTCTCACCGAAAGTTGTTTGCTGCTAGTAATTTGTTCTGTCAACTCTTCCATCCCTTTGTGTGCTCCAGCATAATGCTGCACCCGCAAGCAATGCAATTAATAATGCAATTCATACACTGTAACAAGTGCAACAAAATGAGTATGTTGTGGTTAATGAATACCACTCAGAATATCAATTTCCAACATTTTGTTCAAGGTTTTTTAAAGAGTAACATAAATTCAACAATGGTTCTTCAGTAAAACAATGTAACTAATATATGCAACCATCTGTTCATGAACAAGGGGAAATTAAGTTGTTGACGAGGCCTAGTTTGAAGTGGTGTCTTTGGATGGTGCCTAGCCCGAATCAAAAGAACTGCAGACTGGACACTGAGAAGGAGTATAAATAGTTTCCCTTCAGTTCACAATAGTTCTCTGGATCCAAAACAGCGTCAACAAGCCACAACGCCGAATGAAGCATTAAAAGCTAGTTCATTAAAATATATTTGAACCTCAAATTTCTGAACAGCAAAAATGCTCAAAAGTCTTAAACGTGCCTTCTTTGAAGATGAGGATCAAAAATATGTTCAAAAAGCATGTCACCACATCTTCTTAGGTTCAAGCCTGTCGGACAGAACTGCCTGGAAAGCAACTCCGCCCATTAATTTCCATCGGTTTTTAGGTTTGTCACTCTTATTTTCTTACTTTCCATTTAATGATTTTATTTGTTTTACCCCATTTATCTAGCCTTTGTCTCTACTTTGGACCACAGCCTGTTAACCTCTCTCTGATTGACTCCTTTGATCCTTCCACAAGTGTCTGCTTTTTGGGAACTTTATTTCTTTTTCTAAAAACACTCCATGATAGTGCAAGTCTTTCCCCCATTCTCTGTGTTATCCACTTCAACCACCACATTTCCTTTTTATAACATTATAAAAATGTCATTTTTTACAGCTGCCCTTTCGGCCGCTCTCCCATGCAATTTAGCTTCATGTTCCATTCTCTTGTTCCTTCGTTCCCCCATCCCCGTTGCTGAGTCAATTTGCCTCCCTTCTCATGCCCTCCATGTTACTTCCCCCAACCAGTGCTCACTGTGTTAGCGCTGTCCTGCACACCCCTGTATTATTCCGCTGCCATTCAGTGTTACTTTACCTGCCCTCCTGTTTCTTCCCCATCTTCCATGATTCCACCCTTCTCTGTTGCTTCCCTTTCTACTCAAGTTACTTTTTTTAAATTTGCTGGTGCACACGCCTACAAAATGATGCAGCCGGCTGTATAGGCTTTTTTTTTGCTGTTTAAGAGCGATGCAGAACAGCATGGCTAAAAACATTGACAAAGCCAATAGGTCCCAAAGGGGAGACCCATTGGCTTTGCAATGTTTTGTTTTTTTAAATCAGTATCTAGCCAGTAATTAAAAGCACGAATCTAAGATTGTACACCCAAGAGCAGACTGAACAAACACTAAAATGGATGAAAACGTGGTCAAGACTAGTTCACAAAGGAGAAGTGATGCGACAAGCTCGATCTATGTCAATCTTGCTCACGGTAACGCACAGGAATATGACGCCATTAAATGTGTGTTTTGCCATCGTAGGCCTAGCAATTTAGCATCTATCAGGCTCCACAACCATGAGAAATATTTGTGGATTAGGACTCAACGGTTAATATCACCAACAATTTCAAATTGAATGCAAGCCATCTGATGAAACCCAATCTGGAAATGAATTCTATTCCAAAAGCCAGACATGCCAATTTACTAATTAGCACACAATGGCCACACTGAATTACGGGGCATCTTCAGCATGCACACAGACTTCCATCTGTGAAGGAGACAACATGTCACTCATTGGCTTATGCAGTGGGTAAGTATCCCTGGCCATGAATATGTAATATAAATAACGCGGAGAGCTCTTGTCAAATCTGCCAACTATAGCCTGGACCACCTAAGGCAGATGTATTACTACTAGTGATAAATATATCTACTATGAGACTGACCCATCAATGCTACAAAAAGCACCCAGAGATATCCTCTTGATTCATCCACTCACCCGTTGATTATTTCTTTGTTTTCTGCTCTGATAAAGTGCTCCTTCTCGGAGGTCATGATGCACAGGGAAAACTTCTGGCCCGTCCGGCCTTCTCCATCCACCACATCCGTGCACTGGTTCATGTTAATGGTGCCTTGAGGAAGGGTCGTGGGCTGGAAGACAAAGCAGTAGTAGGTTTTATAAGAGAGAACTTAATAAAAAAAAGTACTCTCCAGTAAGATCTGAAACAGTTCTACGTGCAATTAGACAAATCCGGCAGAAAAGCAGCACGTCTGGATTGTGCACCGTAACATTTTTAATTACCATATCGCTTTATCGCTCATCAGTGGTACTGAGTCTTCCGTTTGCATCAAACACTCCAAGGGCAAAAAGTAACCACGCCACAAATCATTTGAAATATTTAAATCTATATTCAAAACAATTACCCTTCATTTACTTCATTAGTCCATCCACTCCTCGCCCAATGCAAGGATTTTAGACTCCAGCAATAGATTTGTGTCTTAACCCAATATTATCAGCAAACACATACCTACATACACATCAAGTTAATAGTTGCCTTTGAAAATTCTAACAGGAGCTTGCAGGTATAATACAATCTCAGACTTCAGCTAATTGACTGTTTGCTGTCAAAGGACAAAAGCCTCAACATTGACACCGCTGTATAAACTACTCTCGCTGGAGCAGCCTATATCTGACTGGGTGGCTGGCAGCCACGTCCCGAGTCCAGGCTCCATCATTTTTTACCCATCAAAGTTAATGAACCTGTGCGATTTGTCGTTATCTCCGCCTGCCAGCCTGCCGTCCCCTAATGAATCGTCTATGACCGAGCTGCTTAGAAGCTGCCAATGTTACTCGGAAATCAGACAAAGAGGGAGGTATTTAACACTGTGAGGGGAGAACCAATCCTCAACTGCCGTTTCACAGGTAATCTCTGAAAACCTACGTTTGTGGCGTTCTCTCGCACTGCTTTCAAGCTTAAAAGTTTACACGCAGCATGTAACATTGAAATGCTAAAGTATTTAAAGAGAACAGAAAAACATTTATTCTTGCTCAAATTATATCACACAAATATGGAAATGGACACAAATTCTACTGAAAGGACAAGTTACAAATTTAAACCTTGGGAGAATTATCCACTTCCTTAACTCTGCCTTCAACAGGTAACTGAGACTTCACTGTTTGTTATGTTTACTTCATTCACCTTCAATTTATTTAAACTTTCATATGCAAAACTTTTACATTCATTTAACTCATAAGAATAAGGGTCTTTGGGACATGATTTACAAAGCTTTCTTCTATAAGTATCTGTAGTTTACTTCTGGAATTTCAGCAGTAAGGGCCACTGTGTGGGAGGAAAAAAAAAACGTTGCCAATCGGGAACTTATTTCTCGGTAGAGAATCTTTAATGGTTTCAGCACTTTCACCCTATGCAATGTTCCAATAACACTGAAATAATGTTCTTGGAGACAGAAAAAACGTTTATTACTACAAATGAATGTGAAATATATTGATGTCACAACAGACCAACACATTTCACTAGCTCATAGTTTCTGTAGAATGGATACGCTTGAAATAAACAAATGAAATAAATATCTCTTGCCTCATTTAACTTAGAAAAATAGAAATGCTTTGTTCACTGGATTTATCAGCAATACTGTGCAAAACATGTATCAATGTTACACAATTAAGAGAGCGCTGGGAATTTAATAGATTAGATGCCTGCTAATGCCTAGAATTGTTAATTTGAAGATAGTGATCTACAAAAATTTATTTTCAGTTGTATTCACGAGGGTCAACACTACTTCCCAAATACTTTCACTGAGCTGGGTGGGTGGGTGAGAAAATGTGTCTTCCCTTCATGTACATATCCAACACTTTTCTCTAGACCCATTCCACAGCTTTGCCAAGTCGCAACCCGTGACATGGATCCTCTCCCGCTAATGAATATATACACAACAGATGCCACACCAAATCCTACCCTTCAAAATTATTTTCCATGTGCCTCAACATGGCGTTTAACTGACTCCATGCTTCGCTAATGCATTCAGAAATCCGCATCTACGTCTAATGGGTGTATTAAGAACTATCCCCTCTAATCTACAGGATGCTACTAGTAAAGACCTTGCATACTTAGGAAAAACCTATGTTCACCACCACTAGCAGAGCCACTCTGAAGCTCTCGCTGACATATAACAGCACATCCGAGACGTAATAGGCTGCAGCCACCGGACATCCAGACACACCCTGGTGCCATCAGACTACTGCTCTGTCCACACATGGTCAGGCATACAGGACCCACGCATCATCAGTTATGTCAGACTCCTGAACTGGGAGGCACATCAAACTGAGGCACCGAAAGATACCCAAAAAACCCATACGCTACCAGCCATATCAGACTCCTGGGCGGACGGCTGGTGTTAGGCATGTCAGACCGACAGGTACTTGAGAGAAGTGAGCACCATCATATGTTATGTCAGATTCATGGACTGGAAAGTTACTGTTAGCTCCCCAAACCCCAGTCGCAGGACGATACAAGACCGCCCCATGCACCTCAGCCATGTCAGACTTAAGGGCTGTTTGCCCGCTCTCAGACTAACTCGACCAAAGTGTCAATCAGCTGACCAGACTCTAGATTCCATGAGGCATATCAGAGCAAGGCATTTTCCTGTGCCATAGGCATGCATGGCAGGGGCCTCTTTCTGTAATCACACACTGGCTGTTAACACGAGAGATCATGGCACCAGAAACACAAGGCCGCTCTACCTTCCATTAGACATGCAAGGCCCTAACACGTTCCACTTACAAAGTGCATTTGTTTCAACTCTTTTCCTTGTAGCACCTCTATTACTTCATCATGCATTTAGCTACCATGAGCTTTGTGAATACCGTCTTCAGATCGTCTGGTTTCCCGTCAACCGTTTAGATGTCTCATTGTGGCCCTTAAGAGTTATTATTAAAATGTGTCAGGCAGAAATCCTTGTTGCTGAACTGTCGCTGAATTGCCTAACATTTGTGTCACTCTCACAGAACCCCTGACATAAAATAATGTTTTGCATCAATAGGAGTTATAATGGGAGTTATGAGAGTATGCTTTATGAAGTAGGCGTGAGTGCAGCCACGCCAAGTTCTGTTGTTATTCACAAGCATGCCTTAGCAATCTAAATATACAGTAATTTTAAAAAACAGCTGAGTGAAGGAAGGGCAGGCCCCAACAGAGGCTGAGCTTTAAGGAATTCCACACTTTGATCTTCAGGTTCTCACAATGAATGACTCACTTCTGCTCTGTTACCTCACCCTCTACCTCAAAGCTGGCTGCCTTTCCTTTGCTTGTGGTTTGTGAGGCTCTCCATGTAAGACAGGAGCCACAGGCTGAGAGAGGTCCACTTTCACGGCTCTCGTCCACGGCCGAAGGACTAGAGGGCCCAGGCATGCGAGGTAAGGGTTCATATGACGGAGGGATGACTCTGCTCCGAGTAAGTCATCGCCTGCTCTCCCGTCTCCCTTTCCATTAATTCAGATCACTCCCCACGCACGGCCACCCACGCTCCCAGCAGATTCCTAAGTAAGCCGATTAAGAGAGCCAAGCAGATTGCCTTGGCGAGTTTAACTCTGTGGGTTCCATGTTCACTTCATGAGCTCTACCTCCCTGCTGGCATTTGTGATTCACTAAGAGTGAGCCGAACCTGTACTCTAAATTACTTGGATCTATGTAGGGTGGTCTAGAAAATATGATTTTACCACTGCGCGACCCGTTCATAATATTACCCTACACATTACATGCAGTGGGTCAGACTCGGATTTATATGATGCTTCGAATCTAACATGCATCGACTTGCTGCAGTCCTGGGAGTGTGCAGTAAAAACAAGCATTGGCAAAGCCAATAGGTCTTGCCTATGTGAGAGCTAGTGGCTTTGCCAAAGTCTATTAGCCATGTTGTACAGCAGTGTGACTGCTGTTCAGCATGGCTAAACGTTAGTGGAGTGATGCAGACCGGAGCGGTGCAGAGTGCCGTAGAGTAGGGAGGAGCAGAGTGGCAAAGAGTGGAGTGGCATGGAGAGGAGAGGCACAAAACGGAGCAGAGTGGGTTTGAGTAGTGTAGACCAGAGTGTTGTAGAGGGACCTAGAGTAGTGTTGAGTATAGTGGCGTACAGTAGTACAGTTGTGGTTGTAAGTACCTAAAGTGTCAAGAGGGAAAGCAATTAGGGTTAAAGCAACATAAAAAGAAGCTGTATGCATGTGTTAAATGTAGAAAAGCATATTGCACATCCAGCAATAATACCGAAATGCTTATAAAATAAAAAAGTAAAAGTAGGGTGTTGCAAAAAGATGAGGAAGAACAAAAACGAGGAAGAATACATGTACTTGGTCCATGCTCAAGTGAAGAGCTAACAAGAAAGGAAGAGAAGTCTCAAGGAGCTAAGCAATCAAAAGACTGCAAATAAGCGTGACAACGAAGATAAACAGCGGCTACAACGCTGTTTTTTTCAACGAAGTACCATTACAAAGCGGTTGTTACAACAACTGCGTTGTTAGTACGCAAAACCTTTCAATTGCAAGTCATTAGAATGACTTACTATAGGGGGCGCTAAGGTATTGGATATGAAATCCAACATGTTACCTGCTGTTGCGCAAACTGGAGTAGGAATAGTAAATAATACTATTCCTAAGTCCAGCATGCCCCCTACAGCAAGTCGTTGTAATGACTTGCGATGTAAGGGTATTGCGCACTAACAACGCAGTTGTTGTAACGACTGCGTTGTAAAAGTACGGGTTGTAATAGCATGCAATGTAACATGCTATATTCGACAACGAAAACGAATGTATGCTGTGAGTGGGTTGTAAGCTCACTGAATTGTAAACAATACGTTTTGCAGCACAGAGCATACGCTGTGTAGGTGAGACCTAAAAGGGGAAATGGAGCTGGAAAACTGTTGAACAGAATAGGTGGGAAAAGAAGAATGGGGTCTAAAAAAGGTAAGAAATCAAGAATCTTTGAGGGGCTCAGATGTGAAGAGTGGTCAGGGTGAGTTAAGTAGGGGGAAGGGCCATTGTGGAGGTTTTCGCTGCATCAAGTCAATTCCACCATGATAAACCTGTGCATAAGTTCCATACCAAGATACCCTTACCTCACTAAGAGGGAACACAATAAATGAGCATTGATAGGAAGGAATACTTACAGTTAGTCTACTCAACAGACAGACAGATATTGCCACAGATCATCATCTAAAAATCTAACAAGATCGACCATATCCTTCACTGTATTCCCCTCGAAGTGGCACTCGCATCACCAGCCGCTTGATTCCCGAGCCCAAATCCCACCTATTGAATTCTTTCTTCACACCTACCAGGTCAGTAGCTAAACAAGCCCTGGCATAGTCAACAGGCCTGGTTTTAATGTGTTAACACTTGCAGAATAAGTATATTAATGGAAGACAAACATAAGAAACAGAAGTCTGTTGCTTGTTTTTGTTTCTATATCAAATAAACGTTGGATAGCAAGGGAGCCGTCATTGAAGTCCGCCTTTAGTTTATTTGACCTGAAATGAAATGATGTAATATAATGAAGGCTCCCTTGCCAGAGGACCTTCATTTGACGGAAACAAAAAGAGGACTATTTAAGGCAAGAGAGTTTTTAATACTGACATTAATTTTCAGTCACATGAGAAAAAGTGAACCACACAAGGCGCACTAATGTGAAGCCACCAAAAGGAATATCAGGCAAGAGAACAAGAAGCAGACATGGGAGGGAATGGGAGGGAGGAATAAAGAGTGGTGGCAGACATGAAAAAGAGTGGAACACACAAGAAAGAGGGGGCTGGGAGGGATGAACAAGTTAGTGGTGCGGGTGTAGGGAAACACGGAGCACAGAAGGGAGGAGCAAAGAGGAACAAGAGTGGGTGGAAGGTGGGCGAAAGGGAGATTGGAAAGGGAGGGGAAAAGACTGAGGATGGGAAAAATGAGCTAGGAAAGACACCCATGTCCACCACCCACTCCAAGAACCTCAGTATAATCACAGAGAGCAACTCAACATGATCTCCCAAGTGAACGCCGTCACACCTGATTGCTTCTATATCCTGAAGATGGTGAGGAAGATTTTCAAATGGCTCCCAATTCGCACCTAGAAAAAGGCCACATATACTTTCTTCATAAGCAAGCTGGACTACAGGGACAAACTCAATGCGAAAATCAACAAACTCACCAGAAGGCTGAAGACCATTCAGAACTCGGAGGGAAGCATCACTCTCAACATCCCATGCCACACTCCCATCACACCACACCTGAAGTAGCTCAACTGGCCTATACACAAGAGGGGCCATTTCAAACTCCTCACCCACACTTTCAAGGCACTACATAACACTGGCCCAACATACTCAACAAACGTACCCGCTTTCACTAACATCCTAGACAACTCCACTTGTCCGGAATCCTACTTGGGCACATCCCACGCATACAGAAAACCAGATCCAGCTGTTGAGCTTCTCATAGATCACTCTGTATGCGTGAAACAACCTGTCCCTACACAGCAAGAATCCTCTTCACTTCTTGAATTCCACAGTAAGCTGAAGATCTGGCTTTTTGAGCAGTCCCAGTTGGTCATAGGTTTGGCTAGACTCACACGGGCACAGTGCAAGGATATTTTCATGAGTGATAGTGCGGTCTACAAATGTGCTTAACAAAACAGCCAGCTGCATGCGGTAAGGGTAATACTCCTCTGTGTGGAGCCAAGCCCCCTCTATGCATATTTTACATCTAAGGGTGGGAGAACCAACTTCATCTTGGCATCACAGCCAATGGGCAGCCAAATTTTCCTTCATCACTTAAGTTTTTTACCTCCTTCACGACCTTTGCCAACTTAAGGCAAAAGGTCGCTTGAACATGCTGTGTGTCACAGACTGGTATATAAAAATGAAACAAAAATCAGGGCAAAGCAGAGGAGAAGTGGCGTAAGGGCCAGAGCAGCTGACTTTGGAACTGGGGAACCAGGTTCGAGTCTCGGCGTCGGCTCTACATCCCGTGATTCTGGGTAAATCTCCCATGCCTACCAAAATAGTGCTCTTGCAATGTAGAGCGCCTCAATACCTTCGGGTCAAGTTCGCGCAATATAAAATTGCCACAAAAAAAGCAGAACGCACGTACTGCACACAATTGTGTTGAGGCATGCCAAGGCACTAGCCCGCGCCTCCCCTCCTCGAGATCATGGCACGGAATTCCACAGCAACAGCTGCTGCCATGAGAAAAAATATTCCTTCCCCGAGAAAGCAACCAAGAGTGCTCGATGCAGGAGTCTGCGGTAGGGGAGGCGTTCATCATCGTACAAGACAATAATCCTGTCTCTGCGCTTGACAGGAGATGAAAGGGGGCTCCGGGAGCACGGGTCACGTGACAGTGCCTGTTGTGTGGGTGCTGAAAGAAGGGCTCAGCCCAGGAGCTCGCGGAAGTGGCGCGAGCTGGTGGCAGTGGAGACGACGAGGCGAGGCAGACAGGGGGCGGCATCGCCTGCCGTGCCTGAAGGGAGCCGGGCTCGCCTCCAACCGACCCTACCAAACACCCCTTCTGGTTAACACGACGAAGGTTGGGGCGACAGGACCCGGAAACCTCGGATACAAGCAGGGGGGTTAGAAAGTAGGACAGACTTAAATATACGTTTCGTGAAATACCAGACAAGCAAACTGCCACTATGAGTACAAAACTCCAGTTTCCAAAATAATGCCCTGCTACCTACAGCGTTTGGCCATGGACCCATCAAATTTTAAACAAGCTGGCCATGTATACACGTTCTAAGGTGATCAAGGGCTCTTTGTACTGCAGAAGAATACCTTACTCCTCGACAATACCTCCCTATATGAAACAGTGGGCTTGTTTTATTACTAGAGGATGCAGCAAAGTTAAGTGTTGATGCATGAGTAGTTCTACCCATCACCCTACTAGCCATAGACAAATGGAAAGCAGGCGATTTGGCCTTTCTAGGGAGCTGCAGACTGCAGTTGGATTGCATTGGATGTTCACTGACTGGACAAATATCTGGTCGGTGGCAGAAACGTGCACGTGAAATGTTTTATGACTAATGGGCAGGAAAACTTAAGCCAATGCCTAAAAGGCGGCCTTGTCACGCAAACTAAGCAGGACTTTACTCGAACTCGCCTAGAATAACTTAATTCACCACAAATGTCATGTAGTCTGACCGGATCCACCACTGGGGATGCAAGCAGTCTACAGACGGTGCAATAGCAGCACCACAGAGGCAGCCTCAGAATCTCGGTCTGTTTGCCAGTGTTATGCAGAATACTAATTCAGAGAATGCCAGACGGCGGAAAGGACTTCTGTAAAAAGACCATCGACTGAAACTCAAACTACCTTTCGCAATCTTAATATGCAAAAAGATACTTCAACGAGACTTCAGAGTAGAAAGTGCCACAGTAGATCAGGTCCTTTTCTACAGAAAACTGCCTTTGTATCACACTGAAACATCTATTGCTCGGAAAAAACAACAGGCGAATGAAATATGGATCTGTGATAGATTATGGGTTGTAATGGAATTAAAAAAAATATGAATTTCGGTTTTCATGCCGACCCAAGACAAAGGAAGCATGGCATGTCTAAGGCCCAGAAACATATCCTGAAAAACTATCCTTGTGGCCTTAGAGCACCCGAACAGTAACCAGTGATTCAATGTAACTCCTGGTTGGAATGAGATTGGAGCTTTCCCACAAAAGCACAAGCAGATGTTCCAAATTTTACTTGAAAGGATCGGACATGCAACTTTGGAACACATGGTCTCCGCTCAGTGACGATAATACAAACTCAGGAGATATGTTATGCATCAATGACCAGTGTATGAAAGACACAAAGACATACTTGTTTTTTATCCAGTACGAGGAGAATAGATTCATCAGGCTTCTGGCCGGTGATCTTAAGTAAGTACTGCCAAGTAACGTCCCCGCCCATGGCAAAGGCAACCCTGTCACATCCAATGTGTCTCACTTTCATCTCTATGCCAGCTCCTAGGTATTCAAAATCACGCAGTTCAATTTTTGCCTTTGAACACTAATGCTCGGGCATTTGCAAAACCAAATCTCGACTGGAAAGACATTATTTTGCATACTATCAGCATCCAATGCTGGAGGTTTGGCATCTTGCCCGTGGCCTTCCATGCCCCTTAAAAAAAAGAAAACCAAGTTTGCAGGAGACAGTCTCCTTGTCTGTTTTACAATTGATCAGAATGACTCAGTGAGTTTGTGCTCCCCCTCAGAAACCTTACCAGTACTGCAACGACTGAGATCATAAAAGTCTCCCCTTGCACTAATGCCCACTGCCTCATACTGTGTTGGGAAGTAACTGAGAGAACTCATCAGATATGAAAATGAATACACTTAGGAGGCATAGAGGTCAGAGTCAAGTATGCACAGTTGACTAAATACCACAAAAGCGTGCTCACTATAAAGTCTCATCCCTTGGCTTCAAGATGCCTTTGACCTGCATTTAGTCTACAGATGAAACTTGAAAATAAAATCCTTAAATTGTACATAGTTCTGTTCAAGTCTCACTGGGGCCCGCTAATGCGTTCATAAATCTTGGGGGTGAGATACAAGAAAGTCCTACATCCTAGCCCCTTTTACAGGCATTTTATAGAGACCATAAAAGGGCAGTAGATCCAAGTATCATAAATGGAATAAACGGTTGCAGCTTTTGCCTGAAATTGGTTTTAAGGTCATACATTGCTCAATGATTGAGATATGGGATTTTGAATCACAGTTTGGGATTTTGAATCACAGTTTGTCTTTCAACTTTAACCAACGCAAGTTATACTGTGTGCTTACTCAATTAGCTTTTTATTGGAATCTATGTATCGTCTGCATAGGTTTGAACAAGCACATTCCAAAGCCTGATGTTTGTAAGGAAAGTTTTAATGGAAACGTTAAAAAGGGTGTTCCTTGGTCTCACTTTATAGAAAGAATCTGGAGGAAAGCTACTCAGTTCGACTACATGGGTTGCTACTTACAGGAGTAAAGAACGTTAATGGGATATGGGATTTGCTGACAAAGTGGGGAAATACTTTGCAGTAACAATTCCAAATTTGATACAGTTCGATAATTGGGCAAAGATGTAAACCATTACAGAATGCAAAGGGCCGCATCAGTAAACCATAAAACCGACACACAGATAAATGCCTATAAACAAGAAGTCAAACTCGCCCTTGTGCATCTGCAATGAGGCAAAATTCAGGAAGTCTCCTTAAGGGTTCTACTGTCAAATAGTAAGTTTGTTCTCTTCAAGAGTCAGGTAACTTTATCTAGACATCCAGAGATAATTACAGGCAGAGCGGTAACTTGGAGTGTAGGCATTTTACAGCTGACTGGATTTGCACTTCATATAAGCACAGCACACAGTACCAAAGTGCTGTGGGTCATTTTCAAACCATCTGTTGGGTCTTCGTGAACTTGCAGGGCAAGGAATTCAACAACCTCTTCATTCCACATTCATGAAGAATATGTCATCTAGCCATTCCCCAACCACACCTCGATTATCTGAGTAAAACACTGTTGGGCATTCGTTGGGAAGAGATTCATATACCCATGGAAATCAGAGAGAAAGATGGAAATTGCAAAAGTAACAGGATGGGAGATTGGGTCACCTATGGGCTCTAGTGTTAATGACCATTTCTGCAAGAGGCTTGGCTGACCAAGCAGTCTCATTTCGAAACTGATTAACATGTCACTACTCGGTAAAAAATGGAAACTACACCGTTATCTTTAGTAATCCATTCTTGCCAATCTCACAAGCTGCTATCAAGGCATGTACCATGCGTTGAGAGGAACTCTAAATAGACACTGTACAGCTCTAAATTGACATTGTAAGTCTCTAAAGGAACTTGGCATGCTACATACCATCACAACTGTTACAAGACTTATCTTGCAGAAAGTAGAAGCACCATGGTTTGAATAAACGGTAATGTGAGCTATCCTCTCCTCAAGAGTGATAGGACACTCTCACACTCAAACGGTGAGAAATAAAAAATCAAAAGATCCCCACTAAAGTGCCCCTTTGGGGACCCGTAGAGCATTGCAGTGCCAGCCAGACGAGGCGCATCCGACCGATGATGAAGCATGACATCCCCAAGGATGTGTGAGGGCAACAAGAGACACACTTGTTGATTGTCCCCTAAAATTGGTTCAGCACCTAGCAGTTCCTTCCCTCTGTGTGCCTTATCAGGAACAGTAACACACATTTTGGAAACAATATGAGGAGTGCCACTGGAATTATAGGACAGGGAGGACCAAATTAGGCAGCAGGGTTAAATAAATTATGAGGCAAGAAAATACAAATTATGCGTTATAATGCAGCACATTTTGAAGCAATATTACTTCAATATTTTGACATTTTACACTTGTTAGCCCAGTATGGGCAGACGTTTCTACTCATGAACACTAATAAAACACCTAAATACAGCAATCAGCAGCTGAAAGGTAGACTCTCTGCATCTCAAAAGGCCTGACACTGCGCAGCAACATGCGAGATAGTTTTTAGTAACTTTTGATCCATTTGAGCTCGACTTTATTTTTTGTGAGAATCTGCTAATTATGCAGAAGATAATGGATTATGTGACAAATCTATAGCTATGTGAAAAATGCAGCAGATGAAGAATCAAATATTTCCAGTGGCCCACCTTATGAGGTACCAGGAGGAAGTGCACACTTAGTGTGTTCATTTCACATTTAAAGGGTCTGAATCTAGCATCCTTCGATAGTACGAACAACCGATTACACTAAATTTGAGAACCCAACAAATGGGTTGTAAGAAATAATTATCTGCCTAAAAGTGCTGAGCAAAGCGGCAAAAGCCTGCCCTGAATAAAGCACCGCAGAGCATTCAGTGTTTATTTTGGCAGGCAAACTGGTGAACCTGGGCTCCCAATTAGAAGGGGTGATTTGTCTTGAATACACACCCTAATCTGGTGATTGTTAGCCACATCTGTTTCTCCAGTGCCTTCTCAATAAAGATAAAAAGTATTTCTGATTACTGCCGTTCCAAAAATGCATGCCTTCACAAATAGCAAGACTATCATATCTTACCTCTACACTGAAATAGCTTGACCAACTTTTTTACAGCCATCTGGTCACGGTCTCAGAAAGGCGGAGACAGAATGGGAGGCAGCAAGCCTCACATATGATCTGTAGTCCAGTGTAGTAATATTTCAATCTGGAGGCAGAACTAAACCTTTGTCAGCATCTCGTCTGGCCTTAAAGTCCCTAACGCTGAAACCCTCAGCTGGCCCAACAGAATCCTTTGGCTTTATCTTTAAAATCCCACAGCAAGAACCTCATGAATAAGGTTACTATATATTAAGTGTCACCCATTACCATGGCCCTCAAGACCCAGCCGAACATCTTGTGCCTTCCACCGAAGAGTTTCACTTACATCTACAATCTTTATACCAGAACTTTACTGTTGATTGCCAGGCCAGGGATTGCAAAGTAACCAATTCTATGCACTCAAATGATGAAATCATATTTCCTCTAAATAATGTACCCCCATAGACAAAGGAGGAAGGAGTACTTCTTCGTTAACGACTGCGCGGGTGTGCCCCATAAGAATGTTCTGAACTAGGCTGTTTGATAATTATATACATGACAATTCTGCCTCTAAAGCCATCAGGCTTTTCTTGAAAGTCACCTAGACTGGTGTTAACTTCAATCAGCACTGTTGATAAATTATATGTGCACAGCTTCCTATTGGTCATGATATTCATATGCCTAGGCAATGTAACCATGTGCCCAAAATTTGTATTTCGGCCTGCATAAGGCTTAAATTAAAGCCTGTGAAGTCCTCCTGCCTGACCATAAGATAAAAGTCTGAAGTGGAGACATCTAAAAATATATAATTCTATACAAAAACAGACACTATATACGTCCCACCTCCAATCATGATTCCTCTGTCTTAGCAGTTCAGTCTCCTAACACAGATGGCGGATTCGATAAGGAGTGGAAAGTGGAAAGGATAAAAGGTGGCATTGGTAAGCTCAACCTAATTTACTGAATGGGGTCGGAGATCATGCAGTGTATAACTATCCTATCCCTCACTTTGGTACATAGCAGCATACTAAGAGAGAATATGCCCAGAAAAGCTGGTCTCTACGGAGAAGAAAACCATAAATTCCAATATTCCAAAGGGAAGGCCTTCTGAAGAGAGGTCACAGCTACTAGAACATAGGAATCCAGGTCACCAATCAGTGACAACAGGGAGAGATTGTGCGTCCTAGACCTGTTCAGCATTCAAGCATTTATATGATGTAGAAAGATTTCCAGAGTACTCTGCAAAGTCTGTGCAACAAATTCAGCAATTATTTATTTGCACCCCTGTAAAACGGACTTCTGATGCTATTCTTCTGTCTATAGGCGCACCATAATTGTAGCATCCTCTTAGGGTAAAGAGAACCTGTCTTGTTCCACAGCTTTCATTTACATCACCAGAATGCAACAATCCAAAATCGCAACAAAGATCCTATACAACTCCATGTTTAGATGATCTGGCTTGAGGCTTTTCCAGATGAGTGATCGCTCATAACCTTGCAAATGCCTGTCCAGCCATGTGGAAATGTGCTAAGCTTATGGAGTTTAGTGACTCAAGTAGAATTCAGAAAGTGGCTGTTTCCCATTTTTTGGGACTCTGGGCCATACATGTAATTGTGAAAGGCCTCATTTATAGTAAAAAGGTTGAGACTCGGTCTAGTGTGATGATACATTTTGGCAACTGTGCACGGTGTGGCTCAATTTTTTTACGTTTTAAATAGAATCATGGCGATGGATGATTTCACAGATTTCCATTTAAGTATGTTTTACCCATCCGCATGGTTCGGGGAACGTCTATGATCAATTAAAGGTGAATCATTGACCCGGGGACGTCTATGATCACTCAAAGGTGAATCGTCCACTCTGCTTTCCTTGCCGAAGTGATAGCCAAAACAAGTGCGCTCAACCACCATATCAACTGTCTTGACCAGTAAGATGGCTGGGTGGATTAAGAGACTGCTGCAGAGATGTGTGGCTGTCAGCCCATAGGTAACACATCTGCATGCTAGTAGTGCAAACTTACCCTTTTATCATTGTGAGGTCAACACAAAGATAATGGGAACGTCTGCTGTTTCCAGCACCATTACACAGCAACACCAGTGTCAACAAAGGCTATCTAAAACACGATTTATAATGATTTTTATGTTACTGCTCCGGACAAAATACACTTCTTTAAGTTCCTCTACTACTTTTTCCATGGTAGCAGCTGAGGAGAGGTGTGGCGCCGCGGCCAGGGCGACTGACGCTGGAATCTGGGGATCACGGTTCGATCCCCGGCTCTGGCGGCAGGTTAGCCCAGCACCATGTGACTCTGGGCAATAGCTCGCTTAATCTTCCCGACGGCCCCCCAGCGCCTAGAGACCCTAACGGGTGATTGTGCGCTATACAAATGTGGATTATTATTATTATTATTATTATCTACTCGGATGCTCATATTTACCTCAGAGGTTCTCTTTCTGTGTTAGTAAAACCACCTTGTGAGGGCTTTCAGTTTCCTTTAGCTGGCCAGACACCGGAAAGAACATAGGTACTCATGCCAACCACAGCACGAACAATAAGGACCCCCCACCCCCTCCCAATCGATTGTTGACTCTAAAAGCTTTGCATTTATGATTATACTTGCGCCGGTGCGATAACAGAAACCATTCAAAAACACAGTGCATATTCGGGTGCGGTAAACTTGCCGGTTTCCCAAAGGGTCATTTTAGTGCTGCATGTGACGTTATAACTAAAGCCCCGAGGCACTTTCATGGCGCCAGAATGACCAGTCAGGAACGGCTGTTATTTTGTAGTCGAGTAAGATGCCTTCTTCAAAAGGCACAGAAGCACAACGGAGTGCTGGGTTTAACGACAACATTTAGACGTGTTTACAGAGAAAGGCACGTCCGCTTGAGGACGAGCCTGTCATCAGGGGTTACCGGAGGCGCTGGGCTGGCTCGCCACCTGGAAAGGAGCGCGCCTAATAAGGGCAGCGTCACACTCACCTCCAGCCTGACAACAGAGCAGGGGGCATGATTGGTGGCCTTGGTAGTAAACCTGCTGTTCAATTAACGCTTGCTTCTGGGATCTTACACCACTCTGCAGCGCGCGCCGGCCGCCGACCAATCAGCGAGGGGTACTAGAGCTCGCGCCTGTGTTTCACTGATGCACAGGGCGCCAAGCTCCTGAGGCGTACAGGACACAAAGCCACCGAAAAACAGAGCCCATACTCCGATATGTGGAGGGAAAGGACAATTATATACATGGGCTAAATCTATGATCTCAAGCTGTCCGTTTTTCACTTCTCCTGTGTTGCATCCCAAATATATTCTTGCTATGTTGTTGTTAACTGTGTGCACTACAGCATTCCGAAAGCTGGGTCGGGTCTGTGAAGTCACAAAGAGCCGATTAATGAAGTGGCGCAGAGAGCCGCGTTTGGGAACTCACACAGAGAGACAAGTTTAACAAAAGTTAAGTAATAATAAATTGTGTGCTTAATAAAAAAAATGTAAAGGCAATAAAAAGTAAATGCGAAATCGAGAACAGCAAGGAGTAGAAGTAAGCCATTAACAAGAAAGGGGGAGTTCCCGAACTGACTGTTCACCTCGTGTGAAACGTCGGTTGCGAAATGCATCAATCTATTCACGAATTCAGCCTCCCCTAAGAATAGAGAGAAGTCCCTGAATTAGAAGCTAGACACTCATTGGGTAACAGACTCACTCTTCTAGAAACAAAACCAGGGGTTTAAGTGGAATTAGAAAAGTGGGGGTGTACAAAACGGGCACTGCATAATAAAATCGTTTTCAAGATGCGTGGCCTACGCAATTAAGAGAGCTGCTGAACGATGTAAAATAGAATTCTAGGATTCCTATGGTGTATTTTGGGGCTTCTCTGAGCTTTCTGTTATTGCATCTAGAAATAACACAACAATTAACAGATCCATAAACCTAAGCCAGGACTATGGGCTTTGCCATTGAAACAGGCTAACCTCTAACAGTCCAGTTGTTAAATAGTTGAAAGATGAGTTCCAATACAGCACATATGAGATAGTCATCTCTGGTTATATTAATGTGATTACTTTCTAGTCTAGATAATACTTTTGAGTGGTCGAAACGGAGCACTTCTTCTAGATCAGAGACGATCAGATGCCACCCACGTCGCTGGCAGCAATGCAGGAAGTAGCATAATGGGTTTGCATGTTAGGTTCATGCATCAGAATGGTTAGCGAGAGATCAGACAATCGGAGCATTAATGTCTTGTCCCACACACCCTTAGAATCATTCCCTGTCACACTAAGTCTCCTAGGAATGCCGCAAACTCTACTTATGTACTTTCTTCAAGTGCCACCGTCTGACTAAAGTAGCGTGTAGTAGGCTCTTGCCAGATACCACTGTTGTGACCTGAATGCACATGCAGATTCCAATTAAAAAATACAACATACTTTACCTGTGCCTGTCACCTTTGAAATATAACACACTCTTACAGAGCGATGACTATGTATGAAGAGCATGTGCAATGCATTCCTGTCCCTGCATACCCTAACAAAATGTTGTAATCAGGAAACATATTATCCCTGCAGGAAACCATATTCGAGGCATCCCAAAGCTAGGAACAAAGGCATATTCAGTATGAAGAGAGAAGAGGTTATGTGGTTTCCTGCTGGGACTGAGATTCTGGTCAGTTACCAGTCTTTGAAATGCAAGACCCAGTTGGAGGGAGGTGTGTAGAAACCCTAAAGGATGTTTTTGCTTGAGGTAGAGAGCGATAAAGGACCCTGTAAGATACACTTTCCAGTACATTGAACTCCATCTGAAGGCACAGCATGCGTCTCCAACCTGCTCGGACAAACCCACTGTTCACATTCAGGCTCAGACAGCAGTCAACTATGGGGAAAATTCTCTATTTATAAGAGCAGGCACTATGCATTTCAATCAGACCTACTGAGAGATGTATGATCATGTGGGGTTGTGTTTCTAAAGCAGGGTGGAACAGGAGTGATTTGTGGGCCAGGCTGCTTGCCTAGACAACACAGGATGGAGCTGGCGGGCTCGCTCTCTACCAACTGAGCCCAAGCTCTTGTCCCATGAGGAACTGCTATCTCAGCGTTTCAATATTGCCTCAACTCTCAAGATTGCCCAGAGAAACATCGATATTGTTGTGTGGCAATGATGTTGAGGTCACTGAGCAATGACATCATTGCATGGACATCCGAACTTCAAATCACTGTATTCACGTCCATTGACTTAGAATTTGTGCTCCATTACATGCTATTGCATGGCATTGAGAGATTTACACCAACATGAGCAGTAAGTAACGCGCATTCATGGTCCAGCACCCTACACATTTTTACGACATCAAGATCTCAAGCAGTAACAGGACATTTCCAGGGGAGGTCAAGTCTATTTACAGACCCTATAGGAAATAAAGGCAATTCAAATGTTTTACAAACCCTAACCCAGAAAGGAAGCTTCGGCAGTGTGGGGTGCCACATACCTCCAGTCAAGGGCAGATCACTTCCTACCACGGACACCTCATATGGGCTTCAAAAGCAAGCCTGAAGGCTCGCCTGCAAGTTCCAACTGGATCACAGAAAAACGCTTCCCGTTTCCAGATCCTTGTCTGACTGACTGTGCATATCACAACAAGAACATGAGGCCTGCGCGAAGGAAATGAAAGAATTACGGGGAGATAAGCAGGGAGCAAAACCTCAAAGGGAACTGGTCGCATAAAGCTCGCCACCAGAGCATGAAATGTTGCTCACAGTCTCCGATGATAATCAGTCGCTGGCTCCAAATTCTCACTGATTGCTTTTTTTTTTGTTTTGTGTTTTTGTCTAGTAGGGCTGAGGGAAGACAAGCGAGCTCCATCGTGGCATGCTGGAGTGCGTTCCCACAAGGTTAGTCCGGGTAGGACCCTACTTCTCAAACAGGAGAATCCAGTTACGCCAGAGTGGCCGCTAACATTGACATTTTATTGCAATATAATACGTACATTTTTACGTAATTTTTAAGTATTGCGCTTCGGTCTCCTCTGAGGCTCCAAAATGAATTTCTATGGATGGGCACCATGTTACTCTGTTGGTTGGAAGAGTGTGTGTTTATAATGGAGTCTACATGAAAGGTGTTTTGGTATAGTGCTTGATGCCCAAGGTGTAGCTCTGATGGTAAGGTCGGACTGGCCGTACCGGGCATCGGGCATTTCCACAGGAGGTTTGGGGGGGAGGTGGCGTTGTTACTGGGGGCTGTTTTGAATGCACTCACTGCAGAGTTCCTTGTATATCCAGTAGCTTTCAGGCAACAGTAAAAGTATCCAGATAACTCAAGTACCTGCTGGAGAGAGATCAGACTTTTGTCTAGTAGAAGTTTCAACTAATCTAAGGTAGCGCAGAGGGTTAACATACCGGCTGCAAAGGATGTGTACCATGCAGATCATAGAACAGTATGTTATGTGCATAGCTTAGTGGGTTACTGCTTTTCTTACAGAGGCACTCTGTTACTGTGCAGTTCATAAGCTACAATCAGAATCTAGCAAAGTGAGCTGCAAAGTGTAATCAAAGAGCTACATGCAAACTACACGGTACCGGTTAGAATGTGATCTTTTTTTTGTGTCTTTCTTTAACCTAATGTTGCTAAAAAGGGTTTGTTTAGGTAGAAATACATTCTTATTAGTAAAGCCAACCCTAACCACTGTGTTACACTCTGAATCCTGGAGCCTAACAGTATGGATGACATGAATCCTACACCTTGTAGCCCCCTTTATCTTATGTAACATTTTCTATGCACGGATTTACACACTTAAGATTCATGGTCTCTTTATTTGTGTGTGATCTAAAGTGCTCCAACAACCTACACTGGTATGTGAGGTGCTATAAAGCAAATGAAATACATGTGAGAGAGGGGCTATGGAGAGATGAGGGACACTACTGGAGGGAGACAGGGAATCACTGAAGAGCCCCCAACAAAGAGGTTGTATCCTGGTTCACTGCAAGGTCCTCATTTACTATGCTTTAAAAGCGAATACATTTGAATAGATAATGAGAAATGTGCTGTAGAATGCACCTTTTTTTGCCCAAATGTTCTTGGGGGGAGAACACTCCCAAACCCTATTTGTAGTGCTCAGGCTCACTCACTATGCACCATACTGGGGATTGTCCAACAAAATTTGCAAGGGCTGCTTTGGGTTCCCAGCCCGGCCCTCATGTGCTGAAGTGCCGAAAGTTGATTGGAGCAAAGAGAAGTGAGAGACAGGCACACTCACACATTACCCATACTCATCCAGCCATACACAAAGTGGGTAACAGTGTGTTTTGGTATCGTACCTGATGAACAAGGCAGTGTTCTTACTGTGCCGTGGAAACCGTGTAGATCCAGCTAATGGTGGATTGGAACTAAAAGGAGTGTATATTATGCAAGTGCAGCAAACATAGCCTAACACAGGTAAGGAGGTATAGTGTGACCACAATGTGACGATATGGAGATATATTTCTAGTCACCAGCGTTCTGAGTTAAAAAAAAAAAAGTAATGCATGAACATAAGCAATGGGTGTCACCATAAATCACAAAAAAGACTTAGAAGGAAGGCAGCACTGCAAAATGGAACCATCCATTACCAACCTCAGCTACATCATCATTTGTAAAGTTGACAGACCAATCTGCACTTGCGCTGAAGCCCTGGAGAGAAACTAAAAGTCTAGGAAAGCCATTATGGCTAATCTTCCGTCAGACAGTATTTAGAATGTCAGACGCAGGATATAGCTCTAGGAGTCAGGCCGCCGCCTCTTCTACACTGTGCACCATCTATGAGTTTGTCCAGACCTTGACTGAAGAGACTATATTGTGGATTTCAATGGCTCAAAAAATATCAGCCTACCTTCACATTTGATAACTTAAAACCAGCAACTGGAAGACTAGAATAGGATACCACCATCTCATGCTATTTCAGAAGTGGAAGGGAAGCCAACAACAGGCCGCGCTCAGGAACGGTAAAGAGGTACCTTCAAGGCCCAGACCAAAGGAAGACCCAGAAGCGGCACAGTAAACCCAGGCTTCGCAGAGAAATATTTTATTAATCCAGAAAGCTACAGGAAATGGTTCACACTGCACAAAGCACAACACTGCCCATTTGTGTCATGTCTAGATTTCACCACTTCTTTATGATACTCTGTAGTTAACCATCAATAATGTTGGGAGACTGAACGGTGCCCTGCTGCAGAGCTCACATCAACAGACTTGCTAATCAGACACCTCTTCGGGCACTGGACAGCTGAATCACCATTAACCCCAAGTAACAAAGGTTCGAATCGAGCCTCCTTCATTGGCAATGCATGGTAGAACCACTGAATCATCTGTCTTGATGTCAGAGCTGTCAAAGAGAGTAGACATCATGCTGACTACACGATCCATAAAGAATGCTGTGCATTACTCCTGGGCTTGTGTATATCTCACACTTGCAAAATGCAAGCTCACACCTGGTCCGGACCCATGGTTTCCTTCAAACAGATAATTATGGTCTTCACCATTTCCAGGCCCGAGAATGAAACGATTTCACATACTTTCACTAAAGTGACCAGGAATGCACTTAATACTATTCCTTACCTTGGAACATCAGTCTATATATTCTCTTATTTTACTACAGTGCCTCAGATCGGTAAATGGATGCTTAGACTTCATCCCTAAGCTACTAATGGAACGCTGAACATTTTGAGGGTTGCACCACTCGTCCAATTAAAAAAAAAAAAAGATGCACACAGACTATTAAACAACTCTATGGTAACATGGTAATACGCCAGTTGTTGCAATCCACACGTGTGATGCAGAGGTCTGCGTTTGTAGCCATAGAAAGCCTTAGATCACCTACTCCAGTTCAGGCACCACACTGTGGCAAGCTTTGGTTTCCTGCAGGAAACGACTAAGTGGCAACCCCCACCACCCTTTGGCCACAGGAAAAGCATTGCTAGTGTTAACTTCACTGAGGGTCAGGTCAATGTATGCAGCAGTATCTTAGAAGTGTCATCTTAGAAAAAACTGTCAGGAAGTCAAGTGATGAGCAAGTCTTTGAATCACAAATTAAGCCAGCACTAAGCCTTAAACTGGTATTGGTCATGGTGTGCATAAGTAAAGTTAATTAAGTGAGGTTCTACACACAACATCTCATCTTTTTTAATGCACTACATAATCATAAAAGGTAGGAAACAACCCCTAAATGCCATCAACTTGAGTAACCACTCCACTTTGATCCCCCAGATTTAAGGCAAAAACTGCTGGGATTACAGAAGCTGTCTTTAAAATCTGGTTGACAGGTTAATTTCCTAAACATTACACAACTTTCACCTATCGACAAATTCTAACCCGATAGGGTGATCTGCTATGCGTTTATCTAGAGAGCATACAATTGAATATCGTTTCGATGTGCAAATACTCATACAAATACTTTTATGATGTCAAGCACAAACTCCTCCACCTCATTCTCTTCACTAACTTCAGAAGCTATAATCGAGTTTCACAGAATAATGGAAGGTGTGAAACGCAATTGTTCTTTCATTTGGTGCACGTTTCTTAAAGAGAGAGAGAGAGAGAGAGAGTGTGTTCAAACATACAACTGTCAACCAAAAAGGTAGCAATGTCATCATTTTATCAAATTGCTAACACGAATTATTTGGATTTTTTGTGCAGCGCCACATGTCCACATGTGGTTCCTTCATAGCTCTAAGATATACCGAGAGAACAGAACATCACTTAAATAACCTGGCTAAAAGGATGATCCCCTAGTAGACAGTCCTCAAACCCTGCTATTTGGCTAAGTCCTAATGCCAATGGGCTTTAAAACTGTTGTATGTTGACAACAAAATCGTTGAGAGCTGATGACAAAAAGAAGCCAACAACCTTCTCCTTATTCAGACCCTTCTCGTTTTCTCTCAGCCACTTCCCTATTAGCTAGCAAAGATTGGGATTCATGTAGATCCCTACACCCAGGAAAACCAAGAGCGGGATCCAAAAACAACCACAGAAACCAAACTACAGATGTAGAGCAGCAGTTGTGTTAGGGTATGAATTAAGCCATTGAGTCAAGCAAGGGAAGTGAACTGGAGAAGGACCTTTTGCTCAATAAGCCTCCTTTCCTGTTATTTCGGATTGTTCTTCATCTTGGATCTGTAGATACATCTATGTTTAGGAGTGTGAAGGAAAGCTTGGACGAACGGCAAGTGCTGCAACTACATGCAGGCGGATGTATGATTTCTTATTGAAGGCCCGACAGGCCGCTTTTAAGCTATCCTTACTGGGAGCAAGAAAAGGAGTGATTCCAGGTGTCCTTCTCTTTGGGTATGATGAATTATTATCTAACTATTCACTTGGGTCGGACCCCAAAAGATATTGCACTAATCGGTCTTCATCCATTATAAACTATGCCCATAATCCGTCCACAATATTCACCCAAAGTCGCTGAGCACACACAATTTTGCAGAGATAAAATGCCATCTATGGCACAAACTTCTTCATTTATTTTAACAGGATAGATTGATATATTGCGAAACCAGTGATCTAGCTGGTTATGAACTCCTCAATGTTTGCCCTATTCTGGTTCTGCTATTCTTTCAGCTTCAAAAAGTGGACCTTCACTTCCTTTCCAGCCTCCTCCACAGGCTTGTCAAAAACCAAACGACAGTTACCCAACAAAATTTCCCTTACGTACTTTCCCTTAACTCCTTTAGTAATGTGGAACCTCATCTGATCCACAGAGGAAAGCACCTTATCAGGCGTCATAAGTAGATACAGAAGAATTAGCCTTGCCTTCTTTTTAGCCATCCTTTTTTATCAGCAGGTATTCCCTTATCCTTGGAAAACGCATACGTTGTGCCCACCTTAGAATCGGACATTCCCCCCTCCTCCCCACTGTTTTTTTCTGCACCTCATTACTACTAAAGGGCCAAGCGGCATCCAAACGTCTGCCCACCCTCACACTTTGCCTCACATGCAGCAGCAGGAAACCTGAGATTCCATGAGATCTCCTAAGAAAGCATTCTCATCAGAGCCACCAACTCTCTGCTCACCTTTTCAGGTCTGCATCCACCTAAGAACACCATACTAGCAGTTCAACAATTGATGTTGCAATATATAGAATGCCTTTGAAATTCATAATTCTGAACCTCAATGGGCCAAACATTATAAATGGCACAGAAGTAAACCTGCTATTGAAGCAAGCAAACTCTTCACTCAAAATAATAAATCCTATAATGATTAACACAATAGCAAAGAACTAACGGCAGTGCAATGGGAATGCAAAAACACAGGATAATTTTGCAGGCACACACATTAAGGCAATCGGGAACCAAGACGAAAGGCTCTTGTGGCCACTAAGACACAAAGCCATCGGTAGGTATCAAGGCACATGGCATATACAGACCTACTAACAATGAACAACATGAAAAGGAAAAACAGTGTGATCTGGTCAACAATTACGTGGTGTACCGTGGCAAAGAGGCTGCTGGAATAAAGACGATGAAGTGTCTCCGCTCCTTGTTTTTACATCCCTTCCGCCCAACTGTACCTTCTCACAATGCACAACTGTGCAGACACTTCCGGATCCACCGGAAGCTGGGTTCCGTGCTGGCAAACTCCTGTGACCAGAAATAGCCTTAATATTGACATTGCTAGTTCCAGAAACTTGGTTCTAAAGGCTCCAAAGTCTGTTAAAGTTTTAGGTAGGCCCATGTAAATGATGTTGAAGCTATTCAGCAGTGACATCTTCACCCCTGTTGTTAACTATATTCTATGTGCAGTGAGCATATGAAGTTGCACACCAACGCGGAGACAATGGCTTTGAAATGTGGTACCAATCAGAACTCTGTATTGAAGAAGAGACCCAGAAACCAAACATTATGAGAGGTCTGGATGCAGATCCTATGCTTGAGGCGAGGGGGACTTTATAAAAGGAGGGTATAGAGTATCTGTACGCAGGCTGTTCTAGGATGTTAGTTTTTGCTCATTTTAAGTGGAGAACATCTTCTGACGTATTAACGTAAGCATCTAACAGATCACTCTCCATCTGGATATGCACTTGTGAGTCATATGTCTGGAAGTATAATTGCTATTACTCCAGTACATCTACTAACAGGCACATACAGACATTAAGCAACATTAGGAGCAAGAAAGTGAGAGGAACCCTGTAGCACTCTTGAAGACATCATCAAGAAAGATGATTTCATCAATCAAAAGTGAAGTAACTTGCTGGCTGTTCAGATAAATCTTACTGTCTAGAACGTCTTACACCACAGAGAGACCAGGAATAATCAGGGAACCTTGTTGGGATTCAGGGGTAATGGGGAAATCTTCTTTGATGTTAGCCTTGCCAGATTAATTTTCTCACTAGCCAGAACCCTGACTGGGAGTTGTGGAGCTGCAGGTTTAGTCCGTGCATTTTTACAGCTTTTTGGTGATCATGCTTTTCAGTGTTCTACTGGTATTAGGGATAATTGACATAGGACAGCAGTTGGTTAGCACAACTAGTTCTACCACTGTTTTTTTCAGAAGACTGTAAGATGTTTGCCTACTTCAACTATCATGCAAGCAATCGCTTTGAACGTGGCAGACTTGTCAGGATAATTCACGTCAGTAGCAATTGTTGGGAAGTGTTTCTTCATACAGATCAAAGTTACACTGGTAGAAGTCAACAGTAACTAGACTGTCAATGAGCTTTCAGTTTTATTTTCAAATTTATCTTAATTAGGTTTTCATAGTCTCTAGAATAGGGTAAAAGACCCACACTCATATTACACTTGCAAGATTAGCTCGAAAAACTGGAATGTACCACTAAATTGGAATGGACTATGCTCGACTCTTTCAATGATCCAACAATGTTGCATGAAAGGTGGTGGGTGAAATAACAGAGCAGCCAGGAATATTCTTCCTGGACAATAGCTGTTTGCATAGCATTTCCTTTTCAGAACTAGGTCATATCTACTTACCTCAGACACCCTTAAGATTTCAGAACATGAGATGAAATGCCATCAGGAGTCTTCAACTAAGCTCCTGAACCATTCGGGGCATTGCCCAACAAAGCTTCAGGCGGCTTTAGGTCCAAAATGCAATATTTTATAATACTACATTCCCTTCAAATTAGCGAGATGCAGATAGCCAGAATGAATTCCATTGGCCAACACCCTTTTTTGCAAACTCACTACAGACTGCTCCAGATGTCTGCCAGAGACAGCTTTGTATACAATACTCCATAGAGCCAATCCTTGCTATAGACTGGATGGACTTGAGGTCAGTCTCAATTGCCTTGTCCTTATTTGTTGCTTTCCTACTTTTCTGGGTTTTGCGTGTCCACAGGAGATTTTTAGTTTCACCATTGGTCGAACCGTCATTCTTCCTGCTCTGAACGCAGAATTACATCTAGCAAAACAGGGTCACATTTAAACAACACCAGTTTGCTTCACTACCTAGTGGTCACTACAAAAACTGCAGCAGAAACGTGGATGCTACAATACTGTTCTTGACAGGAACTGAAGACTACTGCAAACAAGTACTGGCAACGTCACTCTGCTTTGTTTGTAGGTAATGGGAAGTGAGAACGATTGGCATTGCCAGTGCTTTTTTTCCACAGTCCTGGGGCTAGGGTGTGAAATTACACGGATTTTGTTTGTCGTGCATCACTCACCAGCTGCCTCCCTTTGTCACTCTCATCTACAACATAGAGATTGAAGTGCAGCTACTCTGTCTTTCTGGGCTTTTTGGGATGCAAGAACCTTAATAAAAGAGCAGAGACCAATCAATGTGGGGTGATGCATGACATCTATGCAGAGATAATGAGGCATCTACTTAGTAACAAAATGTATTGGCCAAACCCCTTCCTCCACAACAGAGCCCAAAAAAACACATTTGGTAGCTACATGCCGAGGCTCGTCTGACGTCAGAAATGTGTTATCCATTACAAGGATAAGCACTGTTTTCTCTGGGAAATCTACTCTGTGGGACGTCTTGTACTTTTGTTGATCAGTTCACTTCAAGGCATCCTTTCCTATAATTGCACGACACGGTCATTTAAATAATCAAACGTGTTTCCTGCGTCTTTATAGAGACTTCATATTTCCCAAGCCTTTCCAAGGACTGGACTCTCTCTTTCTTATCATCCTGGAGTTCCTCTCCTATTTCATGAGCGTCCATCTCCCACAGTCTCTTTGCAGGATATCATGTCTTTAATGGTGTTGCTCTACACAAATTATGTGTTGGCCTGTATCTGCTCAGCACTGCATTTTTGGTGTGTATCCTGGCTTTAAGATTGCTGCTCTCTGGTGGTTTTCTGTCCATGACCTCGGGATGGAGTATTCCCAATGAATTACCTCCAGTGTCATACTGTGCAGCTACCCCACCACAAAAGGCCTGCACAAATTCCCCTCAGCAACTCGATCCAGATCGAGCGCTGGGGATTGAACCGCGGGCCCCGCACTCAGGAGTCAGTCGCTCTGGCCACTGCACCACACCTCTCCCTTAGGGGAGTAGAGATGAATTGCTGTTGCATATTAATTCTATAAAAACTATGGTGCCCGATCAATGGGTGATCAAATGCATCCCATTACTTTTCATAGTAATAAATTATTTAACTGGTGCTTTGGGTGCCTTCATTCAAATGGCCTGAAGGAGTCTCCCTACTGCTAACCCATTGGCACCAATCCCTAGCTTCACATTTTTATCTCTACTTTCTGTATGGCGGTCGGAGGGGATGACATACTGTTGCTTGTTGTTTTTGATGGTTTACAGATCAGACCTGTGTGTGTTTCAATGCAGATCATACGTATCAGACTGACTAGCCATGAGCATCATGGGCAACCTCTAGCTCATTCCATTATCTTGCATATTTTCTCCAAAATCTACTTATGGTCAAAAACAGTGATGACAAGCGAAATGGGAAGCTAGAGTGTGTACACACCTAATTTGAGCAAAACTAGCACTTGTGATGCTACAAAGTACACTATTTAAAACATAATTTGACCCTTCCAATATTCTATGGCGAATGGTTGCTCTGCCACTCTAAGTAACTTGCTATGGCTCATGTGAAAACAAGCAAACAACACGTTTCAGAAAACACTAAAAGACCTGTTTATATGCAGAGCAGATATGCCATGTACTTGGCTATCACTGTGCTCACAATAGCATTTCACACCACACTCGAACATTCAGCAGTACATATAGGAGATAACTTATAATATATACCCAAAAAGGCCCTGATGCGCACGCAAACAGGCTATCAAGGTACCCAACAGCACTCACCACCAAGAAACAAAACACTGTTTATTTGCATCTGCTGGGCAAAGGGCTTGCCCAGCGAGCCGGAAGATGCCCAAGCCACAGAACAAAATATATTTCACCCACTGGTCAATAAATACGACAAAGCTATCTAACCTAGAATATAGGACACAATACCCGTAACACATCATGAATCAACTCCGGTCTGAAATGCTAAATCCGGAACCACAAGGAGAGGCCCCGGACTAACCAAAAGCACTAGAAGGCCACACAGTTGCAAATAACAAAGCAGCCTTTCTTCCCTGGTCATGTTCGAAGGTAACAGCAGAGTGACGCCAAACACCTGAAATGCTCCAGGTGCTCACTAATTGTACTGCTTACGCAAGAGTAATTGCTTTAATTAGTCATTCCCGTGGGTGTTTTCTTCCACTTACGGAACTTTTGATTGCATTTAATTAGTTGTTGCCATTCTGCAAATGTGTGTACTTGCACCTTTGGACGGTAATGGGAAGATGATGGAAAAGGACGTTCTGGACACAGCTGTAGTGAAACACAAAAAAAGTGCAAAACCGCAAGTAATTATAAGCAATAGTCTTGTAAGAGGAAAGAAGTTATAACTTCTAAGTGTGAACGTTTTATGAGACATTTCCTCCTCACACTAGCATTGGATCTCAGAATCGTGGACAATTTCATACATGAGATGTCGCTTCTTCTACGCCCCTGTGCTGCCAACTCCTCGGCCATTTCCTGAGCCAGGAGCCCCTTGAGGTGGTGGTGTGCTATACAACTTCCTTCCACTTAACAATAGATATATATGACCGCCAACTGTGTACCTATATCTGTATATATATATTTTTGTACGACCTTCTTTTGTATACCAATAAAAAAAATTGTAATAAAAAAAAAACATCTACATATATTAACCCCTCCGCTGCGCTGAACGTTCCGCGCTGGTGCGGCACGTTCTATTGCACGGGCGGGGCCGCGACGTTCAGCGGACGTGCGCAGCACTACCGAGGTAGTGCACGCGAAGTCCGCTGAACGTGCACCGCACTTAAGGAGTTAAAGATAAATTCTCAAGCAGTCTGCACATAAAGTGGATGTCGTTGTAGAATTTGCTTTATTTGAACATCAAAATGTGAGTGGCCAAGGCAAAAATAAGATGGGAAATGCCCAATAGGTGGCATTGTCCCACAGTAAAACTGTAAAGAACCTCAGAGAAGTTCCCCGCAACAGACTGCGCTCTAACTGAAAGACACTACAAACTAGTAACCTTACCAGACCCGTAAAAAATGTGAACTAAAGTTCTTGGAAAAAGTTGATTTCGACTTTAACATTTTACCTCCGCCTCTTGTTTTGAATATTTTTAGACAAGTGGCAGATTAACAAATTCTTGGTTAGTGTACTGAGGCACTTCCATGGAAGTGTGTGTTGCAGAATGAAACAATTTGGGAGTGCCAGGACTTCTCATAAAGGACAATAGAGGGGAACATACGATGAGCAGAGCACTGGAGCCAGGCTGCAGCGGAGGACAATCTTCCAGCATACAACAGAAGAAACTGAGGGAGGCTGAACAAACACTGCGGTAGTAAGGACAGGTAGAGTCAGAATTCAGTGAATGAAAGGTGGGATTAAGTTTACCTTCACGACAACTTGATGGAAGAGCATCCTGCGGTTCTACACATTTTGGCCACAAATCGTTTCCCCCAAAAAGTTTCTCGTTGACTTTGCATGGACTATAATTAGGTGGTGGAAGTTTCTTAAAGAGACGTTACACACAGACGCATGAAGGGGTGCAAGGGTGAGGTATTTGAATATTGTACGTTTTAAATGTGAAGCATAGGACTCTACACAGCTGGGTGCAGTGGTGGCCTCAGAGCACTCTAGAAATGGTTTCTCTGCAGGATAAGCCAAATAAGAGCAAGACACCATGCTTTTCCTGATTATACACCTTATTTAAGAATGTTTGTCCAAGTGCAAGCCATGCAATAGGAGAGCACTGAGAGAAAAAAACGATTCTATCAAACCGGCTCGGTTGTGGGGATACAAAAGTCAGCAGCTGACAAACCATCTTTAGTTGACAGGAAATATTTTGAACTGGCTAATTGATTTGTGGTTTAAAAGACTGAAGGGAGAAAATATCACCCTTAGGAGTTTACCTTTGGTTGCTGGATTGGGAGTCGTGGCCTAAATCAGTTGGCCAGGAGGAAAGGCCAATTATAGTTGTGTCCATGACAGAGAAGGAGAATTTCCGACACAGCTTCTGTGAGCTACTCCTAGTCATCTAAGTTTAAGTTGTGGAAAGACTGACTCTACTCAAGGATTCGTGGCACATTTACTCTATGGAAAGACACAAGTCAATAGTACGCATTTAGAAATGAATGTGTGAATTCATACTCAGCAAGCCAAAGAACACACGTACACTTCGCATTAAATAAAAAACATAGCTGTGAATCATTTAGGAATGATGAACACAGTTTTTTAGGAGAGATGAAATCATTCATCTTTACCAGTTTTTAGAGACCTGCGAGAATGAAAACAATCCTTGTTAAGGTTTACGCTCAGATATTGGAGTCGTGTTCTAACCCCTGGGTAAGGAAGTCATAGTCTACAGCATCAAACACTGCAGACCTCTCAAGAAGAATTCAAAGAATGATCTTCCCGAACAGAAGTAATAAGCATTAAACCTCTTACACCAGCTTTGAATGACAATCTTCTTATATACTTTGATGACGGGCAAATCTGTTGATTTCACATTTGAAGAGAGGGATCCAAAGACAGGCAAGTGTGGCAATTGCTCAGATTTAAAAGGATGCATGGACACAACTGTTTTTGGCCTATATTATTGATCATGGGCACCAATACAATTTCATAAAACACAGACCCTATTTAGGGGTGCAGAAAGACTATTAAATACACGTACTTAGCCTTAGGAAAAGGTTTATTTGTACGTGGATTTTTTTTTCTTTGTGCCTTGTTCTTAAATTTTGGAAAATACAGTGTTAAAAGGTTTATTAAGTGTATAGTTGTAAAAGCAGACAAAAACCCCAACCCACACTCCAAATACAAACCAAGAAGTGAGCAGTCAGTATTAAGCTGAAAGCATGGCTCAGTATAGAGTTTGATCACATCCGAAGGGGAACAGGTTGGGTGTTCCAAAGGTGAAGACGAACAGGCTCGCTGTCCTAAGGAATCCTCGGATCTGTGAAATTTGGCACGTCAATAAGGGTCAAAGTTGAAGGCCAGGTAAAAGGGAATATAGCCATTACTACACCCATTTGTTTATAGAATATCACGCTGAAGTGAATGTGGTTCTTCTGACACAATCGAAAGCACTCATCTACCCACGCAAAGAAAGTAGGCAGAGGCACTACAGAAGATATGTCAGCAAGATTAACAAAGGCATCATCATATGAAATCAAAAATGAGGAGGGAAGGACGTGAAGCATGTTGAAACTTCAAGCATCTGTTAAAAACCATCACTACTTGTAGACACATATAGTGAAAAGAACAATCCGCATTCTCAGTATAAAAAATAAATACCTGTAGATTGTCATTTTCTGTGCTTCAAAAGCACGGTCAATGAAGCTTTTGAACTAAACTACATAGTAATACCTATTTATAGGCCCAGTGCGGTGATCACAGTACGGGACACAGAGTTTCCAATCAGACAACTATTAGCCAGTCTTAGCTTGGAGCTGGGTGGATACTTTGGGCCTGTGAAACTCACCCCTCACTAAGATTGTAACGATCGGATGCTGCCCTCACTCATGTTATGTTCTGCATAGATTGATTTATTTTTATTTATAAAGTTTTCTAAATCGTTTAACCAGATTATCAAACAGTACTCCGTGGAGAGAGGGACAGGACACAGGCAACTCCTTTCTGGTAAATGTTGCTCCAGAACTCAGTCAATATGATAAAAAAATTAGTTAGGTTTATTTTTAAAGCACTCTCTGGAGTCCTGTATTGAGGCATTCACTGAAAAGGGGAGTATTCGGTTGGACAAGCTTAAAAATTCTGCCCACTTCGAGGATTGCGCAGACACCTAGAGATGAATGGCTCTTAGTGTAAACGTATTAAACATTCTGTAATAAAACAGGGAATGATTAGATGCTATCAAGGAGGCATTCGGTACTGAACTGCAAAGCATGACAGAGCACCCCGATTTTCCTTCAGATCCTCAACAATTCGCGCCTGAACATTACTCCAAACTTGGTAATGTGGGTCTCGTCGCAGAACACTGGGTCAAGATGGCAACTGGACACCAGCCGTATCAGAACATGTTTAGTCATCAGCTATGCATTGTCAGGTGATAAAGAATTATTCTGTTCTACTAGTAAAGCTGAATCTGTTCCACAAAAATAATCTTGCGTGGTTGAAGCAAAAAAAATTCCTAGCTGCCTGCAGATATTAAGCTGCAAAGTCTGTGTGTTCCAGGCCTTATATGGGTATTGCAAGAGAGAAAGAATTCAGTAAAACTGCAGCAGAATGGAGCCGTACCTCCGTCTTCGGGTAAGTGTGACCAAGCAGCCTGGTTTGCCTTACATTGATGGAAATGGGCCAGTTAACGCTTTCTTCTCTCTCCTCCCAGAGATCAAAAACATAGCTAAATAGGAGTACACCATAAAGAACTGCCCCTATAAGAGCAGATCAGAAATTCGTATAATGATTGTTTCTCGTCTGCTTGAGGCGGATTTCATTTGTTGAAGCTACACATTATCCAGAGTGCACTAAAACGGCCAGGAGGCGAGGGTGAACAATATGCAACCTACTTTAACAGACCTGTTTGAGCAGACATGAGTCAAATATATTCGGACTGGAGTAATAATACAGAAAGGAGTATAAATCAGATATGTAAAGCTTGCTGAAATGAATGCATTAAATGGGATTGCTTCCAGGGATGCTCCTGGGTCTGTAAAGAAAAGGATGCACCTGTAATCTGGGCGTGGAGAGAAGATGTAAGTGACAGAGTGAGAGGGAACATGTCAAGTTAGGTGCTTGCATAGCACATCAGACTAAAAAAGCTTCAAAGCACTGTAGTGGAACAAGCGAGAAGGATAGGCGAAGGGAAGGAAAGGAGAGCGGAGATGAATCTAAGCTACAGCTTGTTGGTAGCTTTGTAAAGTGGTGGTCTCTACGCACACATACGTTGTCAATAAGTATGACACAGACACTTGGGTATAATGCTTCCAACGTGCACTCTGGCTCTTTTTATTGGCAGGGTCACCTGACCAGTGACTCCCGGATGTGTTGGATGGGTGTGGAGTGGGTATTCAATGGGTGTTGGATGGGTGTGAGGACCAGTTCTCGTGGGAGTGGCTGGTAAAACACTAAACTGTGCCCATCAGGGCACAACAAGTTTAACTTGCACAGACACTGTGCTTACGACAGAGAAAGAAAAGGAAACACTACGATATTGGAAAGGGCAAATGAGAGAGTAAAAGGACAAGGATAGAGTACATTTGTGTCAATCACAGGTATGGCCTTCAGAGATATTCAAACGAAAATGGGTGAGGGCTGAGAATGTGCTGGTAGATGGATAAAGAAGGCAAATCTACAGTCGCACTACAGCCATCAATGTGGGTACCGGAACCTCTAACTCTTCACATATATATATTGCTTCCATTTTCCAAGCTGCCAAAAAGGCTGTGGAACACTGGATTTCACTGGAGGTCAGAGACTGAACAAAATCTGTAAAATTGCTAGGACAGAGGTAAAAGAAAATATAATGAGAACTCTATTGCAAGCCAGACCTAAATATAATTAGTGATGTAGTATGTGAGGTCATAAGGAGTGCATAGTGGTAGTGCAAGATATAGTTAGCTCAATAAACTATAACTGGTGAATTTCAGAGGTTTTTGGTTTTTTTAAAGGGTAGTTTTTACTTTATTTCAGCACTTAATTAGAAAGTCACTTTAACTTTCCCCGATATATGACCCTCTGTTTTATTAACTTGCTATCACACATTCTTACAAAAGTTAGTCGGATAAAAGTATTGTATTTAAACAGACATTACTAAGAGCAGGCTTACAAATCGCCCTTGTGTTTGCCCGTATATGCGTTTTTAAATGATTAATTTCACAGCTGTGTCATGTTTTACCATGAATTAAGGCGTAACCAATCAGACATGTCATTGTTACCGCACTTGCACTTTAAATTCAAGCAACTCTTTCGGTGCACCATGTGACCAAGCCCTCTGTGTAGGGCGAAACGTTATCCTGCCGTGGTGTGCTGTTAAATAAAAAAACTCACTAGCACTCTGGGTCTTCCGTGTTCTTGCTAGTTGGTCAGCCGAGGATTGATGGCGTGGCGTGGCAGCAGGAGTACAAGTGTAGAAAAATATATATATATATATATATATATATATATATATATATATATATATATATATATATATATATATATATATATATATATATATATATATATATATATATATATATATATATATATATATATATATATATATATATATATATAACCTGACCTGGACCGCTCGCGACAGTTGCAACGCTCGTACTGGTATTGGTGGAGTAATAATATATATATAAACATATATATATTTTTAGTAAAATCAAAAGGTACAGGTTAACTCCAGACCTAAAGATAGCAATCAGCTCTAGGCTGTTTGTTAAATACCTGCAAGAGATTGTATATCAGTCCTTTGCTGCCGTACACAATTGCGTAAGCTTGAAGGCTACCTAATTACTGCAGTTCTCTAATCAAACACTGTTTTTAGATCTGCTGTGACAGCACAACTGTCCGCATGACGTTATGTTATCTATTCCTAAAAATGTAGACAGAGTGTGCTTTGGCTTCACCCAGGGGGGTATTATTCTCTCATCCCATGCCACTAACCGTTTGGTCTATCATTTCACCACCAACTGAGCACTTACACTGCACTGCACGAGGGGCTATTTTACATTCCAAAATTCACTGACTCATCACACATTAAAGCATGATGAAGAATAAGCATTGATAAATAATTTAATGAGGACTCAAAACGCAACCAGACCCATTGGTTTTGCTCGTCTTTAATCCCATGGGCACTGCGCCCATGGAAATCAATAAGGGGTAACCAGGGGTGGTAGCAGCAGTTACCCCTTGCAATGCCCCTCTCACCCCTGGCCAAAGGAGTCATGAAGAGAGTGGTAGGTACAGAAACATTGAAAGGTCAGAGGTCTGTTCACTTTCTGTAGTTCCAACTCATTGCTACTGACAAAGGAATCAATCCTCTGAGGTCAAAGGATGCTTGATGTCACTTCTCCTACTCCTGGAATTTAGTTTAATCGATGTCAATGACTGTGTTCACACTATACCATTTTTTTTTTTAGAAGTTTGAGATGCAAAGAGGTAATAGTTATTTTTAAAAATCTTGTAAATAGCTGCTGGGATACTAACATGATTTTAGGTATAACTTCTAGGAGGTACTTTATGAAATGCTTTAAAGACTACAGGGAGATTCCGTCTATTTTCTCACTTGTTGAAGCAAACTGAGAGTCGGCTTAAAGTTTCTGGATGATACAGAAGCTCCAATGAATTTCCAGATGAAGTGCAATAGCAGCCAGTTGAGCTGCATGGAAAAATACAGATCGTCTACATGAGCCTTAACATACTACATGAATATTACACAAATTAGATTTATGTATTTAAAATTGACCGTAGCGCTCCTTTAATTTCGGACGCTTGTCTGTGGAAAATTGGCCACTAAGAACCCGGGAAGTGGTAAACAAAAGCTAATAAATGTCAAAAGTGAATGCTGTTCCTCTAGTAGTGCAGTCTACTAAAATGGAGAATTGTGTGCCATCCACCGACAGGTGGTCGTGGTGGTGGAGGGGTACTAGGAGGGTGGAGGGGGATTCACAAGGGATCCCGCTATTGCAGAACTGGGGTCCTCACACACCCAGCAAGCTAAGTGTCATACTTCATCATCTGGACCTGCTCCTCGTTGGGTCGGCGCTGCAATACCCAACGGGCACCCTCGAAGGGGCTCTTTGTCAGAGATCTTTTGTTCCTTTGCCGTTTGATGAAGTGGGGGGGGTGTGGCCTGTGTAAGTGTAGATACAGTGAAGTGCTGAGAGTGTGTTAAAAAAGGTTAGATATTCCAAATAATATCTTTAATCTGCTTGGTTATCTACCTCATTAAAAAGGTGGAGAGTGGCAGCTCCCCTGACGTGAATCCTACAATCTTGCTGCCCAACTTCAATGGGTGCCCTATTGGCTGGCAGGCAAGTTTCTATACGAAACCCGAAAAGGAAATGGTCCCTAACACCCTGACGTCATTTATCAGCTGCTTCTTCTGCTCTCGATTAACCTGCATCACTCCTGGTCTTTACATGTATGGATAGCCAGGAAATGCCTTGCTGGGTTTCTCAACTGACATGTCAAACATTGTCCTATGCCCCTGAAATCCCTGTACAAAGCCTACCAAAATTCCCCGGGTCATTAACAGCTGACTATCTCACCGTCTGGCATGACAAATCCATAGACACAGTAAGCCTCCTCTTTCAGGATCACCAACTGTCACTTTCGACCAGCTCCATCAAGATCACGAAATCCCTCCAGGCCAGTTCCTCCTGCACAGGCAGTGTTTCTGGCAATACACAATGCAAAAATATACAATATATGATTCTCCGTAGGGCCTATCTCGCACAATCTAGACTGAATCACATACTTCCAGAAGCACACCTCACCCGCTCCAGATGTTAATCCATCGTATCCGACCTACAACACATGGTATGGTACTGCTCCTCCCTAAGCATGTGGAAAAAAAAAATCACAAAGTGTGAGCATGATTTGCAAACATGGCCCTACTACTAGCCAAGTGGCTCCTCATGCTACATTGGAGAGCTAGCCAACCTCCAGCTGTATACCAATGGCAAAGGGATTCGATGGGAACTGCCAACTCATCATCTACACAATCATGATGTGAAGCTAAATGACCTCACACCCTTACATAAATTCAAATAGGAGACTGATCCAATGTTGGCAATCGTTGGATATTCTAATGCGGCTCAATTGCAATTGTGGGAAAGCCCAACAGTGCCCTCTTTAGGTTGGTAGTAGCCCTAGAGAAAAACGATATTTTAGGCTTCTCAATTCCCATGCATTCACATTCTATATTATGATCGAGAAAGAGAGCTACCATGAAGCCAAGCCAAATCTGATAATGGTTCTGTTGCTGACTAAGTGGTGCACTGCCCTACACCAGATGTACAGGTTCTGCCTATCTCCCTCTTCCTTTAAACCCCTAGCACACCTTCCCACACCCCATCACAGTCTACTTGATTCATGGGAACAACGGCGGGACGTTTCTTCTTGCAAAGAGACTACGTGGTGCTTCAGGTCTCTGGCATTCAGATCCAATTTCCTAAAGTCATCAGAGCTGATTGTGGGAGCCAACTGGCATTTAGAAAGCACTAGAACAGCATTTCTTCAGGGAGGGGGCGAGGGATATGGCATAATGTTCTCCAAAATGCATGCTGCGTTCTACTAATGGGTTTAAACCGTTGCACGCAAGACCTCTTCTATAAAAAAGGGTTCTACGCTTCTGTTTGAATGCTGCAAAGTATAAGACTAACAACCTGGGTTTCTGATGCAACGTCATTGTGTCAACCTTGCTTACAATGTTGATATATTATCTATGATTGGGACCTTTAATTGAACTCAACGTGTTGTCATTAATGTGCAGAGCGTTGTACAGGTTGGCGGTTTAACAGAAGTTGGAAATAAAAAAAGATCATTCATTTGGATGCTCTATAAAGCTCATAGCTCACTCTGGGGACGGAGTTGCAAAAGAGAATAATCCTCAAAGCCTCCAGAACAAAAGAATTTGGATAATTCTCCGAACCCAGAGGGCCTTCTTCTCATCCCCATCCTGTCTCGGCTTAAGAGGATCAGCTCGTACCTGGGTCATAACAGCGTTCCTCTTTAGTTATGCAGGTAGCGGGCAACTTCCTGAACCCCTCTGACAAGTGCTGATTGTCAAATGATAACTTCTACCTCGAAGCAGAATCTTTTCAACAAACCTCATACGGCAGAAACCTGTATGCGTCAAAGCATGTTTCCAGACAGGTTTGTTTGGCTTGACGTGTTAATGCATCACCTGTCACGAACTCAAACTTCAGGAGCTGTACACAAGCATGCATGACGAGCTGCACACCCTGCGGACAAAAAGAGGGGCCACGGAGGTAGTTTTTCATTGTAAAGACGCTTTTCTTGGAATTCAGACGCTCCTGAAAGCACTAACAATAGCAGGTGAAATGTTAGGTGGTGGGAGCCCAAAGAGGGTGTAGCCAGCTCTGCAATGTCCCCTCCTACTTTCACACAGAACTCAACACGTTGAGTATGCCGCCTCGCAACATCCAAAGGCAACGATGACTTGGAGAACAAACTAGAGGCCCATTCCCTAAACTAGATTCAATTTAACTTATACTTGTGTGACTGAGATTCATCTACGATGCAAGAATCCTACCATCAAATCAGAACAATATTCAATCCTTGAAGAAGGAGTAAAGGAAGGAAAGATATACAACTCTTGAAGTGGAAACAGACTGTTGTGCACCATTATAGTAGATGACAAACAGGTCTAAAGTAGCACAGTGGTATTAAAAAGGATTCACCGACCAGGAACAGGACAGTAGAAAGACTGTTTTCCAATGGGTAGTAGTACACACAGAATTAGTGTGAAACCCATCCTGCACTGTGCTCCATCGATATCAGGGACTCTTCCATACACTCAGGCGAGCATCTGCCTCAACCTTGCCCTCACTAAGGTCATTTGTTGCAATATGCCCCACTCAGTCTCCTGCTCTGGGCACAGTAGGTGCTTGAAGCCATATTCTCAACAGTTCCTCACTAAAGACTGTGAGCCACAACCCACTGAGCAACACCACCGCGAAGGTTCGAGGAAACCGAGATAAATGGGAAGAAATCTGTGCACTTCTTCTAATCTGTGCACTTCTTCCTAAATCGGTACAGGCTCTCTCTAATAAATAACCACCACCCATTAAAATAAACACAAATCCACACTGTACTATTTTTGTGACCGCAAAAGGAATGCTCAAGTGAGTCAACATTTATTACCGTAATACTATTTCATAAAAGAGAGGAACCCAAGTGAAACTGGAACACTTATTTAAAAGAGTTACCAGGCAGGAGTTGCTTTCGTTCAATCTCTCTAAAGATGATGTATAAAAAAAACACATTTGTTTATACGCCTGCTTAAAAGTACGAGTATGGGTCTTCTAGGCAACCTTTCTTCCGATCATTTGTGTTAGGGACTCCCCTTAGAAATGTAAATGATGTGTTTCTTCATCTATATAGACAAAAAAAGGACAGTAAAAAAGGACAAGAAAAAACACTGCAATGGCAGCTCAGCTACGAAGATCTCTGACCAGAAAAACAGCCTCAGGGACAACATATCCCAAGTCATAGGGTTGCAGAGTTTGGATGTCCATGTCATTTGCACATGCAAAGATTTCCTCATAACACTTCCAGATGCTTCAAGTTTAGTCATCGTGTGGAGAGGTCGCTTAAAAAAAACCAGGGCATTCCCCCCTTTTATCCCACTTTTTTCAGCATGTTAGCTCTACTCATGGTGTGCCCAATTATCAGGTTAAGAGCATATTTTTCTTTAACCGACAGGTTGTAGTCAAAGAAAAACCTACATTAGAACATTTCATGTGTTAATCCGGCCCTATTTTCTTGTCCCATACTTTCCCCACGTCACCCTTTTCAATAATGGAAACAGTCTAAAGGTGTGTAAGATGTGTCGTTGTGACCTGTCACTAAAAGGAGGTGGATCACATTCTCTGTAACTGTTCTACGTCTCATAAACTAAATCAGTACACCCCATTTCTGTATCCAAACATTTGCGCCCTAGACAAATTCGATATCAATACAGGTAGCCAGGCTCTCAGGCGCTCGAAAGAAAAGGGATGGTACTTGCAACGGGTCAAATCATTTACTCTTAGAGCAGTGGTTCTCAACCTTTTGACTTCTGTGGATCCCAACTTAATCATTACTCGGACCCGGGGACCTGCACTGAATTATTATTGAAATCCAGGGACCCCAATGAGTCAACATTGGAAGGCAGGGATCCCGGGCAAAGCATTTTCATTGATTTGAACCACAAAACAACGCACAAAAAATAAACAAGCATTTATCAAACAAATACACAAATGATTAAAGATATTATTTAATTCACAAACACTTTTTTTTATTTTAATGGGAATGTTGGAGCTTTTCAAAATTCGACTGAGTTCACTTATAGTCCATACTATATACTGTTTGATGCATTTCCACTGCTCCTACAAATCAATCTGAGGATACTAACGTGATTTTTAATCTCCAATTTCAAATTATTTCACATTTACAGAACGTTTTAATTTTTTAATTTTACATTTTACTTATTTATTTATATACACTTTCTTTACCTATTAATATTATTTAATTGTGTAACAGTGGGGGACCCCTTGAGTAGGCTTTACAAACCCTTAGGGGTCCCCGGACCACATGTTAAGAATCACTGCCTTAGAACATCCATTTCATCTTCACAACTGTAGAAACACGTTTTTAGTGAGAGTACATTTTCAAGCTAAGTTTGAACTCAAGGTGCACATTTAAAAGCCAAGTGCGAGGAATTCCAAAGAGGAGAATGGATCACTCGCCAGGTATTTAAACAGGTGCAGTCACAGGCTGGACTGGCTCTTGTCAGAAGTGAGTGTAGGCATAAATAGGATCCTGGCTCAAATAGAATGAGGGCATACAACATACATTTAAAAGAAACTTTTACCTACCTAAGATGCCGGATAGGGTCATATTCCAGCTAATTGTACTCCATTTTTATTACACTAACCGTGAATATTATTATTCACTATATGTGCAATAAAGAAAATGGACACAAAACCAGGAAAGTGGAGCCCCAACCAATATCCATTAGGACGAGCTGCCCTTGTGCTCCAGGCACTGATTTTGCCACCTCTGAGGCCAGGGGTCGCAAAGGCAGTGGCAGGGGTCGCGAGGGGCGAGCCATGGGTCGCAGCTGCCAACCTAGGCGGACCCTAAATGACGTCCATGAACTGCAATGTTATTTTAGTCTCATGAAGGATGGAAATCATCTCACGGTTTAGCAGGCGTCTCAAGTGTAAACAAAATAAAAACCGGGGATAAAAAGAGTCTGCTATACACAACTACAGGTAGAGGCCACGGCACAGTACTTAGTATGGAAAATGTCTACTGTACAACGTAAACTTCCGGATTACGATGGTTTTCTGATCAACCCTCGCTTGTCATCACTCTCTTGTTGGTACAGCTATGGAAATAGCTCATTGTCCAAAAAAGCAATGTATCTGCTTCTTCCTCTGGGTTTACTGCATCAAGCCCACGTGTTTCTAAGAACTGCGTCCAGTAAACACTATATCCGTTTTCCTGCCACGTGAACATCTGTTCGCTAAAGAATTATCTCATTCTCTGCTTTTTCCTCTTTTTGAGAAGAGTCGGCTGGAAGATGAACTTAAAGAAAAATAAGTGGCTTGGTTAAAAACACAGGCGCAGCAAGACTGCCAACACAAAGCCTGTTAGGAACTGAAAAAGACTTTTCCAGGAAATCTAGTAGATAGTACACACAGCACCCTTTGTCTGAGAGAAGTTGGAAGAGGGGAAAACTTGTAAAACCACATTCTCACATATTTGTCTTTTCACATTTGTTCTTCTCACTGAAGGAATGGGCCCAAGAAACCGCGGAAGTGCATCAACAAGCATGTACTTGATTTAATCTTTTTGAGGCACCTAATTCCATCAAAAGCATAGAGCAATCAAAAAATATCTGGCAGAATGTCAACTCACTAGAGCGCGTCCATTACTCCATCTACGTCGGACTTGTGCGAGCTACATACCACTGCTGTGTATAACTGAGATGCCCACTTACTTATGGCGACTGCCGACCTGAAGCCCTACCAAACTGCCTCATGTAAATTAAGTGCCATGGGTGTTTAAAGTAAGGAAGCCAAGAAAAAAACTGTGTAGCATTGGAAACTAGATCCGATGTCTGCGAACATCGATGCATAGTGATACACGGTCAACGCCTACAAAGAGCCAAAACATGATCAAGAAGAAAAAATAACGAAAGGATGACATCTGTCAACTTCAAGCATATTGCAAATCAGCAGCACCAAACACATCAACAAACATGGTACTGTGTAAGACATCAGCAACATTTGCCAAGTACAACCTATCACAGTAGCAAAAAAATGAAAGATTTTAGGGGCATAACTGAGCGAAGCCTAAGAAGACAAACACAATTGAAGACCTAGCATCTGGCAAGCATAATACCCACCAAGTCCCAGCACATATCAGCACCAGCAAGGAACAATTCCTGACAATGCACAACAGGTTAAGACTTCCAACAAACAACCCGAAAATAGGCCCAACCTGCAGGCAAATCCCAAGCTCATCTCACAGTAGCTTCTGTACCACCAGCAGCACTTGCGACTCGGTGGCTCAATGGGGGAAGTGCAAGTCGGGGTATTTAGTTCTCAGAGAATTGGGCTGAACTGGCCAAGCACTCTAGCCTCTGAGGGTGCAATTCTCCCCCAATTACGTTTTTCAAGTTTCCATGAAACAATGTCAGCCTAGCAAAGAGCTCCTAGTCAAGACTTTCCTTTCCACAGCAGGGTCTGTTTATTCTGCACAAGAATAGGCAAACATGGCGATGAAAAGGGGCGATGGTGAGGCTGTTTCCAATGGCTAAGGAATCTCAGAGCCAGGGACAACCTTTTCTACAGACAACAGGAGCCAGGAGAGGCTGCTGTCCAAGAACCACCATTGTTTGAAGAACCAGGAACATCAGCTGGGTCAACTTTACCATCGTCTGGGTTATAGCCCACTTTTTAAAGGAGAAACGGTGGAGGGAGGGTAGGGAAAAGTTGCTTCTCATGCAGGCCCATAACATTTGAGAGAGAAACCAAGAAAGCCTAAAGTGTGCAGGAACACAACCATCAAGGGACCAAAGTCAACCTTCCTTATGCTTGTCTTTGCATCTGTATTGAGGGTCTATTTTAGCCTGCAGAGTAGCCTAATCCTGGGAATTTGTAGGAGAGAAAGTGCTGCTTCCTGTAACAGGAGAGACTTTCTTTGCCTTAAAGTAAGGACCAAGATTCAGGGTGACACCTGGTGAGGCTGTGCTCAGTGGATGCCTCAGTGACACGAAGGTCACGGGTCTAAGGTAGAGTTAGGGTCAAAGACTGTATAAAGCTAAAACCAGACTACTGTCATGTAAACACTGTAATGCCAGTTTAAATGGATATCTCAATATTCTAGTAAACCTCCTTTAAATGCGTCTCCATCCACTAAGTCACTCGCTACAGTCACTGCTAGGCAGAAACATGGGTGTGCTAACAGACCTAGCCGCAGTGCAGGCAGGTGGCAGCAAAACAACCACCGACTTTCTTACCCGTTCTATAAGCTTTGGTGAATAGCATTTGTATATGTCTTAGGCTATGTAACAGTGTATAGTGCTCATAATTAAGGAAAGACATGTTACTATCCAGATAATAAGGACTAGATTTGCATCAAAAATGCATTTAAAGGAATAAGAAACGGTCACGCATTTCACATCCTGCGTTTATTTATTTGAGCAGTTAAGAGTGGTGACCACGGCACCTTGCAGCCACTTCAACAATCGATTTATAGGTTGGAGCACTCATCAAGAGGTAAAAGGTGGAGCGGGAGTTTGTACCAGTTTAGGTGACTACTGGGTGAAGGCTGGGTCTATTTTTATGGCTTAGCAGCCGCCATTAATGATGAAGAGGAGCTGGGTATGTTCATATGTACATCAGGCACAAAGGCCCACAGTTAGACTGATTGCCAAGTCGGTGAAGCTTACTTCAGTCTAAGCGTGTCAGAGACCATCAAAACTTGTCTCGAGTCTTTCACATGTTCTGATAGGTGAAAAGGACATGGCCAGGCCTCTGAACATGCCCTGTAGAGGATATGACTAATTTCTTGGCACCAGAAGCCAAGGGACACACTCAAACACCTATGTCTGATAGAGTGGTTTGCAAGATGGCCCCCTTGGACATACAATTGAGGCTGGTCTTAATCTGTGAGCACCCTGAATGTGGGAACTTTGATTTCCTACCGTGCCAAGTTTTAGCCTTCCACACACCATCTCAGTAAACACTTTCCGACACCTACACCACGAGGCCCCACACCTCCCAAACTGCTTGGGAAAAAGATCTCCGCCAAATAGCCCCTCATAAGTTGCCCATCAGGCATTGCAGCGCCGGTCTGATGAGGAGCAAGCCCTATGATGAAGCATGACACCCAACCGGGTGTGTAAGGGCCCCACTTCCTAATTTGGGGGACACCCTGCCTCCACCTTTGAGTAGGGGTGTTAACCAACCCAGCCTCCTCCTCCTCCTCCTCCTCCTTCCCCCATAGGAACTGCATACTCCTTCTATACGTATTCTTTGGGGCACGTATGCTGGACCTCTAAGCGCCCCTGATCCCTCTTTTGTTAAGAGAATTTGTATATGGCAGCCATATCTATCATCCTTCCAATAACTACAGGGACGCTTTTCTTCTACAAGAGGCCGGTGGAGCCAACAAATGGCACAAATTATCTTTTAATCAGTTCACCAAGAGAACAACCATTTATACTGGGCGTTCAACAGCTCAAAGGATATGCGGATGCTAGTGGTGGGCTTGGGTTTAGATGACGAACACAATAGGCCAATGGGAGAGGGAGCAGTATTACCTAAATGTAAGTAGGAATGCCCCAGAACATTTAAAAGCCCCAAAGTACTATTTTCAATAGATGCAAGAGTCTGCCCAGACTTAAAGATGGGTCGTTTAGCAAGTAATATAGAACTCTCCAAAACACGTCTTACAAGAAGGATTAGATGCACCTCACACAATGCTCAGTTAACTATTTTATATAGGCTAGCTATGATGAGCATTGACAATTCGATTCGGTATGAACCGGACATCTAGTGTGCCCTCTAGCAGAGACTTTTAAAAAATATATATTCAAACTCCATAAGACTGGTCTTTAATTGGGTTGTAGTAGACATATGGCTTATTCAGGACCACCTGCTTATTCAAAAAGGATAGTGAAGTTGTGGCTGGTCAGGAAAAAGGTCTATTACCTTTCACATGCTGCTCCTCAACATAATACTCTGTACAGGACATGTACAAATCGAGTCAGAACCATATAGGATCTGTTCCTTGTCTGAGCAACTTTTGGAAGACGAGTTGTGTATATTGTGCTGATTGAGACAGGCAGGAGGAATAGTTTGCTCTTGGTCTCCAATGTCTATACTGCCTGTGGGATATTTGTATCTGTACTGGAAACTTAATGAGAAAGATAGTTTACTCCAGGATACTGACATCTTATTAGATGAAGCAGAATAGTATGTATGCAGAGAATATCTTTTTTTGCAGAGAACCTGAGAAAGAGTGTGTTGATCTTAAAATGTGTGGATCTATGCAAGACTGATCTACAGAATTACATATCTGTTGCTCTCTGCCGGGCGGATTTTGTATTTACGTTTTCTTTTTGTTCTGCCTTTTGTTGTAACTTTCTTCACACACTCGCTCGAAAATTCACTCCCTTACTGGGCACTTCCCCACTTTGTACATTCTTTTCTGATGGTACGTTTTTTACTTACTGCCTACTTAAATCCCTTCTTTGCTTCCAGCTTGCTTCTTTGGTTCCATAATTCTTCATCTAAAACTACTTTACTTTCTTTCTTACTTTAGTAAATTATGTACTTTGTTAGATGTAAGTAGTTTTGTCTTCGTCTAAACTATCATCCACCACCGTGCTAAATGTGTACTTCTGAGCTAATCATGGCCTTCGGCGCCACTGATTTACTACATGAAAAGGCTCTTCAAGAAATACAAATTTCCTTCCTTTGTTTCTGTGTTGTCATATAATTTCCGATAGCTGTGTAACTACGTTATACGAGTGAAAGGAAGTTGTTTTTCTCTCCATGTGGCCTTTAACAGTGTGTGTTGTGTGCGCCTTTCTGAAAAGGCGTTGTTAGTACTGAAGTGTGGCAGAGCACTGCTGAAAGTCTGACTCGTGCCTTATTAGCATTGAATGTGGGAATGAGGCCTGGCTCTCAGGCCGCTGGCCCTTCCCAACCCGTGTGCGCTTCCGAAGTCTGTGGGAAGCCCACAACCCCGAGCTCGCCTTCGGCTCCTGCAGCTTTCTCAGGCATTGCTACATCCGGACACAGAACCCCTTCTCTCCCTCCTGAATGCGCGCCTAATTGAGTCGTTATTTATATGTATTTCCCGGCTTGTGGTGCTGGCGGGGGATCGGACGGAGGGTCTGAGGCCTGCAGGCCTTCCCCGTCTCCACACCGCAGTCTTGTATTCCTGTATCCCAGGGGAGGAGGAGGGATGTTGAGAAACGCGCCGTTTGTGAGGAAGCCGAAAGGATGACGGAAGCATCTTCAGTAGTTTGGGATCTTTTCTTGGTAGCAACCCAGAAATAGCAGTGGCCGAGGGTCACCTCCGCCGTGGAATAGAAGCAGCTGGGTCCCGGTGGGTCGCACTGGCTTCCCTGTCAGTCTCAGGCTCTGGGCAGCAGATGTCCTCCTGTGAACCGTGCTCCATGCTGCAGAGAAAGGTTTAGAATGGCGGCCGTGGGGGGACTGGGGCACCAACTACTTATCGTAGACAGGGAGGCTCCGCCACTGGCACAGGAACGGCGGAAACTGACACAACCAGGAAATACACAGAGAAAGAGGAAGAGTACAATCACACTGGAAGTGAGGATGCTGCCACAGAGAGGGAGGAACGCTGGCACAGAGAGGGAGGAACGCCGGCACAGAGACGGAGGAACGCCGGCACAGAGACGGAGGAACGCCGGCACAGAGACGGAGGAACGCCGGCACAGAGACGGAGGAACGCCGGCACAGAGACGGAGGAACGCCGGCACAGAGACGGAGGAACGCCGACCGACACAGAGACGGAGGAACGCCGACCGACACAGAGACGGAGGACGCCGACCGACACAGAGAGGGAGGAACGCCGACACAGAGCGGGAGGAACGCCGACACAGAGCGGGAGGAACGCCGACACAGAGAGGGAGGAACGCCGACACAGAGAGGGAGGAACGCCGACACAGAGAGGGAGGAACGCCTACAGAGAGAGGGAGGAACGTCGACACAGAGAGGCACGACGCCGACACAGAGAGGCAGGACGCCGACACAGAGAGGCAGTACGCCTACACAGAGAGGCTCGACGCATACACAGAGAGGCACGACGCAGACACAGAGAGGCACAGCGCCGACACAGAGAGGCAGGACGCCGACACAGAGAGGCAGGACGCCGACACAGAGAGGCAGGACGCCGACACAGAGAGGAAGGACGCCGACACAGAGAGGAAGGACGCCGACACAGAGAGGAAGGACGCCGACACAGAGAGGAAGGACGCCGACACAGAGAGGGAGGACGCCGACACAGAGAGGGAGGACGCCGACACAGAGAGGGAGGAACGCCGACACAGAGAGGCAGGAACGCCGACACAGAGAGGGAGGAACGCCGACACAGAGAGGCAGGACGCCGACACAGAGAGGCAGGACGTCGACACAGAGAGGCAGGACGTCGACACAGAGAGGCAGGACGTCGACACAGAGAGGCAGGACGCCGACACAGAGAGGCAGGACGCCGACACAGAGAGGCAGGAAGCCGACACAGAGAGGCAGGACGCCGACACAGAGAGGCAGGACGCCGACACAGAGAGGCAGGACGCCGACACAGAGAGGCAGGACGCCGACACAGAGAGGCAGGACGCCGACACAGAGAGGCAGGACGCCGACACAGAGAGGCAGGACGCCGACACAGAGAGGCAGGACGCCGACACAGAGAGGCAGGACGCCGACACAGAGAGGCAGGACGCCGACACAGAGAGGCAGGACGCCGACACAGAGAGGCAGGACGCCGACACAGAGAGGCAGGACGCCGACACAGAGAGGCAGGACGCCGACACAGAGAGGGAGGACGCCGACACAGAGAGGGAGGACGCCGACACAGAGAGGAAGGACGCCGACACAGAGAGGAAGGACGCCGACACAGAGAGGACGGACGCCGACACAGAGAGGACGGACGCCGACACAGAGAGGACGGACGCCGACACAGAGAGGACGGACGCCGACACAGAGAGGGAGGACGCCGACACAGAGAGGGAGGACGCCGACACAGAGAGGGAGGAACGCCGACACAGAGAGGGAGGACGCCGACACAGAGAGGGAGGACGCCGACACAGAGAGGGAGGACGCCGACACAGAGAGGGAGGACGCCGACACAGAGAGGGAGGACGCCGACACAGAGAGGGAGGACGCCGACACAGAGAGGGAGGACGCCGACACAGAGAGGGAGGACGCCGACACAGAGAGGGAGGACGCCGACACAGAGAGGGAGGACGCCGACACAGAGAGGGAGGACGCCGACACAGAGAGGGAGGACGCCGACACAGAGAGGGAGGACGCCGACACAGAGAGGAAGGACGCCGACACAGAGAGGAAGGACGCCGACACAGAGAGGAAGGACGCCGACACAGAGAGGAAGAGCACTGACACAGAGAGGAAGAGCACTGACACAGAGAGGAAGAGCACTGGCACAGAGAGGAAGAGCACTGGCACAGAGAGGAAGAGCACGGACACAGAGAGGAAGAGCACTGACACAGAGAGGAACAGCACTGACACAGAGAGGAACAGCACTGACACAGAGAGGAACAGCACTGACACAGAGAGGAACAGCACTGACACAGAGAGGAACAGCACGGACACGGACCAGAAATATCCTGACACAGAAAGGGAAAACACTGACACAGAAAGGGAATACACTGACACAGAGAAGGAATACACTGACACAGAGAAGGAATACACTGACACAGAGAAGGAATACACTGACACAGAGAAGGAATACACATACATGAAGTACACTGACAGACAGGGAATACACTGGCAGGGTATACGCTGACACAGACAGGAAGTACGCTCACAGAGAGGGAGGACCTTGACATAGAGGGAGGACACTGACAAGGAGAGGGAGGACCCTGATAGACAGCGAGGATGCTGCCACACAGAGGGAAATGGCTAACACGGAGAAGGAATACACAGGCGGGGTCTATGCGGTCGCTGACATGGAACAAGCGGACACAGAGAGGGAATACATTGACAGGGAGTATGCTGACAGAGGGAACACAGAGAGTGGGTGTATAATGACAAAAAGAGGGACTACGTTGACACAGAGAATGAACGCACTGACACAGAAGAAATACGCTGGCAAGGGGAATACGCTGACACAGAAAGGGAATAAACCGACACAGAGCGGGATTATGCTGACACAGAGAAGGAATACAGAGACAGGAAGTATGCTAAAATACAGCGTGAGAACGCAGACAGGAAATACAGTGACAAGGAATACACAGACAGTAGTACTCTGACACAGAGGGAATACAGAGAGGGAGGATGCCGTCACAGAGAATACACAGACACAAAAAGTGAATACGCTGACACAAAGGGACAACAATGAAACAGAAAAGGACTATGGTGACACAGAAAAGGACTATGGTGACACAGAAAAGGACTATGGTGACACAGAAAGTGACTATGCTGACACAGAAAGGGACTACACTGACACAGACAGGTAATAAGTTGAAAAAAAATCCAGAAATTAAACGGACACAGACCGAGACTAAGCTGAGTCAGAGGGAATACTCTTACACCAAGACAGAGCACGTGGACACTGGGACACGGGAACACAGGTGCACTCACTGGGAAACAAACACACACCATAAACACAAGACCAGGTTGATCACGCTCACACTGGAAGGCAGGAAGACCCGACCTAGCAGAACATCTCACACCACTGGTAAAATACACTATCTCCGGACAAGTGTCTGCAGTCTGAGACTGTAAAATAGGGCACGGAGTTGGCAAATGTTGCACTACTGAATTGTATTGTTGTTGCATTATAAAGCACTTTATACCCCTGAGGAAGAACTGAAGCATAGCTACAAAAGTGTAGCACGCTCTGTTGTGGGTAACCAGGCTACAGTGTGAGGGAGCAAGCCACACCCATAAATATAAGCGAAAAAAGTGGATTTCATAAAAAAGAATTTAATAAGAAAGATTAGTAAGAATTTTTGCGTGAAATTGCTTAGTGTGGTTTCCTTAGCGAGAGAAACTTCCCAAGTTAGATTTGGTTACGATCAAATAGATCTTATGAGCAAGTGCGTGTTACAACTGGATTGATTATCTGGGTACCAACTAAGGGCATTTCGTAATAAATAAATCATTGTATGCTGTTACTTTTACTAATGGAATGTGGAATCTACTAATGGATACAGGAACTGTATTGGTGTAGTACAGGTTTCAAATATTTTACATTTTATATGAATGGCATTTTTTTTTACTTTATTGTTGTAAACAATGTTAAAACAAATACAAATAGTGTAGGATTCATATCTGTCTGAACTATCTAAGGGATACAGTGCAAGGCTTTCCAGGGTTTTCAGCCTGATCTGGTGGCTCAATAGACTAATGCATCATCTTCAGAAATCTGTCTGACTTCATCGGCAGAATTTTAAACCCTGGCGGATCCACTCTGGCTTTTATCCTTATGTTGTCAATAAAATAAGTATCACTAGGTAGGGTAACAGAAAATACACGTTATTCAGCTCTACGATGCCCCAAGGGGTAAACAAGTAGCTTTAGCAAAACCCCATTACATTTTGGTTACACTAAGCAACAGATACAAAGAGTGCACTAAGTATGATATACATTGAACTTCTAATCGGAGTAAAATGCATAGAAACAGGCATACTGGCTTGGCATGGTTTGTTTTAATCAACTGAGTGAATTCAACTCTTCACCATTCACCAATAAGAGTGAACCAATCCCACCACGGTCAGGGGCAGCATGACTAAGTCCACTGTCATCCTAGTAAGGAATATGCTACTTACCAGTGTGCATCTGTTCTTGGCATGTAGGGCTGCTGACATTTATATCTATGCATAGATCGCCGCCTAGTGTTGGGTCCGGATGATTGCACATTGTTGTCCTGGAAGAGTCTTTGAAGTATCACGAGATAGGTGGCTCCTCCCTGGACTACAGTGCGCATGGGCATCCCCTCCATGCTCAGATTGTTTTTCGCCATTGTGGCAGAGATGGAGTGTGATAGAGTAAGTGATGACCATGCATGAGAATAATTATCTGAATTCTGAATGCTATAGCTGCGACAGGCACCGGGGAGGAGGGCGGGCGATATAAATGTCAGCAGCCCTACATGCCAAGAACAGATGCATACTGGTAAGTAGCATATTCCGTTCGAGGCATGTGGGCTGCTGAATTTATATCCATGCATAGAATAAATAGTAGTACCCTCCTTAGCGGCGGTTGCCCGTGCCAGCTGCAGCAGTCTGAAAAAGAGTTTTGAGAACAGCCTGAGCTACAGCAGCTTGCTTGGTGAATGTGTGTATGTTGGTCCATGTGGCTGCTCTACATATGTCCTCTAGGGGAATGTTACCTAGGAAAGCCATGGATGCCCCCAACTTGCGTGTGGAATGCGCTCTTGGGGGTATTATTAACGTGCGTTTAGCCTTTTGATAACAGATCTGGATGCATTTAACAAACCATCTGGCTATACCTGATTTAGAAATTGGGTTGCCCTTGTGCTGTGGAGAGAAGGCAACAAACCGTTGTTTTGTTTTTCTGAAATCTTTAGTCCTGTCTATGTAGTACAAGAGAGCCCTTTTAACATCTAGTGTGTGTAGTGCTCTGTCTGCCACTGAATCAGGATTTGGGAAGAACACAGGTAGTTCAATAGTTTGGTTAATGTGGAACTGTGACATTACCTTGGGCATAAATTTAGGGTTGGTGCGCAGCACAACCCTATTAGCATGTATCTGAATGAAAGGCTCTTGAATAGTGAGGGCTTGCAGCTCGCTAACTCGTCTTAGCGACGTAATAGCCACCAGAAAAGCCACTTTCCATGTGAGAAATTGTATCTCACAAGAGTGAAGTGGCTCGAATGGTGGGCCCATGAGCCTGGTGAGGACGATGTTGAGGTTCCAGACAGGCGAAGGCGGGTGTCTTGGAGGAATGACCCTTTTCAGTCCCTCCATAAAAGCTTTAATGGCTGGCACTCTGAAAAGGGATAGGTCCTGTCTGTTTTGAAGATAAGCTGCCATTGCTGCTAAATGTATCCTGATGGAACTATACGCTAGATTACACTTGTATAGGTGCAGCAAGTAACTTATGAGATTTTGCGTGGAAGCATCCAGCGGATTTATGTTATTATTGGAGCAATAGATAACAAAGCGCTTCCATTTGGCCGCGTAGCAGGCCCTTGTGGTAGGACGCCTAGCCTCCTTTATGATGTCCATGCAGTCAAGGGGCAGGTTTAAGTAGCCAAACTCTATGACTTCAGGGGCCATATTGCCAGGCTCAACTGTTGCGGATCGGGGTGCTGAATGTCTCCATGGTTCTGAGTGAGGAGACTGAGTGAGGAGACTGGGCGTGAGCCGTAGGCGCTCGTGGGGAACCACGGAAAGTTCTAGGAACGTGGTGTACCACGCTTGCCTTGCCCACGTTGGAGCAACCAGGATGAGCGTCATGGAGTGTTGCCTCAGTTTGCGTGCCACTAGCGGAATGAGTGGAGCTGGAGGAAAGGCGTACGCAAATCTGTTCGACCAGTTCATCCATATCGCATTGCCCTGAGACTGCGGGTGTGGGAACCTGGCGGCGAAGGTGCGGCATTTTGCGTTTTCGTGTGTGGCGAATAGGTCTATCTCTGGATGACCCCACCGACGGAAGTATGGTTGGAGCACTGAGGGATGTAGCTCCCACTCGTGCATCTGATGGCTGTGTCTGCTGAGCAAGTCCGCCATCTGGTTGTCCTTCCCCGGGAGGTGTTCCGCCATGAGGAACATGTTCCTTTGAATGGCCCACTTCCACATGCATTGTGCTAGGTGTGACAATTGTGGAGAGTGTTTCCCCCCTTGCTTTTGGATGTAATACATTGCAGTCATGTTGTCCGTCCGGATCAACACAACTTTGTTGCAGAGATGCAACTTGAATGCCTTCAGTGCCATGAAGATTGCCATCAGTTCTAGTAAGTTGATATGCATCTTCTGCTGTTGCGGTGTCCATAGTCCCTGCACTGTGTAATGGAGGAAATGCGCTCCCCAGCCCTGGAGAGATGCGTCAGTTGTCAGTACTATTTGTGGTACAGGCTCTTGGAACGGTCGTCCCCTGCAAAGGTTTTGTGTGTTCCACCAATGCAGAGAGTTGTATGCACGACCGGTCACCAACACTAGGTCTTTTAGCTGTCCTTGAGCCTGGTTCCACTGGCGTGCTAAGCACTCCTGAAGCGGACGCATGTGTAGCCTCGCTTGAGGGACTATAAAGATGCAGGAGGCCATCATGCCTATCAGCTGCATGAACACCTGCGCTGGGAGTGAGTGTTGTGGCCTGAATCTCTGAATCAGCAGTTGCATGCTGTTGACTCTCGCTGAGTTCGGGTGCGCCGTGGCAGCGAGCGTGTTTATTTCTGCGCCTAGGTACTGCTGTACATGTGCGGGTTGAAGATGGGACTTTTGGTAATTGAGCGAAAATCCCAGACTGTGTAGGAGGTGGATTGTGCGGGACATGTGGTTGGCACACTGCTGGGCTGACTTTGCTTGTACTAGCCAGTCATCCAGATACGGATAGACATGGATATGTTGTCTCCGAAGGTGCGCGGACACTGTCGCTAAACACTTTGTAAACACTCTGGGGGCTGTAGTGACCCCGAAAGGCAGGACCTTGAAATGGTAATGCTGGTTGTTGATGGTGAACCTGAGGTATTTCCTGTGACTGGGGTGAATGGGAATGTGGAAATAGGCATCCTTTAGATCTAGGGTTGCCAAAAAATCTCCTTGACTGAGCAACGGCAGAACTTGCTGTAACGTGAGCATGTGAAAGTGTTCTGATAGGATATATTGGTTTAGGGGCCTGAGGTCTAGAATGGGCCTGAGGGATCCGTCCTTTTTTGGGATTAAGAAGTATACAGAGTATACCCCTGTTCCCTGTTTTACAGGCACGAGCTCTATGGCCCCTTTTTGCAGCATGGATATGACTTCTTGCTGCAATAAGTGCATGTGCTCTGCGGACATAAGACGGTGCCTTGGGGGTATGTTGGGTGGAGTGGAGGTTAGTTCTAGACAATAATTGTGTTGTATAAGTTGTCTCACCCACCTGTCCGTGGTTATGCTTTCCCAGACTGGCAGGAACTGCTGGAGTCTCCCCCCGACCGGTGTTATATGGGCGGGGGGCAGTGACAAGACGTCACTGCTTGTTAGTGCGGAGGATCTGGCATTATTATTTCCACGTCCCCTGCCTTTGGTACTGTTTCCACGATATCCACCCCTATTGTTCTTGTTATAGGGGGTTTGTGTGCCTCCCTTGCTGTACTGGGCTTGTTGTGACGCTTGTCCTCTTGAGGCTCCCCTGTTACCGGAGCGACGAAAGGAACCGCCCCTGAACTGCTGAGACTGCAGAGTCCCCATGGATTTTGCAGTTTCAGTGTCCTTTTTAATCTTCTCCAGAGTGGTGTCTACTTCTGGACCAAACAGGAAGTTGGGTTTTACTGGCTGATTGAGCAGGGTAGTCTGGATTTCTGACTTAAATCCAGAGATGCGGAGCCAGGCATGCCTCCTTAGCATAACGCTAATGTTTATGGCTCTAGCTGCTGTGTCGGCTGCATCTAACACGCACTTAATGGACGCGTTGGAAATTAACTTTCCCTCCTGTATAAGCATTTCTGCTCCCTCCTTATAAGTATCTGGTAGGTGTTGCAGTAGCTGCTCTAAAGTGTCGTAGTGTGCCATGTCATATCTTGCTAACAGGGCTTGGGTATTGGAGATTCTCCAAATATTAGCAGCCTGAGCAGCCACACGTTTTCCAGAGGCCTCCAAGATCTTGGATTCCTTGTCCGGAGGAGGAGCATCACCCGTTGTTTGCGAGTTGGCTCTCTTGCGAGCATTAGCCACCACCAAGGAGTCCAGTGGGAGTTGGCCCTTGATGTAGGTAGGGTCCACGGGCGCAGGCCGGTACTTCCGTTCAATTCTCGGGTTTATCACCCTTGCTTTAGTGGGCTCTTTAAAAATGTCACTTGCATGTTTAAGCACACCTTTGAGCATAGGTAGAGTTTTTATAGATTTTTCAGATGTGGAGAATGTATCAAAAAGGAAGTCTTCCTCCACGGGGTCAGCGTGCATATCCACGTCACGGTTATGTGCCGCTCTTTCAATGAGCGCGTTGAACGCAGCAGTGTCTTCAGTAGGCGAAGTTTTGACCGCATATGACTGAATGTCAGGGGTGGTGTGTGGTTCATCAGGGTCAACAGTGTCAGCCCATGGCTGGGACTCATCTTGATCTGTGTCCATGGGGTAGTTAACTGCTCATCATTGTTCTCTTCTCCCACGTCCTCAGTGACTGTTGTGGGTGAGTAGGAATAGCCTTGCCCATATGTGTGTATGGGTTCAAAAAGAATTAGAGAGGTGGTGGAGTCTCTCTTTTTCTTTAGTGGTATTTTGTAAGGCTCCATAGGTGTTTCAGGTCTGATTTTCCGTTTGTAAACGGTGAGCCTGCCTGATTCGGAGTCGATGTATAACTTCGACTTGCTCGTCGTAGCTTGGTGGCTGGAACTGCACGTCTTCGGTCCGAGGCTGGGCGGGTGCAGCTACTGATGTTGCCTTGGACGAGTCTGTAGCCTTTTGGGGTTGCACAGCCTTAGGTCTAGCCGTTGGGGGCAGGCCGTATTTGATAGGCGCCAAAGGCATCGGTGACGGACCGACCTGCTTCGAAGGCTTCGACTTCGATCCGACCGACTCTGACTGTTCCGCGTGCTTGTGCGTTTGTCGCCTCGACGCGTTGCTGCGGAGCAGGGACGCTTGTGATGGTGGAGGAGGATTGTTCCTTCGAGCCGATGGTGTTTTTCGGCTCGAAGGCCTTGACCAGTTGCGGCCTCTGGATCTTCGGATCTACGGCCTTTTGGGCCTTGAGTCCTTTGGAAGAGGCGCCATCTTTGGAGCCGTGCCTCGACGTTGACGTCGGCGTGAGCGTGACGTGTTTAACAGCAGACACAGGCTTTGTCGCTCCGATCTTCGGCTCGACGCCCCCTGTCGACTCCGAGGGGTCGAGCACTTGTTTTGTCTTGGACGGCTCCGAAGTCTTCTAGCCGACGGTTGTAGTCAACAATTTCAGTTTCGATTTTGGGTCTTTTGCTTTCGGTTTCGATTTTTCCACTGAGAGTGGTCGATCTACCGATGGCTCTTTGGAAATGTTCTTAGTCGGGCCTGGAAGCGGGACTAGAGAACGTTGTCGAAGATCTTGGCTAAGGCCTTCCGGCGATGCCTCAACCTGAGCCGTGGAAGTGTCTGTATGGGGCCCCGCTACTGCGGTTGGGCCCAGCTCCTCGCTTGAGTCGTCGTCGACGGCTCCGAGAGGTTGTGCGTCGTCTCCTACCTCGATGATGTCTTCATCATGGACGTAGAGTTGTTCCTCGTCCTCGTTGTAGGTGGAGTCTGGCTCTGACGCGGGGTCCGAGTGTTCCGGCTCGTCGTCTTGTACATTTTCGTCGTCGTCACCACTGAAGATGTTTTCTGGGTCTGGTGCCGATTCACGCGCCGACTGTCGTGCCGCGCGTCGAAGACGGAGAGTTTTCTTCGACCTGAACTTCGAACAGGCCATGCAACTGGCCTCGTCGTGATCCGGTGAGAGACATTTGTTGCACACCGGGTGCACGTCGATGTGGGGATATTTAGAGTTGCAGACGGGGCAGCGCTTGAACGGGCTCCGTTCCATCGTCGATCGTCGACGGGCCTTTGGCGTCGAAGACTAAAAGTCTTCCGAAGTCGAGTTCAAAGAACAGGAAAGCTGAAAGGCACCGAACGAAAGACAATACCGACGCCCCTAAGGCCTTTTGGCCCCGAAAAAGAGTAACTAGTATAATTTCCGAACGTGAGTCAAGAAGTACATCCGAACCCAATGGCGGAAAAAAACAATCTGAGCATGGAGGGGATGCCCATGCGCACTGTAGTCCAGGGAGGAGCCACCTATCTCGTGATACTTCGAAGACTCTTCCAGGACAACAATGTGCAATCATCCGGACCCAACACTAGGCGGCGATCTATGCATAGATATAAATTCAGCAGCCCACATGCCTCAAACCTATCAGTATCCCATTACTGCTTTGAGGTTGTCAGGGTTAGGTTCATGTTAACTTTTTTATTGTGCACACTGCAAATCGTAGTAGGTTCCAGGCACTGCGAGCATGCAGATTGTGGGTACCATCAAACCGGTCAGTTTCAGTTACATTGAGCGAGTATGCTATTGGCAAGGAAAAGCAGTTGTAAAGAGTGAGGACAGCTCTGACAGTGGTTAATGTGCTACGGTCCACAGTGCTGGTTAAATTGACAACTTACAGTAAGTATGTGTTAACAAAGCATACTGTAACCCAGAGAGGCAAGGTCCACATGAAATGCACATTGGACAGCATATAAGTGGGTTGGGAACAAGTTTTGGCCTTCCGTCAGCTGCCTTTGCTGGCTGGTGCTGGATTACACTGCTAGAGTCCTGATGCGGAGTGAGGAGGCACAGATAAGTTTTGGATTTGTGGGTCTTAAGCAGATAGGTTTTAAGTATTGCTCTGAATTGCATCAGTGATTGGGTGAGGCAGATTTGCCTTGGCATGCTGTTCCATGAGCTGCAGGCTGCTCATGCGAAGCTGCTGTCGCCAGTTGTTTGCATGTGGTTCGGTGGGTGGGTCTTAAGACGCTCCATGTAAACGTAGATATTATACTGAGTAAACAATAGCAAAATTCTGTTTACGCTGGTGTAGTCTCGTTTAATTTCTGGCATTGCGGGTTACGATATTGTGGCATTACGCCACCATGCTTGAGATTACAATAACCAGTAATGCTAAAAAACAGAAAGCAAACAAACCTAAAGCTGTCGAATATCCTTCGCGTAACAAGCAAGTATGCGCTATTTTATGGAATCCGCGTGTAAACATTGTCAAACCATATCTATGTACAGGTCTGCTGTCAAGCACTTAGTCCACAGATTGTGTTTAAATGAAAGGCGGGTCTTCCACAGCACCATGCACCCCAAGTGGGTAAGCTAGGGACTTAGTGTCTTAGACAGCCATCCTCTCCGCTGCCCAACAAGAGGTACGCACTGAGTTCAGGTTCAACATGAGACCAGCTGTAATGACACAAGGCTGCATTGTTGGAGAAAGTCTGCTCTTTTGCAAGCCTACCGAAAACTCAGCTTCTTCCCTTCAATTAGAGGAGAGTTCGAGCACTTCACTCTCATTTGGGGCTCGGCAATTATGATTCTAGCACAAGGTGGTCCATTCGGTCAGCTGGCCCGTCATTGATAATAGTGTATACTTAATGAATGGATGAATGAATTAATTTTAAACTTATAACGTGCACTGCCACTCGCAATGGAGCAGCCTGGTGCTACCGGTTTACATCAGATAACCCAGATAAGAGGGGAACAAAAACAGAGAAGAAACAAATCCATATATCATTCAATTCATGAAACAATCTAGATTCTAGCACCTTTTTACCATTCATAAAGGGCAAGATTCACACAAAGGAATACCCCTAAAAAAAGCAACAGCAAATAAGATGATGCTATGAAAAAGGTCACTTTCTCAACAGAATGGGGATGGAGTAAGTGGTAAGGCTATTTTTGGTGATGCTCATGTTACAATGAAATGCTTGATAAATAAGACAACAAGATTCCTTCAGAGCATGTATATGAAAGGCTTAGGGCCTAGAAGACTAACATTTTGAAATCTAATAGCTAACAAAGTATGCAAGATCATCATATCAGCCTATTAGCAGGCTGATATTAGTCATGCTAACAAAATTGACACAAACGCAGCAATAAGGAAAATTTGTATTTTGAAGTTCAGAAGACCACTTTAAGTGAGCAACATTACACGGTCATCTGGTCGAGCACGGAGGTACTGTGCAAGGAAGCATGTTTTTGATACAATTACTTACCATTTGGATATGTTTCTTAACCGAGGCATTGTCATGCATGCCAAAATTCCAGATTCAGGAGAGAGACTCACGATTTTTAAAGCCATAAATGGCTTTATTTTAGCTGTCACCCGCCAGAAACTGCATTCACCTCAAAGTAAGCCAACAGGGAAAATACTGTCCCCCAATTTTTTTTTCTTCGAACTTCCACTTCACAAATGTTGGCATGTATGCACTGTTCATGCAGTGATACAAATGCTAAGAGCTGCACATTGACTCCCGCTCCCCTCCCAATCGGGAATCCTTTGAGAGAAAGGTATAACAAGCATTTGCAATGCAATAGGTCTTTAATCTCGAGAGTTTAAGCTATTGCCATTGTAAATGACAATGCCTTTTATTTATCGGTTTTGATCATTAACGCATAAATATAAGGCATTGTCATTTACAATGCCAATAGCTCAATTTTTTGTAAATACTAGACCTATTGCATTTCAAAGAAGCAGCTGCCATTGTCCCGGGCTGATGGCACGCTGAATGTTGCATGAAAGGATATCATCCCTGCAGTAGGAGAAACTCATTAAAGAAAATAGTGCTTCCAGACTAAGTACAACATACCGTGTAACAACAGAAGTAAAAGGGCCAATCCTCGTGGGAGATTACAAATGAAGACAAGGAGGTACAAAGGAGGGACTAACAAGCCTATTAACGAATCAGAAGTCAGCATTTATGAAGGACAATAACACAAGCCAATTACAAATATGAGGCAGAGTGGGCGGGGCTTCAAGTACATACTCTAATACAGCATGCCTCGCAGAGCAGCACCACATGCGCTGCCTAGGTTCCGACTTAAAAAGACCTAAGATGTTGGCAGGAATAGACATGAAGACTGGTTGCTTGGGGGAAATGCTGGAGAGTTGTTATCAGACTGAAGCCACCAAAGTTTCAAGAGGTTTGCAGAGATAATACATGGCGTGGCATAAAGAAGTGAGGAAAAGTGTTGATCATTCAGCTAATAACATAATTAGGAGGCTGACTATATAGATATAAAACGTAGACGGAGGTTATACTAATTATTACAGATAGTAGGGATGTGCGATAAAAGATGCTTTGTTTTTTTTTATATTCATCTTGCTTTACATTATGGTTGCGGAGATAAAATACTTTTCATCATTCCGATAATATTTGTGTGCCGATTGGTAATTTATTATATAAATCATTATTAACACCAATTGCTGTGTGTGACAACTGCTTTCAGGGAATCAGGGTGAGGGCCCACACAACTAACAATAACTGCTGCACATAACAGGATCTGTGACTGGCTTTTCTGACTGATAACATTCTAGATCTAGATGTTCTGAACTAGTTATAGAGAAGAGGGAGAGACACATGCCTGTCACTTTCCCAAGGGGAGCATTAAGCAAACAATCCTTGGGGCTAAGGAAATCTTTTCAGGTGTACCCTTCGTTTTTGGGAGGTGGGGTGTGGGTAGGTCACAACAAATGCAGAGTGCTTCTGGCAGGAAGAAACAGTACTTTACAAACTGTTGCAATCGTACTCTTTCCTGGCATTCAACAAATCCAACTACGTCAGCACATGGAGAGTATTTTGGTATTATTTAAGTGACTGTACCTCCAGAGAAATAAAAGGGCCAGGGTTGCACTACTAAAAGAGAGTTGAACAGCAGAGGGGGTAAGCCAAAAGCTAGATGCCAAAATACATTCAGATTACAGAAGGGGATGAGAGCCTGCAGCTTCCAGATTCAGTAGGGTCGCCCATAAATGAAGGCCCTAAACAGGACTCAGAGTCGTCTTGAATGCTGAATCGGGCCAGTAGTGGGTGGAACAATTTTCTGATGGGGACTACTACTGAGATGAAGGTTCAAAACCATGACCTATGTAACAGCTATTGCTTATCTCAAGTGCTCTGAGGCTCGGTTTGCCAAAGTAACCCTAGATCGAAGTAGCTATGCACATTGAGTACAGGGAATTTTCCAAAGACCCATGGAGAATAAAGGTAGATTTATTCTAAACACAAACACTGGTTCCAGTTAAAATATTCAGGAGCAGCCCCACGGGGCACTGAAGGAAAAGGTATATTGATCGGATGGTGTTATTTTGGAAACCCAAGGAGCTGCTTCAGTTAGCTTGAACCCAAACTCGCGGTGTTTGAACCTCAATCAAACACTTTGTTTCTTTTTTTGTAAGCCAAAGATATTGTACTTTAGCTTCCAAAGGATATATAATGTATTCATTTCTTTATCTTCCGCAATTGATGAAGTTCAAGTTGACAGGAGCGTGCCACTGAAATGGAACGGAGATCTCACCAAGGCCAAGTTGCAATTGAACAGAGATTGGCATTTCAAGGTGGAAGTGGAGGAAAGTGTTAATAAACATGGGTAGAGATATTCGATTTATACAAGAAAGATTTGACTTGGGTTTTAGAACGGATGCAAGATTAAAATGAGTGATCTAAGATTTGCAGTTCATTGGCCTCAGTTGGCACGCCTGTGAAAGCTGCACACATTGTCAGTTCTAGTGACTGATGGGGAAACATTCCAAGAATCATGATCATCCTCCACACATCCCATATGCAGAAGTTAGGACACACGAGAAATTCCAAGGGGGAATGCTGAATTCCTTTAATATAGCGCACCTTTAAAACAGGAGGCGGTGAATAAAGGACACTGAGCAGTCCCTGAACCCAAACAGGTCGTGAAGAATCTGGGTATTCGACTCGATCACGACCTGTCTTTAAAACAACATGTCAGCTACATTTCAGGGATATGCTTCCACACCATTGGCTTACTCCGTAAAATCTTTCCACTCCTACCTAACTCAATAAGAAAAACTCTCGTTCAGGCACTGATTTTGAGCCGAATCGATTATTGCAATGGTTTGCTGCTCTCTGTCAACGAAGGAGTGTTAGACAAGCTACAGGTTATTCAGAACACGGCAGCTCGCCTTGTTTTGAATGCCCCCTCGAGAACTGCATCCAAACCCCTCCTCGAACAATTGCACTGGCTCTCAGTCAGACAAAGGGCGAAATTTAAAATATGCTGCCTAATTCACAAGTGCTTGAATGGACAAGGACCCGTTTATCTTGAAAGGAGATTTAACCCATATGTTCCAGCACGGTCTCTCAGATCAAGCAGCAATTTCCTCCTTGTGGTCCCCCAGTTTAAAAAAGCTAGACATGGAGGTAGAGCCCTATCCACCATGGGTCCTAAGATGTGGAATAAGTTACCTTTGGCTTTAAGGTTATGCAAAGAGCACCTTATTTTCCGTAAACAGTTAAAAACTATCTTGTTCAAAAACGAAATTTAAATGCCATTCAGTTGTATATCTGCTATTTTACTGGTCATAAAGCGCAGAGATACTCCTTGCGGAGTGATTCAAGCGCTATATAAACTCACAAATAATAAAAATAATAAAATAAGAAGAGGTCAGGAAGAGACATACAATGACAAATTAATTTACTGTAGAGAAAGGAAGTGAGGGGAAACGCTGGGATCAGAGGTAAGAGAAAGAACTACATTGGACAAATAACCTATTTTCTTTTTCTGCCAGGATTCAAGACTGCAGAAGCAAATAGTTATAGTTGCAGTGCTTAAAAAATGCCAATGGCTCTACTGTACAACTGAAATCTCCACCAGTGTGTTACACAGCTTACAAGCACAAGTACTTAACTCGAGTAGTTAACGGTCTTAAGATACCAGATTTGTTGCTTTCTCTCAAACACTGTAGTTTCAGAAATGTTAATACCTTGAAGAGCATTTGGGTAAAGGTTCTCCTCAATATAAAGGTTCTCCTCAATATAAAACCCTCAAAACATTTTTATTTCAGTAATCCCTTCAACCGCCCAGCAACATGAGCACAACAATGTTACCCAAGGAAACATGTAAATCCAAAATTCTAACTCTGTTCAATAGAAGAAAAAAAAAACAGAAAAATCAGACGAGTGGTTGTAGTTGAATACAAGAGGTTGTTTTTTTCAGGGATATGTACGTCAATTAGAAGATGGGTCTCAGTGCAACTAGTGGCGCAAGGCTCAACAACTCTGCTACATTACAAGGAAATGAATCCTAGATATTTGTGCGACTGAAAAATCTTCGGTTAAATGCCCTCTTGCACCAGAAGATGACAACAGACTGAACATGAAATAGGATACAGTGCCCACAATAGAAGAGCCTCGTCGATGCCCTGCTGAATAGCCGCAGCACCCTCCACCAGAGGGTTACCCTCGCCTCCCTGCCCCCACCGCCCACTGGTTCCCACACTCTGATCTCCCCGTGGCCCAGCACAGACTCAGACGGCTTCCGTGGCCGCGCAAACCCGCACAGGCCCCCAAAGAGCCTGGAAAGCGCCGCGCCAGCTGTGAGCATTGCTGAGAACTGAAAACACAGCTGTCACCCAGAGCCTGCATGGCCGGAGGGGGGACCGGCAGTAATGAAAGACAGGCACCCGTCAACTGGTACACCGGGGCCTGGTTCCGAGAAAAAGGGCTCTCGCGCCTCTCGGTCGAAGAAAGTAAGAGTTTTCGTTGCGGTCTAACGCGGCAGGTCCACACAATAAGCGAAAAATAATAAGGCAGCACTTGTGGCGGCGCCACCGCCCCCAATCGTCACCTTGACCTCCTAATGTTTACAACTAGAAGGGAAGCCCCCTTTGACGGTGACGACACCCTCCGAGGTGAAGGACGACATGTGCTCTATTCAATTGAGCACAACTTAAATGTGATGTAAGGGCTTTAAGTGGGCTGGGTCCCGGTGCTCAGCAACAGCAGTTTTTAAAAACAGGTGCCGAGATGGGTACCTTTCAGGTTCTCAATTTTAACCCTCAAGGTGGGAAAAAAACTCTGCAATAGTATAACCCGTCACTGCCTTTGATGTAACTTCAAATAGACTGTTTTTGAGTTTTTTATAGCGCAAGGAGCGCTTTACATGAGCACAGTTTACTTTATGCAAGGGCATATTCATTTTTTGAATCACAGGACATCAGGCTCGAACCTGTTTTCTCAGCTCGAAGACCGGCTGCTATAGCCTTAGCCACAACCTCGCCCACAAGAGCGAGTAGCATTTAACATTTTCTATACAACAAAGTCATAGCTGCTGCTTATTTATCTTATGCAACTTACAACCATCGACAAAGCCAATAGTCCTGGCTTGTTGTATGCGTAATGTTACTTGTTGTGTTATATATCTGGATGAACGGACAGAAGCAGCAAGATAGCAGTGGGGGACCACACTATGCTAATTACAGATTTTTAGCTTAAGTGTTAAAGCCTGACCATTAATTACATCGGCCATGCCCCTACGAGAGACCCTCAGCTTTTTCATCCCACTTAAAGCCTGTGTAATGTACAGCCCTACGTTGCTTCCTGGCTAAGTGGGCGCTATGTAATATCAACTTAAACATGCATGGAGTGGCGAGGCTATGGACGTATGGGCAGATTTACAAGCCCCGTACGACACATTTGCGCCGCCGTTGCGTCACTTTTGTGACGCAGCGGCGGCGCAAAGCCAGCGCCATGCTACAGGATATTTACGTGACGCATCTGGGAGATGCATCACGTTGAAAAGTCCTGCGCCACATGTGGGCGTTCTGACGCGCGCGTGGGGGGGGGCTCCTAAAAGTGGCTTAGGCAAATCTACCAGATTTCACTCAGTCACTTTTATAGCCATGCTCCGTCGAAACACTGCGCCTGCTTGAAGCTGGCATAAGGATTGACGCAGCATGTTAGGCATAGGGGCACCCCGAGCCTTGCTGGAGCTGCGTCGCGCTTGCGACGCGACACCAGCAATACGTCATCTTTACGGCAGCAGATGCGTCACGCATCTGTCTATTCTTGGCGCATCCATGGTGGCGCAAGAGTTGTCTGCCGTGTCGCACAATAACTGGTGCATCCTTGCTAATATGCAGGGATGCCCCAGTTATTGTAAATCTGCCCCGTAGTGTTGTACCCATGTGATGGACATTGCACACTGCTGCATAGGGTCTACTTCCCACTACCCGGCGCAAGCTTGCCATTCAGGAAAGAAACGGGGAAACACAAAACTGGCCCCCAAGACTGAAAAACCTTTCCTACACGATAAAGCAAAATCGAGGTTTTGAGTCAACCTAGCAGCGACAGCACGCTGCAGAGCGTGGGCAGCTGCAATGCAAACCCTTCCCAGAGTGCACTGCTTCGAGAGGAGCTAAAGAGCAGAGAGGGCGCCGCAATGGCTATTGTGTGGAACACTCTACCCTTCGTATGGGCTTGCGGCGCTGGTTGACTCTCAGAAGGGCACACGAGCAGCGAGGGCGGGAACAGTGAACACCCACGCTACCATTTTCAATTAGTGCTGGTAAATCAATGACACTTGGAATATAGTTTACAGAGATTTTTAAAAAGATGCAATAGATTGTTGTGCCACAGCTAAGCGGAAACTTTCCATAATTGGCCAGAACTTCAATGACGTCTCCCACACACACTACAGATGCGAGAGACATGAGGGGCATTTAGACTCCACACGTTGACATTATTGAAAGGGGTTAGTCGAGTTTTCTCCAGAAGTGAAATGCAGCACAGGGTTAGTGGTGAGATAGTTTAAGTACTGACTAATGGTTACAATGACTCCAGAATAGCTAGCTTCTATTAAAAAAAAAAAAAAAAAAAGGTTTAGGTAGTTTGCAGCATAGGTGCTGAAACGAATTCACTATTCACCCAAGTCCCTAAACAAATAACCACGTTTTAAACGCATGCCAATGAGTAGAGAATAAAGATTGTGTTGCATGCTGAAGACACTTTTTAACACCAATATCCCTCATCTTGGAAACACTGCTAAGAAAGAGGGCGCACACTGAGTGCTTCAGACCTTATAAAAATCATCACACAAGGGACTTCCAGATCGTTAGCGGTGCACCACAGCGGTCAGCCAACACGTACAAGGTCACTAAAGGTTGTTGATGAGTTGGATAATGTAGACACAAGTGTTGTGTCATTCATCCCACATAAAAACCTCGGTCTGCAGATATTACTTTGTTTCTGAGAATATCTGGTGGGCAGAGGTTCAGTCCTCTCTTCTTAAGTCTCATATAAGAGGTTCTAAGGTCCTCCAGTTTCTCCCTCTCAGATCTGGTGTCCCCTTTCACGTGTAAGGAAAATCAAAGGAGACTTTGGTAGCTGAAAAGCAAACATTTTTGGAGGATGGGGATCAATCACAAGCAGGGTTAGTCTAACCACCAATAACATTTGGGCTCCCGAGTTAAATAAAAAAACACATTTCAGCCATTCTTTATTTGTTGAAAGTCTAGTTTGGGAGATTGAACTATGCTGGGCATTCCGAAGTACAAAAATAAAAGTGTTAATACACCTGCTGTAAAAAACTACTGTAGGCACCGCAGCTTCATCCACGAGGACAGATTGCCCACAATGCACCAACAATCCTTTCAACAAAACCATAGCTTAAAAAAACTGAAAGCGTTACAAAGATTTTCTCTCTTTTCGGCATACCTATCCGAGACAAGATTCATAGCAGTTTTTCAAGCACTGGCACCTGGAGGAAGGCAAAGCACTGCCACCTACTTCCCAGACATCAATTTTGCACCTATGTGAAGTATCCTTCATGCAGCCCCATGGCTCAAAAGACTTGGAAAATTAGACTTTAACATGTTGATGCTTTAGAACTGCACTCGCCACCTGCGATAAACTGGCTTTACATCTCAACCCTGACCAGACTAGCATCTTTACTCCTCCACTTCAGTAATCACCCAGATCACCATCCGCTGCACAGACACCTTATGATCATACCTTACCTCTTAATTAGCTGCAAAGTCTCACTGCATCACTATTACTATAGTACCTCACTGCCTTCTCTTTTTTTAATGCGCTTTCTTTGGAGCTAGGCCTGTTTTCTTATACATACATCTAAAATATATACAAGCTGCCACCTTTTGTCCAAACCATCCAGGCTGGGGGGGGGGGCGGGGGAGGGGTGGATCCATAAAAGCCCTCAATATTGGGCACAAATGAATGCCTGGTACAAATTGCTGTGGCATGTATATTTGACTAGGAACAGTCACTCTCCACACAGATTAATAAGGATAGGTATCTAAGCCTTTTTAATCAGGAAAAGGAAGAGTGCAGGAAACGTGTCAATCAGCTAAGCATGCGCATCTTCACACGTTATGACAATTCATACCTAGGGGTTCCTCAGTATCTATCAGACTACGGATTATGGAGAATGAGGCCGACAGTTTTATTTTGGTTTTACTCTGCTCGACACACATGCTCACCATCTTGTGGTACTGCGAAAGCTACCAGTGGCTAAGTAGGTCAATGTTCAAGATTTTATGTCTTTGCCTTGTGGCCATCCATGTGAGCGGTCCTGGATAGCTTTATTCCAAATTTAAAACCTTATATTACAACTAGATTAATCTATTTCCCTTTGATAGGTAACTGGCTATTCTGTGTAGACAGGAGACCAGACTGCGAGGTCACTTCATTACTCATTGGCTGGCTGTTACTGGAATGGTTTACCAACTAGCTTATCCATGCACAACACTCTCTTCAGTTTCCGAAAGGTCTGAAGAAATGGCCTTTCTCTGCAAATGTTCAGCCTATTTTGGTTAAAATTCAGCTGGATCAAGGTTAATACTTATGGGTCACTGTGCGCTTTAGAGCTGTATTAGATTCAATCCCTCTTCACCTGCATGAAATGTATTTGTGGCAGCTTAATAGTGCAGAAGCAACCTGTGCAACGTCAAATTATTCATCCTCCCAATCCTTTGGTACACACCACTATCCTTGATCTTCCTGATAAAATCTGAGTGATAAAAAAAGAAAATGACACCACAGTCTCTAAAAAAAGAAAAGCAGACCGTCTTACGAGCACTAATGCGCAGTAATGATGGTATTCGGATTCTTGTCGGATGACTGCAACCACAATATCTGTAACGCAGTCTTTGGCTTGCATCTCCCAAGAGCAACCATGTCTACAACAAGCATTTACAATGCAACGGTCTCGCCTTTGCAAAAGTTAGAGCTATTGGCACTGTAAATCACAAAATTGTTACTTATGTGTTGGTTTTTAAAACATAAATAAATGGCATTGTCATTTACAATGGCAATAGCTTAATCTCTCGCAAATGCGAGACCTATTGCATTTGCACCCACAAACACACACAGAGCCACACACACAGCGCCACACACACACACACACACACACACAGAGAGCGTCGAGTGAGGGTGTGAGAGAGGGGGGTGAGAGAGGGGGGTGAGAGAGGGGGGTGAGAGAGGGGGTGAGAGAGGGGGGTGTGAGAGGGGGGTGTGAGAGGGGGGTGTGAGAGGGGGGTGAGAGAGGGGGGTGAGAGAGGGGGGTGAGAGAGGGGGGTGAGAGAGGGGGGTGAGAGAGGGGGGTGAGAGAGGGGGGTGAGAGGGGGTGAGAGAGGGGGGTGAGAGAGGGGGGTGAGAGGGGGTGAGAGGGGGTGAGAGGGGGTGAGAGGGGGGGTGATAGGGGGGTGAGAGGGGGGGTGAAAGGGGGAGTGAGAGGGGGGTGAAAGGGGGAGTGAGAGGGGGGTGAAAGGGGGAGTGAGAGGGGGGTGAGAGGGGGGGTGAGTGAGGGGTGAGTGAGGGGTGAGTGAGGGGTGAGTGAGGGGTGTGTGAGGGGTGTGTGAGGGGTGTGTGAGGGGTGTGTGAGGGTGAGAGGGTGTGATTGAGGGTGCGTGGGTGTGTGTGAGGGTGCGAGGGTGTGTGTGAGGAAGAGAGGGTGTGTGTGAGGGAGAGAGGGTGTGTGAGGGTGAGAGAGGGTGTGTGAGGGTGAGAGAGGGTGTGTGAGGGTGAGAGAGGGTGTGTGAGGGTGAGAGAGGGTGAGAGAGGGTGTGTGAGGGTAAGAGAGGGTGTGTGAGGGTGAGAGAGGGTGTGTGAGGGTGAGAGAGGGTGTGTGAGGGTGAGAGAGGGTGTGTGAGGGTGAGAGAGGGTGTGTGAGGGTGAGAGAGGGAAAAAGAGCAATCCATAATCTGTAAAACACTCCACCTGTTGGATCTTATTCTTTTGACTCTTCACCCTGCAGACATTGATTGTTTGATATTTAGCAACCTCACTATGGAGATGTGTAGCTACAGGTAATACGATGTTTGGAAGACTCTGGTAGGGACTCAAAGTAGAGGTAAAACTAGGTACTGAACTGAGCTTGTAATAATTATAGGCAAATCTTTAACAGGATCAGAATAGTCTGGAGCTTGTGTAATTCAGAATGGGCTAGGGTCTGGGATTCGGACGGAGATGGTATTCACACTCTTGTGGACACTCAGCCTTTTGTATGGTGTACTCCGTTATCATGGAAGTCATGTGGGATAGTGGAAGATAAGTATGAAAATACTCACGTAGGGAAGGTTTAGATAACTTAAAAGGTAGATCTATTACTGCAGCAAACATGCTTTAAAACAGGAGCAGTGCTGACTGCGAAGTGGTTAAATTAGGTCACAAATGTTGAAGGAAACAAATTGGGATAACAGCATTGGGAAGGGACAGTAAAGTTTAAAAGGGTAATGCTTACATTATGGGATGTGCTAAATCGCTTTCATCCACACAAATAAAACTGGACTTTTTTTGAATTATTATATTATGAAAATGAAACCGCGTTCACAACTACAAATTTCAAAACCGGTACATGTGATGTATGATCAGCGAAATAGTATTTATTGGAGGCAAAGCAGTATTTGAATACTGTAATCGACTGAATGAGGTACTGAATGAGGTACTGATTGAGGGAGGGGAGTGGATATATTTGTGCATAGTTCGAGTGTAAACCAAGAAATTGGCAAAACTCAGCGGCAAACAGAAAAACTAAACTCTACAGGTCTCTTGATTGGAATCAGACAAGAAACGGTGTCTGACGTTGAAAGGGAACATACGCATCATGGCTGTGCCGGGCCGCCGCGCTGCCCGCGACGACCCGGAAGCGGTTGGGAAGCCGGCCAATCCCAGCGCGGCCCCAACCGGAAGTCCCGCCCCATCGCGGCGAGAGACAGAGAGAGCTGCCCGAGGAGCCAAGAAGGCTCCGCATTGAGTCCCGGTCCCGAGATGGGGGACCGGGTGAAGAGCGGCCGGGCGCATGGGGAAGGCGGGGCTCTCATGTGGTGAGAGAGCCCCGCAAAGCGCTACCGCCGCCCGAAATGCAGATCCGCCGCCGAGCACCGCCAGAACAGGTAAGTGTGTTGAGTGAGAGGAGGGGTGAGTGGGGGTGGGGTGTATGCGCGTGTGTCTGTTTGAGTGTGTTTGTGCGTGCGTCTGTCTGTCTGTGTGCGCTGTGTGTCTGATTAAGGGGGGGTGCGTGTGTGTATATGCAGTGTGTATGGCTTTCTTTGTGCGCATGCGTGAGTGACGACGTGCGCGCTCACGAGGTACAATCTCGGAAAGAGAAAGCGCGTCCAACATTGCTGTCCTCATTCCCCTGAAAGTAACAACATAAGTCGTCTCGCCCTAGACAGCAAAGCTTCGCTTTGCTTTCGTCTAGGAGAGACCTAAAAAGAGGCTGTGAAGCATTTCCCTAGGCCTAAAATTAACACTCTGGATAACGAGTGCTAAACTGGTGCAGTTTCGCCGTGTATCCGTGCTCTCTTGAACATTGCACCACTAAACACACGATTTTAAATTGTGCTACCACTAACTACCAGTGTCGCGCTCCCTGAATGGCACGGGACACTATAAACACAGGTAGTAGAGTGCTTTTTGTACAGAAGACACTGTAGCTCTATGTCCTCCAAATATTTGGAGCTGAAGTGTTCTGTAAAGTGGCAATACGTTTATTTCTTCAAATGCGCCATCACAAGTACAAATCACTTTATCTTTGTGGAGTTTTGTTGTGCGCTATGTAATCACAAAAAGGTAAATGGGTCTATAATATACAGTTCTTTTTTGTTGTTCTGTTGTTGGCCAAATCCTTTGTATTTTAATAAAAATATAGTAATCTATACATAATTGCAATACCAGGGCTGTAGGTCTGCCTTCACCGCTTAATAGTCTGCTGTAGTGTCAGACATGCTGCTTCAGTCAACCATAACATACAGCATGGGGCACAGGTCCGCCCACTTCAGCCAAAGCCTTTACCTGACACTAAATGAAAAGATTCTGCTCCTGCTCCAAGTGCACTTCCACCTAAAAAGTATTCCCCTTCAGTGCCAGGGGCCACTGGGAGATACTCGCTTTGAATAATTGTTTCTTCTTTTGTGAGGGCCCGATGGCTGCCCCAACAGAACTACCGGGCTACACCACATCTTTACATCCGCACCTCGGACTCCAAATTAATTATTCTGCCAATAGTTTTTGGAAACCTTAATTACAAAAACAATTTCACAGGTGCAAGAGGCACATGTTTGCACGCATTGGTGGCCATCTCTGAATGCTTTTTGTAATAAAGTTTTACAAAAACCATTCACAAACAAAACAAGTATTAGCAAAGCCTTTACACATCAACAAACCATCTGGCTGGCCAGTTTAAGCTCCTGCCTGCTAGTCCTAGCAGAACAGTGGTTTTAGACCAGGCATGTCCCATGGGACTACAAAAGCCATGCTACTGATATTGTCAGCAGAACAAAGTAGAGTGGAGATGATCCGATATACAAAACTATCAGGATGTTAAGCATTCCCACCTTACCAACTACCAAAAACAGGCAGTTAAAAAGTGACCCTCCCTACAATGTCAACACTATTTACTAACCGCTAGTAGCTACGGGTGAACCTGAAGCAGTGTCTTCAACCTCTAGCTCTCATTTAACAGTTAGAAGAGTTGATGTGTTGGTAACTAGATTGTACCACAATCCTGTTAATAAATATGCACCAATTGGCCACTACCGCGGTGGGAGCTTGTATACTGGATAATATAGACTAATATGAACTACACCTACCTTTAACCACCAACATAATTATGGTCAGATCACCCCATTTAGTCTAGCCTTGACGAGGGATGGTCGAAAAGCCAAATATCTACCAGTTTAACGCATCGAAATCTGGATTAGACTAAAGGAAAGGACTTCTTCAAGCCTCAAACTGTCCCTCAAAAGATGGTGACTAATAACCTGCTAATTAAGGTCCATAGACATATAATGCCACTAATAGGCCGCAACCAAAAGAAAATTTAAATCAGACCTTTCAGGAGACCACTGCAATAATGGGAGAGCCAAACAAGCAAGAAATAGGACACTAGAACCAGTGCTAAAAACTTGTTTCATGAAACTTGCGTTTGTGAAAGCAAAGTAGTTGTGGGTGGGGTTAAACGATTCAAGATCATAGTGGCAACCAAAAAGTACTCTTCAAAGTTGTTTACCTAAGAGTACTCTGGAAAGCAGTCTGCACACTTCAGTTACACTGTCCTACAACTAACTAGTGCTGACGGCAGGGTAAGCACAATTAGAGTACTGATACACAAAATAATAATTTAGCTTTCCTACCCATACTGCGAGGCACTCTCGTAGTAGAGTGAGATTAATTCAAAATTATTAGCTTAAAATAATACTGGAACAGCATATTTAATTAACATGGAGTATTGTTACAAAAACATGTTACGGGTATATTTTTATAGCACCCACAATGAACCAAAGTATCTGCAGTTTCATATTTATTTATGACAGAACAGGATGGTGGGGTGTTATGTTGAAGGCTAAAGTCTTCCATGGAGGAGCACGCTACATAGACTCACACCTGCTCATTTGGGGAAACAGCGGTACTGACACAGATCGGTGGACATAAAGCACTGGACAGCAGGTGGGGACTGCTAGATCCACCATGGCTCTATATTTCCTGGTTACTCTCAATATAAATATGTATTAAATAGCAAGTTAATTGAGGTTGCTTTAATCCTGAATTCACCTCTGAAAAATGTCAATGACTACTTTTCAAAAACAACCTTAAATATTACTCAGTTTAAATTCAGTGCCAAATTTGCGTTAAAAAAAATAAAAAGCTTAGGAAAGAAATGTGCATGCATGTGAAGTACAAGCTTGGAAAGAAGGGCACGCTGTGGACTGGTTCTTCGGCTTAGAAGCTTTATAGGCAATACAATGAGCAAGTTTGGCACTGGGTGATCGATCAGTTTAGGGTGACTCCTACACTGTAAGCAATAGTAAAATGGTCAACGAGATACTGTTCCATCCAAAGTTGTTCATTCAACCTAAATGGTTTTAACAGGCTAGTTCACTGTCATGTCTTTTCAAGGGTCTACTGACAAAGGTCAACATCACTGAGGCGCAACATTATTAGCAGTAAGCTCTGCGCTATCGGCCGATCAATCACAATACTAGCTGTACACATCACACCCATGGATAGGAAGAAACAGTAAGGGTTGATCACATTAGATGAACTCTTTAAGATGCCATTTTATCACAAATGTGTATAAAGAAGGGTTCAGGATGATTTAACAAGGAGTTCATGTGAGGCAAGGTCACCAGCCTAAGTAAAGAGTTACCAACAAGTTTTAGAATATATCTCGCACAAAACTGGCATGGCACAGGAATTCTCGTCCCAATGTGTAACCACCACCACCACCACCGTACAAACAATGGATGCCACATAACGTAAGGAACAGTCACTGGAATTATATCCTGGAACAAACACAGTAACAAAGACTTGCAATTTATTCGAGGTCTTGCATACACGGTATGACCAACACTTACAGAAATTTATATATACTGTATGTGAGTTTAACTGCAGTGTCCCTCATGAAATAGAAGTACCTGATACAAATTGAACCTGTACCTTTGAGGCTTCCAGTAAAATTCCCGAGGGCTTCCTGCAAAGTGCAGCCATTTCTTCACTGAAGGTTTGTGGAGAGAGCACAACACAATCGGCACATTAAACAGAAGATTGAGCTATATCCAACCCTATTCACTTCCCCTTGGATAACTCTGGAAACAGATTTCCAAAGTAGTCCGGCCTGCCCTAACCTTGCATTACCGAGAGATGTTCAAGGTTTGACGCATACGACACCAAAAAGAGGCGCAGTAGAAAAGCAGCGGAGAAGAATCTGAATATTTTCTGACCAATCTGCCTGCTCAGAAAAGAAGGATGCAGTCAAACCACGGTGTAATGATGTAAGCAACTATTTCGTTTCAAATATTTGGCCATTCTCGTGCTGCGGAAAACTGCACTCATCATGGAATCTGAAACTTGAAACTTCACCCACACTTTTCTCTTTTTTCCCATGTAGGGCAAGCATCAGAGAAAGGAATGCAGCATTCTTTGAGCGAAGGAGTCTTCGCTCCATCTGTAAACCACTTCCTTAAAATTGGCGCCTGCGTAAAGTCTGACTTCACTGTTGGATCTCTCAGTTGTGCTTCGCCTGGGAAGTGAATGCTGCGACACATCAAAGGAAGGCCTATCATTCAACCATGAATGCTACTTAGGGAAGAGACAAACGCAAACAAACTAATATTAAAAGAGTCCTAGAAAGAACACCAGCAAGGCAGTGACATAGTATTGCTACCCCTAGCCCTATGTGGATGAGAGGACCTTTGTAATTACAACAATACAATGCATGAAACTTAATAAATGACTGACACGTTGTGGATAAAATATGTCACAAGTTTATAGATCAAGTAGTATGGGTTAGCTTATGGGCGATCCAGGTGTTGACGGTGAGTTTCTTGAACAGCCGACACCCATCCTAGAGCAGTCCGGTTGGTGTTTTCAGCACCAACACACTTGGTTTCTTCACCACTTGTTCATTTACAGTGGGTTGCCACCCTACTCTTAACTTTTGTGTCATGTTACTGACAAGACAGAGCAAGACCCCGGCCAGTCTCCACTGTTGCTCAGAATGTCAACTGCCCCTTGCAGGATTAAGGAGCGCCGTCACATCATCCCAGGCCCTACTGTGTATTGACTCCCAGGGACCTGAGGGATTGCTTGTGGCGCCAAGACCCGCTATCTGGAGGCCTTTTAGTTGTTTAAAGCTTTAGGATCGCCCTCTTACTCTGCCAAAGCCTCGGGAAAGGCACTTCAGGATAACCAAGCCCCCCCCCCACCTACCTGTGCTTCCCTCACATCACCATTAAGTTCAGCCATCCCTTTCCAGGGCATCCCTAATGTTTAGCAGGAAAAAGTCTGTACCCACAGCAGACAAGTGTACCCCATCTGGCGTAAAATTTCCACTCAGTTGGCTACTGAGCAGGCTCTGCCTGATGAAACCCAATCCATGCTGCATTGTTAATTTTTGTAAGGATAGATTAATTCTACACCTGGACATTTCAAAAGCCGCAGGTGATATAGCTCCCTGCCACACCATGGGTGGGACGATTTCTGACCAAACTATCTAGCCGTCTCCCATTACAGTGGTCATATAGGTAAGACCCTGTCCCATAGCCTGCAAAAGGGTGCCCCTCCCACAGGAGATAAGGTCATTTGCCCCAGATGGTTTATCAGAATGTTTGGATTAAGCCATCTCTTGCCCAAAAGCTAGAAAAAACTAGGTTCCAGCATGTCCCATCTCATTCCTGGGCTAACTAATATTAAAAGAGTCCTAGAAAGAACATCCACAAGGCAGTGACATAGGGTAAAGTAGCAGAGCAATGGTCGAGCCAGAGGATGGGGCATTCTGAAGACAAAGTAAGTCACTTGCTTGGACTAAGGAATCTGGAAGGACACTCGATCTAATCCTTAAAGGTCTAACTCCTTTATATGCCCCTGAGGGGAATGAAAGCAAGGAGTGCAAATTAGCAGAATAATAGCAAATCCTTGAATTTACAGGTCTCTGAAAAGCCAACACCTGCTGTAGCCAGCACTAAGACAAAACATGTAATGAGGTTTTATAGCATAACCTTCAGTATACAGAAGGTCACCGAGTTGAAAACTCGTTATAGTGGGGGTTCTTTGTCTTGGGAGAGGAGTACAGTAAAACATCTGTTAAAGTCAAGGAAAACCTTGCCATGTTTAGTCTAGGCAGGCCGAAGCTGGCACCAGTAGGCCATTTCAAAGTAAGTCAAAAGATTCCAGTCAAGATCAAGTCACTACTATTTTTTAAACAAAAATGAATATGGATGTACAGGTAAATTCTAACACATAATACTATTTATTAAGATATGTCCAGTCAGTGTTGCACTTTATAGAAGACAAGTACCTGAATATGCACAAGCAAAATATAAAATACACAAAACAATGAAACAGAGAAAACCAAAAACCTCCATCTTCTTCCTAGCCAGAGGGATGGCCCCAAACGCTAGCATATACACACTACGCGCTATAAACAAAAAGTAATGTCTGTTTACAGACATTATTATCCAATTGGCAATGTTCACATAGCCAGAGTGCACAGTCTTAGACCAAAGTCCTCATCCTTTGCCGAAGGACCCAGGAAGCTACAGCAAAAAAATCCAGAAAGACAGCCTTGCTACAATCAACCTGGAAGGGGCAAGGCTTCAATTTGTTACACTTCAAAGTCAAATGCCTTTTTTTCTTTTTGCACAGCCGTGATTTGAGATTTCGATGTACCCATCATAAAACCATTCTGGATCCACATAACTACTTGCAAACTTCAAGCTGCCCACCAAAATCTTTGGCAGGGAAACGGTCGCTTTGAGGGGTGCATGGGCAACATTCAGTGTTCCATATCTGGCACAGCCCACTTGAGTCTAACTAGCTTACTGGCTAATCACTGGCTACTAGCCGGCTCTGGAGCCAGAACACAACACATATTTTCAGACATTAGAAGGCTGCATGCTCTATATCACGTAACAGCTGCTTCCAGTTGAGACATTTCAGTGCCAGGGATGCTTAAAGGACAGGTAGAAACAGGTCTAGCTAACAACAAGACAATAGCTGGAGATGATGCACAATCTGGGATTTGAACTGGAAATTAAAAAATGAAATATTTAAAGGACTGCCTGTGCTAAAAAGATGCCGGCAACATATCTGAGATCAAGACTATCTCCTTCAGCTACCTCTCTGAATGAATCCCCAGGCCAGTGGGTGATGTGGAGGTAATGCTCGAATTACACGGAGGAAAGTGGCACGTGCATGCAAGTTTTCCTGCTGCACAGATGGATAAATGGAAAAGCAGACTCACCATCATATCTGACAAACGCCAATTACTATTCTCGATATAGCTGATCTTGGCATACTTGCCCAGATACTGGGTTCTGCATAACATCAATCACTTTCTGTTACCGGACTAACCCTACTCATCTGTCCACAACTACGAATATATTGCTACATACTTTCCTTATTTCTCCCGCCCTCCTACTACCTGATTACCTCCTTAACATAAAGCCAATGTTTCAGATTCTCTTCTTACCAGAAGTTGAATTTGGGAGGCCTAGCTCCCTTATACATGAATACACCCTTAAAAGAGAATCTCTGCTTATAGGTTTAACTGGCAACACATATTTTAACTGTACAAAACATGCAGTGCTCTAATTCAAATATTAATTGCATTGTTCGCATACTGATATCTTTCCTCTGTTGCACACCCATCCTATCAGTCATGGTACTATTTTTTTTTTTTTTTGAAGAGCTGGGCAGATGCCATTTGCTTTCAGGCTGCGTAATTCTGTAACTGCACTTTTAATGCATGTTTAAATCTTTTTTTTTTTTAAACAGTTTCAATGAGAGTCTCCCATCTTAGAACAGCAAATTACCAAAAAACAAACAAATTGGTAGCCGCATGATGATATATGCGCATACATACCTCATCATGCTCGTCCGCCATAGCGGTATGATGCAAAGCACATGTGCGCATGTCAAACGGTCTTCTTTTACCCCGATGTTGGACAGCATTGGCAAAAAGCACCGACAACGCCAGTAGGTCCAAAAGCAGAGATGCATAGGTTTTTGCCAATGCTTGGTTAACTTCCTGCTTTTATAGTTAAACTAAATAACTTCTCCAACGGCTGAGTGCGCATGGTGCACAACACATTGGGTTTAGCAGAGGAGGTTTGAGAACCCTAGACTCCCTGAAAGAACTGGGAAATGAGTTGCACCGCTGTTCTTTAAGCCTTCGAATTATCTGAAAAAAACTAACTGGGGCAAGTATAGTTAAAAAGATCACGCAAGACTAACCTGACAACATATAGTCAAATTCCATGCTCTAATATGGAGGTTGAGTTCCGCCAGCATACTGTTCTATAAAGCATTTGATATCTGCCAGTATTCAAATTCTAAATTTGGACTTTAATGTATCCAGTAGGGAAATTGAGTGTCCATGTTCGCTCTGAAATGAACATGGTTCTTCAACAGCCCATGCTAATTTCTCAGTGGAAACCCACTCAAATGAGCTGGTCAAGATGCCTTTCAAAAGTAATTAGCGATGTAGGTTTTATATTCAGAAAATCAATTTAAAAAAAAAAAAAAGAGTTCTAAAAAGAGGATGCCTTTCAACATGTCAAAGAATTTCAGAATTCGATTATTTGTGTTAATTTCCTTCACAGTTTACTTAAAAGCCAAAATACTAGGGTATAGTTAAAAAACACTTTCCCAGCCTCAGAACACGTGGTCACACAACTAGAGCCCTTTGGTGCCGTTTCCCTTTTTCCCTTTGAGAAACGGAAAGGACACCATCTGTGCAGCTTCATGTTCTGCTTTTTTTCCGGGGGGGGGGTATTTTGGGCCTGCCTACAAAGTATTTCCCAAGAAATTGGGGTATTGGAACCAAACACATGTATCTATGGGATAATGGAACAGCAGAGTTCCAAATCAAGTACAAATGCCTCACTTGGTTGGATTGTGCGGAATGTTTGGGGCACGGGGCTTGACAAATATTTTCTGGACTGCATCGGTTTGCCTCTTGCAGGCCAAAGCTCCTTGCTCTCAATTGACCTGCATAATTAAATCTCAGAAATGTGCATCCAGGGACTCGTAGACGGTAAAGTGTGGCTATAAATGCACTAAATTCACCATAACGTACCCGGATTCTAGGAAATAAATTCCTTTACCCTAGAGGGCCTAGTGAACCGTATGGGATTTAAAGTCCGCTTCCAACTGTAAACCTCGAACCCCTTTCGGTTAGATTACACATTCACAAAAGCTACCGTGAAAGGCTTATATTTTTTGTTTTCAGATCCCAATTTCTTGCGCAGGTCCCATTAGCATTTCAGCAAACTACAATAGTAGTCGTTCTTACGGTCCATCATCTGCATCTTCTTGGTGTACGCAGATGAAATAGGATGTCAGCCTAGCTTCAAGAGGGACAGAAAAGGCAGCAACTGCATTTGTAAAATTGGTGTCCTTATACATACAATCAGGATCTGCAGACTTCATATGTACCCACGGGTCATTTGTGAAAGAAAAACCTACAAGATGTGTAGGTTTTTCAATAAATGTGGCAACTTAGGTCGGGAAAAATGGGTGGTTCTAGGTTAGTAAAAATAGAGGGGCAATACAAATGTTTAACCCCTTCGATGCTGACGACGGCCCCCAGCCATCATGCATCACGGGGTTCGTGTGCTGATGACGGCTCGGGCCGTCATAAACCCGCCCACTCGCGATTCTGCCGCACAGGCGCAGAATCGCAGCCGCGCCCAAGGGGTTAAGACACACAAAATCCTAACTCTGTCTATATTTACAAACATTTGTAAATCATATTCACACATGTATCTGCACGTTCTAACACTCCGCTAAATCAACCATGGATAAGCGGTGCAACAAGGGTTGCAAACTCAAGAAGCCTTCCATGTTGGCGGTGTAGGGAAAGTCTTGACAAACGTTTTTCAATATTAATATTGATCTTTGAATACCATAAGCTTTTAACTGTAGACTTGTTGTAATCCAGACCAATCACACACAGAGGATAGCTCAAATATACACCATGAACACTAAAAAAAAAAAAATTCCAAATTGGTAAACGTGAGCAAGCTACATAAGGCATGGATGTATAATGTACACCTAAGTCAGTTGCTCTGGCCTAGAGCATCAGAGAGGACCAGATACTGGCACGGTGTGAATTATTGCTTGGGAAACAAGCATTTACAATGCAATAGGTCTCATTACGCAAGACCTATTGCATTGTAAATGGTTGGCACCACGGACAACAGGAGGGCGGGCGGGCTGGAGGAGAAGGCATGGACAAAGGGGGGGGGGGGGGGAATTTTGAAGGCATGGACACAGAAGAGGGGAGGTGGGTGGTGGCCTGTAGAAGGTACGGACAACGGGAGGGAGGGCGGGCGGGGGGGGGGGGGGTTAAAGAAGGCAGCAAAGCATGTTGTGCCTAAGGAGGAGAACCTCATTAAAGAAAATAGTGCTCACAGTCTAAAATATCACGTACCAGGTAACAACCGAAGTAAAGGGGCCAGTCACCATGGGAGGTGACAAATGAAGAGAAGGCGGTACTAAAGAGGGACTAACAAGCCTATTTAAGAATCAGAAGTCAGCATTTAGGACAGACAGTGACACAAGCCAATGGCAAATATGGGCGGAGAATAGGCGGGGCTTCTATTCGCTACTTCACCCCATCAAGTGATAGGCACTTAAATATGCTATTTTATGGCAAATAGTCACACATTTGGCAACTCTTACACTTATGTACGTAAGACATATGCATAATTTGAAAGGTGCTCCGATGTCCAGACAGCCTTTGCCCTAAAGACATAAAACAATATATGCGATTTGAGAAAAATCGCACTTTTCTACGTGGTCACCCTGGATTTTTCTCTTTTTGCTGTACCCTATACTTTTGCTTGTGTTATACCTCTGTGCATTTTCACCCTGCTAACCAGTGATCTAATTGGCATTCTCCTAATTGGTAATTTAAATTGCACATCAGTCCCTAATATATGCCACAGAATGTACCCTGGGCCTGTACGTTAAATGTCACAAGTGGACTGCAGTACTTAGTGTGCCATCCACTACAGTCACAGTTTGAAACATGGCTTCGGACCCACAACTGTAGCCTGACTGTGGCAGTTTAAACACGGTCCTTCGAATTGTCAAAATAATCACTTTTGACGTGTCAAAATCTCAACAAGTTAGGGTGTATGGTGTTTCAAAGTAGGACATGTAGAAATGTAATGCCAACGCCCTTAAAGTGACTAGCAGCCAAAAGCAATTTTTCAATGTGGTAGGCCTAACTGTCTAATATAGAAAATCAGAGTACAGAATAAAATCCTAATAATGTATCTTGGGAATGGGACTAGCTAGAAAAATAAATGAATAACAATGTGAATAGTTATTAAAAATCTAATTCAATGGCAAAGTTGGATTCTTAATAAATATGAAGGGAAAGTCGCTGTTAGAAAGTTATATTTTCCCTATCGGAAGTTCCTGGAGGCTAATTTGCATAAGCTTTCAAACTTCTCCCAGTCAAAGAGTAGCGTTTGAATAGGTGTACAAAAGCTGTGAAGTGCTTCCCAGGACTAAACAGTAGACTGACCAGCATTGACAGAGATTACTCCTGAACTCATCAAATATGGATGCTGTGAGCATACTTTTTGACATTACAGTGTCAAATTCTTCTAGAGTGACAAGCCCTACTTGATATAGGTCTGCTGGGTTTACATATAACACTTTGAGATGCACTTGAAAGGCAGAGAACAGCATGGCAAGATAATTGTTGCATATCTACTCTCTGGTTACACATTTACCCTGTTTTGCCTACCAAAACTTCTGTATCCAAGTTTTGCATAGAACACTGGGGGTATACATGAAAGGGGGGTATACATGAATTTTGAATTTAAAAACATTTATTGAGCGCGCTTATACCCAGCGGTTTCATGGCGCTTTAAGGACTACGACCAGCGGCAACAGCAGAAGGACAGGCTAGACAGCGAAGTCTCTGGAGAATAAGAATGTTTTCAAATTTTTCCGGAACTCCAAATAGGAGGATGAGGTTCTGAGTGTCATAGGGAGGGAGTTCCAGAAAACAGGTGCAAGGGCCGCAAATTTCGCCCCGCCAGCTTTCTTTTTCTTGAAACGGGGTGTAGCCAGGAGTGCCATATGGGTAGAGCGGAGTTCTCTACCCGGCATATAGGGCCTGATGGCTGAGCAGATAAACTCAGGGGCAGTGCACATCCTGGCCTGAAAAGTGAGGCAACCTAGCTTGAATAGGGCCCGCTCTCTCACAGGCAGCCAGTGCAGCGACTTCAACAGTGGGGTAACCCGGTGGAATTTAGGCAGCCCATGGATCAGGCGAGCAGCCTGATTTTGCACTAGTTACAGGCAGTGTATAGCGTAGGCCGGCGCGCCATTATAGATTATGTTCCCATAATCGAGGCGCGAGAGCACCATTGCCATCACAATTATCTTAAGTGCAGGGAGGGAGAAGAAGCGGGATATTTTCCTAATTGTCCGGAGGGAGAAGAAACAAGAGGATACCACTTGCTGACCAGAGGAGAGCCCTGAAAGGACTGGACCACCTGCTCTCTCTTGAACCCAATACAAAGAAGTGGACTGCAAGAGTCACAAGGGTGACCTCCTGTTCAACCTACAGGAATACAACAAGCTACAAGAGGCCTTACCTGCAACTCCCCATCTGACCATTGGAATCGGGACCTGGACGGGACCATTCGGTTGGCCTCTGCCGACACTCTGTGAGTCTCTAAGCACCTCCCCGAGTTCCTGAAGGTTTTAAAAATGTGCTCGTTTAGTGGACTGGAACTTAAAGGACTAAGTCAGAAAGTAAAGTCTTTGACCAAGACAAAGCTGGTTGTTATCCGACCCATGCTCCTTCATGGCCAGTCTCTAGGCCCCGGCATATTGCAAAAACTATCATTGCCACTTTAAGCTTGTTGGCACTATTGCTAGTTAAAACATTATAAATTCTTATCTTCGGTTTCCTTTATTTGATTTTTCTCATTTTGTTTAAGTTTATTCAAATATACTCCATTTATCTAATTTGGTTTGTAATTTTTATTATTTTGCATTCTGGCTCCATTAACGTTTTAGTACTGCACAAATACTTTGGCATATGTTAAGCCTGTTGGCTCTGTGCCATAGCTACCAGAAACAAAGCAACAAGGGTTTGGCTAAAGCGCAGCACGGCCACGCCACTATAGTAATCAACAAAACAAAATGCCAGTACTGCTCAGTAATTTCCTCAAATTCACAACACGGCAAAGAATTAAACAGTTGTCCTGTATAGACCAAAGATGTAGTCTTGACTAAATCATCAATTCAAATTGGTTTATTTTCATAAAGAAAAACTTCATAATTATTTAGAATTTTCAATTTTTTCATTTTTACAATCAAAAACTTCTCTTTTTTTACAAGATAGAGTCCCTATTAAGTGAAAGAGAAGTAAGAAAAATTCTGAAGAAAAAGACAGTGGAAATCATTCATACATATAAAAAAGTGTATATGTACAACTCAATCATCCTGTGGTGTCATCATACTCATACCAGATACAAACATTCATACAATAGTGCACAAATAGTAATAGAAAAGGAAAGCAATAGACCCCACCTAGGGCAAATACTCTTTTTACTCCTAGAAGGCGAGGTGCTCAACTGGATTAATTTTGATAGAATTAGTTAAATAATAAACAAAAGGCCATCTCAATTGTTCAACATCAACCTACAACATTTAGTTTTTACATGTGATGTATTTGCAACTTCATTATGTATACAGATTGGCCTTATCAACAGAAGGTCGACGCGTTTCGAAACCCCTCAATGCGGGGAATCTCCTCAGGACCAAAGGAAAGTGCTCTCTCGGTGAGTAGCTGGTTTACTGCATAGGTATTTTGGCGGGATGTCTCATACGTCAGGACAAACTGATGGTGTTGGTAATATATGAAATTTGGTGGTAGAACTTTTATTGTAATGATTTCTCCTGGTGTCTCCGTTTCCTTTTTGCTCGTTTCTTATGATATATCCATATATCCGTATTTAGTTAAATGCACCTTTTAGATATTTTTTGTGGGACTCATCACCACGCTGGGCCATTAATCCTTCAGCCGTTCGTCATGCTACCAGAAGGCGGAGCTCAGGTAAATTTAGTGATTTGGTTCACCCTGACAAGGACTGTGCTTATTCTTTTAGGTATGTAGTCAACCATCCCATTTAATATTCCAATTTCTTACACAATTAAAAAAAAACCAGCGCTTCTCAACAAGAAGAACTGAGGATGAAATTTATAAAGGCGAATAGAATGGGTGATTTTTATAACCTACTGACGCTGGATGAACAAAGAGCAGGAGTTCTGGAAGGTCACAAAGTTTGGAGATCGGAGGAAAGAGGGCAAAGAGCCCAAAAAATAATTCTATGCTCACTGGTCAAATCAGGGGAAGATTTTCCCAATTTTACAGAGAAATAAACAGCATTCATAGGCAGGAGGCCGACAGAGAACCTTAACATAAGAAACAGACTGCACTTCCCTTGACAGCATTTTACATATGCTTGTGTGGTTCTTCCTAATCGAGTCTCTTGCCTCATGACGGTTCGCTCCTTTGTTATAATTTTTCCAGCATTTGTATTTTGGCAGGTTGCGAACACAGGCTGCAGGACTCTTCATTCCCTTGTGTGTGCACAGCAGCCAGATCAGTTAAACAGGCTGGGGCCAAACCCATAAATGACTACACATTTATTTTTAAAACAAAAGCCGAAGCCAGGAGTCCTAGGGCACAGATTTATCTTGGTAAAAGTGTCAGAAGAATATTTTTAGCCGGTGCCTCAGACAAAGCAAACATAGTAGACAATAATAGACTGGCAGAGCCTGGTCCAGTCTGGGTTAAATCAAAGAGAGCGCCTAGAAAACAAAAGGCACATGCGGCCATTAATCTGGTTAGGCTTCAAGGGCACAAGGTCTTCTAGAAGTCACAGCAGAGGAGGCGATGTGTTGTTGCGGGGGCCTTACTTTCAACCCCTACCCTCCAACAACGTTTTTGTGACTACAGACCACTTGTAGCCAAAAACGTTCCTAAAAAAAATCATCATTTCATACTTGGGTACGAACTATGTACAAATGTGGAGTTATTTTATATAAATACTCCTCAGGCTAGCACACCAGCAGCATGCATACAACAGTATCTGAACTAGGTGTAGACAATTACCTAAACCTGGAACAAGTCAAACTCCATCTCCTGCAACAACCAAGCCTTGGATCTGCTCTGAAAATGGACAACACTCAAGCGGTCCCTCCCCAGAGAATATTATACATACTGACACCTGCGATGTACGGACTGGGTAGAGCATACCAGTGCAGAGAGTTGCAACCATTCATTGTGACTCTCAGCTGCAACGAGACACAAGGATTGGCAAAGCCAAAAGGTTTCTCTTATAGCAGAAAGTGCCTCTTCAGTCTCAGGTGAGCTTAGACACTCAATATGCGACCATAAATGCACTCCGAGACACATCCTTGCGCTCGTGCATTCACTCATTTACCTACTGACTCATTATTTCATTCACACACAAAAGCTCAACAAGCACATGCAAGATAAATTAGAACAATTAAAGCAGAAAAAAAACATGCTGCCATCTAAATAGAGTGCTTGCATTAAAAATTGAATTAAATCTAGCAGAAGGTGGACACCTTACAATCATATTGTAGATAGCATAGCGGTGTTTTAAAGTTTCAGCACTGCTGCCACGTTTAGAAGCATGTGTTGGCCATCTTAGAATGACAAACAATGGCACACTGGCTGTGAGGGATATGGCATATAGTTGATGAAATGAGCAGCAAGCGAGGGGCCCAATAGTACCTTCTGGGGATCTGAAGTATGTCCACAAAAATAATAAAATGAAAAAAGGGGAAGGAAATACAGAAATAGGGGCCTATAAAATGAGAAAACTAAAGGGCAGGCCCACCAGTCGTGTCACTGACGCACTTCATGTTCAAGCAGAGATGCAGATTTGATCAGGCAAAACACCATAGCTCGTAGGGCAATAGAGCCAATTACTTGAAGTGAGATGACATATATATATCAGGAAGTAGAAAGAGAATGACACTCAAACAGACCAATGGCAGAACAGGGATGATCAAAAGCCCCTCTAAGTATGTATAGAAGTATAAATTTGAACTGATTTTATCACAAGAGCTTGGAAGAAAACGAAACCTTTCAGGTCCTCTAAGAGGGTCTGGCAAGGAGTATCATAGTGCAAATCTTTTACAGCCATGTTTTGCCAAAGGGGGTAAATTGACACAAAAATCCCTTGCCTACTAATGTAATAAATGAGATTCAGTGTAACAGAATACCCATACCAATCTTTAACAGGATGCAATAACAATCTACTATGAAGATCTATTGGCTTTAACAAATGCTTTCCATAATACATTTCAGAACTACTACTTTTATTGTAACTTGTCATAACATAATTAATCTAGGTGTTGGTGCTTTTATAGTGAACACCAAAACGTGGAATATACAACGTCAAAGGAAACAGGGTTATTTTTGGAAACATCTGAAAACTTAGTAGTTCTATTACAGCTAGTTCCTTAGTCTTTCTGAGTCCACCTCAGTTCCTGGACAATCGGTTCTTGCGCAGCCGTACACTTTTGTAAATACATTCATTAATTTCACTTTTCATACGGATTAGCGATGTGGATGCATGCATAACAATTCTCAAAGAAATCAAGAATTAGAAATCAAGAAATGATTGCAGACAGAGGCACAGGGCTTTTCTCCTAGCTCTGGGGTAAAACACACAAGTGATGGCACTGTAAACCGTGAATCACCCATCAGACAAGAAAAAAAAGCATTTGCAATCAATAGGTCTCGCATTACGCGAGTTTAAGCTAGTGGCATTGTAAATGACAATGCGTTTTGTTTATGTTTTAAAAACCAAAAGATAAATACAAGGCATTATCATTTACAATGGCAACAGCTCAAACTCGCATAAAAGCGAGACCTATTGCATTGCAAATGGTAGGCATCACGACAACGGGAGGGAGGGCACAGGGGGGGGGAGGGAAGGCACGGTCAATAGGAGGGAGGGCGGAGGTAAAGAAGGCACGACAACGAGGGGGGGGTTAAAGAAGGCATCAACGCACGTCATGCCTGCAGTATGCGAAACTGGATAAAGAAAATAGTGCTCACAACCTAAATAACACGTACCGTGTAAACAACAGAAGTAAAGAGGCCAGTCACCATGGAAGGTGACAAATGAAGAGGAGGTGGTACTAAGGAAGCACTAACAAGCCTATATACTAATCAGAAGCCAGCATTTAGGGCGGACAATGACAAGCCAATGGCAAATATGGGCGGAGAGAGCGCGGGGCTTCTATTCCCTACTCCACTGTAACAAGTCTCACAGGGCAGCGCCTGCACGTCGCCTCTAGGCTCAACCTAAAAAACGTACATAGAACAGAGATCATGTATACACAGACCTACGGGCTGGGGTGTGGGAGAAAATTGGAAGTAACAACATGGGCCCATATTTACTAACAAACAGGGACTGCAAGATAGCACACAATTAGAAGTGACACCTATAAAAGTTACATTGAACTTTTGGAAAAGCCGATTTGTAGGACTCACAGAAAAAAGCAGGATGGTCAAACTCTTGTTCATGCGGAATTTAGTGAAAAAAGGAAAATAGGAATGCTTCACAAAAAGATACAACTCTACAGAGCATCCATATACACAGATAGAAACATGCTGCACCTTTTGTGGAAAAAATAAATAAACCTCTAAACAACAACCAAATAAGAATATAATTGCTCTAAATATTTAAAACCTTCGGTGCTCGAACTAATCAGTAGGCGGGGTCATGACGAGACCAGCTCGTCATGCGCACAGCTCCACCGTGACTCATGACGAGCTGGTCTCGTCACGAGCACCGCGGCGCCGCACTCACCCCCCACCAGCCCAGTTTGGGAATTACCCCCGCAGGGAAGGGGTTAAAGGAACAAGAAAGACGTTTGGCTCTCAGTACTTAACTACGGTATGTAAATAAATATCAAGCTTACGATTTACCCATTCTTTCTGGATTATTATAGATGCAATGCTGCCCCTCAGGTCCCGAACCTATGTGGTTTCAGCATGCTTCTCATATAGCACAGTTTTAAAAGGCTGTTTGTTACTTCCCACTGAAACAAGTGCCCTTTCTGCTATAGTACCACATCAGGTCTATACTTTCAGTTCTTGGCATCAGCAGTACGTACATGTATGCAGAAGTCACTGGGAAGCACTCATGACGGCAATCCTGCGGTGTTGTCTGGATGGCACATTTAGGATACACCCATTTTGTACCCATGGAAATAGATCTTGTTGTACAGTGTAGTGTAGTTCCTATATTCCCAATAGGCTCTGCGCATTGGAATAATATATCCTATAGATATGACGTAGGACTTAGGTCAGTAGGTCACTATCGAATATACTAAACTTAATTGTGAGTGCCAGCTAGCTCAGAGGTCACTAGAAACTTTCTCAAATTCACAAGAAGGGATTAGTTTTTGACAACCGCATAAACATAATAACTTTGTTTCCCTAGGACTGGAATACCTATCTTCAGAGTCGTGGAAACAATAGATAAGTATTTCACTCAGTCAATCGTGCATGCTTCGTTTCTACAGAGTTGCAGAGAAATAGTGAGACGGGCGTTTTCAATAAAAAGGGTTTATTGAACAGTCTTCTTTCTCATGCAAGAGAGGTAAACTGCTACAATCGTTAGGCAGATAGCAAAGAATAATGCGCACAGCGTAAACAGTAATATGAAATAATAATGTAAGAGCATTGTATGGTTTCTAAGCCATATAAAAATACATACATAAATACACAGGCTAAAATACTCAACTGGTGCTTCTAAAATACGCCTACCTCAATGTACCTAACCTAAGTCTCGTACGTGGGAAGAAGTAAGTATGGTCTTTTGCATAGGTTTAGTTTTGCCAAGAATCTACCAAAGGTTTCTCTAGGTTCTAATCAGCTCCATACCTTAGAATGAAGGAGGTCTGGTATCTCTGTTTCGGGACTAGATTTCCCAACACCCCGCAAGGGAAGTCAGAAACACTGGAGCTGGATTTCTCAGCAGAGGAGGGCAGCTTCCTGATCAGTGCGTCAGCTGGAGAGTCGGCTTCCTTCGGCACTTGCTGTAGCGAGCTGCGTTGGGCAAGTAGGTTATCGAACTGCTCCGAGCCACCGTGCTTTGCCATAGCAAGGGAAGGTATATTTATACCTTGAAGGTGTTTAGGAATGCCTTGTTTGACGTAAAGTCGGGCATATGAACGTCATGAATGAACCCCTGGGGAATAGTTGTTCATTGTAAAACTAACTGAGTTCTTGGAGAAATCAATATTCAAGCAAGGGGAAGTCCCTAACGGCTTAAGCTGGTTTTCCAAGAAATCGTTGTGACGTTTGGTGAACGGATGGAAGTAGCCATGTTTGTATTTGGGTAGCATGGGCAATGCCTAAATAAGGGCTTGCTTTCTATGCCTATGTAAGGGCAACATGATTTGTACCTATATAAAGGCATGAATCGGTAAAGATCTACTGCCTTCATTTCCCTCAAACTGTAAAGCGCTCTGATATCCTTCGGGATCAAGTTCGCACTATATAAAACTTTATAAATAAATAAATAAATAAATAAAACGCCATACAACAACAGGGTGTACACATTCGGCACCTAGAACCACTTTCTCTTCTCTCAGGATCCTCAGAAACGGGATCAATTCAGAGACATTGACTCCTAGGATGCAGAATTGTATACATGCAAGCACCAGCTAGCTAGTTCAGCAAAAGTACTGCATAACACACACATGCCAACAGAGTAACACTGACGAGAGGATGTACGCATTATCTGGCCTCAGCCTGGGGCTGGCTTAACTAATTCCACGAACAGCTATATTCAACCAAGGTTCAGTAGCAGCTAAAAGGAAGTCCTTTTCATGTTCTTTGTGGGGCGATTAATAAATTGAATGTCCCTAATTTCAAGCCAAAAAGAAAATTTGTACGCAACAGGATAGGTGTATCCGTTAATTGCCCACTTGAATAAAAGGATTGTTATGCGGGGGTGGCGGTTCCACTCAACACATGGTATATTTGTTTAAACTGGACTTGCAAATGTAAATCCAAAAAAGTCATTTTTAAACCAGTAGGCACTAGGCTGTTATGGTCAACCAGGAAGTGTTGGATCTTAAAATATAAAACTCCAAACAGAGAAATTCTCTCTTGCTTGGTGTACACTGCAATATATACTATTTAGTTTTGAGGTCTTGTGGTCGCAGTCTAGACTCTAGAGGTTTCGTTTTAAAAGCACACACATCAGATGTGTTCTCGATTTACATCAATTACAGGTGAAGGTTTGCATATATACAGAGAATCTGCTTTGTACTTCTGCTGATTTGTTATCCGTGACAGGATTTTGACTATGACCACATACTAAACCTGTGTCTCTGTTGGATTCGCCACTCAATTATATCGCCTATGTCATCTCCAAAATAGAAGTAGCAGATGGGCAAGCACCTAGAAAGCCATTGCCCTTTCAAACTTTCTAAGAAATCAGACTAACCTTACAAATATTTTAAGGAAAAATAAGATAATGACTCAACCTCAGAAATAACAGCCATTTTGCAGTTTGAAGTAGTATTTTAGCTATGGTTGTTTCAGGCCGATGTAAAACGTTCTTTTCTTATGGCGATGTATATAAAAAAATCCAAGTTTCGGAAAATAATGTTGTTTCCTGACGCTAGGTAAAAAAATATAATTTTAAACGCAACCACTGTGGAGGACGGTGGCTGAAGAAAGCCCATTTCTATCACATTTAATAGATTACAGGCTGGGTCTACAGAGAGACTGGCCCCAGCATTAGACGGCAAATTACTCAAGATGTTGTTGGTGCTTCCTTCCACCGTCTCTCTTGGAAACTTGCCTTGGCTGCCACATTGGCATCCGAGAGAAGAGCTTCGGGCTGTTACAGGGAGCGAAGCACCCCTTCTGTGGGGTTTCCATTGGAGAAGCCAGCCACAAGAGACCTGCAAGTTGAAACAGCCAGGAAATCCTCCAATCCCCAGCCCTGAGGTACTGCATGTTCCTTGGAGAATGGTGTAATCAGCTCGAGGAGGCTCATTTTCCCTGAATTGTTTCTCTGATGACATTGCCTTCTTGTGTGGCTTGGGGGAGTGAGGGTGTAAGCCAGGAAATGTGGATTGGCGCCCTGCCTTCAGCTGCCCAAGCAGCACACCTCGTGCAGAGCTGTTGGCGCTGCCAGCCAACAAGTGGTGGGAGTAGAGCTCGGAGACCTACAGTGGCGCGCCCGCCTGAGGAATCTAATGACACAAATTAACACTCTTCCAGCTTGGAAGAGGTCCCACTGCGTAATTCATCATGGGGAACCAGCGATTTTACACGAGAAGGCAATGCAAGCAACTTTAATGGCTTAGATTTTGTTGCCTTTTTCTTGCAACGTATCCTTTTCAATCCAACTAACAGACTCCCATGTCCACTGCTCACATTAACTCTTATTTCCCTATACTAATTCACCACTATATTTTTGGGTTCTGGAGTAGCGTGCTACTACCCAAAAAGCGTTCTGATGCCTCGCCAGAGGTAGTAAGCGCTATATAAATGCAATTACAATTGCAATGGTGGACACATCTTTGTCCAAGAGAGCAGCAACAAAAGAAAACTGCATTAGGAATTTGCTGACAGAATACCTGCATGTAACATCTTAGAATGAAGGGTGAGGCAGCAGTAGAAGCCTGGAAACTAGACAGATCTTCAAAACACATTTATGTTTAGAGAAATGCAACTAACACTTAGGATCTTAAAATTGTCTAATATAGAAAAAAGTATGACCATCACATTGATGCATCAGTTTCCCACGTTCCTGGAAGCACAGGCCTTGGCACTACTTCGTCCTTGCAGAATTTTGCCGAAGGGTTCTTCAAGACATCGAGGCGAGCTAAGAACGTGGATTGCACCTGCAAACTTTCCATAGCCATGAAAGGGTTAGTCCTCCAACCAAGAAGAGCAGAACCGTAGGTTCTGGAATACGAAACGTACGGGATCTCTGAATGGGCCACAATGTCCTAAGAGGCTACTTGATTATCTGTCCTCCAATGTTGCAAGAATAAATAAAAAAAGAATTGAAGATGACAGATTGTAGAACGTATTTCCTAGAAACGTGTTGAGATGATGGATAAATGTTGTTGATGAAACTATGTTAGTTTTTACACACACTATATTTTCTTGCACTAGACACTTTCAGCATTTTGCGGCGGGATTTCTCTTTACCAAATGTGTTATTTTAACGTACAATAACGCAGATCAAAAAGTTTATGTAAAATAATTATCTATTTTTGATAAGTAACTTTTTTTCACCTTGCAAAGGGAAATAAAGTTTAACCTTTAAAAAATTGAGGGTCTGTATATCTCATGGCTATACGTATGTTGTAATAGTGCCTTGAATAGCTTAAGAGAACACTCTGTATGGGTATTCATGACTTGCCACCTTCACTGTATTTACAGACAGGAACAAAGGAAACCTTCAACTGATCGGTGGGATAAACACACTGTAAATTTCACAAAAATTCAAATGAATTGCATTAATCATAAAAATAAAAAATACTTAAAGTTTAGACACTTCATATTTAATTAACCACTGCAATATAATTAATTCCAGTCATAATCACCTCTGGTGCGTACTTAGGGAGCCATTGGGAAATTCTACGTTCATGCCCCGTTTCTCTCCACTAACCACTCAATTTTTACTTTAGGCTGGAATTGACAATATTTCAATTTACAGAATCAGAATATCTTCCAAAAATCTAACATGTAAAATGGAGTGGTGAACAGTACAGTGTCTGGAGGTTTCGGTCTGGGCCACCCTCATTACAAGGTCATCAACATCCAGCTGGAGGTTGCGGAGATCCTGCTAGAGATCAGTCTTGACTGCCTTGACGTCATCTTGGAGCTCCTGGAAGAGTTGGAGGAGCAGGTCCCTGGTAACCTGCTGGGGCTAGCCACTGAGCAGGCTTTCAGGCCCGCCCGTTCCAGTCAGCAGGGGTGCATCCTCTCCCAAGGGGTGCTGAGGCAGCTGCTGGAGGAACGTTTTAGTGTTGGAGTCTCTTGTCACCGCCCCTGGCCATGGTCTAGGTGGTGGTGGATGATAATAGTGTTGTGCAAAGGTGTCTGAGTGACCAGGTCCCTCTCCTGGTAGGGTGATGGGACATCCGGGGAGTCGTCAAGTGGAGGTACATGGTGCCCTGTGAAGGCGAGTTCTGAAGTCACTGCTGGAGAGAGCAGGTCCTCTAGCCCCACAAATCACCAGCTGTAGACTGCCACGCCGTGGAGCTCCCAGTCACGAAACCGTCCATCACCCACCACTACAGGGATGTCAAGAGCAGTGTGCACCAGACTTAGCGGGGGTGCATTGGCACTCTACTGCTACCTTGTGTTCCTCCTGGTGTGTTGTCCCCAGGCTGGTTAAAGCTGTGGAAGGGCACAGCGGGCACTGATTGGCGAGGTGTGGGTTCCTGCCACATGCTGGTCCCTAGCCTAGGGGTCGCAGCCAATCCCATGCAGGGTACTGGTGGCGTACCCCCGTGCTTCCTCCCGGCAGCTGCCTGAACAGCAGTGTACCTTTTGGTGCGCGTGTCAGAGGAAGCAGAACGTGCGAAGGTGCGGGCGCGGGTCCTAGTCCCCTTCAGAATCCACACTAGGAGGTGCTGTTCTCGGATTCTGGAATGGGTGTGTTCAGCGGCGTGCTCTCCCTGCACCAAGCTCTGGACAGTTCTGCCTCATGGTCTCTCATGACACCTTGTGGGATCTTGGGGCCGGGCGCTATACGGCAGTGTCTGGGGCCGCAGTAACACCCCTCCCCCCTGTCAGGTGCCAGGAGCAGACCCTGTTCGTACAGCAGTTGGGTCGGGCCAGGGACCACTGCTAAGGGGGCCATTCACTGAACGGAAGGCAAACTGGCTAAGGAGCTTGGAGACTACACATCCGCCAATGTGCTGGGTTTGGCAACGTTGCCTCAATTCCATGTTTGTTTGAAAGTTAGCAACTAGGACTAATTAGAACTTAAGCCACTTAAGACAGCAGGTCTTAATACAAGACTGGCAATATAAAATAATTATAAATACATAGCAGCAGATAAGTATACACAAACTGTCACTTGCCCACAATTATGGACTCATGCCAGTCAGGCAAACCGCCAACAATTATGGACTCATGGAAACCTCACACAGTTGCAAGAATAGGGATAGGCATGTTCCTACCATCTCCATAAACGTGGTTTCATCACCCTTGTACTATGTTGGGGACACACACATCTCCATAAACGTGGTTTCATCACCCTTGTACTATGTTGGGGGACACACACACACAAACACACAAACACACACACACACACACACACCACCCCCCCCCCCTCATGATGACAATGGCCCACATATGGCAAAGACAAAGAGACCTACTTTAAATAATCCGCTTTGTCAAGCTAGATTGCTTAGAAGGCACTGGGCAGGATTTGTAGTGAAAGCGTCACTAACCCATTTAGCTGCAGTTCACAGTCATTAGATGTACAATTGGATTATCTCTCTTTTTCCCTGCTGTTCTTCAGTGACTGGAACTCTCATCTGTCTGTGCAGTATGAAAATACTAAGAAATCCCTGGAGTACCTTACTTATAGTGGCCTAGAGGATACTCTATGAGTGAACAACAGCACAAGCCTGAACATGCTGTCATTTACTGGGTGCTGTCAATAACGGAAGCATTGCGATTTCCTTTCCTTTCCTTACTATTTTATGTTACTCAGCTAGTCTTCTAGAATTTAATTGCTGTAACAGCAGTGTAGAAAAGCCCAATCCCCAACCCGGGATATATTCACCCTACTTACAAAAAATGGCAGTTTTAATAAACAATCTCTGTTAATATGGATGTGCGTGGCTGGCCTGGCTGAATTGTGGAGCGGACACTACCCAGAACTTCAGGGGGCTGCTAGATAAAGATCATGGGGCCAGATTTTTCACCTGACAACCCTATAAACATGCCATTAGATACATGTAGGAAGGAGCCCTCTGTACTGCACTGAAAGCAGCATGTTTCTCTTGTGTTTGTCAAGTCATTTCCAGTGACCGTTTCAGAAAACATATCTGCACCACAAAGTGGTCTTATCAATTCATTAGGTGAAAAGAGCAGATGAAAAGGAAACACAGCAACTACGGTGCTTCTATGTGGTATTTTTAATGCCAATTACAATAAAGCTTTGGTAATAGCAGGTGTGGTGTTGCATTATTCTCACGCTCCCAGTAATGGTCTCTGCCCCCAGCAAGCAGATGGTCCCAGAGGTGCAGGAGACAGAAGTGGCTGGGTCGTGGTGGCCTGTAGGGCTAGACCTGTAGATCTTCTCTTCTGTGGTGGCTGTGCTGAAAGATCATGGAGGGACAGCTGTGATGACTATTCACATCATACCTGCCAAAGTGGGTGTGTGAGACCCTCTAAAGGAAGTCAAGAGGCCCATGAGTTGAGCTGTGATAGTTCCAGAGTGAAAGCAGCACTTGAAAAAGTGTGTCTACTAACACAGGGTGGCTAAGAGCAGGTGAAAAATGCCAGAGGAATGGGTCGTTTCTGAGCCATGATTAATTCAGGGGGCAGTGTTTAACTAAATATAAATACAGTGGTAGAGGTCCGGAGCTCCAACATTCCAATGTTCGTTCACAGCTGTGGCTGTGAACAATTGCCTCAAATACGCAAATTGCTTTGAATTTAGTTGCGGGGGCTCCAATTTTGCATCTTTTCAATTTCGATTTGACCATGCTTTTTGGAGGAGCGTTTAAGAAATATATATGTATGTATGTATATATATATATATATATATATATATATATATAGATATATATATATATATATATATCAGTATATTTTACCTATGTCGGACTGGAAGATTTTATTTGGGGCTGATGGTGGAGGGACAGGTGCAGCACATAGCACTGTACGCAGGTGATATGCTCCTGTTCCTGGCCAACTCTGGAGAAGAACTACGGGGAGCGAAGGACTTGCTGGAAACTTTGGGGAGAACTGCGGGACTCTGCGTGAATTGGGCCAAGTCGTGCTTGTTCCCCACCAAATCAGGCAGGGTAGATCTATAGAGTGCAGAAGAGGTCCCATGGGAAGTCCACTGTTTGCCTTATTTAGGAACCCGGATTTACCATGACTGAGGAAATTTTGGAAGGCAACGTGGGGCGAGCGATACGAGTGCCAAGAATTGTTTCCATAATCCGTGGCGGGCAGAGTTGCCTTGGTGAAGATGGTCACCCTCCCAAGGTTCCTCTATTACTTTGGGGTACTCCCTGTTTGGATACCGAGTAGGCTGTTTGCGCAGCTCAACACCATGAACACAGTGATCTTCTGGGGGACCGGGAGAAGGAGGGTTGCCCTGCTCACTATGTAACGGCCCAGGGCGGGAGGGGGCCTTGCCCTGCCGGACTTCGAGGCCTATTATCATGCGGCGCAGCTTCAATGGTTCACAAAATGGGTGGCGGGTCACATACGGCAACCGGAGGACGTGGAAGGGGCAGATTTGAGTTGGAGCCTGTTGTCCTGTGTACTGTTGCGGGCGCCACTGAGAGATGGGGAAATGCCGCTGGATTTGCATGTGGTGCGACAATGCTGGACGTGACTGACCAGGAATGCGCGCGTCCGAGTCCTGTATGCACCCGAGATTCCGCAGGGGAAGTGCGAGGTGCTACCCCATGGAGGGGACTGGAGCAAGCTGCGAACCTGGGAGGAGGCGGGGTCATCGCAATCGGGGATCTCTAGGAGGATGGAAACCTCGTTCCTTTCAATGACCTCATGGAGAGTCATGATCCCGAGGGGGGACTTTCTATTTCATGCGGCCCTTGCGGCGACTATTTGAAGGCACTGGCGGGGAGGGATGGTGGAGCCTAATCTGTCTCTCGCTTGTCAATACATAGTGATGGCAGCGACCTCTCTTTACCGGAGGTTTACCCAGGACTTGCACAAACCGCTGACGGAGCCACGCCTTAAATGGGAAGCGGATTTGGGGATACCCATTGCGGAGAAACCATGGGGGGAGGTTGTTGACAGAGCAATTTCATCTTAATGAGTTTAGGGGCAGGAAATATTTAGGGGCCCCGGTTTGGAACAACTTGGAATTTTGGTACCTATTTTACATTCAAGCTCTTTGTTGCCTAACAATATTTAATTATATCTTAAAGGCGAAGATACAAATAAAGCACAGAAGCAAACTAGATAAAGATGTCACTTTCACAGGGGCCCCTCGGAAAAAGGGGACCCGCCCACACCTTTAAACGGCTTTGCTAATTCCTGTGACTTACTGATCTCACAAATGGAAAGAAGCAATAAAATACAAGTCATGAAAAATATTTAATGGGTAAATTAAATATTACGGTCTAATAATGATGTCTTCGCGTTCTGATGACATTTACAAACCACGCAGTCTTCCTGTGCATCAAGTCATCAAATCCTTGCAATGGAATTATGTGTCTACATACACATTTAATGTATGTATAATTTTAGCACGAGAGTGTAAGTTCAGATAAGTTTATTTTACTTAGGATTCTGCAACACTGTATTTTACATACCAATGAAATTTTTTTTTAAACTAAGTCCCCTACATTTTGAATAGCCTCCCGGAACAGATACGGCTTAGTGATGCAAAGTTTGTTAAAAATGTGTCAATAATTTTATAGGTTAAGTATGCTGATATTATTGAACGCCTTCCTTTAACGCCTCTACAGATCACATACAAATCAACCACAAATTAGTAAGCATGTAGAATTCGGGAGATGTGTAAAATTGTGAGAAATGATTCAGCAGTTTGAGGGGGAACAGTGTGAAGGGGGCCTCAATGTTTATGTAAGTCACTGTGTACAGAAGGATTGAAGTGATATTCAGGGTGTATCCAGAAATCAACGTCATGCACAGTACTCAAAAAGTCATTACAAAGTCTTTGATCCTATTGCACGCATAGTGCTTAAAGGAGCTTTTAGGAAATCAGATCTCGTTAGCTACCAGGAACACATTAGCTGATCAAAAGGCCAACTAACGGTTACTCTCACAAATGTTCATCCACCGAAACAAACTAAACTTTTTTTGTAAGAAATTTATTTTTATCGGAGCACACTAACCTTTTAAGTTAAAAAAAAAAACAAAGTAAATGGAAGCCTTAACTAAGAGAATGTCTTAAAAGCACTCCATTACATGGCTTAAGATGTTTTTAGCCTTTATTATATCACACCTCGACTGTTGTATGAGAATACCATGACATGAGAAAGCTTGTATGCACTGCTAATAAAAAGATTTTCAAAAAATATATATCACACCTCGACTGCAGATAAATTGAAAGCGCAAAGTTGGTAGAGACATTTGCTGATCTTGCAGTCCACTGTCCCCAGCTAGGTTCATACTAGTGGTTAATTTGTTGAAAAAATAAGTCTTTCGTCAGGTGGCAGCTTGCACCAGCCCATTTCTCCTGTCAGCGCCACCTAAAACAGAACCAACCACAAACCATTAAAGTGGGGAGAGGATGTGGCGCAATGGCCAGAGCTACCGACTTTGGAGCTGGGGAATCAGGTTCAAGTTGCCACATCGGCTCAACATCCTGTAATTTTGGGCAAATCACTTAATTTCCCCATAAATGAATGTGTCCATAACTGGTGCTCATGAAAAGTGCTGGCATTGATTTCGTTTTTTAAAAAAGCGCTAGTCATAGCGCCTTTTTTATTGCTGGCAGGATGGGAGGAAACACAGAGGGAGATAGGGAGGGGGAGTGTGTGGGTGGGCAACATGGACAATGGAGGATGTGGGGGAAAGCCCTATGATAGGTCATGGCGGGTGGGATGCAGGTAGGCAACATGGAAAATGGAGGGTAGCAGGGGCTAGAGACAGAAACAAGGAAGGCTGGCGAGAGGGTTGCAAGCAATAATATGAATAACAATGTAAGAAGGGGATGGCATGTGGGGACAAGCAGCTTGGAGGAGAAAGTGTGGACGGGGCAAGCAGCTCAGAGGAGGGAGGGTGGGTGGGGGCAAGCAGCTCAGAGGAGGGAGGGTGGGTGGGGGCAAGCAGCTCAGAAGAAGGTGGGGGCAAGCGGTCCGGAAGAGGGTGTGAGGGTTGGGACAAGCGGTCCGGAAGAGGGTGTGAGGGTTGGGACAAGCAGCTCGGAAGAGGGTGTGAGGGTGGGGCAAGCAGCACTGAAGAGGGCGTGGGCAAACAGCTCGGAAGAGGGCGGGGGCAAACAGCTCGGAAGAGGGCGGGGGCAAACAGCTCGGAAGAGGGCGGGGGCAAACAGCTCGGAAGAGGGCGGGGGCAAACAGCTCGGAAGAGGGCGGGGGCAAACAGCTCGGAAGAGGGCGGGGGCAAACAGCTCGGAAGAGGGCGGGGGCAAACAGCTCGGAAGAGGGCGGGGGCAAACAGCTCGGAAGGGGGCGGGGGCAAACAGCTCGGAAGAGGGGGCGGGGGCAAACAGCTCGGAAGAGGGGGCGGGGGCAAGCAGCTGGAAAGCGGGCAGGGACAAGCAGCTGGAAAGCGGGCAGAGACAAGCGGCTGGAAAGCGAGCAGGGACAAGCGGCTGGAAAGCGAGCAGGGACAAGCGGCTGGAAAGCGAGCAGGGACAAGCGGCTGGAAAGCGAGCAGGGACAAGCGGCTGGAAAGCGAGCAGGGACAAGCGGCTGGAAAGCGGGCAGGGACAAGCAGCTGGAAAGCGGGCAGGGACAAGCAGCTGGAAAGCGGGCAGGGACAAGCAGCTGGAAAGCGGGCAGGGACAAGCAGCTGGAAAGCGGGCAGGGACAAGCAGCTGGAAAGCGGGCAGGGACAAGCAGCTGGAAAGCGGGCAGGGACAAGCAGCTGGAAAGCGGGCAGGGACAAGCAGCTGGAAAGCGGGCAGGGACAAGCAGCTGGAAAGCGAGCAGGGACAAGCGGCTGGAAAGCGGGCAGGGACGAGCAGCTCGGAAGAGGGCAGGGCGAGCAGCTCGGAAGAGGGCAGGGCGAGCAGCTCGGAAGAGGGCAGGGCGAGCAGCTCGGAAGAGGGCAGGGCGAGCACCTCGGAAGAGGGCAGGGCGAGCACCTCGGAAGAGGGCAGGGCGAGCACCTCGGAAGAGGGCAGGGCGAGCAGCTCGGAAGAGGGCAGGGCGAGCAGCTCGGAAGAGGGCAGGGCGAGCAGCTCGGAAGAGGGCGGGGACAAGCAGCTGGAAAGAGGGCGGGGAAAAGCAGCTGGAAAGCAGGCAGGGACAAGCAGCTGGAAAGCGGGCAGCTGGAAAGCAGGCAGGGACAAGCAGCTGGAAAGCGGGCAGCTGGAAAGCGGGCAGGGACAAGCAGCTGGAAAGCGGGCAAGGACAAGCAGCTGGAAAGCGGGCAAGGACAAGCCGCTGGAAAGCGGGCAAGGACAAGCCGCTGGAAAGCGGGCAGGGACAAGCCGCTGGAAAGCGGGCAGGGACAAGCAGCTGGAAAGAGGGAGGGCGGGTGGGGACAAGCAGCTGGAAAGAGGGAGGGCGGGTGGGGACAAGCAGCTGGAAAGAGGGAGGGCGGGTGGGGACAAGCAGCTGGAAAGAGGGAGGGCGGGTGGGGACAAGCAGCTGGAAAGAGGGAGGGCGGGTGGGGACAAGCAGCTGGAAAGAGGGAGGGCGGGTGGGGACAAGCAGCTGGAAAGAGGGAGGGCGGGTGGGGACAAGCAGCTGGAAAGAGGGAGGGCGGGTGGGGACAAGCAGCTGGAAAGAGGGAGGGCGGGTGGGGACAAGCAGCTGGAAAGAGGGAGCGCCGGTGTGGATAAGCAGCTGGAAAGAGGGAGGGTCGGTCTGGACAAGCAGCTGGAAAGAGGGAGGCCGGGTGGGGACAAGCAGCTGGAAAGAGGGAGGGCGGATGGGGACAAGCAGCTGGAAAGAGGGAGGGCGGGTGGGGACAAGCAGCTGGAAAGAGGGAGGGCGGGTGGGGACAAGCAGCTGGAAAGAGGGAGGGCGGGTGGGGACAAGCAGCTGGAAAGAGGGAGGGCGGGTGGGGACAAGCAGCTGGAAGGCGGGTGGGTGGGGACAAGTAGCTGGAAAGAGGGAGGGCGGGTGGGTGGGGACAAGTAGCTGGAAAGAGGGAGTGCGGGTGGGTGGGGACAAGTAGCTGGAAAGAGGGAGTGCGGGTGGGTGGGGACAAGTAGCTGGAAAGAGGGAGGGCGGGTGGGTGGGGACAAGTAGCTGGAAAGAGGGAGGGCGGGTGGGTGGGGACAAGTAGCTGGAAAGAGGGAGGGCGGGTGGGTGGGGACAAGTAGCTGGAAAGAGGGAGGGCGGGTGGGTACAAGTAGCTGGAAAGAGGGAGGGCGGGTGGGGACAAGTAGCTGGAAAGAGGGAGGGCGGGTGGGGACAAGTAGCTGGAAAGAGGGAGGGCGGGTGGGGACAAGCAGCTGGAAAGAGGGAGGGCGGGTGGGGACAAGCAGCTGGAAAGAGGGAGGGCGGGTGGGGACAAGCAGCTGGAAAGAGGGAGGGCGGGTGGGGACAAGCAGCTGGAAAGAGGGAGGGCGGGTGGGGACAAGCAGCTGGAAAGAGGGAGGGCGGGTGGGGACAAGCAGCTGGAAAGAGGGAGGGCGGGTGGGGACGAGCAGCTGGAAAGAGGGAGGGTGGGTGGGGACGAGCAGCTGGAAAGAGGGAGGGCGGGTGGGGACGAGCAGCTGGAAAGAGGGAGGGCGGGTGGGGACGAGCAGCTGGAAAGAGGGAGGGCGGGTGGGGACAAGCAGCTGGAAAGAGGGAGGGCGGGTGGGGACAAGCAGCTGGAAAGAGGGAGGGCGGGTGGGGACAAGCAGCTGGAAAGAGGGAGGGCGGGTGGGGACAAGCAGCTGGAAAGAGGGAGGGCGGGTGGGGACAAGCAGCTGGAAAGAGGGAGGGCGGGTGGGGACAAGCAGCTGGAAAGAGGGAGGGCGGGTGGGGACAAGCAGCTGGAAAGAGGGAGGGCGGGTGGGGACAAGCAGCTGGAAAGAGGGAGGGCAGGTGGGGACAAGCAGCTGGAAAGAGGGAGGGCGGGTGGGGACAAGCAGCTTGAAAGAGCTCACTGCTAGAAAACAAAAGGCCTCGAAGAACCAGCGCATTCCTTGCCTATGCGAGGCCTAAAAAGACATCTGACTTGCACGAAAGCACTTCAAGGAGTAGCAGCCAGGCAGTACATGGCAGCTGCTGGGACCTCCACGAAAATGTAATTAAAAAAAATAACCTTGTGGTTTCAGAGAGAAGCAGGTGGAGGTAATGGGTGGAAGCGACAGGGCGTGGATGTCAGCAAAGGAATAACAAAGGCACTGGAGACTGCACGTGGGGGAGGTGAAAAATGGACCCTTAAGAGTGGAGGAAGAAACTATAAATAAAAGAAAATCCAATGGAGTGAATACAGCAATGGATATGAGTTCCGGAGCAATGAGGGAGCAACACTGATCGTGCATGAGATGCATGCTTTTAAGGCGGAGGAAGCACCACACATGAGGGAGAGAACTAGAAAATGTGCACTCTCATGGGGTACTTAAAGAGAAACAAAAAGTAGTTCCCTGAATGTGAGCAGTAAAGAAATACAATCCATCTACACAAAATGATGGTAAAAAGGCAATGCTCATTGGGAAGAAGGCAGACTACTGTATAAGATAAGAAGTCGGCGGCAAACCAATAATAAGAAGGAAGCAAATGAGTAACAATAAAGGCAACCAATTGTAGGCAATGAGAGGGTTCCAATCCCACTGTAAGTTTTTGGTATGGTCCATGGATCGCTAAAAGATAAAAGTTGTCGGGTGGGCGAGACTTTAAATAAAAATTACTGGAAGCGCACATTTCAAACATGAGAAAAGGCTGATTGTAGAAATAGGATTTGCAAAGAATGTATTGTAGCAATTATAGTAGGCTCAGGCCCCCCGAGAATTGAAAGGGAGGGAGAAATGAAGGGGGGAGGGAGAAATGAAGGGGTGAGCACGAAGACAGACAGACTGGCAGGCAGGCGGACAGACAGACGGGCGAACAAACAGGTAGAAAGGTTGACAGGCAGACGCGCAGACTTCCACTCTTGATCAGCCTTCACATTCTGAAAATCACAATCCATTTTTAATTTCAAAAATTCCATTAGACGACATACAGTTTAAGAATGGAAGTGAAAAAAACAAGTTTACATTTTGTGGTTTAATAAATGAAGAGTAGACTACAACATACAGAAACGTGGATGGGATGTCAGTGTAAGAATAGAACTATCTCCCTTGATTCAGGTACATAGTGCTTTAAAAAATCAAAAATAAAATCATTCCATGATAGAAGCGCAACCTTCCTTGGAACAGCCTTTATTACCAGCAGCACAGGAGCTGGACTCCGACATTAAATGTCAACGCGGTAGCACTCAAGTCAGTACAAAGATCAGATGGTGGGCGATGCTTCAACAATAGGCCTGCAGAAAGGAGACAAATGACGTACATTGCGAGGCAACGACAAGAACGAAAACCATGATGAAGCGCATGCACAGGTAATTAAAATCCGGAGTAAAACCAGAAAAGAAGGAGTAGGTCGATGGGCGCGTTGCTGCGATATTGCTTTCATCTTCGAATTAAATACTCGCATCTCGTTCCTGGTGCAGCCTTTCCAATTAAAAAGCTAATTTCTCAGCACAGAATTTGCTGCTGTAGGTGTCAACACTGCAAAAAAAGCAAAGTGCAATCTGGCAGCAGAGTGAGGCTGATGCTTTTAGTGCACTGCAATGCAAAGGAAGAGGCACTCCGAGTGGTCAATAAAAGGCCGGAAGGGCATCGATCTGCCGTCAGTGTCTGCCAGTAGAAGCTTCACTGTGCGGCAGGCAGACAGGTTCAAATCTGGGCAGGAAAAGAGCAACCTCTGGAGGCCGAGAAAATGAGGCGGCTGCTTCACAGTAACCAATCCAGCAAGATTTAGGCCGCGCTTCCGCTTTGATTCGCAACGTCTTTTACGCACGGCGCGCGCTACTGCAACAATGGGAAGACAGCTCGGTGATTGGTTGTTATCGAGCAGTCTTCAAGTGCCACAAAATGTCCGACATAGAAGCCTTTGCCCTAGCAGTCCACGTTGAGATGATTATGTGACCCCCTGGCCTGGCTAGGCATCTAAAAATATGAAAATGTATCTGAATTTTTTCTAAGTCACCTAAAAACATTTAAACGCCTTCTAAATAGCTCTTTTTAATAGTCACCTAAAATGAATTAAATCCTCTTTTGGCCAAAGACAACTGGGAAAAGCCGGGCTCATGGAATGCTAAACCACCAATAGATCTGCAGCCAAAGAAGTGGAGGCCAAGAACAGAAGTGCTCCACGAATGCAGAGTTCTAGATGAAGTGCAGACAAGTTTTAGAGATTAGGATCGTGTGGGCCTTTACCAAAAAAGGGTTTATTATGAACCACGAAAAAACCCGAATTGAATGGGCATAATCAATACATCATATCAAGCTGTGAACTGCAAGGCTGAATATATCCACCATAACTTCAAGAAAGTGTAGTTAGTGCATTATTGTTTAAACTCCCCAAAATCAGGAACACAACTTGTGCCTGGCTTATGTAAATGGGATTTGACTAAGGAAGCGCTCTCTTACCAAACAAAAGCAGCTGGCTCCATGTCCTGAATGAACCCAAAGAAACATTTCAGGAATGATGTGCAAGGAGTAGCATCATATTTACACAGTTACCATAGCTCTTCATGTCAGAATGATGCACAGCGCATCGTGGTACTCAGGGCCGGTTCTAGGATTTGCGAGGCCCTGTTCTAAAATGGAATGTGCGAGGCCCCTCTAATGTAGATAAGTGGCCCCTTTAGGAGACCATTCACAGACACTGTGGGAGGCCCATTGTCCAGCATTTTGCCCCCCCCACAGTTTTAACTTTCAGACCGCAAGCATTTCTCACACCTTCAGTCCGACAGGTGTGAGAATTGCTTGTAGGCTACACCTTTCTCTGAAATGGATCGCCAGGGAAACAGGACACACCACCAGTGCGTGGCCCCATGCTGGTGGTCTGAGTGTGAGGCCCTGGGCAGCTGCCCACGCTGCCCATGCCTAGCGCCAGAACCAGGAAGAGGCCTAATAGTTGGGCCCAGGTTACACCTTTAATTGTAAGGCTTTTTACCTAGACTCAATACAGTAGCGGGCTGGGCAAGAGGAAAGGAGACTGGGCGGTCCTTTCTTTTTTCAGGTTCAATATCCCTCTGATTTTACTGCATCCACTGGAAATGTCAACCTCTGGAGCGCCCACGTTGCTGGGCTACTAAGAAGTTATTTTTGGAGCGCTGCTGCTTTTACCATGTTTAAATAATTAAGCAGCTCTAACATGGAGCATTAAACTGGAGGTGCTTCACAACTACATTTTAAATGCGCCTGATATTATACGTCAGAGGTGGGTGAAGCAGGAAGTCAGACAACAAGGCATACCACAGTGCATAGGACCTTCGGGTGGGCTATTTAACATTTCTTGAAGTGAGTTATTGCGCTTAAAAGGTTGTCAAAAGGGAAGTAAAGTTCCTTGCAGTGGTGTTCCCGGAAGAAATTATAGTTCTTGCTGGCTGTGGTACCTTTGACTGGATCAACGTAAACGTGGTTTTAAAGCGTCTCAGCTTGCAGGACTACACAGAACCCATTAATAGTGCCTAATTTGTTGCTAACAATTTGTAATGGACAGCATTGCAAGCCTGATCACCTCTAAGAGCCAAGACTTCACCACTGACCCTGAAATGGCATGCAATTATTACACATTTTTCCTCTCTTTATTATTACTCTCTTGAAAGAGATTAAAAATGAGCGCTTAATGCAGCCTGGAACAGACAGGAAATTAAAATGTACTAGTCTTTAAATCTGAACCCCTGCTTTAGAGTTTGTCTCAGTCGAAATTTCACGTTTTTCCACCCTTTTGTATGTAAGAGTAATAAAACTGGTTCACTACATTATGTTCTTTTAACGTGCATGGTGCACTGTTGCCAACAGTCTTGCAGTGCAGCCATCTCAGCAGTCCAGAAATTACTTTTGAAACAGTTATGAGGATTTCATCACATAAGGGAGTTTGATTTAGCTTGTGAATAGGTTCTATTAGTAGCGTGAGTGGGTATGTTCTTGTTAGGTGAATGTGCGCTGCAGGTGAAAGTTCCTTGTGTTTGATAGGAAACACAGGAGGGCTGTACAAATTGTTTGTAGACCTTCTGGTATAGTAAAGCATGTCCACTACCTAGCCTTTATGTGTGAAACAAGCAGGCTTCTCCAACGAGTAGGTAGCTCTCAAACTTCCTTTAAGTAGCTCTCCTGTGTGTAGCTCAGCCTAATAAATTAAAAGCTTCTGCTTGGGTGCATTAATTTAAGTATACCAAAATTGAGACTGTATAATTGAGCCGCAAATTATTTTCAGAACTCATAAGCTGATTTATGGAGGAAAATGACTGAATTTCCAAAATATATGTAAAACTGATATTTGAGTGATAAATCATGTAGCAGCGGGCACTTTTTTTTACAAATGTAATTATCTTGGTGCCAGAGGCATTGTAGCTATAGCTAAGTGTTGCCCATGTAGAGGCATTCCCAATTGACAAAACTTGTTTTTGACATTAGTGCTAGTAAGCATGCCTGATGTACGGAGCTGAACGTTAGTAGTTATATGGAATACGGTGGCCACTAATGTAATCTTGACCGAGATGGTCACTGTAACTACATTAATAATATTAGTAGCTCTAAAAGAGTTTTATTGCGCAGAAGTAGTTCTTATTACAGAAAAAGTAGGGAGACACCTGGTGTTAAGCAACACATAGTGGATGGAAGCCTCTGATCTGCAGCTCTTCCAGCGGGAGATACATGTTAAAACACCTAGTGTCATCTCACCAGTAAGAGGCTCAAAACAATCCACATAGATGGGTTTTTACCTATTCAAGAAAGAGACTAGTTTATCTCGGATCAAACTGTACTACCTATATGCACATATCTGCCAGACCAATGCTTGCTCGTTGGTCAGCTCGAGGTGAAACAGCCTGTATTTAGAACGAGCTCAAAGACTTAATCTAATTTGAAGGCCGCCATTTGTGAATTGGAGAAAAAGGGTTTATTTAATTTTTGGGGCCTTAGAACTAGTACTTGTTAGGAAAGATTTCGGTCTTTGGATTAACAGGAGCAGTGGTCTTTTAAATAACATAACATTCTTTGTCATTCATTTTAATTATACATGGGTTATTACTTCCAGGTAGTTTTAAACAGTTTCTGTCAAAACAAAGGAAACGTCTTTATTCTGCAATCTTTTTGGCAGCCCTTGATGCTTGGAGGGTACTCCTTGTATCCACCTAGCCTCAGGGGTAATCTAGTTATGGAATTCCTCTTGGTGTAAACAGCAGGTAAGGCTTTTCTGATCCCTGCTATCCAAACTTGCTCATGACAGATATTGGTAGTTCATGGTAAACATATCAGACAGGCAGTTGATCCAAGCTCTTGTGGTGCACAAGAAGCTCCAAAAAGACAAAGGATGACCGTGAATAGAAACAGAGTTTTACTCTGGGTTCTACTAAATGATGTTTTGGGTGTTAAAAAATGTTCAAACCCAAACATGCTGTTGGCAATCATTTTACAAACAAGGAGGTTCTGCTGTATGGATTTAGATTTGAAATCGAACTGTATGCAGTAGATCAGGTCTTTTTTTCAAAGAGCCTTTTACGGGCTGAACATATCCTTTTTTTAAATTTGTATCAGACTATATAGCGAATCACTAGGTGCACTTGGGACATGACTGGTGTTCCCCTCTCTGCTGGATGTGTCCTTATTTTCAAGTTTGATGTGATATATGATGCCTTCACTGACTTATTGTAGCCCTGTGTCCTGTCATACATTTTTACCCGCCGATTACCCGTGTGCCACATGCGATTGCCTCATTTCTTGTTATGTTTTTTTATTGTCCTGCCTCTTTTTGAAATGCAATAAACAGAGTATTAAAAAAAAATATATATATATATATATATATATATATATATATATATATATATATATATAGCGGATCACTGCTTTAGCACACTAATAAGCACAGATTTAGAAATGTATACAATTTCAGCTTCACTAAAAACTGTGTCTATGTCTTCACTACATCGACTGATCGCCAGTATAAACCTGATCAGAGAGTACGCTCTGTAAGCACAAGAACCAACGCAATACCATCCATTAGGCAGACATTGTGCCCCTTTGATGTGAAACTGGTTTGGGCCGCTGTGTGATTTATCTTTGTTACTTCCAGGAGGAAAATATAACGTCCAAGCTTCAAGGCGAAAACAAAATCAATGAGTTGTTAAGGGCAGGAGAGGTCTTTGGCATTAAGAGCACAGGAATTTCTGTTGGCGGTTCAGAAATAACCTCCCCGGAGCGTGAGTAGACCAAGTCAACGTCTTTATCTCAAGGTTGAACCTATTCGGGGAGCTTTCGTCCAACAAGAAAAACTGCCTTTTTGAGCTGTGCCCTGTGTATGTGCCACTTTTGCCTGAAATGGACACCTGCAACAAACAACCAATCCAGCATGTTAGGTACTGGGTATTGACGAGAGTCTTAAATGACATTCTGTGCAAGCAACTAAGGTCAGACCTTCAAAAACATCCCTTTTCCAACCTGCAAACAAAGCCATTTTGAAAATTATTTAGCAGAATACTGTGGAGGGTTCCACCTTAATATTTGTGGACCTGAGTTAACTAGGTGTAACCGCTTGCAAGTGCATCAGGTCTACACATGAAACTACGGTTTTGTCACTTTTCCAAAAGAGCTTTACTGCAAGCTTTCCAAAAGAGATCTAGGGGAAATACTCGGTCAAGGTTTGCTGGCATGGACTAGTCACTCACATCCAAGTTAATGAAGTTGTTAAGAACTGGTCAGATTCAGCCTCACTCCAGTGAATAGTACAAGATAATTCCTCTTACTTTTGGTGTATGGTTTGTTTAGCCATGCTACGGACATCTAAATAAATATTTCTACCTTGTTGCACTTCTCCTCTCTGTTCTACAATCTAATCAATTATATCCTCGGTTCTGTTGGTGGAGTGAAGTTGGGCTAATAACCTCGTGTTTCTTTTTTCGGTTACAAGGGGCTAACCGGTTTGATTGTCTGATAATGGCATGAGGTCTGGCTAGTTAGGGTCTTTGCTATGCCACCACACCTCCTGAGAGCTCTTTTCTCAGTTCCTTTGATTCGGGTTGAACAGTTACTTTTGTTCTGTTGCATGGCACCTGACCAGTTTTCTTTCTCGATGCGGACTAACTTTTAGTCAGGTTTCTTATCACTTGCAGTGATTCAGCTATGATTAATGTCATAAAGCCAAATGCGTTTGTATAGCACATGCTTATAATATGTGTAGTCCAAAGGCACGTTCAGAATCTGGGTGCCCTTTATATGTCTGGGATTCTTGTTGATAGAGTCAAAGCAGACTGTTAAAACTGTATTTGACTGTTCATATTCCATTTCGATTATTGTGCCATAGTTAGGAGTTTTTATTTTATTTTATTTTTTTAACACGTGTTGGCCCAACTGAGGAATTTTGCAATAAAATGAATTAAAGGTTATAAAATAGTTTTCTTTAATAGGAGTAACAACACTAATGCATCTATGTGCTACAATGCAGTTTGATCAATTTCATCAAGTGTGCAGCCACATTTAAGTACCGAGTTCTCATCAGTTTCAAATGTAATTTCTCGTGATAAAGTTACAGTCTGTATTACTGTAAATGTATTGCAAAAGGACCTATTACTTGCATGTCTTTTGCTTACCTTCAAATCCCAAATAGTGTCCAACTTCACTGCCAGTACTACTGAACGTGGCATCCTTCCTTTTATCATCTAACTCCCCAGAAGAGGCACGATCAATTGTACCCTAAGTTTTACAAACAATGTTTGGCTCCCTCTGATGCACTTCTTACCTGTATTTAGCTCATGCTATTTGCCTAGTGAATTATTTACGAAAGTCGTCTGGAGTTTGTTAATGAAAATATTTTTTTCAGAGAAAAATGGCAGTCTGATTAACTGGACCTTGGCCAACGAAATAGAAAATAAAAACAGTCTTGGATAGGGAAGTGGACTGGTAAAGCAATATTTATTATGTAGAGAAATTACCAGAGATAATTGAAAAGCTCTGTGGCCTAAACTTTGCGTTTGGTCACTAAACGACTTTAAAAACTTCACTAACTGCTGGCTCTCCTGTCACTGTAGACTTAAGTTCTACACTTCTGATATTGCGTTATTTCCTTCACTAGGAACCAGTACATTGAATGGGCCAAATACAGCAAGTGTAAAAATGTGCCATCCAGTCACATTTAAGGGGACTTAAAAAGGCCGGAGTCCTGCACCATTCAATTCCAGATAATAACAAAAACACAATTCATAAAAGAAACCAGCGGAAAAAAAGTACATCTAAGCAGATGTGCAAGGAGCTAGGAAACTGACCGAGATCTCATAAGGGGAGCCTCATGCAAGACAACGTGTGCAATCTCACCCACCTGGAAGGTTGTGAGGTTAAAGTTATTTGCTTTAAGTATACAGGAACAAAACAAAAAGATGAAGATGATGCTCAAAAACAAAAGTGTTAATTTCTCAATCTCTGGGAAAGAGCAGTCACATATTTGAAGGAGGCCCTTGTGGCTCCCCATTTTCTCTACATACGCCTGTGCTCTTACCAAGTCTCTTAAACTCACGAAGTCAAAAAGTTAGACACAATTTAATGTTGTCCACCGCCATTGTTGGCAAATTTACATTGGAACATGTTTCCACATGTCTGCATATTTTACGCCGTTGCTATCCCACAATAAGTAAAACACGCTGGCTTCTGCAGGCTTCTGCAATCAAGTGGCTCCGACGATGCACCCTAGCCATGGCAACCAGGTTTTGAAGATCAAGGATTTAAATCGCAGGGAAGTTTCTTTAAAAAACAAAAAATGAAAAGCCTGTGATGCAGACTTGTTTTTCCAACACAGAGTGTAGTGACAGTCATGTTAAAATTCTGACAAAAAGGTCAGTATGCAAGCTTAGAGATCCCATGGATTACAGGGGGCGGAGTGTATGTTAAAAATTAAGAGCCCATTTCTGCTTCTAGTGGGTGTGGGGAGCGAAATGGTCTGTGCTGATACCAGTAGCACAGTTTGTGCTTTGCTGCAAGCATTCACGGTAGATTTTAGCGTCATAGCACTGCAGTGAATTGGAATAGCAGAGGCCTGCTTACAGAACAGGTTATATATTCACAAATGGTTCGGTCGAATCTAATTTACAACATCTATCTATATTCATGGAAGTCACAGGAAAAAAACAATCTTTCCATCTACCCAGTCAGGTCAGCAAAATACGTGTACACATACATAACCAAAAACCAATGGGTTTTAAACAAAAATATGTTTCAACCATAGTTTGTTTTATTATAGAAACAATTATATATAAGAGGGATGCTCCGTGCGTAGAGTGCAAAAGTGCTTGTGCAGTAAGATGCGTGTGAAATACAATGCAAGAGTTCACAAAATGCTTGAAGCTGGTTTAGTAAAAAAAAATTTTTTAAAACACTCCTTTACTGCCAACCAATCTATAGAATATAGCAAGCCATGCATGTCGAAGTTTCGACCACAAAGTAATTGATGTAAGTAATTCATCAATCCAGGGTCTTCTTCAAGACAATGATTAAAAGCACCCTATGAGTGGGGATTAATGTTCCTTAAACGTGTAACAGGTAATATATAGTGTTTTGGATGGATAAAGGTAACACTCACCTTTCTTCACGGGTGAAAGCGTTCAAGAGTACCTAGGGATCACCTTACCTCGGGCAAGGTTATGTAGAAATACACTGCATCAGTTAAGTAAAAGATTGTGTGGTGGATAGAGCAAGAGTGGAGGCAGCCACATTACAATGTAAGCGAAGCAAGAGAGGTGAATACAACATGCGTATCAGGAAGGTACAGCTAACTTAAAGCTCTCAAACATGTTTTTATACAGAAGTAAAGGAGCTTTATTGCGTTCATGTGCTCCCTCTTTGTGCTTGCCTTAATACCCTAATCTCCCACCAATTTAAAAGTAGAAGACAAAACAAAAACGATAGGTGCATGTTTAAGATTTCTTTCCAATTCTTGCAGCAAAGTTAATGTAAAATCAAAAATGAAATACCATTTTTTTTTTTTTTTTTATCGAGCTGACCTACTTCTACTGACTGGGCAAAGGCAAAAGGAGCAGAATTCCCTCGGAACAAAAGAGCTGTGATGAATGGCAAAGACACAGCCAAGCCTCAGAAACACAACAAAGATTCCTGGCCCAGGAACAGGCCCTGGTGGGGAGCCATATTGGCTGAATGCTACAGAGCTTTCTCTGTACACGGGCACAGTGAATTCTGAGCAGGACCGAAATGTAAACTCAGAGAATACACAGTACCTGCTTGGAATTAAATAAACTGACCACATAGATGATCTGGGGTTAGCAAATAAAGGAAACCGGTATGGCCCCTTGCACTAAAACTTCTAGGAAAGCGATCAATAGAAATGGACTTCACAAGAAGACCAGGTTTACTTCTCGCACTCTTAGGCAGCTCACGACCATGAATCAAAGCACCCTATGCCCTGCAGAGTCAAAGGCAGTGATTTGTTTTGGGTTTGCTACAATGATCAACGTTTGATTAGAGAGACGTATGAATGTGAGCATCACTGCATACTCGACAATCATACAATTCTGCTACTTTGAGATAGTCGCACAAAGTACCATCAGCAAGGGAGTGTTATGTTGGTTGGTGTCAAAGGGTTGACAAGGCACCTGCTACAAGTTCGCGGTTTGAACAAATTTAGGTTTAGTTTTGTTGTGTTCAACTCTAAATATGCCACGGACAAGCAACACAGAGACACTTTTTGGTGTGTATGAAGTACAGCTGTTTGAAAACACAAACAGGGGAAAACATCCAAGGTGTAGAATATGTAGACTTTTCTTAATTTTCATGAATGTAATTTTTCCTTTCTTTGGTAAGAGTGTACAGTAGAAGCGGTCGAATTTATCAAGCCATGTCTTTATAATAATGAGAACCACGTAACCAGTACCCTTTCTCTACTTTCCTTCCTTTCAGTGCTACTTTCCACCCCACAGTTATAAGCTTTGGGAAAAAAACGAAGTTATCTGCTTTTGATATTTGTATCTTATACTTGTGTTGGTAACCCAAATGTTGGCCCGATCTATCTCAGATAAGAATGAGAAACTGCAATCAAAAGTCAAAGTGCGCTATTTACCACTACCTTGAAAAGAGCAGTTTTACACTGACAATTTTACTATTTATTTTACGCCAGATGCTGTGCAGTGTATATTTACAACCCAAAAGGAAAGGAGAGCATAAACTAGCTTTCGAATTAGAAAAACATGGATAGCAGATTACCTAGATCACAATGCAGTTGCGTGGGAATTTTATATAAGGCAGTGTGCCATAGGGCAGGTCAAAGGTATCATGTTCACACTAAGTATGCTTTGATTAAAAATCATTTTATGCCTGATCTAGAGACAGCTTTAGCTGGCACGCCAGTCTTCTATTTTAAACAAGTCATAATGAATACACAGGTACATAAAAGGGTTTGGGTCAGCCTTTTCAGCCACTGGTCTGTTCGAGTGTCATTCACATTTTAAATGAATAAACTCTATTTGATGGATGGGTGAGGTATGTGGTGGTGGGTTTGTGGAATACTGGAATAGCTCTAGAAATAACTTCTGTGGAGACGCCGCAGTAGAGCTGTTTTAATGAGATCAAATAAACAAGATAATGATGGCATGTTAAGATGGAAAAATCAGTGGAGTGGTGAGAAGATAATTGTTAAAAACCCTGTGTATTCCTGCCACTCAAGCGAAAAAGATCAATTTTGGAAATATCAGGAGTCTAAATTACCAGCGCTGGATGCTTTTTTCCCGGTCTCTACTTTTATTCACTTGAAAACAAAACATGCAAGGTATCATCTTGTATAACTGTGCAGATCTCTCAGAACACAAGTACAAAAAAGGTATCACTCCTAGGAGACAATTTTAAAGTCCGTTTTTTGCTAGATTTACTATGCATAGTCTTCTTACTACCTGTCGGCATTCTACGCACATTTACGAAGTGGCAATGATTCTAGTTAAAGTCTGTAAAAATAGAACAGTCTGACCGGTTATTTGTATCAATCGGTCACCCGGAAGGGTTCACAATGTTTTAGGTAACTGCAAAAAGACATGCCCAATTCCCAAGTAAACGTCTACAAGAAAACCTTACTCAAAAACAAAACACACACACTCACCTTATTTTTGAAGTATTACTGTAAAAGACGTAACATCAATGCTCATAGGAGCTTAAATCTCAAGTTAACAGCCTATAGAGTGCTAGGATTATGATACATGATTCACTTTATTATTATTTTTGGGTATACTCAATATGGAGATATTTTTATGCATTACTCACGTCCTACAACCAGCTCAATTTAACACCATTAGCTTTTGACATCTGATGCCTATCTTCCTTCTCTGACCTATAGTAAGCCGCCTGCCCCACCATCATTTACATGTCATTAACTCTTAACTACAGTCCTTTCACAATTTAACAAACATTGGCAAAGCCTATTTGTAACTCATTTTGGCTTTGGCAATGTAGACCGATTTGCTTTGCCAATGACTTTTGCAGAAACAGTTGGGGGGAGGGGCAGACGAGCAGGTGGAGGGTTTTAATGATTAAAAAAGATGGACGAATTCTATTCAGAGGAGCAGGTGAAGCAATAGAATACGTGGGGGGACAACAAATTCACAGGGGGATTTGAGCGTGGAGGCGCAAGAGAGAGAGAGAAAAGAAAACACATGCACTCCTATGCTAAAAGAAAAAATAAGTAGCTCCCCAAATCGAAATAGTGGTGGGGGGACATAAGTCATTCAATCAATGCATAGTGAGTAAGAGGTGCTTCAAAGATGAAAAATACAACCTAATAGACAGGAAGCCATTGAAAAAGAGGCAGGGGACTAGATAGACAAGAACGTCATGCAATCAAAGCGCAATGGGTGACCCACAGCCTACTGTATGTTTATAGTTTAATGCATTGGAGCAATAGGTTTTCAACAACGACCAGCTCCAGTGGTCTGTAGGCAATACCTGAAAAAAGCATCCTGGTAATATGATGCAGAAGTGATTGCATTCAATGTTTGTTTAACATCAGATTAGCAGTTGCAATAAAAGGACAATGACCTATAAAATACAGAAGTTTGTCTTGGACTGACAGGGCAACAAAGTTTTGACGAACATGAATCAACGAAAAACAGTAGTATTTTAACTCTTTGACCATTGTTCACAGAACAGATTTTCATGATTTGTGTCATTCCATGGTATCCAAAAATCTGAATTATGCAGCACATACAATTCAAATAGCAACCAGGCTAAAAAAAAGGCACTATTCTGGATTCTGGATCTGAAACATAAATAGAGTTCTCCAGCACACAGCAATAAAGGCTACTTGATCAATTTTACGGACCAATGAGTTACAACAGCAGGGTTGGGTAGAAAGTGAAGCGAGGCAGGTTGGAACTTGAAGAGGGCAAAACAGTTTTTGTGAGGCACTAGAACAGATATACTCCTGATCAGGTGGACTCTCAAAACAGGCTTCACATTTCAACACTTCTTAAATTCAACAGGCATGTTTTCCAAAGAGGCCAAGTGGCCACATGTGACCGAGATTAATACCGCTTCTCAGCACGCCATTAAAAAAATATACATCTGACATTTGAAAATAATGTTTCACTGGCCCCAGCACCCACCCCCTCTACTTTAAATCAGATGTCCTCACGGCCACTGAATGGGGTCTCAATGCACATCTGCAGGTGCCAAGTAAGGGCACCCGGGAGGTACAGAGCTCCATTGTGTGCCCCAGGGCCAGCTAACGTGCCGTGCAGAAAGATGTAGATCACTTACCATCTCATCAAGGGCATACCGCAGGAGCCCGTGCTCGTACAGGATGAAGAACCTCCGCTGCCATTTCTGGAAAGCAATACACAGGGGGTGAAATGAAGACCTGAGCGGACAATGGCACCTCTTCTCTCATGGCTGAATACAGTTCACAAAGGATACATACAGCTGGGAGGGGAGTTGCAGCAGATACGGGCACTTTTCATAAGTCACATTTGAAAGCACTGTACGCAAGAGGAGGACTGTGTAAAAACTGGATAACTTTACCCTTGTATTTGTGTGGGGAAAATTCCATTTTAAATGTAAGATGGCGTCATAACTTGGAGAGTAAGGCGCTGCGATACTAACAAGAAGGAATATGCCACCAAGATGGCACAGCGAGTTATTGTTCACCTACAACTTCTCCAGGGATCTCCTAATCAAGAAGACTCTGCGCTTCTATCCTTCAGTGGTTGGTAAACTGACTGCCTTTCAAAAGAGTAATAAGAACATCTGCCATTTGCATTGTTTAGGAATGTCATTAGTATGATACGCAGCATAATTCAAAAGTTCATTATTAATTATTACAGAACCTTACAAGGGCGTAAACGCAAAGACAAAACTTCACCAGCAAGAACAATGTCGACGTTGAAAAAAGCTACCCATCTGGGCATGGGACAAGCCGCAGAGATCCAAGCACATTGAATAGCTACTTTCCATCAGAGGTGTAAAACAAATTAATAAAACTAGGTTGTGTCAAAGTTGTGATGCAGGAAAGAGGGCTTCAAAGTGACACTGTTGCCATCTCCCCCTTAATCTCCAATGACTCATACCTCTCCAAAACGCTTTGTTTCTTTTTTGTGATTATACATACACCTAAGTAGATTCGGTGTTAATCCTTTGCACTTCGGGGTTGATTTCGCAATGCTTTGTCTACTTACCACTTTTTTGTCTGTTAATCATTCTTCAACTGCTATTGCCATGTAGCTGTGCTGAAAATAGCCCTCTTGTTCATTTTTATTAATTTGATCTATATAGTGTTTTGCCAAGGTCACTTCACTTCAATATATATATTTTGTTTTGGAACTCTGACGGAGGTCCACAAAAACACACTGACAATTTAAAAAGACCGACATTGCATACAGTACAAAATTCCTTCCTTATACATTACTATAACATGATATCAAACATAGTGTGAAATGTGCAAATAAGCTATGATACGTAAAACAATCACATGACCGGCCAATAACATTTCTTATATACATACTAAGTAATGTACAGATGATACAATGAATGCATGAAACTATTAAATAGCCAACCAGTAGATATTAGAACAGAACCAGGGTACTGCTGTTAGACAAAATTCTAGTAAATAGGCAAAAATGTTCTAAATAATTGGTATATCTTAAAACAAACCATTTCATTCGGGAGTGACAAAACCAGAGAACGTGCATCCTGAGCAGAGTGAATATTACATTTAATAAATACTGGTTTTAAAAACACTCGCCTGGCACTTTGCAGCTTTGAACATACAAATAAAACATGATTAAGATCTTGGATTTGCAACTGCCACAGTTCACAGATTCTCTTCTCTCTAGGTGTTTTATCCCAGATGCCAGTGACGTCTCTTAAAGGCAGCAGATTAAATCTCAGTAGGAGTATCAGCCTTCTAATCCCATGAGGGATATTCCAAGTTAAATAAGGCAGTGGTTTATTCCCCAATGTACTCCCACTGACCGCCACGTTACTGGGCCTGGATTTACTTAAAGCGATGTCTCTGGCTAAACTGATAGGGGATCTAAATTTCTTTAAGAACTGTTTCAAACCAGATTTAGGCATTAGAGAAGCAGGAGTTAAACTAAGACTGAAACTGTCAATTGCACATAAAAAAGACCTAAAAAACGTGGATTGTACTTTTAGATTGCAAAAACTTTCTGTTCTCAAAGCAGCCCTAAGAGTACACTCTTCCCTCAAGAAGAGAGTTACCCCACCTAAGAACTGCTGCCTGGGGCTAAAATAAAGGACGAGACTAATCCAAATTCAAGGCGCAGAACATGTGGGGGCAGCCAAAGAATTTAAATTACAGATTTGGCGCATAATTCGTCCTTCTGCCTTGTCAAACATATGCCAATGACTCATGTCCACCACCTCAGCAGCATATGTTAATGAGGGTGGGATTTTAACCTTAAAAACAGATAAGACATGGCTAAAATGGCGTCTCCCGCAGGTTTTATAGAATCTATTTAATGCACTTGCCTGGGAGACGGCTTTACCAACGCAGTGTTTAGTATGTTCCAAATCTCGACCTGTTTTGGAAAAAACTTTCCCTAAATATACATACGAGTCCACCAATTCCATTTTTTCAGGACCAAGCATCCATCTAAAACATCTCTTGATTCTGAGCCCCTTCTTACGAAAAACCAAGATCTTGCTTTTTGCAATGTTAGTTTTTAAAAAATGAACCTCTGCATATTTATTTAAAACGTCCAGACGGCGTTGCAAGCCAATAGGTGTTAAATCGAAAATTGCAACATCGTCTGCGTACAATAAAGACCCAACTGGCATTCGACCAATTTTGGGGTCATCCCCTTTCGCCAAGTTCAAAGCGCCAGGGAGATCAACAATGTACAGTGAAAATAAAAGTGGTGGTAATAGACAGCCCTGCTTAAGCCCATTATGCGTTCTAATTTTGCATGTTAAACCCCGCAAGCCTCCCATTAGAACCTGGCACCAGGTGTCAGTATGCAATTCCATGATCAGACCCAGGAGATGATTTGGAATGCCGAGGGAGATATTTCTCCACAATTGTCTGAACAACCGCTATATTATCTAAGGTGCCATGGTTCTTTCTAAAGCCGGCTTGTTCCGGCGGAAGGATATCCTGATCATGGACCCATTGTTGTAAGTGGCATAATATGCTTTTTGCAAATAATTTTCAAGCGGCATCCAGGAGGGCAATCTGCCTAAAACTAGTTGGCACCGTTTTTGGTCCTTTTTTATACAGGGGGACTATAATGCTCCCCTTCCAAGAGGGGGGGATTTTATTCATAGAAAAGCAATATTTTAAAAGTGGCTCTAAAAAATCACCCATGCTTCTGGCTCCTTTTTGATTAATGCAATTGGGATACCATCCGGCCCTTGTGCGCCGAAAGTTCTAGCCATCTTTATATACTTTATCAGTTCCTTTCCTAGTGGGGGACCAAATCATTAAAGTCAGCAGATACTGGTTTAACCTCATCAGGCAACACGGGAGAAACTGGGCTATTATTTCTATATAATAGAGAGATGTAATCCACCCATTCCTTTTCGGGAATCGGTATCGGAGTAGCTCTCTGCCTTGAATCACAATATTCAGCGATCAAGTGCCAATATTTTCTCGAGTCCTTGGCCCTTGCGGCTTCCCTCAGCCCTATCCACTTCGCATCGAGCTCCTTTCTTTTTTCGCTGAGCATGAGGCGACTTCTCGCTCGCTTGAGGCGATTAATTTCCTGCTGTCGACCAAGGAGATAATGTATGTACTGTTTTCGAACAAGATGGTTAATTGCCTGTTTTAAAATTATCATTTGAGACCTATCCTGTTTATACATGAGGGGTTCAGAAGATGTGGAGCTTAAGTTACAGATCTTCTTCATTTGAGCCTCAAAAAGGATATGATATTGGAGTGAGTAAACCCTTCCTAGGTGATGCGGCTCCTCTGCAATGGCGGAGGAGTGTTGTCCCCCTTGCCTGGCAGAGAGCGATCAAAGGAAAAATAAAACAATGCTCTAACATCGTTTTATTTTTCACTTGCCAGCTTGTGCATGGAGGGGCGTGGCATGGGAGGGGGAGGAGGAGTGCTTGTGCACTCCCTAGTCCCCAAATGCTCATGTGTGTTTGGCTGGCCATCTCAGGCTGACCAAAACACACATGCGCACTTAGGTTTCTCCAGCCCGGCTGCCTTCAGCAGCCGGGCTGGAGAACGCCCCTCCCCCCACAGACTCCCGGGGCTGACCAGGGTGTCTTTACCGCCCGCTCAGACCAATCCCCGCACTGCTCTGCAGCACAGGGATTGGCTGGGAGTCTGTCCCAGGGGCTGCTGGGAACCAGGAAACGGCAAGCAGGAGCAACGGGAGGTGGCCGGCGGCGTCAGGTAGTTTTTTTTTGTTGTTATTATTAATCCCCACGCTCGCTCTTCACCCGCCGCTCCCCTCACCCGCCAAACCACCCTTTGTTACTGGTGGCTAGTACAGGTAAAAGCATCACACGTTGTATAAAATCGCGACAGCAGGTGCAGGGTTGTTTTAAAGATACAGGCAGAGGATTCGAGAAGATTCAAGAGATTGGTCAGACGGAGAGTGAGGGCAAGTGTGATGTGGTGGGGGCTAAAAGGATATGAGAGGAGCAAAGAGAACAAGGAGCGAGTAAACAAACAAGTTAACAAAGCTTAACAAAGAGATTGACAGCCAGCTCGGAAGCGTAAAGATGAGCTAACAGCAGAAGAAATGCAGGGTTTTGAAAATGTTGAAAAGGTGAGACGAACAGGAAAGGAAAGATATTCAAGGCATGGCCAACGACTGGGTAGGAGGAGTAAAGTGGTAGCAGAGAAAGAAAGGGGCACATTGAATGGAGATTACAGTTAAGAAACAGGAAAAGACAGAAGATAACTGAAATGCAATGTAGGGCAGAATGGAACTGAAGGGTAGAAAGGTGAGTGAAGTAAAGTTAAGTGTCTCCAATTTAGACTATACATCTGCATACCACAATACATTATAAATTGCACATTGCTCTGGCCAAATATGTGTTAAAAATAAATTTTCTACGGTGTTCCTAACCTGCACGATTTCAAAATAAAAACTGTACACAGCAGGTTAAAAACCGACCACAAAGCATAGCTCTGTGAAGAAAGTGGCCAACCTTTCCTAAGTAAGAATTAATTCCCTTTTTGTGCCGCACCCAACAGACAGCACAGGCCATCTGGTTGCAAAAGACCAAAAGAGGGCTTATCACGAACTTACAAGGGTTTAGCCCGCTCATTGTTCACCATTGGTTGGTTTTATTATTCAACAGCTTTCCTTGTCCCTGCTTGTCTATCTTTTGTTTCTCTCTTCCTTGGAGCATGGCCGCTTCACCATCTCTCAGACTGGCAAACGTCTATCCGTCCACTGCTCACTTTTGAGAAACAACTTTTTTTTTCTTTCTGCTTAAGCACTCAATGAGTGCAAGTGCTTCCAGCTAACTCATTCATGTGCTTCTCCCCTCTACCAAATACTTGCCCTGCCCCCAACTGGCCAATGTTGCGGTTTCCCTCCTGCTGCAATCTCTCTTTCGTGTGCTTCTCCCATGCCAAATTCTCACACTCATCCACGACTCATGATGATTTCTCACTGGTGTGATTCTACCCCACCACCAGTGTTTCACCTCTTGGACTGCTTCGCCCGAGCCCCCCACCCCCAACTACTCCATTGTCCCCCAAGTTCACTATCTTTTCTCTATTCTTTTTTTGGGTGGAGTGGGATAGGGGTTGAACCAGATAGCGAATTGCTGTTGGTCCCTAGACCTAAAGGAAAAAAAAGGCACTTCCATTCTACTTATTCCATTAAAAAAAAAAAAAAGTTACTGATGGACCTCGTACCGGTTAATAAAAACAAAATGGGCCTCCTGTCATTATGTAGGCACGCATGGGGAATGACGTGAAATGACACTGCCATGTCAAACTGCCTTTTTTTTAAATTGTATTTTACTGTAGAGCAGCACCAATAGGTTGCACACGCAAGACTGTTATAAACTAGTTTATTCAGTACCAGCTGGTTCTCCAAAAAATGTATCTTGAGGTAATAAATAATGGAATGTCATGCACAACAGAGATATGCATGTTTTTCCTTTTAATCTCACTAGTAGTACTGAAAGTTCTCATGAAGACAATGAACTGGAATACTTAATAGATACAAACAAACTTTGAAAAAGCCAATAGGTCTGGTGTTTCCTGCTACCCGTTGGCCCAGTCATTGCTCGCTTTCTTTCATCATGGTATTTGCTAAATAATAACCACTTCATGGGGCCATATTTTTTTCTGTGGACTCTCATTTCCATGGACATATTAACATACTCACATTATGTAGATAAAGCACACAACATTGGAATTATGTGCCTAGGGAAGGTGATCAAGAGTTTTGTATTCTATAGCAATATTTGATCATTTAGAGATACTTATTTTGCAAGGCATGAAATGACCTTTTCTAAGAAAAGGCATTCTAGTGTAACTTTAGGTGGTATTGTTGGGTGAGAGATTTCCTATCAATGCAGAAATATGGATAAACACGCAAGACCATTTTGTAACTGCATTGGTGAACCTCAATTTTAGCTCCAGACTATGTGAATTGCACTCCAACGTTGCAGACACTTTCTTCCTGAAATCAAATAACAGTACGGTACTCTGATGGTCATCTGTGGGCTTCGCATTGTTCCTTTACAAGAAACCATCTTTACCTGCTCTAGGAGACTTTAAGAGCATTTGAGAAAAGTTTCATAAAGTCTGAGCAGATGGTCTGTCCTCATTTGGTTTTTTCCCTCTGAGAAACTCTTTGTTCCCACCCAACAGGAAATGGATATCTTCAAGGGAGAACCATTTCCCCAAAACTCATGGTTTTGCATTCAATATCGAACACCCAATGCAGAATAATACTTACCTGCGCTCACTCACTACTTCCATTCCACATCCGCTGTGTGTGTGCAAGACTCACTATACACCCCACAAAGGAGGACCTTTATGAACTGGAGACTTCAGCACTGTACTCACGCTGGATTGTGGAATTTCAAGTGTACTTCTTTGTGTTGCAAAGAGCGAGGGTTTAGTTGCGTGCTCGCTTTAATCAAAGCATCCTTTTGAGACAATTTGGTATAGTAACAGCTGAAACCCTTTGAGGCTTAAAAATAAGTTGCATCATAGAAGCCATCAGACATCATGGCTGAAGGCAATCCTTCCTCAGCCACGGAAGCAGGGTAAACAACTCCGCTAGCTTTGCTTGAGCTACAGTACATGACAAAGGTTTATTCAGACCGAGCACGGGTACAAATGCTTCACGAATGACCCCAGTTCATCTAGAGCTAAATGTGCAGAAGCAAGTGTAGTTGCAGTCAATGCAGAATTCTGCGCACTGCTGAAGAACTTCCTGTTGGTTTGTCCCATGGGCCTGCTTTCCCAGCTGTACTCGCTGCTGACCTCTTCCTCGCACCCTGTTCAGTGGATTCATCCAAGGTTTGAGCATAACTTGGTTTTTCCATAACAGACTGCTACTTTGTTCTTCGAGGAATCCATCAAGTTGCTGCTACAAAAGTCTCACAGAAGCCAACTCTGAGGTCATTCCCTTATCACAGAGCAACATTACAACAGCCAACTAGGAAAACAGTCCACTTGAAAAAACACGACGAAAAACTGATGTTGTCCACGTATTGGTATTTCAAGGCCTTACTGACAAACTATAACAGCCTTTTACTTCCTAGCTGTTGCAGCACTGGGCAGTTACGCGCGAGGGGCAGTGACAGATAACTGGAAGCAATTGTCCCTAGATGGCCAGGACTGCAGTGAGGAAAGGGTACTAAAGCTCATTTGTTCATTCAACATTGGATAGTAAGAGCGACACTGCAAAACAGAAGGGCGAGTGAAAGAGCTTTAAGTAGAAGGGGTGAAGCTCACCCTAACAAAACATCACTTAAGAGAATGGACTCCAATGGTGTCATCTTACTTATTAAAAACAACCATTATAAAACGTTATATTGGGGTTCTAAGCTCGGACTTTTAAAGTCACACATTTTATAAATGGTTCTTCTTATACGCGGCCCCTCGCGGCGGGATGCCTGGCTTTCACCTTGTGGACACCCTGCCGGGGTTTCTCACAGGGGAATACCAGGACGGGTTCCCTAAGCAAGCGCCAGGATGCCCTTTGGGTGACAGGTTTGCGCTATATAAGTACACCTACATTTACATTTACATTTATAAAGGCTCACCCTAAACCACCATTCAACACATATAAACAGCCAATTAAAGTAGACCCTACACAAAATAGCCAGGTTTACTATTCATGCAGATGCTCTGGTACCTTTTTCTAGCAGTTTTATACAGCACAAACCTGACCAAAAGTATTGGAGCACTTTAGATGAACACAAGGTTACATTACACAAGGTCACTTTTTTATTTTTAAAGGTACGGGGAGATTAAATGATTTGCCCAGAATCACAAGATGTGGAGCTGATGTTGGGCCTCAAACCCAGCTCCTTCATTCCAAAGTCAGCAGCAACCCCCCACTCAATCAACATAATTAGGTAGTAATGTGGAAACATGCACATACAAACTGGCCTCTTACCCTGTGGTAAGAGGATTTGGTTTGTAAGTTGCCTCCAAGTGTCTACATTCAAAATATAAAGGCTGCTAGTGGTAGGAGTGTGGAAGCCTTTCAATAAGGTACAGGCAGTATTAACAGGTCAATGTCTTCCCATAAAGAACTACCACAAACTAGCTGCAGGCTTAGAACTTAGACTACACCAACAGGAAGCCCACGGGTGTTGATGGCCCATGGCAAATCTAGAGACAGCAGTCGTGTGGGATACGTAACAAGGTCAGTAAAGGATGCTTGCATCTCCTTGTATTCCTTAATGAGGTAATGCCTGAAAAGCTTACATTCAGTAACCAAACTTTAAGCCTAAAAAAGGAATGCAGTGAACATGAACAGAGCTGCACTCCTTTCCCTACCATGAGGAGATTCAGGTCAGGTCTAGCTTTTCCAAGTCATGCTGGAAATATTACAATGTTTATGACTGCCCAGATAAAGCCTGCCCAGATAAAGCCTGCCCAGGTGGAAGAGACTGGAGTTAAATGTATTCCTTTCGTTCAAGATCCGGTTCTATATGAGTGAAAAAGGGAAACTCAGTTCAACATGAATCATACAGAAATGATGATGCAACGCCTTACTCTCTGGAACTCATCTTGTTTCATTATCTTGTGGAGAGATGTCTGTAGAGACTAAAGTCCATGGCACAGCGTACACGAGCAGCTGCTTGCTTTTAAACTTTGTGGCAGACCCGGTATGTGTTTGTGGTGCAAGAGAGCGGTGTAACAAGTCCTTTGGCTAGTACTCTACAGGATATGGCATGCTGCTCACTGCATAGTGTATCGCTCTACTAAAGGTTTTGGGGACCACCCAAAGTGGTGCCACTTTTACTTGGTTGGTGGCAGCCGATTCCAGCAGTGATATGCAGGATTTCTGATCGGAAGTTCACTGGTCAGCTGGTACTACTGGCTCTCCCTGATAAATACATGGAGTGAATAACGACTGGGCCGCCTCATTCACACTGTAGATGCTATGCATGCAAGCAATTGCATGGATACTTGTGAGGTGGATAACTAGGTGGGAAATCATCCATGTGATGAAGCGCCAAGTCTGTAAAGTGCTCTATAAGGGTAGTGGCAGGCAACAATTGTGATCTATACCACAACAATCAGGGAGGCTGTGCTTGTGTCCCTTTACCCCCTCACTCTCTCAAAGTGGATATACATAAAAATGGTGGTTTCCCTGTTTTTCAACATGTTCCTCCATTATGTCTCCTCACACCCTCAGAGCCAATTACAGGAGAGTGTAAAGTCGAATGTACAGTCTACTTTTAAAACACATTCACAGGAAGGATCATTTAGTGATCTGGATGAAACTCCAAACCAGTACTAGTATGTCAAGGGATGACCTGAAAGGTTAGGGCACGCTGTAAGGACTGGATCCCTCCAAAGATTGGGCCAAACTTTGAATCTGATTGGTCTTTTCGGGATGCCAAGACTGGGCAAACCGAGCTCCTCTTGATTACACTGCGCTAACCTTTTGACTCAGTCTGCCTCTGCATACACCTGTAAAGAAAGGACAGAACCAAAGGCAGAATATTTGGCTCCATTGTTAAGTTAGAACTAGATTACCTAGAACAGTGAAGAACATCTATCCTGCTGAGCTTTTCTTCGAGAAGATGGCAGACTGGCATGCGTGCTTGGAACTTGTCCTGCACAATTAGATCCCACGTTCTTTGTCGCTATGAGCTCAACAGTTCCATATGAACATTAACCATGGGTGATACAGAATTGAAAAGTGTTTTGTGGCTGCTGAAGCTGAAAACTGCTATGACAAATTGTCCAACACCTAAGCAGCTATTGCTGGATGCTTTCCAAGAAAAGAAATGACTGAAAACACAATGGTAACACTGTAAAGAGCACAGGAGTCTCTAATCCCCTCTGACATACAGTGTACAAACTCCAGCTGGTACTTCATTCTACTCATGACTAACCCAGCGCTACAGGTCACAGAGGTTGCCTCATCGCCTATTTTTGGCCCTCGTGAGGATGTCTACATTTGTTATTACAAATCATGTTACTACAGTGTATACATCCGTGACAATAAGAGGCGCCTCCCAGCAAAGCCGATAAGATACCCGCCTTCAACTCCGCAGTGGAACGCTGGCCAGAGCGTCCCGGAAGTTAGTGTAGGCAGAGAGGTCTCTGGTACTCATCATCTGACTTTGGCATCGGTTTCACCAATGTTTTGACTTGACTGTATTTACTTCCTTTTAGACAATAGATAAAGCACCTTTACACATAACTCAACTGACAGCTGTATTTTAACTTGTTGCACATTTCAATGGCCCTGCCATCTCTAAAACCACTGCACTGTAGCCAGCCATACACTATTTTACTTTTTGCATTAAATCAAATTAATGGATTAGTAGAGCGCATAGTCACTCAAAGAGGGCTACTAGGGTCGCTGAATTATCAGTGCTGACATACAGTTACTTAAATGCTCTTTCAAAGAGCCAGGTTTTAAGAAGGCGTTTGAAGGCCTGTTCATCCTTCATCGACAAAAGTTACGTAGGGAGGCTTTCCAGGTGGAGGCAGCGAGGAAAGAAAAGGAGGCGTCACCCCATTTCTTCCCATTGAATCTCGGGACCACTGCCAACAGAGCATCAGAGGAGCGAAGAGATCAAGCCGGAATACACGTTCTGATCCTGTTCCTTAGATAGTAGAGACCTATTTCGTAGAAAGCTCTGCGAGTTAGCATGAGCCTGTTGAACTGGACTCTCCTGGATAGAAGCCAGTGCAGGTCTTTCAGATAATGCTGGATAGGACTCCTTTTAGACGCTATCAATAAAAGCAGAGCTGCAGCATTCTGAAATAACTGGAGTCTTCTCGGTTTAGATGCTGGCAGGCCCCAAAACAAGGCATTCACACAGTCCAGTCGAGATGTAACCAAGGTATTACACTATTTTTTTGGTATACTGCTTAGGTAGTAGATACAGAAATTTCTTCTGTGATTTTAGAAGGACATAGCAGACTAGCACGACGCGGTGGATCTGAGCACACAATAGAGTCCTGTTGTCAAATGTCACCCCACGGTTCTTCACTCCAGATGAAAGGGCTGGAGGGGTTGGTACCTGGCTGGGCCAACAAAGGCCATCCCACATTGAGACTGATTATTTGGCACTAATGGGTGAACACTTAACACAGAAGGCTCAGAAACGAAATGGTTCAAAATCATGGAGTGGGTTGCCGGCTTCCCTGTCTTTCTACAATGCCAATGCACTGGGTACTCAAATATATGTGAGGTTATAAATCTTTTATGCACCGATTTGATCTTTTTTTTTTTAGGTAGCAATTAATCATTTAAGCCACACCATGTAATACCACAGTTTAAGGCTAGAAGGTTTAGCAACTAAAAAATATGCCGGAAATCTAATCACACTAGACTCAACAAGGGTTCTCAAAAAACAGTTGTGTAAAATTGCCAAGTAACTCCACTTTTTGCTCACAACAGTTGCTCACAAGCGGTTTAGCTGCCAGTCTTTATCCAACACTAGCAACAGGGTTGTCTACCTACACAAATAAGTACTCAGGAGACAAGTTCAGTTGTAACCCACAACCAAAAACATCACAGCACTACGTCATCCAAAAAAAACATCAACAATAGTCTCCGCCGATCTCTTGGATGCGATGAAGGAGATAGCCAAATGAACTTACTAAGGCCATGAATAAGAGTGGTGGCCTTGCCTTTGGATCGTTCATTCAAAGGGGGTACTCCATGCCATGATGAAACTGCAGCAAAAAACACATCCCGTTTCAACACTACTCATACACGTACCTTGCCTGACCACATGACGCCCACCTTTAAATACCCTCACCACCACCCCAAAAAAACACTCTCCTGTTCTACAGTGGATTGGTCCAGGAATTAAATACCCAGTATTGCGAGGTCCATGTAGCTAAACCCATTACGATTCTAGGAATTGCCAGATTTTGATGCAAGGATACTGGATGGACACAGATTCTGGAACCCTCGTAGCCCACACCAAAACCCATCAAACTTTTAATGAGGGTCTAAGGTAACACCATGGGTTGGGCAAAAAACAGTACATATGCTTACCAAGTGGGTACTGGTAATGCCAAGCAAAGTGTGAGCAGTAGCGGTCACTATGTTTGCAGATAATGGTTTGTGAATGAACATAGTCTGTTGCTAAGAATGTTTCTTATTTACCAGGTATGCACAAACATTTAATTTGTATTCCTTTCAAATCAGTTCAACTGAAATTACTGAATGCAGGTTACAAATGTATAGTAAACAGCCGACCTCTGAAATGTGGCATCGTCCGTTTCTGCAAATCTTGTGATAGAACTGCAGATAGTGTGACCTAACTGTGTGATCCTGGGCACAAGTGTACATTCCTGTACTTAGTCTGCTTAACCGAAGCTTTTTGGAGCAGAAACAATTGCGGCGGATATAGAAATAACCTCATACAAAAAGGAATTCTTACATAGTTTAATAGGGAGTCTTGCCAAACTGAAACACATCATTTATTGTGTGACGTACATGATTAGGCCTGCTCAGATCATGGTTTGGCTCTAAATGACACGCCAGACTCCTGGCTCGTCTCTCGCTAGGAGTATGGAGGCACACCCACCTATGTGTGTGACTGTGTGCCTGTGACGGTGCCTACATGACCGGCTTCTGGAGTTAAAGTTACCGACCCAGAAACAGAAGTAGATACTTTAAATTCAAATACTTTCCAGTTTGAAATATCATACTGCACTTGAAGCGCATTTAAAACAAGCAACGGCATTAATTATGTTGTAGGACAACAATAATGCAAACTGCTTTTCTTTGCTAAAGCATTTAAAGCAAAATCAGTGGTTTATAGCTACACGGACAAAAGATTTTCCGTCCCAAATCCGCAGGGATTGATTGCTCACAGCACTAAAGAACTCCAAAGTGAGGATAAGAGCTTGGACATAATTCCCAAATCAAAATACAAAGCGCCTATTGGTCAGTTCTGTGGCCTGTTTAAGTTTATTTAACACCGTGTGGTGACACATACTCTGGGCTTGACAAGGGCAGCTAGTGGATGACTCTTATTTATAACATAGGAACATATAAAAAATAAAATAATTATTAAAAAAAAAAGTGCACTGGACAGATCAAGGGCCACTTTCCTCAATGTTCCCGGTTTTGGAAGCAAAGGAAGAAACGCCGAGCTTCTTCTGAGGGAAGAGGACTGCGAGGCTAGGTCCCCGACACGTAAACGTGAAGTGCTGAGGTGACTAGAGAGTCGGGGAAAGAGTCCTCGTGACGTGTCTGGAGATCTGGCCGCCTCTCCAGTGCATTCCTTCAGAAAGGAACTCTCAATCATTCCCCAAAAGCTGGCCCTGCTGCAGTACTGCCTTAAATGGGCATTCGGAGGACGCGCGCTTTGAAAACAGATTAAAAGCATTTGTGCCGGGCTCATGGCGGAGGCGGAGCCGGGGCTGCTCGGAGGGCCCGCGTGAAGTCGGCACGGTAGGGCCTAGTGAAGGAGGGAGAACCCGGCAAGACGCAGTGTGGGTACAAGACAAGGGCTGAAGGGAGCGCTTCCTGACAGGGAAACACAGCGTGGTCTGGAGGGAGGGGGCACCAACTGACTCGGTCTAGGGAGACAGAGGGCACCGAAAGGAACAAATAGACATTATCTGTAAGGAGAGGGCAACAACAGAGAAATAAAGGTATAGTCTCGAGAGAGGGGGCACTAACAGAAGGAAAGACTTTGTGGAGGAAGGTTCACCCAAAGACGCTGTCCAAAGAGACAGAGGGCACACACCAGGAACAAATTGACATTGTCTGTAAGGAGAGGGCAACATCAGAGAAATAAAGGTATAGGCTCGTGGGAGGGGGCACTAATAGGAAGACATACTTTGTGGAGGAAGGGGGCACCAAAAAGACGCTGCCTAGAGAGACAGAGGGCACCGACAGAAACAACTAGACATTGTCTGTAAGGAGAGGGCAACAACAGAGAAATTAAGGTATAATCTCGAGGGAGGGGGCACGCAACGGAAAGAAAGACTTTGTCTGGAGGAAGGGGGCCCCCAAACGACACTGTCTAGAGGCAGAGGGCACCGACAGGGAAGTAAGGGAATTGTTTGAGGACGAGGGGCGATTCGACAGAGAAATAAAAATACAGTTGGAGAGGAGGGGACACCGTAAAGGGAAATACAGGCATTGTTTTTAGGGAAAGGGCATTAACATAGCAATTAAGTTATTGACTGGTGAGAGCGGGCTTGACAAGAAAATAAAGGCACTGTAAGGTGCGCAGGAGCCATGTTTAAGGAAGAAAGTGGTCCTAGAGAGGCACAGAGATTCATTTAAAACCTGGGCAGGGCCACAGCAAGAATTTTATAAGGGTATAAACTAAAGAGACAGAGAAACACAATTTAGTGGGCACAGAAAAAAAAATGCATCACCCACATTAAAAAGGATTGCCAGGGTAGATAAACAGGGAGTGGAAAATGAGGTGGACAGAGGAAGCGGGCATTAAGATTGTTCCCTTGGACGCAGGTTACGACAATGCCAGGCAAGGACATGATGAAAAGTCCTCAGTGGTGAAGATTTAAGAGGCTGTATACAGGAAGGGCATGGTGAGGCCGTCTGACCTAGAGGTGGGCGAGCACTCAAAGGTAGAGCCAGGCTCTGGCTCAGCTCGAGGTCCTCTTAGATCCCTGAGCCTAAAACAAGCCAAGTTTTACCAGAGGGGATATGGCCTAGTCTGTGGCTAGAGCTGCCGACCAGGCAACAAAATAAACCACATTCGAATTCCCGGCAAAGCAACCTGTGCCGAAAAGAAAGCGTAATGTTGTGAAGCAATCTTAGGTCCTTGAGCAAGGTTCGTGTTGTGTAGAACTGCCAAAAATAAAATGCAGATTTTGCCTTTCACCCACACTATAATATCTTCTTCCAAGAATAACAGGCAAAGCATTAACCCTTGGTGTCAGAAAGAGATGCCCATACTGTGGAATCAATCCCAGCTTCTCCGCTTAATCAAACAGTGTAATCCTGGGCAAAGATTTTTTTTCACCAAGCCTCTTTTTTTAGTTCATTATCATAAGAGATACTTCAAATATGCGAGTTCAAGATATGCACTGTACAAAAACCGCTCATTTGATTTAATAGACTATAATGTTGCTACATGTAGAATAAGAATATAGGCCGCATAAAGGTTGGGTACATATACCCTCGGACTTTCCTCTTAGCTCACTCATAGAATTGTCATCAAGGCGGGTGCAGGCATGGTTCTCATTTCATTTTTAAAATGTCTCACTTAAAAAAAAAATACTTCTCAATGCACAGTTGCAATATGAAGTGCTACGGTGAAGCACTTCTGTTTGTTAAAAGCAATACACTTTTTGGGGGGATTTTAAAGACACCCTACCAAATTCTAACAATGTTTCTTTCCTGTCTTACATGCCAAATATGTTCAAGGCTCTGCTTATGTAAAGGCTCTTAGAGCCAGAGCCGGCCTGGGGGTTGGCTTCCCCTGTTCATCTGTTGGCTCGCCCACCTCTAGTTTGCCCGAGACCTACGAGGCTACCAGGCAAGGACATGGAGAGAGAGAGAGAGCGAGTGAGGCTTAACCTGGACAGTGACTAAGAGCCCATAGTGAGGTTCGAGGAAGAGAAAGGTGCATGGCCAGGGAACTGCCTTGCAGATGAGATTATCCATTTTAGCAGTAGCCTTCCAAGTATGACATTATTTTACTTGCCTTCCGCATATTTGAATCCATATGTTTATAACACAGCAGATAAACAGTGATTCAAGTGCATGCCATATTTCACAAAGCAGTGTTTATTTAACAACTCTGTCCTGCTTCACTCTTCTCCCAGTTGTGAAACCTTTAACAGCATACTTGAGGAATAGCTTAATGAGTTGAACGCAAGTTCAAATCTCAGTAAAACCCACTCAGCCTTCTGTCTGTCCGGAGGTTGTAAATTAAGTACCGTAAATTGAGAAATAGTATTATCTGTTTTTGCAGTGCATGAAACACTGTATAAAAGACAAGTGTTTGACAAAGACTCAAGCCAATTGCTGATAGATGCTGGTCGAAGAAAGTCAAACGTTGAAAGGGGTGAACCCAAAGCTCACTCTGTTTACATTGTTGGCAAAAGATCTACACTGCACTGCAATACCCCAGACCTAAAAATCACTTATGGGAGCAAACTCCCACCTTCTTCATGAAAAAGTACGTCCACATAAGACAGCTTCCACTCTACAACCTGGTCACAAGCCCCAGGTAGCAGATTCACCAAGAGCATGTTTGAGACCCAGCTACTGTTCACATTTCCAAAAGAAGCATGTGTTGCTTCAACAGCCCTGCATGCTGACCAATGCACATTCACTACCCCATGCGCATGCATATGGCATGATGAGATTACCATTTTCTTTTTTAAATTTACCATACCAAAATGGTAGATGTCTATTTTGGAGTGGTAAATATTTTAAAGGACAACCAAGTTGCCCATGCCAAGTCTTTGTGGAACACATTAAATGATCTGAGCAAGGTCATCTCTCTACTTGTAAACATCAACTCACCACCACGCTGGGTTTCCACTGGTGCCAAGCTCTTGTGACCTTTTAGGGGCACAGAGCCCTAGAGTTTGAAGAACTCTGCTTTATCTCTTCTGTTTTTCTGCTAATTTCCGACAAGAGCAAGCTAAGAAGATAGGCATTTTTCACGGGTAGATACAGAGGATGTAATAAACATTTCCAGTCACAAGCTACTCCAAACACTGCAGAGGAGTCAGAGGGTGCACCACCATCTTCAACTCCACCCCCCCTTCTCAGGGATGACAGGATGGGATGAGATCAGGAGCTTTCATCAGTATCCCAAGGCAAACTCAGCCATCTTGGAAATCAACTCAGTCCTCCCCAGGCATGTTTAAACTAATAACAGTCCCACCCTGTACAAGCAGAGAGGAGGAGCGGAGAGGAGTTGGCCTAACGGCTAGGGCGCTCGACCTCGGACCCGGGGATCTGGGTTCGAGTCTCGGTAACGACGCCAAAACCTCCTGTGATTCTGGGCAAATCACTTATTCATTTTTAGGCACGGGGAGATTGTGTGTCCGTCCTCATGTAACGTAACTGGTGCTATGTAAAGCGCTCGGATACCTGATTCGGTTCGGGTCTAGTTCGCGCTATATAAAACTCTGCAAAAAAAAGCACAGACTGGGAGACCACACTTTTGGAAAAAAACATTTAACACTGGAGAGAGGCCAGGGAGAGAGGTGCAGCCACATCCTTGCAAAGAGTGTGGAGACCATGTGCAAATGGAAGGGACTGAATTTTGTAAAGGTCAGTGTCGGCAGCCTCTTTCTAAGTATGACACCTCAACATAAATCAGCCAAGCGGTCGATGCCTGTTTAACACTTTCAATACTTTGTGGCTTTTTAGTCAACAGCTTCTAACAAGTCACCTAGCATGAATTCTTTGCACCACAAGACCAGAAGCCAGGCATAAAAACGAATAGTTTTCTTACCTGTCGGTGTAGTTTTGCAGCTTGAAGATCTTTCTGGATTCACTATGCTGTGCATTATTCCGCGGTCTTGTGGTTGGGTCCGGATTCGTAGTCTTTTCTTTGTTTTTTTTGTTTTTTTTCGTAGCCCAGGTGGGCGTCGGCGTCACACCCCCTTGGGTGTATTTCCGGTGACGTCGGCATGCTTCCTGCGGAAGCTCCCACTCTTGGGCGCCATCTTCGGGTTCTTTTTTTCTGTGTTTCTTTCGTTTCCGAAGTAATGGCAATGTTCTATTTAGTTGGTATTTTACCGCTTTGTACTTTTAAAAGTCCTTTCTTTTGTTAACCACCTCTTCTCTCTCCAGCCTCATCTTTCTGGCGGAGGTGGGTGGGTTCGCTAGTGAATCCAGAAAGATCTTCAAGCTGCAAAACTACACCGACAGGTAAGAAAACTATTCGTTTTGCAGCGTGAATCTTTCTGGATTCACTATGCTGTGCATAGATTTTGTAGCGGTTTCTCATCTCTATGGCGGCTGGGTGGAAGATGAGCGTTGGGTGTTGAATATGTGCTGTAGCACCTTCTGTCCAACTTGAGCTTCCTTGTTCATTTGTATGTCCACACAGTAGTGCTTCGTGAACTTGTGCACCGAAGCCCATGTTGCCGCCAGGCATATGTCCTCTATGGGTGTGTTAGCCAGGAAGGCTATTGTAGCGCCCTTCTTCCTAGTGGAGTGGGCACGTGTCCCCTCTGCCAGCTCTTGTCCTGCACGCTTGTGGCAGAGTTGAATTGTCTGTGCGATCCATCGTGCAATGGTCTTTTTGGTTACTGCTTTCCCCATGAAGCTGTTTGCGAATGACACAAAGAACTGTTTTGTTTTCCTGTGTCCCTTCGTCCTCTCAATGTAGTGCATGACTGCCCTTCTGGCGTCTAGGGTGTGCAGAGCTCGCTCTGCGCTAGTTGTTGGTTTTTGGAAAAAACTCGGTATCTGTATAGACTGGTTCATGTGAAATTTGGATACCACCTTCGGCATGAAGTGTGGGTCAGTCCTCATCACAACCCTATCATTGTGTATTTGTATGTAGGGTTCTTGTAGCGTCAGCGCTTGAAGCTCGCTTACTCTGCGTAAGGACGTTATTGCAACCAGGAAGGCTGTTTTCATAGTTAGCATCTTTAGGGAGGCCTTGTGAAGTGGTTCAAAGGGCTCTTTCATGAGTTCCGTTAGGACTGTGTTCAAGTTCCATGCAGGTGGCGGCACCCGCTTGGGTGGTGCGATCCTTTTCGCTCCTTCCAGGAATCTTTTCACCACCTGTGATGTGAAGAAGCTCCTGCACGTTTCTCCCCTTGTGTAGGCGACTATCGCTGCCAAGTGAACTCTTAAAGAGGATGAGCTAAGGTTCTTCTCCAGCAAGTGCGTCAGGTACCTTAGCACTGTGGAGTCCCTCTTCATTTTATTGTGAAGTCTTTCGTGTCTGCACCATATTGTGAATCTTTTCCATTTCGCAACGTAGCACTTCCGAGTGCTGGGCCTTCGTGCCTCCCGAAGGACCCTAAGGGTGCTTTCTGGCAGTCTCAAATGTGCGAACTCTATGTCCTCAGGAGCCACGCTACTAGGCTCATGCTCTCTGGCTCTGGATGTAGTATCTCTCCGTTCTGCATGGAGAGTAGGTATTTCCTCCTGCTGAATCTGTGGGGTGCACACTGTGTCATCTCCATGATCTGCAAGTACCATGTCTGCCTCGCCCACTGTGGTGTGACCAGTATCAGCGTCATGTTGCTCGCTCTGCATTTGCTCAGCACTCTGTGCATCAGTGGTATCGGGGGAAAGGCGTAAGCAAATGTCCTTGACCAATCTATCCATAGGGCATTCCCCAGTGACCCCTCCTCGGGCTGCCTGGATGCGAAGCTTTGGCATTTTGCATTCTGGCGTGTGGCAAACAGGTCCACGGATGGTGTCCCCCCATCTGTCGAACAGGTACCTTGTCTCCTGAGCATTGAGCTCCCACTCGTGGGATGCCGATGTCTGCCTGCTGAGCCAATCGGCTTGTATGTTGTCCTTCCCTGGTAGGTGTATGGCTAGCAGGTCTATCTTGAGAGGGATGGCCCATCTCCATATCTCCTGCGCCAGCGTTGAAAGCGGGGCTGACTGTGTGCCCCCCTGCTTGTTGATGTAGAACATCGCAGTGGGGTTGTCTGTTTGTATCAACACCTTGTGTTTGTACAGTCTTGTTTGAAAGGCTTTCAGTGCAAGGAAGATTGTCTTCAGTTCTAGGTAATTGATGTGCTTTGCCGCATCTGTTGGCGTCCACAGTCCCCTCACCTTGAGTTCCTCCATGTGAGCGCCCCATCCCTTCAGGGATGCGTCTGTGGTGATGGTCACTGTTGGCGTTGGGGGCGTTAGAGGCTTTCCCCTTGTTATGTTCTCCATGGTCCACCATGCCATCTCCTTCTGCATTGCGTGCGTTACAACCACTAGATCCTCCCAACCGCCTGTAGCTTGTGACCATTGCTCCTGTAGCCATTCTTGAATGGGTCTCATGTGGAGTCGTACATTTGGTACCAGGTGGATGCAGGATGCCATCATGCCCATGATCTTGCTCGCAGTCCTCACTGTCCGAGCTTGTCCCTTCCGGTAGAGGAGAGTTTCCTTCACCAGCGCCCTCGCCCTCTTCTCGCTGGGGAACACCTTGCCCTGTAAGGTGTTGATCTGTGCTCCCGAAAAGATCTTGACTTGTTCCGGCTCCATTGATGATTTCTTCCAATGGATGGAGAACCCCAGGCTTATGAGCGTGCTCGTCACTGCATGTGCGTGCTGCTTGCATTTCTGGTATGAGTTTGCTTTCACCAGCCAGTCGTCCAGGTAAGGGTATACGTGTATCCCTTGCCTTCGTAGGTGCGCTGCGACTGCTGCGAGGCACTTTGTGAAAACTCTTAGTGCTGATTTTAGTCCGAAGGCCAGTGTCGTGAACTGGTAGTGGCTTTCTCCAATGGTGAACCTGAGCATGTGTTTGTGCTTTCTGTTCATTGGGATGTGCAGGTAGGCGTCTTTGAGGTCTATTGTGACCATGAAGTCTCCGGTCTGCAATTGTGGGAGCACCTCTTGCAGGGAGGTCATTTTGAATTTTTGCGTTCTTATGAATTTGTTCAGGAACCGTAAGTCCAGAATGGGTCTCATTGACTCGTCTACCTTTGGTACCAGGAAGTACGTTGAGTATATTCCTGTGTTTCTTTCCTTGAAGGGTACCCGTTCTATGGCCTGCTTCCGCAGGAGTTCCTTTGCCTCTTCCTGAAGACACTGCAGCTGCTTGCTTGCTAGTGGTCTTCTTTTTGGTTTTCTGCTTGTTGGCATCCCCTCCAACTCTATGCAGTATCCGGAATTGGATGATGTTGAGAATCCACTTGTCTGATGTGATTTCTCTCCACTCTCGGAGGTAAAATCTTAATCTTCCTCCCACTGGTGTCATGTGGTCGTAGGTGTCTAGTTTGTCTTGACCCCTCTGTACATGCTGCCCCCTGGGATCTTTTTTGTGGGCGGGCACACGGAGTTTTTTGTAGTCACTTAGAGGCGGGCTGCTGTCCCCCTCTTCTGTTCTGTCCACGTCCATTTCCTCTCCCACGAAAGGACTGGCCTCTTTGTTGGTACTGCCAGGACTGCTTCTGCTGCCCCTGTTGAGCCTGCGAGTCTGCCTGGTGCGCTTGTTGGAAAGCCTGGCGTGATGTACCTGGCTGGTTTCCACCTCTCCCGCCGGGCCTCCGTGACGGGTGCCCCTTTTGTTGCCTCTGAACTGCAATGCTCCCATGGATCTTGCTGTTTCGTTATCTTTCTTTAGTTGACTGAGCTTTTCATCAACTGTTGTTCCGAAAAGCGTGTCGCCGTTGAACGGTGTGTTCAGGATGCTGTGTTGCACCTCTGGTTTGAAACCTGAGATCCTGAGCCAGGCGTGTCTCCTTTCCGTGACACCCATCATCATGAGTCTGCTGGCGGTGTCTGCCCCATCTAGGGCCGTCTTAAGGCAAGAATTTGCCGCGTTCTTCCCTTCTTCAACCACTTTTTTCGGCCTTCTGCCTGGCATCCTGGGGCAGGTCCTTCACCAACTGTCCCAGCTCCTCCATGATCTGGTACATGTGCCTGTTTATCAGGGCGTTGGAATTAGCCATGCGCCAGTGGGTCACGGCATTCCGTTCGATCCTTCTGCCCACCAGATCCATCCTCTTGCTCTCCTTATCCGGTGGTGGACCCGAGGTAGTGGGTACGTTAGCCCTCTTCCTTGCTGTGGCCGTGATAATGGAGTCTGCGGAGACCACTGCCCTGAATGTAGGCTGGGTCCTTTGAGGAATGTTTGTACTTTTTCTCTGTTCTGGGAGTTACTGCCTTGCATGTTGCGGGTTCCCTGAATGCTTCCTTCCCCTGAGCCAAGACGCTGTCGAGCATTGGAAGGCACTGGCTCCTTGTTTGTGTTGGGAGCAATGTCTCTAGAAGGAAGTCTGCTTTCTGCTTCTCTTCGTCGAGCTTGAGCTTGAATGCTGCTGCGGCAGATTTTATCACCGAGTTGTAGGCCCCGATGTCGTCCGGCGGCGAGGGCCTCGAGGGGTATGTGTCGACCGCCTCTTCCGGGCTGTCGGTGTCGACATCTATGTAATCTACCTCCTGTAGGTCAGAGGGTGCCGACTCTGCGTCCGTCCTGCTGTCCTCTTCCTCCCCATAGTTGTAGCTATCGTAGGGATTCTCGTACCCTTCTTGGTCGTCGACCACCTCGACGTCCTGGTCTTGTTCCTCGGCGACCTCGATCTCGTCTTCCTCCTCGACTACCTCCACCACCGGTGGCTTGGTCTTGTGAGGGATCGTGAAGGCTTTCATCTTAGCGTCGAAATCTTTCTTCCGCTGCATGATGTTCTCCATTTCGGCCTCTAGGCGCCTTCTCTTCTTCTCCATCTCGGCCACGTGTTCCGCGTCGGATGGATCAGCCGTTCTTTTCGGCGCTTGGTTCGGTGCCGAGCTTTTCGGTGTCGAAGTTTTCGACGTCGACCCGGATTTTGGCTCTCTGGTCGTCGTCGTTAGTTTAGGGTCTTTCTCCCTCGGCGTCGATCGATCCTTTTCGGGGATGATTTTCGACGTTTTCTGCTGATCAGCAGCTCTCGGCGCCGGGGACTCCTTCTCGGAGGATCCGCTGGGCCTATGAGTAGTCGCGGACGCCGCCTTCTTTGGCGTCGGCGCTTTCGGGGTCTTGCCCTCGATTTTTCGAGACTCAGAGTCTCTCGGGTTCTTGGGGGCCAAAGAGTCTCCTACCTTATCAGAAGTCTTCGTGTAATCGGTCTCTACAACCGTGTAGCTGTCGTCTTCGGCGGCAGCGTTGTCTTCTTCCTCGGAGGACATCCCCAGCTCGTAGAGGGACGGAGTCGGGGCTTTCCCTTGCAGGGTGGCGTGCGCTACCTTCTGTCTCTCTCTCACACGAAGGGTCTTCGGGGCGAAGGCGGAGCAGGCGTTGCAGTCCCCGCTTTCGTGGTCCACCGGTAGGCAAAGGTTGCAAACCGGGTGCTGGTCCTTCTGCGCGTACTTGTGGTGGCAGTTACGGCAGAACTTGAACGGCGTGTTGTCCATCATCGAGCGTCCAGGGGCTCCCTGGTCGCGTGTTCGTCGACGGTCGTCGAGGATCTCGATTAAAAAACGCCTTCTCCTTGCTGATTGTTCGTCGATGAAGTCCCCTGGAGTCTTCAGATGACTTCTCCTTGTATTTTCTGTCTTTTCCTTTCTTCTTTCTCCAAAAATGCCTGGAGCCCAAACGGGAACGATCCAAACCCGACCGCGGAAAAAAAGAATCTGAAGATGGCGCCCAAGAGTGGGAGCTTCCGCAGGAAGCATGCCGACGTCACCGGAAATACACCCAAGGGGGTGTGACGCCGACGCCCACCTGGGCTACGAAAAAAATAAAAAAAAACAAAGAAAAGACTACGAATCCGGACCCAACCACAAGACCGCGGAATAATGCACAGCATAGTGAATCCAGAAAGATTCACGCTGCAAAATTACATTTGTGATGTCATTAGTTAACAGCCACAACATTGACGAAGTCACCATACTAACTTAACTAACACCAGACGCCAACACCATGCTAACAGAACTGGTGTCAGACAACAAAACAATCAAGAGTACAGAAACAGTCACCTAGGAGGAGGCCTGGTAGAGATCTACAAGTCACCAAGAACCTCAATGAACAAACAAACATTGCCCAGATGGTCCGAATAACCTAAATCTACGATTATACCCAACGCTCCTTGATACCATCCAAATACTCTATCGTATAGACCATTTTCTCATCCACAGCTAAAAGAACAAATTCCAAATCACATTCCTATATTTCATTCTGCTCACCGTATAAAAGTCAACAGTCTGCTTTTAATCAGAATTTCAACCAGTGGGCAACTTTAAAAAAAGAAAAACTTTACCTTCTTTATCACTGGTGAACTGGAATCATTAATACTATACCTGGTAAAATACCCATACATCTAGCAACAACCTGTATCTGATCTTCCAACAAAATATGCATATCCCAACACTTACACTAAAGTAACCTAAGCTTGTTCAGCAAATCATGATAAATGACACCACATCACAAAATAAACTACAATGGCTTCTGTGCCAGAACAAATTCACATCACTGCTCCACGACAACTCAGTACACAATTTACTCACACATTTTTGAAAATAACACAACGTACTAACTCATTAATGATATCCACAATCTAGAACAACTGGGAACAGATTACAGATTCAGTCACTTTGTCTAAACAAGATCTGCAACCAGCTAGATCAGCCTAAAAGACATTCAGGACCACTTCAAAACTCTAGCATTCCAAATTAAGCTTCATATCCGCGGAAGAATAATTCACAAACCTTCAAAGGAGAAAAATGTTACTAGGAAAGGCTTGATTTAACAGTCAATGAAATTCCAAATTTTGCAAAAACTGGTCTGATTTCTCAGTCAAGAAAAGGACTAACCCCCAGATTCATCAAAGTCATGTTTTTCGAGTCCTTAATAGCGAATTGTAAGGATTCGCTATTAAAGACTCGCAAAACGGGATGCATGCAGGAATCGCAATACTTTTTGCGATTTCTACAGATTTCTTATTTGCGATTCGCTAATTGCGAATCGCAAATAAGGAATCGCTTTCCATGGGGAGTCATTCCTTATTTGCGATTCGCAATTAGCGAATCGCAAATAAGGAAGCAATTTCAAGGGTGCCAGGGTGTCCAAAGGAAACCTTGTTGCACCCCTGAAATGGTAATGTTCACTGGTGTTGCGCACACACATGTTCCAAGGACATATGTGTGTGTAACACACAACTTAGAAAAATGCACTAAAGTGCATATTTCTAAGTTTTTGCTATTTACCACGTAGTTAGACTTCGCGGTAAATAGCGGCCCCAGATTGCGAATTCGCAATCTTGGAATGGTTCATGCATTGCATTTAAGGAATCGCAAATTGCGATTCCTTAAATGCAATCGCAATTTGAGAACTGGCAATTATTTGCGAATTCTTAAAATTGCGAGTGCGTGAACCCTTGATGCATCTCAAATACCATTTTTGCGGGCGCAAACGGCCGAATTTTGGGATTCGTACCGTTTGCGCTCGCAAAAATGGTTGATGCATCTACCTGTAAATTCTGAGGACATTCAACAGCAACTCTCCAATCACAACCTCCTCCACTACAACTCTAGACTTGCCCAAAAGCCTCTGTAAATGCATCGCACCCAGAGCATCCTCTGTACCAACCTGCACAAATATTTTGGCTCCAGATGCAGGTACAACTAAGTCATAACATAGTCACGCAATCCCATTAAACAAGATGGTCCCATTGGCAAAGATCCTAAACAGCACATGAATGCATCATTAACCAATGAGATCAACATACCAAGCCCTGAAAACTGCCTATCCTCTACTGCAACATGGGTGCGCATCAAGCTGCCGAATTTCAATTGCTTCAAGAAGGACTATTATTTCTCAACTGCTAACAAAACACTACAATATCATAGGGCGGTTATGATGGTTTAAACAGTTGTACATCAAAATCTATATGTAACTTGGCGTTATCTATTTCCAATGCATCGATATCTAGAGATTACGGTGCCATTCAAGGTAACAGAGGCATCCCACTACCAAGGATACCAACAAAACACTCACTGGCTGCACTACGTTAAGACCACCTCCCATCTTTGAGATTGCATCACATCACTCCGTAAAACAGCCATTCTAAGAGTTATTCTTTACAAAACTATTAAACTCTGTTTCCACGATGGAGCAGAACTTCCCTTCATTTCCCACGTCTACTCAAACATCTGAAAGAAAGTCGTTCTAACCTACTGCATTTATGCAAAACCTTACTCCTGTCTGATAGAACATCAAATGTCTAATCCTCAAGTGACCAGAATGCTACAGCCAGATACTAGGTGAAAAGAAAACCTTGATATGTCAAAACACCACATGGCTGTAAAATGTAAAAGGGAGAGAGGCAGAAGTCACCTATTTTATGGGGCAGAGCAACAGGCCCTGACTGTACAAGACAACTTCCAAAAATGAAGTACAGATAAATGTTTGGAGAACTGAAAAACATGAACAAGATTCTTCTCAAACAACATTTGTGGTAAGATCCTCCGTCGAAGCCCCCCCCCCCCTTAATTTCACAATACTTTAATACTTTGCCTCCATGTGCTTTTATCGATTTTCCAGCTCCAGTAATATAAAATGTTTAACTTTAAAAGTAATAAGCATCAGCTCGATGTAACCAAAACTGGTTGACAGGATAAACTCTCGAACTCAAGACTGCTAATTGATAGGAAGGAGGCATTTAGAAATGGGATGAGGACAGCAAATCCACAAGGGCACATGGTTACTTCGCCGGCTTTCTTACCCGGGATCTGTGGACGGGATTATCAAAGTCCGTTCCTTCTGGAGCCAGCAGCAGCCAACCACCGTAGATGGGCTTTGCCTGAAAAACACAGTAGAAAACCGGTCAGGTGAAGCCTCAGTGGTACAAACATGTTCTACCTTCTCAGTTACGTTACAAAGCTTCCTCCCCTCGCCCATTGGCAACATGTTTCAGACGTGCTTTCACCCCTCTCACGCCATGTCTGAGTGAACAGGCTGAGACAGGATGTTGTGGAGGAATCCCTCAACCCCTATGAAAGAGGCACACTATGTAATTAATACTAGGGTACTGAAATGACTTGCACATCAAGCAGAAAAAGGTTTCCTATAGGCTCAAATGACTGTCTACATGGACACCCCTGGAGATAACACTTCCCATGTCTAAACGGGCTTCCTTACATTCAACATTTAAAACGAAGGTGTGGAAACATTGTCAGTTACATTGCAATAGTGAAAACAACCTGTAGAACCGACTAACGTCTGCAAGAATATTTTTATGGTGTTAGAAAGGAGCAAATGAGATTTTACTCCAAGCCCACTGGTGCCGGAAAGGAATCATTCAATACAATGTTTTCAGAGGCACAAATGCACTCAAATGCACACACAGCAACATAACTGCAGGCTTTCACACACGTACACACCAATACTAAAGAGTCATCCATGCACAAAGACAACACACACACAAAGGCAACACAGTTCACATACAGACATGCACAACCAGGCTGCTTCTAACTGGCCTCATGTCACTCGTTAACCGTGACACGTTCTGCCTGTCCTGGATTTTTGTTGTCAAGAGCTTTTTGCAATCTGAAATTAAGCCCATACCTTTAATGGTAGGAGAAAAACAAGCACTGGTAAAGCCAGCTTTTTAGCAGACAACACAGACTTATTGGCTTTTACAATGCTTTTTGCAGATACCATTCAACATAGACAAACCGATAAAAAATAAAAAATGAAAACAAGTGCATTGAGGAGTACAGGCATACGTTGTGACACACGCATACCTATGCATCATGACGCTACTGAAGCCCAGTGTTAGGACATATAAACATATACGTTTTACCATCCTGTTTTCAAGGGATTTAATATCTATTTTTCTAGAAAGCAAATCTCCTTTCAAGATATGCATCTTTTTAACCAGAAGCAACGATGACAGTAGCAGGTGTCACCTTAATGTGTTACAACATCTAAACCGCATTCCTGAACGGTGACACCTGCTATCTGTCAGTCTCAGCCAATCAAAATGCTTACAATTCCACACCGTACACTATGGTCACCTATTCTTGAATCTTCAAAAGGCTCGGCGTGAATCAATGCTTCAAGTAAAATTCATTAGTTAATTCTCATTAACTGTGAAAAATAGGCCTACAAAATACAGGAAGGCAACATCAGCACACAAGTGCAAGACCAACATGGAGAACAGGGGAAAAGCAGCGCATGAAGGAGACAGCAATATGGAATGGAGCGTGTGTAGGGGGAGAAGCACACTAGAGAGAGAACAACATGCCTCGTGGGGGGATCGGGAGTTGGGTGAGGCAAGCGGCATATGAAGTAGAGAGCTAGATCCCACATGGAGTGCTGAAAGAACAAGACCAACAGTTATCTAAAATATTGAGCAGTAGAAGAATAAAAGTCAGCCTAGCAAAAGGGAGGCAAAAGGGCTATGGTCCATTGGAGGGACAAACCCCATGATGGACATGCCAAGCCGCTTAATAAGAAGCCTGAAAAATAAATAAAGCCAATCAATTGTAAGCAATGTGCGGGCGATATGCCCACTGCAAGTCTTAGTAAACCAACATTAGGTATTTTGCAACCAGACAGGACATCCACCCTAACGGACATCAGAAAGAGACAGGGCAGAGCAGGGAATGGGGGTGGAGACAGATGCAGCATTGGAGAATTTAATGAAAGTTATGGAATTGCTGATTTACTAGGCGTAGAGTGAACTGGAGGCGGAGATGGTCAATTTTCTCAATCAATTGTTCCAGCGTTTAAACGCTTAACATAAGCATGTCGTCAAAGAGACACAGCTTGAATTTTAGGCTAATTGTCTTCAATCCTTTGACAAGTTCAAGGTAGAAACTATTACATTGCACAAAAGGTTATTCAGTACACCAAAATTCCAGAGCCACATATGTATATGAAATAAATATACTATTAAAAAAAACAGCCAATGAAGAAAGCCTTCTGTAGAGGGAAAGCACCATGAAGGAAATTATGTTGTTTAACACAAAGAAAACCATGAATATCTGATCCTTATGCCACTTCAGTAGTCCTTCCTACCTTGAGAGTTGGAAGCAGATGAGAAAACTGCACCTCAGGAGAGGAGGAAAAATGTGATTTCTGGCTTTCTGAATCCTATGGCACTGGTAAAAGTATGTACAAAAGGGGATGATGGACGGAGCGTTTGAGCAAATCAAATACTCACCCCCAGTCAACTGATCTGGGTTTAATCCATCACCATTCTTTAGTTCATTCAGCCATCCCAGTTCAGACATGGCCATATGCAAATCAGTCTGACCCTGTGCCTCATGGGAACAGTCCAGCCCAAACTGCCAAGCCATGTCTTCTCTGGACCGGAAACAAGCATCCTGGGACCGGTTTCGGATTCATAATCCTCATCAGCCAGGCTATCTTGAATCCAGTGGCCAAGTGAGCAAGGGGCTCACGTCTGAGCATACCCTGCCAACTTAGGGCGAACAAAGCGATACAAAAGGGGATGATGGGTGGAGCGTTTGAGCAAATCAAATACTCACCCCCAGTCAACTGATCTGGGTTTAATCCATCACCATTCTTTAGTTCATTCAGCCATCCCAGTTCAGACATGGCCATATGCAAATCAGTCTGACCCTGTGCCTCATGGGAACAGTCCAGCCCAAACTGCCAAGCCATGTCTTCTCTGGACCGGAAACAAGCATCCTGGGACCGGTTTCGGATTCATAATCCTCATCAGCCAGGCTATCTTGAATCCAGTGACCAAGTGAGCAAGGGGCTCACGTCTGAGCATACCCTGCCAACTTAGGGCGAACAAAGCGATACAAAAGGGGATGATGGGTAGAGCGTTTGAGCAAATCAAATATTCACCCCCAGTCAACTGATCTGGGTTTAATCCATCACCATTCTTTAGCTCACTCAGCCAACCCAGTTCAGACATGGCCATATGCAAATCAGTCTGACCCTGTGCCTCATGGGAACAGTCCAGCCCGAACTGCCAAGCCATGTCTTCCCTGGACCGGAAACAAGCATCCTGGGACCGGTTTCGGATTCATAATCCTCATCAGCCAGGCTATCTTGAATCCAGTGGCCAAGTGAGCAAGGGACTCACGTCTGAGCATACCCTGCCAACTTAGCGCGAACAAAGCGATAGTTAAGGGGATGATGGACGGAGCCCCGCCCCGCGGCACCTCTCCTTAGTTACTGAGACCATTCACCCAGTGATCTTGCATATCTTAAACGCCTCCATCTCATCTGGCACGGTCCCCCCGCCTGGAAATGCGCCCAGGTCAGGGCCCTCCTGAAAAAAACAAATCCAGATCACTAACATGGTCAACTATCATCCCATATCTCTCCTACCCTGGCTGAGCAAGCTGATTGAGAGACATATAAACTCGATACTAGTACAGTATCTGGAGTCCAACAACCTGCTACATGTCTCACAAACAGGATTCCGCCCTCGACTTGGGACAGAGACGGCCCTTCTGGCAGTAACAGAGGAGACACTGAGACATTTGGATCAGGGCAGCTGAGCAGCTATTATCCTTTTAGATCTCAGTGCCGCTTTCGACACTGTTGATCATAACATCCTGCTGGAGCGACTAAAAAGTCTGGGAGTGACCCACTAGGCACTCACTTGGCTACAGTCCTTTCTTAAAGACCGGTTTTTCCAGGTCTTTGAGGGCAATGCCACTTCCAACTGCTGGCCTCTTAGCTGTGGGGTTCCCCAAGGCTCTTCCCTGAGCCCCACGCTTTTTAACACCTATATGGCGCCTTTAGCAGAGATAGTCCTTCCATTCGGCATACAGATCATCACCTACGCAGATGATATGATACCCAACTGGTGGTGGCACTTAACCACCCTGAGGGATCATCTAGCTCTTTAGGCAGCTGCCTGGAGGTAGTAGCCGAATGGATGGAACTTTCTCACCTTAAGCTAAACGGTGACAAGACTGAGTTGATGTTTTTAGGAAAATCTCCATCGCCCTCCTCGGCACTCCTATGGCCAACTTGCCATGGCCCGATGCCTGTCACAAAGCAGCAAATCAAGAGCCTCGGGACGTGGCTGGACAGCTCTCTCCGCTTTAACTACCAAGACGTCAAGCTCGCCGCTACCTGCTTCGGCTTGTTGAGGATGTTAAGGAAAATCCTTCCCCTGCTCCCCTTCAAGGCGAGAAGGATTATGGTGCAAGCCCTCATACTCTCCCGCCTGGACTACGAGAATGCGTTGTACCTGGGCGCCCCGCAGGCGACCATTCAGAAACTCCAAGTGGTCCAGAACTGCGCGGCCCGCCTACTGCTCCAAATTCCTCGGAGACATTCAGCAAAACCTGCTTTGAGGAATCTGCATTGGTTCCCTATTCAGGCCAGGATACAGTTCAAGGCCATGTGCCTGGCTCATAGAGCCATCTGGAAATCTGGTCCGGCCAATCGCCCATTCCCTGGTCACCCCTTACCAACCTTCTAGAAGTCTTCGCTCCAGCTCTGCTTTCCTCGCCACCACAAGGAAGGTTCATTGATCCAGGTGGGGCGGACGTTCTTTCTCCTTGAATGCCTCAAACCTCTGCAATTCTCTCCCCCCATTCTGCGAGGCAAACCAAACATATAGGCCTTCCGTAAACTTCTTAAAACTCACCTGTTTAGCACTGTGCCATAAAACTGATGTGCTTCTCGCTGTCCGATCCACAAGCGCTACGAGGCCTCAGGGTAGAAACGCGCTATAGAAATATAATTATGTCATACACTTTCGACAGTATGGAAGTATTCAACAACAAACATTTGCAAAGCCAAACTGGTCTCACCTATGCAAGAACTATTGCCTTTGTCAATGTGTTTTTTTGATATGTTGTTCAGCAGTGTGCCCTTTTTTCCAGCATGGTTGAAAGTAAAAAAAAAAAAAAAATAACAAATTTTAAATTAAAAAAAAAAAAAAGGATGGAGTCAGAGCTTTTCTTTCCTTTACTTTCAGATATGCTTTACAGCATCTGCAGAGCTGTACAACATGGCTAAAACACATTTACAAAGCCAATAACTCTCGCATAGGCAAATCCTATTGGCTTTGTCAATGTTTTTGTGTTTTTAAAAACATTTTTTTAAGGGGAGGGTGGTAAATAAAGAAACTTTTCAACTGGTTACCTAAATGCATTCTGCTTGAGTTGAGGGAATGCAGCAGCGAAAAAGGCAAACTGCTTTTCATGGAAGAATCACGAGGATGCATGCTAAGAGTAACATAGCAGGGTATAGAATATTGCATAAAATTGATAGCACTATGGAAACATACACATTGTAATAAAGCACAACATGATGTACATATCACTCGCATAATATAGCTGTGCTTGTAGGTATAAAACACGCCAAAATATTATAAATAATACTCATAAAATATTACACAAACGGAAATATATGTAAAAAATAAATAAATTATATAAACACATCAATTTAACAATTTGATGCACTAGTGTTGTCGAACAAGCGCTACTATTACTTGGAGCAAAAAAAAACAAGCATTGGAAATGCAATAGGTCTCGCAGCATTAGAGTTAGTGCTTTTAGAATTGTTTATGGGTTTTTTTTGTAAATCTTTAGCATTTTTGTTTCCTGTAGGCAATGCTAAAGAATTACAAAGAAAAAAAGCCATAAACAAATGTAAAAGCTCTAACTCAAATGCTCCGAGACCTATTGCACTGTGTGAGGGTGAGGGGTTGAGGGTGAGTGAGGGTGAGGGTGAGTGAGAGTGAGGGTGAGTGAGGGTGAGGGTGGGTGAGGGTGGGTGAGGGTGAGTGAGGGTGAGTGAGTGAGGGTGAGTGAGGGGTTGAGGGTGAGTGAGAGTGAGGGTGAGTGAGGGTGAGTGAGAGTGAGGGTGAGTGAGGGTGAGTGAGGGTGAGTGTGAGTGAGGGTGAGTGTGAGTTAGGGTGAGGGGTTGAGGGTGGGTGAGGGTGGGGGTTGAGGGTGAGTGAGGGTGAGTGAGGGTGAGGGGTTGAGGGTGAGTGAGAGTGAGGGTGAGTGAGGGTGGGTGAGGGTGAGTGAGGGTGAGGGGTTGAGGTTGAGGTGTTGAGGGTGAGTGAGGGTGAGGGCGCGTGAGGTGTTGAGGGTGAGTGAGGGTGAGGGTGAGTGGTTGAGGGTGAGGGTAGGTGAGGGGTTGAGGGTGAGTGAGGGTGAGGGTGAGTGAGTGTGATGCTGAGGGGTTGAGGGTGAGTGAGAGTGAGGGTGAGGGTGAGTGAGGGTTTGAGGGTGAAGGGTTGAGGGTGAGTGAGGGTGAGGGTGAGTGAGGGTGAGTGAGGGTGAGGGTGTGAGGGTGAGTGAGGGTGAGGCGTTGAGGGTGAGTGAGGGTGAGTGTGAGTGAGGGTGAGGGGTTGAGGGTGAGTGAGGGTGAGTGAGGGTGAGGGGTTGAGGGTGAGTGAGGGTGAGTGAGGGTGAGTGTGGGTGAGGGTGGGTGAGGGTGAGTGAGGGTGAGGGGTTGAGGGTGAGTGAGGGTGAGGGTGAGTGAGGGTGTGTGAGGATGAGGGGGTGAGGATGTGAAGGCGCGTTTGGCAGTGTATGTTTTAACGCTCGGAATATCATAATGAACCCAGACATGACAGTCTCCAGCCAACAGCTGTAAATAGTTAGTCAAGTAAGCTCCAGTGGCCCTGCCAAAAGGGCGTGTTTTTTTCGTGTAAAGTTTCTTATGTTCTTGTGAGATAATCAGCCACCCTAAGTTCTAGGGCTCTGTGCAATGACAGAAGTTACAATTCTTGACCAGAGGCCCCAGTTGACACACATGCAAATCAGAACCAAACTTTCCTCTAAAAGGAAACTCAATCCGCAACACAAGACCTGTAGTGCCGATAATGGTATGATACGGATATAGTGCTTTATACTTCCGATGGCGCTGAAGCTACATTAGAAATGTCACCGTGCGTAAGGAATTAGACTTAGCCATGCTGATTAACACCCAGCTATCATGCGGTAATGAAGGTCATGCTTTTGATACAAACTACTATTCTTGTACTCGTCTGTCCTGCTGGATCTGTTCCACGAGGAATAGAGTATTGCACTTGATGCCTTCCAGGAGACACGGAAACTTGCGTTGCGACAGCCACGCTGAGCCGGTTTTGTAAGGCAGCAAAGCCTTCAATGCTGCTGCCCAATTTGTAAGTGTCCAGTGATCGGGAAAGCCCGTGCTGCTAAAATGGCGACACCCCGCAGATTGCTCTCCAGATTGCTCTCCTGAAGCTGGCTGCCTGATGGAGTGGAGAGCGGGCGGGCAGAGAGAGTGAGGGGGCGGAGCGGGGGTGTGGGAGGAGTGCGGCTGGCTGCCTGATAGAGTGGAGAGCGGGCGGGCAGACACCACAGACAGTATGCGGTCAATAGGCTTGTGTGGTACCATCATTTTTCAGGGCTATAGGGTCAGGATGTGGTCCAAAGCACCAGAGGGCGGACAATAACTTGCGGACGATATCAACTCGCTGGACAATCGCACTGAACTGCCCACGTCATCTGTTTGTTTACCCAGCCTGTTTTGCAAACCTGCAAGTGACTGTGGTTGCAATGATCCGGGAAGGCGTCAGTCAGGGGAAGCAATTAGAAAACACAAATGCATTCTCTCCAAAGAGCGTGGGGAGAAAAGATGGCATTAAAAAACAAGCTCTCGGCATTGCGTGGCGGGAGGGGGCGGGGGGAACGTCGAGTCGGAACAAAAAACAAGTGAAAGCGGGATGTAAGTAGGGGGGAGGAGAAGTCTGGGCAGGCAGGATGACTCAGGGGAGGGGGCGGAGCGGGGCAGAGCGGCATGTGGGTGTGAAGAAGCCGGGCCTTTGAAGTGAAGCTAAGCTTCACTTCAAAGGTGTCGGAGGAATGCGGGCGGCTGTGCACGCGCTTTTAAGCTCAATGCACATGCGCATTGAGCTTAAAAGTCACGGGCACTGCAAGGAATCGCCACGATTCCTTGCAAGTTAGATAAAGAGTCGATGAGCCCCTATAGTCTCGCTTGCTCGATGCGCATGCGCATCGACAGGCGAGACCTAAAACTGCATATAATTATTTTTGTCCAAAAAATAATTTAAGACTACCACTGAAATACATTACATGCAGCTACACAAATATATATGGTTACAATTTTAATAAAGTAAATGGTGATTTACGGTTCAAAAATACATGCATTTCAGATATTTCACAGGGTAATCACGCTGAAGGATATACTTTAAATGGTCGACAAGATAAAAGCAAACCCAATGATTCGCATTTTTTAAAATTTACAATTGTGATTAACATTTCTGAGAAAATGTTCATATGCTTCCTTCCTGCGCCAACAATCACTTTGAAAGGGAAGACTGTTAGCAGCTGTGCGCACAGAGGAGTCGCGTCTGATCCTCTCCGTAAAGCTGAACTGGCACAGTGGTAGGAATGGCACGGACTTCATCAGTTCAGAGATCCCACCCACGCAAGGCAGCCTACTGTGTTATATGCTCTATAGACCATAGAGGACACCAAACTCTGGCTACGCATGGCAGCCTACAGTGCTATATGCTCTATAGACCACAGAGGACACCAAACTCTGGCCACGCATGGCAGCCTACTGTGCTATATGCTCTATAGACCACAGAGGACACCAAACTCTGGCCACGCATGGCAGCCTACTGTGCTATATGCTCTATAGACCACAGAGGACACCAAACTCTGGCCACGCATGGCAGCCTACTGTGCTATATGCTCTATAGACCACAGAGGACACCAAACTCTGGCCACGCATGGCAGCCTACTGTGCTATATGCTCTATAGACCACAGAGGACACCAAACTCTGGCCACGCATGGCAGCCTACTGTGTTATACCCTCTATAGTTCATAGAGGACACCAAACTCACCACGCATGGCAGTCTACTTTGTTATGCCATAGTCCATAGAATACACCAAACTCTGGCCACAAATTGGCAGCCTACTGCGTTATATGCTCTATAGACCATAGAAGACACCAAACTCTGGCCACGCATGGCAGCCTACTGTGTTATACGCTCTATAGTTCATAGAGGACACCAAACTCTGGCCACGCATGGCAGCCTACTGTGTTATACGCTCTATAGTTCATAGAGGACACCAAACTCGCCACGCATGGCAGTCTACTGTGTTATGCCATAGTCCATAGAAGACACCAAACTCTGGTCACAAATTGGCAGCCTACTGTGTTATATGCTCTATAGACAATAGAGGACATCAAACTCTGGCCACGCAAGTCAGCCCACTGTGTTATGCGCTCTATAGTCCATAGAGGACACAAAACTCTGGCCACGCAAGGCAGCCCACTGTGTTAGGAGCTCTATAGTCCAGAGAGGACACCAAACTCTGGCCATGCATTGGCAGCCTACTGTGTTATGCACTCTATAGTCCAGAGAGGACACCAAACTCTGGCCACGCATTGGCAGCCTACTGTGTTATATTCTCTATAGTTCATAGAGGACACCAAACTCGCCACGCATGGCAGTCTACTTTGTTATGCGCTCTATAGTCCATAGAAGACACCAAACTCTGGCCATGCATTGGCAGCCTACTGTGTTATGCGCTCTATGGTCCATAGAAGGCACCAAACTCTGGCCATGCATCGGCAGCCTACTGTGTTATGCGCTCTATAGTCCATAGTGGACTCCAAACTCTAGCCACACATTGGCAGCCTACTATGTTATGAAGTCTATAATCCATAGAGGACACCAAACTCTGGCCACGCATGGTAGCCTACTGTGCTATGAGCTCTATAGTCCATAGAGGACACAAAACTCTGGCCACACATTGGCAGCCTACTGTGTTATACCCTCTATAGTCCATAGAGGACACCAAACTCTGGCCACACATTGGCAGCCTACTGTGTTATGAGCTCTATAGTCCATAGAGGACACCAAACTCTAGCCACACATTGGCAACCTACTATGTTATGAAGTCTATAATCCATAGAGGACACCAAACTCTGGCCACACATGGCAGCCCACTGTGTTATACCCTCTATAGTTCATAGAGGACACAAAACTCTGGCCACACATTGGCAGCCTACTGTGTTATGCGCTCTATAGTCCATAGTGGACTCCAAACTCTAGCCACACATTGGCAACCTACTATTTTATGAAGTCTATAATCCATAGAGGACACCAAACTCTGGCCACGCACGGCTGCCTACTGTGTTATGCAATCTATAGTCCACGGAGGACACAAAACTCCAGGCCAGAAAAAACAAATTGGACAGGGCTCAAGAGGCTTAGTACATGCAGTTGGCACTAAATCCATTTGTGGGGTTGCAAACAAACACATATTAGGATTCTGGGAGTTGTAGTGAGTAATGAAAAGAATGAGGTGCAGTCATGAAACCAAATACTAGCGTGTACTATCGCCCTAGTTCAGACACCTAACACCACAGCCTCTCTAAAATGGAGCTCAACGGCAAGCACACTTTTAGAATTAACTACCCCTCCACCCCTCTCTCCAAAAATGCCACTAAACGTTTCAAACACAACTTCTTGAGGGCGCACCCGGAAACACCCTTTGCTGACACCTACTTCTCAGCGGGCAATGGAGCCCTGAATACTGATTTCATCTTCCACACCTCACGCAGAGCCCAATGGAGAAAAACTTTCCTATCTCTACTCACAGTCTCCATCACCAAGAAAACAACCCATGGCTCAACTCTCACCATCACACCTTCCCACCTCTTCCCTGGCAGGTCTACCATTACAATCTATAATACCGGGATTGTCCTGATCCAAGCCACGGACAAGAACCTGGAACTACTAGACAACCTGTTCCCCAAGTTCAAAGAGCACCTCTCCAAGCTGCGGACCCGAACCCAGAAGTCCGCCAGCACTATCCCCCCTGACCTCGCAGCCACCACCTACTACACCTCTACCCCCAGCACCCCAGTAAATGGCCCACCTGCTGTTAACGCACGCCACTCCCCAAGGACAGTCACGAATATCCCCACCGCACATACTAGTAGCCCCTCCAACATGACACTTCTTATCCCCACCCACACCCCCTCCATCCCTCTCCCCTCGGACAGATCATCCCCCACCCACAACACTCCACCATTTGAACAAGCCACCGCCCAAAGTTTATCCACCCCCTCCCATCCCCCCCTCGACAGACACCTCTCCCTCCCCATCTCTCTCTCCACTCCCACCCACGTGTCTCTCACACCCGACACAACAACTCCCACCCACAACACGCCTACATCTGCACACACCATCACTCGGAGTTTATCCACCCAACAACCCCATCCCCCCCACGGCAGACACCTCTCCCTTCCCCGCTCCCTCCCCACTCCCACTCATAACGTCATCCCCCTCCCAACACAAGATACAGAACATACCTCCTCCCTTACCCTAGCACCCCCCTCTCTCCCACCTCCTACTCTTAGCCCTCACTACCCTCCTGTCTCCCCCACTGTCTTCAACCTTCACTCACTCTTCTACTCACCTGTACCGTCTCCCACTGAAGTCACTATCTATGCTTCCCACCCACCGCCTGCCTCACCTTCACCACTCACACCCCTCGCCCACAAACACGTCCACACCTTGAATACCATCCCACCCATTAGCACCGCGGAACACCTCAGCAACCCTCCTGACTTGACCTTATCCACACTCCAACAAGTCAAGGAGGAAATTTTACAAATCAAAAAAGACATCCACGCAATCAAAGACCTTCTCTCCTCACAGCCCAGTCTACCTCCCACCATCCCATTACCCTACAAGCGACGCACCCTTCCTACATACACTCGCCCCCGACGACACCAGCAATGGTCCACTATCCCCGTTCGCAATAACTCCCACCGCCCCCGTCGTGTTCTCAGCCCCTTGTCGGACCTCGACCTTTGCTCTCTCCTACACTCTTATGGCCCAGGTCCGGTAAAAGGTTTTTCCAATTCGCACATCCCCATACCCACAATTCCCACAAACGCTCTGAGGCTCCCAATACTCAACAACAGAGGCTCCGTCCCTAACAACCTCAGGAAAGTCCCCCTCACACTAGAAAGCTCGACCACCCTTCTCTCTCCCAAACTCAAATGCATCCTACTAAACTGCAGATCGGCCCAGAGACATTCCTCCGACATCGCGGATCTTGTCTCAAATAGGGAGCTAGACCTAGCCTTTCTAACGGAAACGTGGCTCACTGAAGCCTCTACCCCGATTATGGACATACTAGTCCCCCCCAATTATCACATCATTAGGCTGGACAGGTCTCCTGGCAAGACGGGCGGGGGAATTGCATGCATTGTTAAGAGCAACCTCTCCGTTACTCAAGTCACCTCCCCCTCCCTTTCCTCCTGTGAACTCCTCTGCCTAGACATCATCAGTGAGGGCAAACAAGTATGTACTTTACATCTCATTTATCACCCGCCTGGTGACAATCTCATATTCACCCAACAAGTCATGGACCTGATCACTTCCAACGCCGGTCGGCAGACCACTCAAGTCTACCTGGGTGACTTCAATCTCCACTGGAACGATCAGAAAGACACTGCAGTGAATAGTCTAAAAACTTTCCTCAATGCGCTTGACCTCACCCAATTATGCGATAAACCAACACACGACAAAGGCGCGATACTCGATCTCATCATTGCCAAAGAGAACGCTATTCAACTGGAAGCGATTCTACCCTGCGATTGGTCAGATCACCACATTATCACCTTCTTTATCAACGAAAAAGTTAAACCTAACCCTACTCAACCAATCAAATCCAAAACATGGAAAAGGGATTTGAAGAATCTTAACCCCTCCACCCTACCTCCCCACATCGGCAACCTCCTCCTTCCCCCTTCAGGTGCCTCAGATGTTCAATCACTGACTGACCACTACCTTGACTCTATGAATACAATAGTCAATGAAGTCGCCCCTCTCCAACTGAAGAGAGTCTCCACCCAAATTTCTAACCCCTGGTATGATGACAGTCTCAATGACGAAAGGCGTAATATGCGAATGGCAGAGCGCACCTGGAGATCGGACCCTTCAGCACTGCATCTCAAAAAGCTCAAGAACAAGAGAAATGCCTACTTTAGGAAAATAAAGCGCACAAAGTCGGACTTCTTCAGCCGCCAGTTGGACCAAGCGAAGAATAGGCCAAGAAAACTGTTCGAGCTAATCAAGACCCAAACAAAGGCACAACCCACACAATCAAATAGCACAACGAATGACACTCCACACTGTGAAGCCTTCTCTGCTTTCTTTAAACATAAGACTGACAACATAAGAAATGACCTCATAATGGATGTAAATCGATACTCCAACTACACCAGAATGGCTGACACTCAACCTAAAAACAAGGCATCCTGGCAGTACTTCGACACCTACTCGGAAGAAGCTATACACAAACTGCTCTGCACTTTGAAGCCCTCTAATCACCTCACAGATCCTCTACCTGCTAATGCGGTAAAAGACTTTATCCCCTTGCTCCTCCCTCTCTGGACCAAGATCATTAACAGCTCGTTGCAACAAGGACACATTCCAGACTCCCTTAAGGTGGGGCAAGTCACGCCTATACTCAAGAAACCTACAGCTGATCCGTCTGACCTAAACAATTATCGGCCCATCACCAATATCCCCACCCTGGCCAAACTGTTGGAGAAATGTGTCCAACTCCAACTAACAAAACACATTGATAAATTTGACCTCCTCAACCCTCATCAATCAGGTTTCAGAGCGAAACATAGCACGGAAACAGCTATGACACACATAATTGATGACGCCCTCCAAATTCTGGATCGTAATGAGTCCTGCCTCCTCATCCTTCTTGATCTCTCGTCAGCATTTGACACGGTCAAACATGAGAACTTGTTGGAGCTGCTAAGTACTAGGATGGGGCTATCGGGAACTGTTCTCAAATGGTTTTCGTCTTTCCTTCACAACCGGTCTCAGAGGTTCAAGATCGACAATGTACTATCTACACCGGTGCCTGCAGATCTTGGGGTTCCACAAGGATCCACCCTCTCTCCTACACTGTTCAACCTAGTTATGGAACCCCTCGCCACCTTGCTTCAAGCATCCAATGTTCAATTCCATATGTACGCTGATGACACACAACTCTACCTAAAGTTACAGTCCCCGGAAGATATCAAACAGCTGAATTCCACGCTTATTAACACCCAATCCTGGCTGGCCGATAATCACCTCAAACTAAATGCTCTAAAAACTGAGTTCCTACTCATCTCACCTCCGGCGAAAATCTCCACCACCCAAACCTGGCTCAACAACCTAACAGCACTCAATGTCCAACCTACCATCGTGGACTCGGCGAAATCCCTAGGCATCACACTCGACGCCAAGCTCGACATGCAGCAGCACGTCAGCAAAGCCACAAAAGCAGCTAATTTCCAAATTAACACGCTGAGGAAAATTAAACCCTTCCTCCCGGCCAAAGACTTCCAAACTGCTGTACAAGCTCTAGTCATCCCTCGAATAGACTACGGAATTGCGACCCTCAGCAGTCTCCCGCTATCCACAACAGCACCCTTAAGAGCCTCCCTGAACGCTGCCGCGAGACTCATTACTGGCTCAAGAAAGCACTCGCACATATCCCCAGACCTAAAGTCTCTAAAATGGCTGCCTTTTGAAGCCAGAATACAGCTAAAAATTGCAACTATGACACACGCGGCCGTGCACCACAAGGCACCCTACTACCTCGCTCAAAAGCTGTCTATATCAGGAGGTTCGAGATCCAATAGGAGTACTAAAAATCTACTCCTGAAACCTCGTAGATTTCGGAAAGCGAAAACTTACAAACGCTCCTTCTCAGGAATGGCACCCAGGATCTGGAATGCGCTCCCTCCTGAAACAAGGCTAATCACCTCCACTGCACTCTTCAAGAAAGAGGTGAAAACAATGCTTCTGGCCAAGATCTCCTGATCGCTACAGATGTTGGGTCAGAGACTCTGCATTGCTTGTACCGCTGCTCTGCCTATCCCCTGGCACTATACTCGACTTGTTGGGGGCACTATTACGCTACTCTCTTACTACCGACCAAGATATGATACACGTTGGTTTACTGATCCACCTGTACGCCATTGTAGTGGGATCAATGACCTGTGCTGCTCTATACTACTCCCTCACCTGATCATATATGGATTGGTTTTATGTTTTTTTTTTTTCATCCATGTTATTACCATGTTACTTACCATGTTATTACCATGTTATTACCATGTTATTACCATGTTATTACCATGTTACTTACCTGATCATATATGGATTGGTTCTATGCTTGTTTTTATCATCCATGTTATTACCATGTCACTGACTATTATACTGTTCCCATTATCTCTGTTTACTCCTATTGCCCCTTCCCTGTCTTTGTGAAGCGCTCTGATATCTGTAAGGATCCTGTTCGCGCTATATAAAACTTTGAATAAATAAATAAATAAATAGAAGCAGAATGGCGGAGTCGACTATCGTGAAGGGGACAGAGTGAATGATAGTCTCAGAGTTATGTATTTTTACAAACTGTGCCTCCATGGAATTTGCAACAAGGAAAGGGACAGAAAAACAGAGAGAGTGGGTAAAGGCAACAAAAAGTCGTATGGAAGGGAGGCAATGAGTAAAGGCAAAACAGAGGCTGGCTGGGAGTTAGTGGGCAAATGGGACACATGGGTGGTGGGAAGGAGGTTAGAAATGTCAGACAGATTAATGAAGTGGAAGGGAACAGACTGCTTGCAAACAGACGCTCACACAAAATATTTTATTAAAAAGGTTCATGGACAATTTAACCAGGTTACGAATTCTTTTGCATTAAAGCCTCATCTTCAAGCTGACAACACAAAGTTGGGCCCATCTAGTGCCTTTTGGCCCACTTCCCTTACTCCTCGACAGAGGACACAACTAACTTACAAAAATGTCAATTGGCGAATGGCTAGGACCCAGTGCACAATGTTGAGAAGGCTAAATCTCTTTAAAAACTAAACAAGTCGAACTCGAGAGATCGGTCAAGTAAACATAACTCAATCACCAGGGCAACCGAAAGCAGGAAAACTTTGTGCTATAAGTAACCATTAAGCAAAACAAACGTCCTCAAACAAGGTCAAATGTTTCCACTCAGTTTACCGGCATGGCCGACATGCTTCAAGGATTTCTTGTGCTAACACGGTTCCTACTGAAGCTATCGGAGAACAGGCCTCGTCAGAATTATTAGTGATCTGCCTTTGACACTTGGAAAACAAAATCTTCCACTCGTGTTCACCCATGCATTGATTACATGTACTCTATCCAAAAGGAACAACCCTCACTCCATCAGGGACATGAATGAATGAATGCAGGCATAGTGCCTTAGTTCCACAGGTTATGGATGACTGCTTCCATAATTTAGCACTATGGATTCAAAAGCAGCTGGCCAGCCTGTGCACGTGCAACATACGCCAGTGTGGTAGATTTAACAGTGCGTTCACGCAATTACTTGTGCCTCTGGAGGAGGAAACGCAAGCAGAGAGAAACAATAGGAAGCAATCACCGGGCCCACCTAGAATCCACCATTTCAGTCTACTCACTGGTCTCAGGCTTTACTCTCAGCTTCCACTTGTATAATATTCAGTTAGAAGATGCATGTTATTGGTGGTACTCCAGACCAATCCAAGTTCGGCTTACAGAACATCGTTCTGCAATTAGAACTAAGAAACTTGCAGCTCCTTTAGTTAAGCACTTCTTGGAGAATAATCATAAAGCTGAGGACTTCGAATGGCGCAGCCTTGAAAAAATTAGGACACCGGAAGATAAAGGTGGATGCGCAATCCGAAAAAAGAAAGAAGTCTATTGGATTTTTGTTCTTAACACATTCAAACGAGGTCTGAACGGTGAGATACCGTGGGAAAATGCGATATTTTAACCATGGGCTCTTCACACGTTAAATTAGGAAAATGTCCTGACGATGTTGGATACATGGAAATACTGAATCATTTTGGAGGGATATATGTGGGGAGTTTATTATTTGAGAATACTCCCTTTGTTTATATCAATGAAGGACATTGCAAGATGATATGTATAAGAAAATATGTCGTCTGACTATAAAATAAAATATATTTATAAAATAATGCAATCAGAAGATTCCCCATCTAATTGCCATACTTAGATAGTATCAAGGTGGTATCGAACTCCTATCGGGGGCCGACTATCTCCGAACTGGTTGCGAAGTGCCGGTTCCTCTGAGCTAGGACTCAGCAGGTTCGTGATCATTACAGGGAGTGCACTATTAAACTGTAACCTGCCTTTTAAACTGTAATCTGACTTTTACACAATTAATCCTCCCGGCAGGTCACACAACTGAATACTTTCAGGCGCTGTAAGTTTTAACTCTACCGCTTTAAAATGTTAAATATTGCAGGTATGAGAAAATATGTCGTCTGACTATACAATAAAATGTAACTATAAAATAATGCAATCAAAGAATTCTTGCCTAAATTGCCATGTTTGGGTAGTGTCAAGGTGGTATCGAACCCTTGTCTGGGACCGACTATCTCCGACTTGGTTGCGAGGTGCCGGTTCCTCTGAGCCAGGACTCAGCAGGTTCGTGATTATTGCAGGGATTATACTATTAAACTTTGCAAAACTTGCCTTTCATACAATTAATCCTCCCGGTAGGATACACAGCTGAATACTTTCAGGCGCAGCAAGGTAAAGCTATACCGCTTTAAAATGTTAAATACTACCGGTCATGTGACCATGGAAAGGGAAGTATTTAAAGCAATGAGGTTCAAAACGGTTGTCGTTTCTTTTTCATCTACCAAGGAGACGCTACCGGTTACCCGTCGTTCAGGCCCGCATATAGCCTTATCTCGGTAAGTGTGTTGTCAGAATGAGACGCCACTATTTTGAAGAAAGGGAAGGGTGCTGATAGAGGAAGGCAAGTAGATTTGATTCCATGTCTGTTTGTTTAATTCTTATACACAGACTCAAGCGTCCAGAACGTACGGAATATCATTGAATTTTAAAAGAGAAACGTTTGAGTTTATTCCTGTGATTGTGCAGATGAAACGCCTGAAGTATCTGCAATCTTAACCGGAGAAACAGCCACTCGCGGTCAGTAATTATCGGTTTGTTTACCGCACATTAGATCGTGATGTGATATTCATTGAATAAAATAATTATTAGCCTATGTTACCATTTTAGGTGTATCAATCATCTTCAAAAAAGAAACGTTTGGGTTTATGCCAGGTGTTGCGCAGATGAAGCGCTTGAAGTGACTGCAATCTGAACGGGAGAAATCGTTACTCATGGTTAGTAATTAGCGGTTCGTTTACCGCCACACATTAGATCCCCAGATGAGATTTACTAAATAAATATTTATTAGCCTATATTACTTTTTTTAGGTGCTCGATCTGATAAACACCAATATCTTTATGGTCAGACTTTTACCTGGATGCCTGTTGATGTAATTACAAAGATTTCCACTTTAATGACAACCATATTAATGGTAAGAAAAGCTAAGTAAATATTTCTATAATACCTTTATTGACAACTAACATACATATAGGATACAATGTATTTAATCATTTGTGAACTTCTTTGACCTGCAGATATAATACAAAGTGAAAATACCAATACAAAGACGAATCCATTCTTGAAGCTGTTGTTGAACATGAATTTGTACATAAACGGTTGTTAGAGTTTTTTTAATTGGTGAGTGCTATGAAATATATCCCTTTGACCAAACCTTAGAAGAAGGACTAGAATGAAATTAAGAATTCTATTGTTCCAACTAGATAAATGTAATAAACATGACCCTACCTACTTTATTTATTAGGTGCAGGTTTTAATAGTTGCATTAAGAAAACATAATTATATTATATAAAGTCTACCTGTCAATATATTTTTGTCAGGGTATGAGAAACATCATCCATAAGCTGTTTTAAGTATTTTTCATTAAAATGGTTCCAATACGGGGCTAGCACAACAATTCTAGCTTCCTTGGGTATTTGAGAATACTATAAAATACGGATTATAAGTATTACTCAATGATTGACATGATAATTAAAAGAATTATGAATTTTCTGAGAAAATATCAGCTTCCGGAAACACTTTGGGCACTAACTATGTAGTGACTCATTAAGTTAAAAGCTTTATACATATAAGCGGTTGGGACTTGCTGACAAATTGTCACCAATATCATTGAAATAAGGTAAAAATAAATAAATGCAAATGCTCAATAAATTGATTGTGATTTCGCTTTAAATGTATACTATGTTTATTGTAGAGGATAAACTTGGGATCAAAATTGGAAAGTTAAAAACTGTTATAGGGAGAATAAACATTTAATTAACAAGGCAGATAAATAACATTGTAAAGTATCTATGTGTATTGTTGTGCGAATGGTAAATTAACAGTCAGAATTTTTATGCTCTCTTTACAGAAATACTCGTGGATCCTGAAGAAGGCGTTCTGTTTGACGCCGAAACGCGCGTAGAGACCAACTAATGCCACTAGTTGATTTTAGATCTATTGTTTTGTTTAAATTGTGTATGAATTTTTATATGACCAATTATGTATTATCGATTTTGATTATAACTGTATGATATGAATTGTTTTTAATATGTTTACGTAGATTAAAATTAAGTTGATTTTTAAAGAATTTCATGCCTTATTTGTTCTCTCATATTGCGATCTCACCTTTTCCTCTATGTTACTAGTGAATGCCTAGGGTTATATACATAATTGTTTTCCCTGTCCTAGGAAGTGTATTTACTTTCACAGGGGGTCCTTGTTATTTTCATATTGGTGGTACTCCATACAGGCTGGACAACAGGATCTTAGAACTGGACTACATGGTACTGGGACGATGAATGAATCTTTGTTACTGTATACTGCGTTACGACTCTTCTACCTTCAATCCATGACAAAAATAAAAATGATCATGAAAGAGGTTGGGTTTTTCTGTACAGAACTAAACCAAACCAGATGCAGTTTTTATGCGGCACCAACTTCGCACAAGTCATGTAAGTGTCAAACAACCCAAGAAGTGATCCTGTCATGGATCACCCATCCACTCACATGGTAACCACGACATGCTCCAAATTTACGGAGCCCCATAAATCAGCACTAACTCACTGAAAGTTATCAGAATCATTAAGTGTAGTGAGTATGTCCGAATGAGGTCGCACACACACACGAAGATAGCAGAGAATCGAAAGAAGATGCATCGCGGAACACGTAACTACATTTACCATAGTCCTTAGGGGCGATACCGCTGGTGTGCGACCCCACCCCCAATTGTAATGTTAAAGCTCCCTCGAGCAGTTGGCTGACGAGCCTGGGACCCCGCACCTACGCGCCTGAGTGGTACTAAACCTGGCAGATATTTGACAGCCACCGGCAACCCCAGAACACGGCCTATCCCTGCTGACGAGGGGTGATACCCCGAAACACGTGTCCAGGGATGGCGAAGACAGCGAAGATAGCAGAGAATCGAAAGAAGATGCATCGCGGAAAACGTAACTACTTTTACCATAGTCCTTAGGGGCGATACCTCTGGTGTGTGAGTAGTGTGCGACCCCACCCCCAATTGTAATGTTAAAGCTCCCTCGAGCAGTTGGCTGCCGAGTCTGGGACCCCGCACCTACGCGCCTGAGTGGTACTAAACCTGGCAGATATTTGGCAGCCACCGGCAACCCCAGAACACGGCCTATCCCTGCTGACGAGGGGTGATACCCTGAAACACGTGTCCAGGGATGGCGAAGACAGCGAAGATAGCAGAGAATCGAAAGAAGATGCATCGCGGAACACGTAACTACATTTACCATAGTCCTTAGGGGCGATACCGCTGGTGTGTGAGTAGTGTGCGACCCCACCCCCAATTGTAAAGTGTAGTGAGTACTCAGTATTTTTTTCCCGTCACTTTATCTGCATGTGCACTGTGCACTCATTGTCCCGCGGTGGCAGCTTTTTCATCAATGTTTTTAGGTATATTTAATGTTCGTAGGTTTCATCAACAAGATATCAATGTCTGATAAACACCAAACTCCATGCGTTGTGTCGGGAGTCCATAGCACGCAATAGCATTTCCAAAACAAGATGACTGCCTTCAGTGTGGATTCCATTTTAACACTTAGCAGTCATAATGCATTATTGATTTCTCATCAGTCTCAAGACCATCTGATCGGATACATAATCTATGAATTACGTTCATTGGAGCCTGTAAGTGGCTATTGCTCTTTCATTTTCTGCAGAGAGCTAAGTCACTTTGTGAAATTAGACAGTTGATGTACAGATCCTCGACAGGCACCATCTGTTCGGTTATCGGATTAAAATCAAAGTACAAAGCAGTTCACTGCCTAACCACTAACCAGGCCCTTTACACCCAACTGCTTCAGCATAAGCAGCTATGAAAGCTAATTTTGGTTAAAAACGTAAATTCAGCTTTCATTCATGGAAGCATTTATTTTTATGTCCAACTATTGCTCTCTGCACGCTGGTTTGACACCCTTTCCATTTAGCCTAAAAAGATTTACTTTCTTAGTAAACCAATTAACAAGTATTGGAAAAGCCAACAGGTCTAGCCTTGGTAAGCCTACAATTGTTTTTTATTTTATAACAAAAGAAATAGACAGCCATAGTTTAAAAGCAGTAACAGGGAAAACGGTCACTCTCTAAAAGGAACTTAAAAGGACAACATAACTACAAAAAACATGTCCATAAACCCTGACCAAAGTATTTTTTTAAACTTAATTTAGTGATAACAGAGGAATATCGAGATATCGACAACTAATTTATTACAAACTCACGGAGAACTGGACTATTAAAGTTCTTAATCTTAAAATCTGAGCAAAACGAAATCCACAATCTTGCAACCAAGGACAGGTTTTGTTAAAGCAAAAAAGTCCTACCCTTCCAAAATCCCTCATGAACACACGTTATACCATATGCACTAGGAAGTCATGCTACGGTATGAAGTAGCTTAAGGTGTGTTCATTCCAACCACTTCTTCTATGTCAAACATAAAATCACAGGGTTTTTACATTGGCGAATCATTAGACCGTTAAAGAGCCCTCCATGTTCAGGCTACATCATGCTTTACAAATGCCAATTCACCTTCTATCAAATCAATAACAAAAGGGGTAATCTTCGCTACCATAGAAGGAACCTTGCATACATCTCCCAGCTACTTTACAGAAGTCAAGCTCCGACAAGAAGGATTAGAAAAGCTCTTTTCTTTTTAGGTCTTGCCTAGGCAGCGTATGAGAAGTCTTTTCGAGACATGCTATATCCACCCTGTGTGCTTGCAGCCCACCCATCGCTTTTGATTCGTTTTATCGCTTTTACTTGCCTAAAGCTTTTGCATAGGTAATCTTTATTTTTTGTACCTCCTTTGGTGTCATGCTCCCTCCCAAGGAGCAGGAGCAGATTACTTGTATCTCATCATTTCGGACTATTTCTGTTCGTGTATACGCGCTATTTTTTTCATTGTTTTCTGCGCGTCTGTTTTCAGTCGCTCCGCATTTACTGTGACAGATTTGCTTTGAGCTCCGTTCCATCTTTATCGTCACATTTGCCAGATCGCCCTCACATCCCAACATGAAGACCAACTCTGTATATAAGGTTCATGATTAGAAAACAATTAATATTAGGGTGAGAAGTAAACGGTCATAAACCGATTATTATGCATGGCTGACATTACAGACACACAAACTGAAATATAAAAAGTATAGATTGGTAAACTATACTTTCACAATGTCAATTGTTTTTAGCTATTCCTACATTCCCAAAATACTCATTGGCTATATGCAAAGAGCTGTGCGTTGCCTTATTGGAGGGTTCGTCTACCCCCCTTTCGCAACTCCTTTTGTATGTGCGCCTTGGTTGGCTTAATTCATAACAATGAAAAAGGATTGTTATGTTTTGTCATAGGATTCTGACTGATCTTTTAAATGTATATGAACCGTCAACAAAGAAGATAAAATACCACAGTATACAGTGTGTTTATCCAGGTACTAATATGTGTATTAACCCTTTCCTTAACTATCTGCCCCATTAATAAACTGCCCTATTTTTTGCTAATTGGAGTAAAGCCTATTTAATATCCATCCATCCGGGAAGGGTAGAGATATACTTGTCAGAATACTCATCTAAACATAAGCATATGCCATAAAAGAGCTTGTATCATATGTTATACTATAGAGCCTTTAATAAATAGGTCCATGCAGTAATATATCGCCTATATTTTTCTCTTGTCCGATATAGTAATAAAGATTCCCTGGCCACAAATTTGAAGCAATTATCCACGGCTACAGAATCTTTTTGAACTATTATTAGGTAAAGAATACTAATTACATAGTCCAATCATCCTTTAACATCGAGTCAGTAAATATTCTATTTATAAATTTTGGAAATCTGGTGTCTCATTCTTTATGTTCTTATCTAGATCATTGTCACACAGAAAAACAAGTCTGCATTTTGATTACTTTATCCTGTGACGCTTTTGCTTTATTTATGTAAGTATATTCTGAAGATTTGGGTGCCCTTCTCCCCTCATAAGATATCCGAAACCCCATATGTAAGCTTTAGTTGAGTATCAAGTATTATTAATTCCTATTCCCCCCATGTTAGGCGTGAAATGCACAAAGAAATGAAGGTCCTCAATGAAGAGGCAAAGAATAAAATGTATATTTGTTTGACAATATGAAAGTGATGTAAAATGTAGGTCAATCCATATAATTTTATAAATTGTTTAGAGATGTTATTCCTTTATGAATGTGTTACAGACTAGTATTATTTTTAAAATCTGGCTATTTTTCCCCCCCTTTTTTTTTTTTCTTCATCGCACAGGATATACGTGGCTACTCCAGAAGAAGGCGCTGGCCGCCGAAACGCGCGTAGAGAACTTATTTGTTAATGCCACAGTTTTATAATTTTTCCATTTCATGTCTGAGAATTAATTTGTGTAAGATTTTATAAAAATGTTTTGAATGTGTTTTTTGTTGCTAATTTGTTGATTTTATACTTTCCCCCCTTTTTTAAAAATACCTGTTTATATATATGATGTGTACCAATGTCTGTGATCTCTTTTTTAATCCGATTAGTAATAAAATTTGAATTCAGACCTACCTACATCCCTCTTTCATTTATGTAATCCTTTTCAACATTATTAATTTGTCTTTCAAGTGCCTTGGTTGTTACTTTTCGCTTTGTTAATCCCTGACCTAGGACTTAGAGTATCAATTTGTTCAGGGGGTCCTTGATACCTTTACGCAATGAAAAAGGATGCTACAGAAGCCACCATCTTTGAACAAAGAGATTGCAAGTTCGATTAATAGAGAGCTACAGAAAAACAAGCAAAAATTACAACTTGTTAAAATGTTGGCATGTGATATAAGAAGCTCCTTCGTTCATTTTGATCCTGATAACACCCGATCCACTAGCAGAACCAGAGAGCCTGAGAGTGTCTGTCACGGTAGAGGCGGGACTGACACTCGGCACACTGTGCATGAGCTTACTCTCTGTGCATGGCTCATTACATTCAGCAAGCGTTGACGGCAGTTCCAGTAATGGACATTGGGACGCTTGGGGGAAGGTCGAATGTATAAAAGTAGGACCTTATAGGAAGAGTGTCCACACTTTGAGGCTGCCTCAGCAACCAGTACTTCTAAAGCAGAGGGCATGCATATGAGTCCATTTATTCTTCTTAAAAACGTAGCGCTGAGGCATTAGAAATGTGGTGTGTTAGTCGCAAAAAAAGGTTGAAGTCGACTCACTGATGGAGCAGCATTGTACGTCATTGAAATATGCACACTAAAACCAGTGGAGACTCTGTGTTACTTATCCCCACCCGCTCCCTGTTTTTAATTCCCTGTCCCTTCTCTCCCTCTCGCCTCACCTCTGTTTCGTCTCTACCCCCGTTAGCCACCCTCACCTGATTGCCAAAGCCAATAGCTTGCCAATTGGCAAGACCTATTGGCTTCACCAATGGTGGTTTCTTTTTGCTCGAAATCTGTTTATTAAACATTTTCCAGAGAATACAAGGCATGGTCTCAAAGCTGAAACCGCACCACTTACATATACCACAACATATTTGTACAATTGGAAGAAGTGAAATAAAGAGACCAGAATATAGTGATAGCGGTTACAGGTGGTGGACACCCAGCAAGTGGGCGCCACAGGCAGGCATACATAACATATAACAAAGAACAATCAAACAGAAGGTACAACCAGTTACAGATCAAAATGTCTCTCACGGGACCCCAGATCCTTCTCATTTCCACAGCGTAGCACATAAGGGGGCCTCCCTGGTGGTTTGGGGGGGCGAGGGGAGGCCAGTTGGAAAGGGACGAGTGCTGCGGCCACTAATGTGGTAAATGGTGAGGTTTCTAGTCAAAGAGCTGTAGCGCTTTAAGCTTGGGTGTGGTGAAGCAAGTATCTTCAATGGGCTGTCCAACAGTTTTCAAGGACGTTAGGGCAAGCTAGACTATCCATCTTGAGGCAACGTTAACAAACAGTTGGGTAACCCAACTCCTTTATCCTTTACCTCCACAGATAAAGGAGTGTATGTTTCACTGTAAGTGCAGGATTTAGTTGGGGGTGGAGATGGGTGTTGGTAAAGATTGACAAAGGTAAAGAATCCTGGGGAGGATGTTAATTTTTCGACAACTTATTTGGTCTAGCCACGACATAAACAATGGCTTGCTGCGGCAGAAGCCCTCCAAGATGGATCATCGATATTCTGGTCAGTTAGCTTGTGTCCAAGAGTTCAGCGTGGGGGTTAAGTTAAGGCCTAGTTATCGGATTGTGTGGGAAGCCCATTGAAATGGGGCTAGCATTTGCAGGGCGGGAAGGTCCTGTTGGGGTATGGTGAGGTTCAAGGCACACAATTTGGTCATATTAACTTTAAAGTCTGATACAACTTCAAAGGTGGAGAGACAGTGCACAAACACGAGCACTGAGGTAGCGGGTTGAGTGAGAGTAAGTAGCAGGTGGTCCTCAAAGAGACTTATCTTATGAGACCAACCACCAAAATGAATGGCCACGATGGCCGCCATCCATCGAATGGTGATGGCTAAGGGTTCGACTGCCAAAGCGAAGTGCTGAGGCGGTAACCCACAACCCAGGCTGGTGCCCCTAGAAATAGTTCAAACAAATGGGGAAACCCTGTGTCCCTCAGAACCTGGGTAATCAATGTTTCAAGAAAAAATGGTTCTGTCGGGTGGACCTGTAATTATTTCCAAGCTACAATATATGTAATACATCTAATTGTACTTTCACCACACACAACAAAAACCCCAAAGACAACCATCAATTATTGCTCAATGTTTTATATATATATATATATATATATATATATATATCAGAATTACTTCATTCCGTATTGAGCTGTTCACTTTATATCAAAAAATGCAATCAATTTATATTCAAAATACAATTTTGTGACATTTGCGATTTGTGTATATAGGATTTTTAGATATAATCATTGGTAGTCATCTGTATATATTGTGCACCCATTCACTATTTCACTCTGCACAAATGTCACAAAATTGCATTTTGAATATAAATTGATTGCATTTTTTTTATATAAAGTGAACAGCTCAATACGGAATGAAGTAATTCTGATATATATATATATATATATATATATATATAAAACATTGAGCAATAATTGATGGTTGTCTTTGGGGGTTTTGTTGTGTGTGGTGAAAGTACAATTAGATGTATTACATATATTGTAGCTTGGAAATAATTACAGGTCCACCCGACAGAACCATTTTTTCTTGAAACATTGGTGCCCCTAGAAAGACAGATCAGGTGTGTAGGTTGTCCGTTGATACTAATTGAGCCAGTCTGACCTTCATAGGACGACATGATCTTGGTGATCATACCCGGGCCTAGATCAATCTTCCTTAGAACTGCACGGAGAACTACCCAGCTCATCCTGTCAAAAGCCTTCTATGCATCGGGCAAGAGAAGGAAGGCCAGGATATTGCCACGGTAATATTTTTAGACCAAGTGTGCAACCCGGCAGATATTACCTGCACCCGCTCTAGTGTGAATGAAACCAACCTGGTTGTTCTAAGAAAATATGTTTTCTAAGTTACCACCAAACACATTTAGGCCGAGCACTCGTTATCAGGTTTACAAGATGTTCACCTTCACAGGTGTCGTAAAATACCCAGCAGTGATTTTTTAAATATGAATCTGAACCTGGCACACAAAGTAAGAAACATTGTACTCCAGTAGGCACCAATCAAAGGACTTCACCTAAAATGATTGTTCAATTTTTAGGTCAATGACCACGCTGGGGTCCTTGACGGGCAGCTATTATTCTACAACCAGTTAGCTAGCCTTAAAATCAATCAGCATTTCAGGAACAACAGCTAGAGTGTAATCCATGTGGTTCGTAAGGATGACCGACCACCAGGTATGGTCCCAGCACACCTCAGACCCTAAAATGCTCCCTTCTGAGGGATGACTGGTCTAATGGTCACAATGGACTTATCACAACAAAACTGGGGGGTTGGGGGCGAAACTGTTTCAGACTGGCAACAGGAGACCAGGGTCAGCCCATGAAGCCACATTTAAAGTATTGGGTATCCACTAAGTAGTTACATCCCACAACTGAGTATACAGGGGATAGTTTGACATGGTTGAATTCCCCAACCCCTCCACCTCACAGTAGTTTCCATCATTAGACTATGAACTTTCTAGTGATCCGTAGCTATACAATGCATCAATATATGAGGGACAGAATTAGCAGTATATTTTTCAACAACATGCCTTATCCTAGGTTGTAGCAGAGCAATGTAGTTTAGCTTGAATGGAGGCATCTACTACAGCATTTTCATACCTCCGACAGAGTGTACGCTGCTTATATATGTCCCATTTTTTAAATATCAAATGAGGGTGTGCGAGTGCGTCTCTCTAGCTCTTCCCAATGGCCAGTAAAATATCAACATGGCTGGTATGTGTTGTTTTACGTGAAGGACAACATAAAAAAATGGCCCACCAGGAAGGTTAGCATTTTGTCCCTATGAATCAAAACCTAATAAGGTAAACGTAGGTGTTAAACAGTGCAAAAATATGTTAGTGTAGCATAAACAGCTTCTAAATGAATGCCAAGGCAAATATCGGCACTATTTCAATTTGAAATGTGAATGAGTACATAGTAATGTGCAATTGTCCGGAGGTAAGGGTCAGTGAATGGTATTTCCATTATCTCAATACATAAACAAATGGCACCCATTCCTTGTAAGAAGGTAGACAGCCCCCATGCAAAATCTTAAAGACCTGATCAAATCACTTGTTGATTTAATTCTACACACAATCACTCATATCCAACTGTGTGGGAAGTCACAAATGGTCAATTAAATAACTAGTCTTCTCCCGGAGTAGTTACTGGTATAAAATACTACAACATACCTTAAGGTGGTGGCTCAAGTATGACTCACACATCGAAGTCACTCTGAATGTGGGCAGTTTGATAATGGGGTCGATGATGTAAAGGGTCTCATCATCAACTTTGATATAAATCACAAATAACACCACAACCAATGAAGGCACTGTGAATAAGCCTGGCATGTATTAACATGGCCAGAGACTCGATCACTATTTACACAAAAAGAGAACGTGAGGAAACCATTGGGGATTCTAGATTGACAAAAGAACCCGATAAAAAAAAAAAAAAAAAATACTTGTAGTATTTTGCTTATTTATTTCGGCTTTTATAAAGTGCTACCCATCACCTCAAAGGGAAGCCTCAGAGAGCTTAAGCAAGCATACTCCTTTTAGGATGTGCCTACCATTAATCAGCTTTATCAATACCTACAACTTGGAGAGATCACTTATCGCACATGTAGCCAAGGAGGGCTTTTCTACAAATAATCTTTTACAAAAATCCCAACTGATTACGAGCCAATTCTTAATCAACGGAGGCCGACTTATGGCCCTAAAACAGTTCCGGGACTCCTTGACAATGAGGCTATACGAGTAAGTGGCACAATGTCGTTCTTTCACTGGAGCGAGTCTAGTTTTAGACTAGAGCTCTGGTAAAAGAATTTTACAATAAAACAGACAAACTTCTTCCTCCAGAACAAAGGACACATTTTAAGGGCAAACACCACAGGATAGTAGTAATTAAACCCTCCCTTTCTCTTGCCATCTGCACTTTATCGAAGACAGGAGAGTTGACTCAAACCAGCTGGCAAACAGGGGAGGAGAGGCCGACACAGGAAGCGCGTAAGTGTGTCACTATTAGACTCCACTGAGGAGATCCTGTCCAGAAACTTCCATGTTTGGAAATAATTCTCCATCCCGCTGAGTGTCCCGGGAAGACTCGGTTCCCCAATTAGTGCGGCACCCCATCTTTAAACAGTGTGAGTAGAAAATTAGGGCGCAAACAAAAACGAGGCACGTTTGTCCATAAATCGTGAAATCCATGAGGTGAGAACACGAGGTTGAGGTTCTTTTAGTTTTGTAATATGGAAAAACTGTTAACTAAAATGCATCATACAAACCCCTAAGCATCCCAAGCTATCTTTGCAATTCTTCTCTATAATGTCAGTTATTTTTGGTAACTACCTTGTGGCAGAAAAAGATGGAAAATAGGATTCTGGGGGTTTCCGAAAGGAAAGACGTCTGCCTCATGTTCGCAAAAACACTACGGGGTGACCGCGGAAGAACCATTTAGGAGAATGTGGCTATTATATGAAAAAGTCACCAAGTGCACAAGCTTAACTCCATCACTTGTACAGCTGAGTTGCACATTTTGCAGTGTTCCGATTTAGATTGTTTCGCAAAATCCGAGCAAGGGAAATGGAGTAAAAATGGGGATGACCTTAAATGTGGAAACACGTTTAGCAATTTTTAATGATGAAATCCGTTTGCAAAGACAGGCAAAGGTTATGTTAATGGCCAACTATTTATGTATGTCCAGATATGTCATTGAAATGTATTCCTGATTACTTAAGCTTGGTCTCCCTTATGGCTATTGCAGTAGATGTTATGTATCTTTATTTGAAAAAATAAATAAAGTTTAAGAAAAAAAAAAAAAGAGAGGCAACGGTTGCTTTATGAAAGTGCCTGACTACCACTGAATATACGCGATCTAAGCAAAATAGTGGGCTTGAAGTAAGGCTGCCAGATGAATAACACTTAACCAGTCCACTGTGAAGGTCCAACTGTACCTGCAAATTAAAGTTTCAAATAGAGGCAATTGGGCAAAAGAAGCACCACAAGGCTGAGCAATTGTAACACTGCGCAATGCAAAAACCCACGTAACAATATCTAGCTCTGCGTTTGCTCTGTTGACAACCACTAGACGATCTGAGATGCAAAAGTCAGAGATATAAATATGTGCCGTCAAGGCTGAACAAATAGATAATCGTTCAAAACTCTTGATTTGGGGGCAAGACCAGGCACCACACTAAAAGGCATCTAGCTTGCAACCAGCAAGGATTGTTATGTATCTTTTTCACTGCCTTTATGACGTGTGTATACAAAAGTCATAAAATGTAAACCTGGCAGTGAAAGGGTAATTTGCCCACCACCAGTCCATCAACTTCCCGGTTTTCTCCAAAATACTACCAACTCACACCAAGCTAAGCCTACTAATGACCCTCCTGCCAGGTATCTCCGCTCTTTAATCATTTCTACATGTTTACACAAATTGAGCTTTACCACCATGGCATATCACACAACTTTCTTCCATTCTCATAATTATTGGCCTGCTCTCTTTCCTTGGCATGGTAGATATTTTACTTTGGCGTCTTCTCTCAATTTACTGCAATATCCACCAAAAAACGCTGCAGTTGTCAATTTGCCTTCGTTAATGATAACCAAACAAATACGCTTTAGCCATACCACAAGGGATCATACTGTATAAACTTCAACTACCCAAGCCTCATACTCTACTTACATCTATTGTTTTTCTCGTAAAATATTTCTGGCTAAATGATACTGTCACTACATAAAAATAAATGGGTGGGTGTTAAATACTTAAACTTTGTTTTGGAAGAGCAGATAAACATGCAAATAATTGCACATTTGTGAAGAGGCAACTTTGAACTTTAGAATTTAAATTGAACAGCCTAGGTATAAATTATTTTAACCAATTACCAATTCAGGGAAGAATTTTAGGAGCAGTGTTACCATTTGAACTAAACTAAGCTAGGTTCGGGGAATGGTACAGACTAGTACACTATTATTTTAAATGTATCCAGAAACATTGTAAAAATGTACAAACCAGTGGCGGAGTAGGTTTAATATGAATAAAACTTGATGATTCACCTTGAACCCACAACTACATATTATAAGTACACCGCAAATAGGATGTTACTTGACAGTACAAGAACAAACTGCTAAATAGAGGTGAGCATGGAGTATAAGCAAAATATGAGCCTTCAATGACCGACAGCTGGCAAACATTGTCTGTACTTATATAATTGTACCAGGTGTGAGCCAGGGATAGTCAGTGAGATAGCTCAGCAATAAGTGTTCACCTGAGCCAAGGGTATAACGGTGCAAATCATAGGTTTGACATTAACAGTTCTGTCTTAGTCGTCCGTGCTGTCTAGGTCAATAAATTGTGCACTACTGAATGATTACGAGGAATATCTTGTGTATAGCAACGTGAGAATTCCAAATCTGTCCTTGCAAAAGCCAAGGTTTGGACCCCCCAGGACATCTATGGCTCCTGGAAGATGAACACTCATTCGGAGTTTCTCGACAAATCAATCCGGTGGAAACAAACCAGCCACCACTGAAGGTAAAATATTTGAGTGACTTGTATTTTCACCTTCCTAAGAGCCACATTAGCACATGTTTGTTGAGTTAGGCCACTGATTGCAGTGTCCTCGCAGTGTAAATGATAAGCTTTTAACTGTATATACATCAAACGGATGTTCCGAAAGAAGTTGGCTTGAACTCCATGCACAAAGACTTAGCTGAAAAAGGCAGGACTTGCTAGAGGAGGGATATCAATCCAATTAGAAAACAGGACACTGGGCCCTGCAAGGTGAAATGACACAAGCCTGAGAACACCAGATTACATTTCACACTGATGGGAGAGTTTATTCAGAACTGGTAACGGTGTGCAAATCGCACAGAGCAAGGATAAATTACTCTCGTGTTGAATGCTATTGATAATGTGAATGGTCTCCCTTATTAACAAAATGTGGGTACCCTTTCACTTCATGGTAGGACCGGGGACTTCTGTTTGTTGACACTTTTGCATAGTTGAATGATACCACAACAAGAGATAATAGGAAAGGGAAAAGGAAAACAAGCATTGGCCAGCCAAAGACCCTTGGCTAAAAAGGTTTCATCAGGTCTCCTGGACAGCTTGTGCATCGCTCATGGTTTAAGCATGAAGAGTGCAGTGTTTGCAAAATACATGTGTGTTGGTCTGTGCAGCTGGCCTTTAAATCACAGGCAGGCAAGATGAGCGGCACACATAGCCGACAGCGAAATCGCATCCTCACTTATCCTTGCCAGAAGGCCTTGAGTTGAGGCACTTAATTCAACTAATAGGGTGCAGACAGCAGTGGATCCATTTCCAATCATGTGGACCCCTTGGCTGTAATACATTACCCTACTATATCTCATTCTTTTACACACATTTGTGCATATTGACTATAAGATTGGTCCTGATGAAAGCCTAAAACATCTATTAAAGGGTACATAAAAGGCTGAAACAATGTTGGCTCTCTCAACATACTAGGGTAGAAGATTCCCCCTTTATTTGTACTACTATCCCTTAGGGAAATTAATAAAGCTAGTCTTAGATCCACCAAGAAGTATTTCATTTGCACTCCTTTACCTTGAACTCTGCCCCTCACCCACACCACTGCACACGTAGGGATTATCAATCTACAGAGGATGAAGCATGCCATCAAAGGGTGGGTGAGGGTTTTCATCTTAACAGAAGACTGTTTCCTGAGTTGGAGAGACAGAACGCTACCCATTCAATTAAACACCGTTCGCCACTTAACTCTAAAAGATCTTGTGTACCAGTTTTTTTTATGTACTGTATATCTCCCCTACACAAAATCGAGGAGAATGTCATTAATGGCACTTTAGCTCTAGAGGAAAGATGTTCCTTGACATTCAATGGTAGAGGTTACTAGTTATAGTACCATGAGAAATGCAGGAGGTGCTTGATCTGGCAGCATCTGAGCATCAATAAGTGCCAAAGCAAAACGTCAATCCCTTGAATCTCTTATGATTTTACAAAACATTACAGGAAGGTTAAGACGTTCTTGGGTATTTTCAGTGGATCTGAAGTTGAGATCGTAACTACTAACATTGAAAAGGCAATAAGCCATTATCTGTGGGATATACACAGTGACAGGATTTCAAAAGAACTTTTGTATAAGAGAGTTTGAATATCTTACTGGTGTAGAGTGAAGGTCCTATTGAGTAGCGGTTTATTTACAAGACTATAGAATACAGTGGATCTTTCAATGTAAAATTAGATTTCATGATGGATGGTCTTCAGGATCCGATCGAACAGTAAAGAAAAGAGGTTGTTTCTCTATATTCGTTTTGTTAAGAGTTTTTTAAGAGGGTTATAGCCCCTAGATTGACATCTCCATTGAATATTATATGAATTGATTGGGGAGGAAAATGTATATAGATCTGAAGAAGGTGGTTATTAATGCGTATCCACTGAATCACGTTGAATGGAAATTTTTGCAAAATCTGCAGTGCATAGGGGGGGCTCTATATGCGATATATGTTATGTTCATGGACCCTTGATACAATAGGCAGAATTGTTGGCGTATTCGGACTGATGTTTAGGTCTTAATTCATTCAGCAGATTGTGATTTTATTTATTATTGAATTCTATTTTCTTCATTATTTTTGTGTGATGGGTGTGTTTTTATATGAAGGTGATATCTACTAGAGAATATTAATGCAAAATATATATTGTTAATAGAAGGAATAAAGCCATATAAATTTTCCCAAACTTTTGTGGTATTTGTAATGTGGGAACTTTAAATGTAGGGTGTATGTATAGTAGAGTTTGATTGATTTGTGTGATTTTTGTATCCACTCGGAGGGGATTTTTTATCATTTTAGTACAAAGCAGTATCCTGTCCCCTTGGCGTGTGGGGTCTCTCTCTTGTATGTTTTACATTTCAGCTCTTTAATACCACTTCATCGCCTTAACTCCATCTGGTTCACAAGCGCTTTGGTTCTGGCAGAGCCTGCTATCTTCTACCAGCTTAATTTTCATATAGCACTTACTACCCTGTTTACCTTGTGGATTAGACAGCTTTGTTCTGGCTCGATTAACATGAGTCATGGGACTAGCAGAAGACGGAGCTAGTATCCCATTTGAAATGGTGCTCATCATTGCCAAGGTCACCTAAAGGATATGGAAACTACCAGGCGGTGTATTGTGGAGAAAGAACTGTTCTCTTTCAACCGGTCTGCTCTAGATATGTGCAGTGCAGAGACGGCCTCTGGAGCTTCCTTTTGGGGCAACAGCAGCTGATAAATGGTCACATTGCAAGCACAATATAGAGCCAGAAAGTCCAGCCAGTGGCAGGCAAAAGCCAGATCTGGGTAGTAAAGAGCAGCACCACAGCAACAGCCTGGAGTACAGGTGCCAAAGAAAAGGTGGTCCCCATGTCACCCGGCGCCGTAAACAAAAAACACAGTTTTCTTCGGTCATCGGATGCAGAAGGTGCCCCCCCCCCCCCCCCCGCCCAACGAAAAAAAAGCAAACAGCCAAAGAGGTGCAAGGAGCCAAAGTCAACCCATGTCACGTATGAGGTAGTCGGAAATGTTAAGAACAGGTTTAGTGCGGCAGGCTATATAGGACTAGCTGCAGAGGTGGCCGGGCAGGAGAGGAAAAGAGCCAACATTCATCACAGGCTTTTCCACATGCATCTTGCAAGCACTATACTCAATATTAAGACAGATGTTGATTTCAGCAATTAAATTGGAGTCTAGGCTTAATTTTATTAGGTTTTTGTTTTCTGCTTGCAATTCAGATGAATGCTTGCAACTAAATGAAAGAGTTTGTCCGAGGGGAACTTAATGTCCTCAAAAATCAGAGTTAATACTAAATCCATGAAAAAGCCATCGACAAGCAACCTCTTTCAGAATACTTTGTGAGTAAAGCACTAAAGTAAGACTGACTGGAAAAATTCTCATGGTTTGACAACAATAAATCGAAGACCTTCGAGAGTTGAGATTTAACATTATTATTCTGTGCTACAGCTCCATCAAAGGTTCTCTACTTACAGGATGCGTTATTGTGTTGTAATTACTTTCATATAGCACTTACCGCCCCAGACGAGGTGTTGATGCCCTTCACGATGGACAGCAAGCTACTCTGTATCCCAAAGTTAGAGATTAATCCAGTGGTTCATTGCTGTTGTGAATTTGTTGGCTAGTAGTTTAGGCTTGAGGAAACAGGAGCATTTTCTCAAGTTTCTAGTGGTGGTTTAAGTTAATGGGGGTAAGTGTAATTATTACAGTAACTTCATACAAGTGGAAACAAGTAGGATAAGTAAACAAGGCAGAGGAGCCTAGATATTATGGGATTGAAGGAGAGGTTACACAGAAGGAAAATTGTGATTTGAGGGCGTGGGATAAGTGGATAGGTTGGAAATCATTAACTCTCCTTCTGAGTAACCATTCCTGCATTTCACAACTTTTTTCAAAGGCGGTAATATGGTTAGTTTACTGAAGTATAGTAGACAGTATGGCAGAAGGTATGTGATAGCACAGTACCCGAGTACACTCAGAGGTACGAAAGAAAGCGGGAGAATAAGGAGAGCATCATTCAAATAAAAAGGTAGGAGACAGAATAATACCTAATCATAAATAAGGTTAATTTTAATGCTGGGTTTTGGGAATATTAAAATAGGATGCAACCTGTGGACGTATAAACAGTAGAAAAGAATGGATGAAAGTGACTTTCCTGCAGGCAGGTGGTATAAATTGTGTGTTGTATGTAGTAACATTTTTCTATTCATAGCGTTGATACAGTCTGTCCATTTTTACTTAGTGATTCAATCATTATTGAAATTGTTTGACTTGGTTCTTGATTTTGTAAACATAGGGAGCGGAGTAATGTGGTATGTGCAGACAGCCGGTCGTTTAGGTTTGTCTGGTGAGATTTGGAGGAGGCGCCAATCCCCGGAGTTTGTATTGATCGGTCTGTTATGCGTTTGCTTGAGGCAGTCAATCTTCATACCGATTTTAAAAAAAATACAGTTTCGAAGCCTGTCCAGGTCACCCATAAAAGAAAGGTATGAAATATACTGAATATATTGTGTGCGAAGATTTAAAAAAAGCCATTAGTAAGTAGTATGAAAGGTTATACACTGCATCCTTGGAAGGTGTGTTTTTAATCTTTATTAGAATCATGTCTTCTGTGAATCCTGGGCATTATGCCAGAATTAGAGCTGACCAGATCTGTGTTCAAGATCAGTGTGCTACAGAAAATGTAGCACGGATCTACATTGAGAGTTGCATAAAGTAAACATATAACCTCATTCATTTCACCTTTCTGTCCAATCCTGCCGTTCCCTCTACAGTCATTTACCAGCACACATTCAAAGGTGCAATCATCTGTGATGGAATTGTATGCAGGGTGCCAGAACATAACACCTGGAGTCCAGCCACATGCGTCAGTATACTTGCTTTTATGTCCGATTTTCACTAGAATGTCCCTGTTAAGACACCAAAATATTTCTTAGTTTGGTCATTTTCCTTTTTCAGGTTAGTGTGACCATTTTCTCTGCAGGTGATGTGTTGTAGATTTTCACTTAGACTTGTCACACCTACTGTCACTGCCATAATGTGTCTTCTTGTCCAAGCGAAAGCAAAACTGCACTTGGAGTTGCCAACAATGGTTGGCAAAGAATACTGAATTTATCAAGATACTGAGCTCTGAGTGAATTCGGCACATTTCTTATGTGAATATTACAGCAACAACTTAATGTTGACAGAGAAAAACATCAAGAACTAGTCACACAAGAGATTAATAGTACTTGTCTGCTTTGTAGGCCTAAGAAGCTGATGTCACAGTTATTGCAACAGCCATATAATGCAGGCTGGCATAAAGCAATGAAATATGAGACCGAACCAAATTAAACAAAACCGAAAAGCAGAGTGCATGTGTCTAGAACTACCCAAGACATGCAGAAGAAAAAAAAACTAAAAGGTGAAGGACCAACTTCTTTTTGATAATCTTCTAGACTGTTGGCTCTTCATCGAAGGCTGTAAGGACCAGGGACAAAAAGCAGGAGTTTAAAGGGCATTAATGAGTGGGAAAGACTATTATAAAAGGGTGCCAGATATGCAGAGAAGGTCCCTAGTCCTCATGTTTAGTAGCTCCAATGCGGGCGCTAATCAGATTCAGTATGAAAGTACCAACATAAAATCCTAACCATGTGTTGATAATGATACAGCCAAAAACCAGGAAGAAAGGGCACAAACGCACTGAAAGCCTTGTAATGCAAATCCAGTACAGATAGGGTGCTCTGATTTCCAAACAGCGAGTAGCCGTCCCAGGGTCACTGTTGATATGAAAGAGTGTGAGCCGTCATAGATGAGTGTGCCAAAGTTTATTGTAAACTAATTATTGCACATGTTCAGGTCAGAACTCAAATTACTACAATATCCTTACGCATAAAGACTGCCAAGTTAATACAGAGTGTGGGACATTTGCCATGCCTCCTGCCGTTATTGGTAGGACGTTTTGTTTCAATCCGAGAATCTGTAATCAAGACACCCAGATTTACACTCTACTTCAGAGAAAAAATTCAGTACCTTTACAACTCACCCGGACTTGAATGTGCGTCTCAGGTATGCTTTCATATACCCGAAGTAGTGAATGACCCACCAATATGTAGGAAAAGGAGCGAAACACACAGGCTCACGAGTCATTGGTTAAGCACATGCTTTTCCTAATGTTTTCCACATTTTATGATGCCTGCACACAAAGTAGATCACAAAGCACAATACGAGGATCAATTAAAGACCACGATGTTCTGAAGAATGAGCCTCAATGCTGGGTTTGGTCAAACCTCGACTGACAGTGAGAACTCATGGTTTCAGCTTCTATATTGAGGTATGTATGGGTCAAAATAAAAAGTACTGTTACTCACATAACGGCACTGCGACATAATAGAAGGTGTAAAGGTTCACGAATGACCACATCACTGCCCTTCCTCTCTTCAGAAGCACCTTAAGAACTGATGGAGGCCCCACTACTGAAAAACCGCTTTGTCACATAAGCAAGCACTTCACCAGGTTCATCCCGTTTTGGGACAGTCTCTGTTAAAAGGGTCACCAGCGAGTTATATAGTCGAGTCGAGACCAACTTTTAGCCAGCAGGAAAATTCTAGAATAGAAAAATAAATCTTGATTGGTGCTACTGAAGCACCCCTGGGGCAGACAGAAAAATCTGCACAGTAAAAACATTACAAACATGTGGTCGGGATACTACACTAGGGTGCTATTCGAGAATACAAAAAAATGGCAAAACTAGACAGAGGAATAAGCAAGGGGGTCTGCAGTTTTGCAAGGAATTCCGGAGACGAATTTAACCGGTTTGAACACATTTGGCAACCTAGTGCCTAGGCTGTCAGTCCGGTAACTGAGTATGATAATCTGTTGACAAGCCTCCTCAGCTCTCTATAGGCCACTTTTCCGAACAAACATCAAACAATGTGCAGCGAAGAATGCTGGGACTGCCACCGTGACAGGTGTTTTATAAAATGATGTCCTTTCTTCGAAGAACTGACCTTAGCGAACCTGCTCTGAAACAATATATGCATTCTTACAACAAACATATCACCCTTTCAGATCACAAATGTGTGCGAGCGATACTGCAATTTAAATAAACACCACATGCTCTTCCTTGTACGCAGTGTGGTGTGTGGTGCCAGGAATCCGCCGTATGCTGTCAAGCGGTGAAGAGGAGGTCACGGAGGAAGGAAAGCGAACCAACAAGAGAAGCTGTCACATCGCAGTCAAATATTTCAGCAAGCCCCGCCTTCTTGACGTCCTGACCCCGACGGGCGGGTCCCTCGCGCCGAGCGCAGGTGTTTTGGCATTTTTATGTTGACAAATGCCTGGCTCTGGTGACCCCTCGCTCGCTGGAACCAAGATGTCGGAGCCCAGCAGAGGGGAGGCCGTCGCAGATTCAATTTCCACTTGCTGTCCAAACTGAAATTCAATTCACATCTGAACACAAGCTATTGTGAGCTTCAAAAAAGACGAAAGACTTGCCACAAAAAAAGGGAAGGGCAGAGATACTGGTAAATTTTCTTGTTTTCGACGAATACATTTTGCAAGGATGTAAATAGTTGGACGTCCAATTGTTTGCTGACAGTTGCCCGTTAAGTTTTCCACTTTATCTCCCACATAATTGCATAGTCAAATAGCCCGGTCCTCCTTGGAAAAGTTCATAACTCGGATTTAGGAAGTGGCTTTTCCTCATTCCACCAAAAATGCGACAGAAAATGCCAAATGTGCAACAGGATGTGTCTCAGCAAGGAAACAGTACATTTTAATACAGATTCACTTGTTTGGTGGTCGGTGCTTTGCCAATCAGTGTTTCTATTCTGCTTCACCACGACCAGCTGACACCATTGCTGCTCCACTTAACAATCAGTTGCAATGCAATAGGTCTCGCATTTGAGAAAGTTTAAACTATTGAAGTTCAGAAACAATTTTTCTTTGTTAAAGCGCCCCATGCCGTGCTTTCATTTTAATGACGGCAGCCCCCCTTTGTTTAGACATGGCTTGCTGTAACCTGAATACGGCGAGAAGCGTTTAAAGGAAAGGGCGCAGCCACTATTAAAGTGAAAGCATGGTATGGGGCAGTAAAGTTAAAGTGGACCGTGCTGACAACTACAATAAATAAAGAAGTGCAGCCACAATACCTAAAGCGGACCGTGCAGCCAAAGTAAATAAATAAAGTAGCGCGGTCGCTATAGTTAAAACGGACCACCATTACTAATTAAACTATAAAAGCGGGAGGTCTACTGCGTTGTAGGAAGGCACGTTGTGGATGGAATAGAGAAAAAGCATTAAAGAAAATAGTGCTCACAAACTAAAGCCAACCCTGAATCCAAACTTTCACTGAATTCCAAATCACATGGATTCACCTTGAACCCAAATCTCACACTCAAGAAACGCACTGGCCAAAAAAGACCCAGCAAGATTCCAGCTCCCGCTTCTAAAGGAAAAGTCCACCAAGTGACTTTTGAATTGCTGATCAAGTCCTAGTACTCTCACATCTGTATGGTGGGAAAGTCCTACTCCCTGATGGCATTCCACTGGCTCCCCTTGTCGACATGTGCCTTCTTCAAAATCATCTACATTATTAGGTTTCGAAACCTGGCGAGGGGCGAAGCCCCTCCCAGATCGAAATCTATTGTTTTCAATAGTGAGGTTAGGACAGCCTCTGTTTCCAATTGGCTAGCTCCATAAATGGAGACTAGCCATTGGGAGACAGAGGCTGTCAATCGCGCTTTCTCACGAAAACGCGATTCGGGGGTGTTTCTGGTGCTTTTTTTAAGCCCCGCCCCTTTGTCCCGGGCCGCGCTGCGATTGGCTGCCGGCCCGGGACACCCCCGTGACGTCATTCCCGGGCCGCGCTGTGATTGGCTGCCGGCCGGGAAACCCCCGTGACGTCAGCCAATCACTGCGCGGCCCGGGACCTGACTTGTTTTTGTTTGCGTTAAATTCATTTATGACTTGCTCGCAGAACCGTGTGTGTGTTTGAGAAAATTCTGGAGTACTGTTAGATCAATCGAGACAGAGATTTATGAAAAGTGAAAGCTTGAGCACTGAAGTAAGAACTGTGTAGAAATTGTGTCCTCGATATAGAAATGGTTTATTCCTATTCCTCGACCTTTTCTAAAGTTCACACATCGACCTTTCCAAATAGCACTGCACTCTATAGAGATTCGTGTACCTTTAGGCTGGCAGTGGATTTGTGATACTTACTTACTCCCTGTTTGGGTGCAGGCTTGCGGGAGCTCTCTCTCAACACGTAGCCGTACCTGGTGTGAAACCTTGTACTACCCCGCCGGTCCGCGGGAGGGCACTGCAGCGGTCCTGTCTGTCGGGCCGTCCTTTCTCTCCACATGTTTTGTCTGTGCCCGGTCAGACTCCTGGTGTTCATGCAGCAGCCGCCGCTGTCAGTGTGCCTAGCTCTAGCAAGAGGAGCGGCCGCGGCCTCTCCGGTCCTCGGAACCGGCGGCAGCGGTCAGAAGAGCCCGTGATGGCGGAGGCCGGGGGCGGGAAGGAGGAAGGGGCCGGAGTTGATTTGGGAGGCGAAGGAACTGGGAGCACCGATAATTCAGAGCTCGAGTCCCAGGTCCCCGGCTGGAGCCAGAGCCAGTTTCGACCTTACCCGTTCCAGACCCGGCCCATTCCGAGGCTGCGGCACGGAGACCCGCTGGCCGAGAGCCTCATCGACTGCGAGGTGAGAGCATGGCACAGCGGGCCTGGAAGGGGTCTGGACATGGAAGTGTAGGGAGAAAAAGAAGATTCGACAGTCAGGACGGGAGGAAATTCAGAGCTTGCCTTATGCTCCCGAGAGATGCACGAACATTGGAAGAGTGCTGGATAAAGTTACCTAGGCACTGTGGATTGGTGGTTAAGGCACACCGGTATAAAGTGCAGGGCCAGAGGTGGTGAGGGGAGACTGAGCTCGGCCAGCAAGGCAGTGCACCTGCTAAGGCAGGGGATCTTTACACTCTAGGTTGGGAGCAGGACTATGGTTCAGGTGCAAGAGAGGGTGCGGGCAGCAGGGCTGTGCAAGCCAAGACAGCTATGTGAGCGAGGGAGACACTAGGGAACCCATTGCTAATAGCTACAAGTAGCATGAAAGGGTGTGTATTTATTAAAACAACCCGCACATCAATATAATTTCTATCATATGCAGGAGCGGGAAGAGACCGCGCACAATCTCTTTCGATAGCTGGATAAGATTGTTCCTAAAATGTAGTAAATAATAATTTACAAGAAACTGGTCACATATATTGTCATGGTAATTCGTACAGGTTGAGAGCAAGAAGGCTATTACCAGGGCCACTGGAATAATGCAGCAAGGGAGGACCAAATTATGCCGCAGGGTTTACTAAATTATACTGCAAGAAAATGCAAAGTATGTGACCAATGAGGTACATTTTGTGATAGTTTCAGTTCATTATTATTGTTTTTTTTTTAAACATGTTAACACTGTACAAAAGTTTCACTTTATCAGTACTAGTTTACTACCAAAATACAGCAATATGCAAATGAAAGTTGAACAGTCAACCTTTTAAGGAGTGCCTTCCTCTGCACAGCAATAAGCATGCGTCACTGCATTTTTAGTAACATTTGGTACACTTGTGCGGCTACATTAATTAATCCTGCAGTTATCCTCCTCCTGGTGCTTGCGGATCCCCGAGACCTCAGGGGTCGACGTCGGATACCCGGGAGATCCTCCGATCTGAGTTTGGTGCATACAGCTGGTGAGGTGGAGGAGCTGTAGCCCTTCGTATATTTGCCGACTTATGCGCCTGCACTGACCCCCGGCGGAAGTGCCAGACCCTAGGCGTAGCGGACCACTACAGACCGAGGCCTGACGGGCCTCTGGACCCCCGGCGGCCGGAGGTGCGGAACCTTGCCTGGGACGGCGCTGTCGCTTTGGCTACCTCCGGTGAGTTCCTGCTTTGCCTGGGAGGCTGACTGAGCAGCTGAAGATCCTTGGAATACAGAGGGCGGCCGGACTTCCCCAGGGACGGTGATTCCCGCCGAGACGCTGCAGCCGCTCCGGTAGTCCATCGGGGCCGACGTGCGTTGGTTGGGGCTGCCGGGTCAGGCTGGGAAACGGTGCCTGCGGCGGGGCAATTCCCGAAAGTGCTTTGAGTGGGAAAAGCGGTGCCAAGCAGGTCGGGGAACTAGCGAGCGCCCGCCCGCCGCACCCTTACGCCGTGGTGGAGCGACTGCTGGCAGGTGCTGCGATCGGACGGCCATTCATGTCTTTGCACCCCGAGGGACTGGGCCCCGAATATTTCATTACTGCACCCAGACCCGGGTGGTTGTTTGGCCACTGCTGAACCTCGAACGCCCGCCATTTTGTACACTGGCAACATTCGGAGGCTTACCGCGTGAATTCCATACGGCTCCACAGCTGAGACCGGGGGGCTAAGCGGGTGCGTCGTCGCCACCTGGATATACCCGCGCTGGTTGGGCACCACACCGGTCAGTGCACATTGGACCTGCTCCGCCGCAGATCTCGTGGACTCGTCCTTGCCTCGAAGATGGGGAAAAATGAGGCTAGACAGGCCAAAATAAGCTTTGACAACAAGCGTCCGCCGAAACACACACCACCGGAGACGGACGGCGGCGAATCGTCGTCGCAGGGGACACCGCCGGACATCGACTTTGGGGCGCTCATTATGGAGGTGAGGTCCAGCTTGAGAAGCATTGACACTAAACTTGACGCCATGTCCTCACAGCTGGAGTCTGTGAAAACTAAGGTTGATGCCCACGACACCAGGCTGGATTGCCTAGAGAACAGGCAGACTGAATGCTGCGAATTCCAAACGCAAACCAAACAACATATCACGTCCCTGGAGCGGGAAATAGACAATTTGCGTGCCAAGACTGATGATTTGGAAGCGCGTTCCCGGAGATCTAATGTCCGAATAACGGGAATTCCGGAGACAACAAACACTGGCAAGATGGAGGCGTTTGTTACAGACTTATTGCACGAACTTTTCGACCCGAACCTGTCCCCAGTCTTTACGGTCGAAAGAGCACACAGGTCGCTTGGGAAAAGACCTCCGCCTGGTGCTACACCTCGTCCAATCCTTGCTAAATTGCTGAACTACCAGGACAGAGACCTCATATTGAGACTGGCGAGGGAGAAGGGCAAAATTACGCATCAGGGTAACAACATTTCCTTTTATCCGGACTTTACCCCCCTGGTACAGGCTGCCCGAAAGGAATTTTTGCCAGCTAAAAAAGTGCTGCTGCAGGCTGGTGTGCCATATTCTCTGTTATACCCTGCGAAACTGAAGGTGATGCATGACGACTCGGCACACTTCTTCACTGATGCGAAATCTGCACTCAAATTCGCCAAACATATCGGCGGTGCTGGAGCCAGACGGAAGTCGCCCAGACTGGATGACACTTCGGCGCCACTTAGTGATACTGATTAACAATGCTACTACTGAGAGCTTTGGGTTACTATAGCTCTGCCTCCTTCACGACTTACATGGATGTTTGAAGACTACGTGTGCCCACCGCTGTTGTACCCGGACTGAGCACATGTGCGGTGAGAAACTGGTACTTCCCCGGGTGCCCAGCTGAGTTTACTGGTAACCTTTTGACTATGTGTCTATTGCCAATGTTGGGTTAAGTCGGCCCTGGGATGGGGACGCCGCTGGGACCATGGAGATTTAAATTTGAATGTAGCCACCCCGCCGAAACGGGGGAGTAAGCTGGGCACACCACGCCCCATGGGGTGTCTCCCACTGTTCCTGCTGTTGGGTTTATTTCACGCCTTGCGTGCTTTTCTATGGGATATGTCACGACCTGATTGGGAGGTTGCTGAGGGTGGAGGGAGGAGGGGGGGTTTGTAAAGTTACTATGTTTGGTATTGATACGGTGCAATGTAATTTTCACTTTGTTTTTCTTTTTGCGCCGAGGATCGGTGATTACGACATGTGCAGGACTTTTTGGCTCTGGAGGGAGGCGACACCTGGGGATGGGACTGCATTTACATAACTTCAGATATGGGAGGAATTAAGTTATGGACCTGGAACATTAGAGGCCTTGGGGATTACAGGAAAGCCCGCTTGATGCACGGTGCACTGGCCAGGCATAACGTAGACATTTGCTTTTTGCAAGAGACTCATCTTAACACTACCCCTTCACCTAGATTGAGGAACTCCAGATGGTCACATGTGTATTCTGCCATCTATTCTAACTATGCGAGAGGGGTGGCTATACTCATACGCAGGGGGCTGGATTGGAGGGAACATGCTCAGGTGCAAGATGTAGATGGGAGATATGTTTTGTTACATGGTTCTTTGCAAGGGAGACCTATTGTGCTGGCAGCAATTTACGGTCCAAATGTGGATGATCCTGACTTCTTCAGGGGTGTCTGGGCGGACATTGCATTGCTGGACTGCCAATTGGTTGTGATAGGAGGGGACTTTAATGTTGTGCTTGATGATGACATGGATCGCAGAGGTGCGAGCAGACCAACGCATGCTAAAGCGCGCCAAGCAGTCCTTGATGTGATGGGTGAGGGGCTGCTTTCGGATGTGTGGAGAGTTAGACATCCAGGTGTTAAAATGGGGACTTGTTACACGTGCCACAAAGCAGCTTGGTCCAGGTTAGACTTCTGGCTGGTGTCACCTGAGGTTGCCACGTGGGTGACGGGAGTTGATATTCAAGCTAGATCACTGTCGGACCATGCCCCTTGTATGCTGGAGTTGCGCCTCCCAGACACTATCAGCAGAGCATTCACGTGGCGCCTTCCCCCGCATGCGCTCACAGACCCTGTATTTGTAGAGGAAATAAGGGCGGACATCATTAAATACTTTGCCGAGAATGCAGGGTCGGTCTCCTCTGTAGCCGTCGAATGGGACGCCTTTAAGGCTGTAATCAGAGGCCAGTGCATAGCGCGAAAGGCGGGAGTGTTGCGTGCCATTCGAGACACCCTAACCAAATTGGAGGGGGAGTTGAAGGAGCTAGATGCGGCCTTTAGCATGGACCCGACATTAGAGATTGCTGGAGTCCTAAAAACCAAGCTGCTTGCCTTTACGGAGGAAGCAGAGCGCGAAGTGCGATTTCTGGGGAGACATGCCGAAGCACGCAGATATGGGGAGGGAGACAGACCAAGCAGGACCCTCGCCAGATTGGTAGCTCCTCGTACACAGTCACACCACATCCACACCATTCGGGACAAGGAGGGGGCCCTGGCAGTTGGCCAGGAGGCTGTCTTAGGCGCATTCACTGATTTTTACGCATCCCTATACACTTCCAGACAACCCGCGATCCCACCCTCTTTGGAACACTTTCTTGATTCTATCGCCCTAGTCTGGTTTAATAACAACCACAGACAGTACATGGACTTACCTGTAACAGTCCAAGATATCGCTCAGGTGATCAAAAGCATGCCGGCCAATAAAGCCCCTGGCCCTGACGGTTTGACAACAACCTTCTATAAAACCTATGTGGAAGAGTTGGCGCCGAAACTACATTCTGTATTCGTTGAAGCCCTTGAATCTAACTCCCTGCCAGACTCCATGCGTGAAGCCTTAATAATAACACTCTTAAAACCTGACAAAGATGAGCTACTCCTTGACTCCTATAGACCCCTCTCCCTGATAAATGTAGATGCTAAAATTTACGCGAAGATAATAGCGGACAAACTACAGCCAATGTTGCCGATCATCGCACTTCCTGACCAGTCTGGGTTTATCCCTGGCCGTGCCACATCCCACAACCTCAGAACTATATTTTCTGTCCTCCATTACTTACACCCATCTGTGCAGGCTGCGGTGGTGTTCCTGGACGCCACCAAAGCATTTGACTCGTTGGAATGGCCTTATTTGTTTAAAATTTTGGAACGGATGGGGTTCAGTAGAAACTTCGTGACCCTGATCAAACTTCTGTACACTGAACCTAGAGCTAGGGTGAGTGTGAATGGCCTTGTGTCCGAGCCCTTTGCTATCTCTAGAGGGACCAGACAGGGGTGTCCACTGTCCCCACTCCTTTTTGCCATTGCAATGGAGCCGCTTGCGGCTCGGATCAGGCAACACCACACTGCGAGAGGCATTGGATTCAGCTCCCGCAGCTTGCTAATCTCGCTATACGCGGACGATGTCACCTTATACGTCATTAACCCCAAAGATAATTTGAGTCCGCTACTCCGAGAATTTGTGAGGTTTGAAGGCTTGGCGGGAGTGTCCATAAACTGGTCTAAATCTGTTGCCTTCCCTCTGACCGCTGAGACCAGTCGACCGGTGTCGGAATACCCCCTGAGGTGGGAGGCGGACGCTGTTAAATATCTGGGGATATGGATCAGCCGTGATGTACAAGAACTGTGGTCGCTTAACTTCGGCAGGGCGGTGGACTGGCTGGAGGGTAAAATCGAAGTTTGGAACAAACTACCTTTGTCCCTGGTTGCAAGAATTGCCTTAGCGAAAATGGTAATACTCACGAAATTTCTGTACCTGTTTGTGAATATTCCGCTGCCCATGACGGCGCACTTTCACGCACGTGTCCGCTCTTTGCTGTTAAAATTGGTGTGGGCCGGGGGACAGGCGAGGGTCTCCTGGGACCTGCTCACGCTCCCGCTCCGGCAGGGGGGCCTTGGGGCTCCAGACTTGAAACTCTACTCCCTTTGCGCGCAGGCGCAATTTCTGCACTTCTGGGCATTCCCTACCCCTTACCAGCCACATGCGGCAGTGGAGCTTGCCGCGGTTGCCCCGTTGCCACTGCGAGTGGCGCTATACGGGAAAGTCACGTGTCCTTCGAAGGAAGTTGACACTGTGGAGATGGTTCGTTGGACCTGGCGCGAGCTACAAAGACGAGCAGGTCTCTCCTTACTTTACGCGCCGGCCATCCCCCTGCGGGGTAACCCGATGCTTCCATGCTTGAGCGCCAGGGGGGATATACTCACGCTCCGTGGGAAGAACCTACTCACCTTTGCTGATATATATCCCGATGGCACCTTTGCGGAGTTGTGTGTGAGAGACGATGCCCAGCCTGAATCTTTTGCAGACACGCTGCTATACCATTCTCTCAGGGAATCTTGCAAAAAGATGGGGCCCCAATTCCCGGCGGAACCGCCGGCATTGGACGCCCTCCAAAACCTGCTTGCGCGACCCTCCCCCAAGAAACTGGTGTCGAGGTTATACAACTGCATGCAGGAGCAGGCCCCGCTCACGGTAGCCACGGCCAAGTTGGCTTGGGCTGCTGATCTGGAAGTCCCTTTCACGGATGAAACATGGGAGTACTGCTGTCAACAGCTCACGGAACTGTCTCCAAATTATCGGCTCCGACTCATCCACTTCAAATTCCTACACCGGTATTATCGTACGCCGATACTGCTACACCGCATGGGCATCCGCACGGATGCTTCCTGTTGGAAATGTGGAGGGGAGGATGCGTCCTTTCTCCATGTGGCATGGAGCTGCCCCAAGCTGGGGGAATACTGGTCAGCAGTATTCACGGCTATCAATCAAATCACACATAGAAATGATACGCCATCACCACTTCTGGGCTTGCTGGGTTATGTCAAAGAGACGGATCCCTGCGACAGGAAGTTACATGCCTTACTCCTCCTCTATGCCAAGCGGCAAATTTCACTACACTGGGGCAGAAGGGCTCTCCCCTCGTTCACGGGGTGGATTAAGGATGTGACATATGGACATGCGCAGCTGACACATTATTGGGAGACGATGCCAACCGCTTCCAGGCCTAATGATATCTGGGAACCATTCCTACAGTGGACTAGAGAGCGTGCGAGCTCGGCCGCCTCTGGACCATCGCCTGATGTGAGTGTGTCAGATGACATGGGTTGACTGTGTTGGTAACGAGTTCATGTGATTAATGCTCGGATGTCTCTAGCTGGAATAGGGCTGCCCCCGAACTGAGTTGCATTCTGAATTTGCCGCCCTATTGCTTTATCGACTGCTGCACTCCCTGGCCCCCTTAACCCTATTGAGATCACACGTCCAGACAGGTAGCCCCGATTGGCAGTACTCTTTTCCCCCCCCCCCCATTATTCCCCCCCCCCCCCCCCCCCTTCCCCCTCACCCTCCCTCCGTCTTTATGGAGCCAGTTTGGAGCCTGCCGCGTCCCCACTCCTCACTGATGCACATCTTTAATTGTTAACGATTCAGCGCAGAGATACGCAGCCCCGTGTATATATGGGATACTGTGTGGTTGATTACATGCACTTGCACCGTTGTTTGTTGTTCTCGTTTTCTTTCTGTTTGAAAGGAAAGGTTGGGTGGGGAAAAAAGCGCTGTTGGACGTACACTATCAATTGATAGCTGTAAAGGGCCGCCTCCGGCTGCCTCCTCTTGAACAACCTAGGTATTTCCTAGGACATTTGATGTTACACGGCGCTGGAAAATAATGTAAGATTACTTACCGTACAGCCATTGCACTGCTCACGCTCACATATCTCCTGCGATGTATATTTTTCTGTGACCGTTGAAACTGTCCGGATTATGCTGTGTCTCACTGCCTTAATGAACATTGAGCAAGGTGTATCATATAGCGGCCTGCCTCCGGGTTGTTGGCGTGACGCAGTGTAACCCTTTTACCTCTTTCTTGTACAATAAATATCTTACACCAAAAAAAAAAAAAAAAAAAAAAAAAAAAACATTTGGTACACTTGTGCTAGAAACACTTTTTTTGTTGAAATTAGCAAATTATGTAGCATTTGGCAAGTGCTGCTCATCCATATTATGTGAAAAATGCCATGGCCGCAGAATCGCATTATACCAGTGGTCCTGGCTATTTCTGACACACATCTGCCACATTAGAGGCTCTACATACTTTAAAAACCATCGCAAAGACGTGCCAGTGGGGTAATACACAGCCATGTTTTAACATTACCATGCTCTGTATTTTAGGTTCTCTTTGTTATTATGACTTGGGAGTGATAATCTGAACAAGGGTTTGCCCTGGGGTTGGTATACCTGGTTGGGTGATTATTTAATCTGACAGTTTTCCTCTAGCAGATTTACCTGGCAACATTCAGGGGAAAATAGCAGGTGCAGATTTTTGTGCAACTAATACATAGTCCTCAAGTTATATATCATTTCAGCGACCCAAATTTAGAATAGGATGTTTTAGCCGCACCTGATCATACATCATCCTGCAGCCTCGGTATTTACAGGGTGCTGCGGCTGGCACCCCCTTTAAGACTTGATCTGTATCAGGTTCTTAAGCGGGTTGTACATGTACGTTAGGAATAACTTTATTGCGAATGATACTACACGTTTTCTGCGTCCATTTGGTTTCCATCAGGTCTTTGCCGGCAGTAAACATTATTGGTTTTTACATGATAAAATACGGGAGTACTGGATCATTGGTCCAGTTACTCCAACATTATAACTCTGCAGCAGTGGGAGAGCAGTTAAGTAGTAGGATTACCACTCCTTTAATTATGTGTTGGAGTCTTGTTGGAGTCTATGGAAAATCTATGCCTTCTTTCTGTTACTAATAACTACTTAAACATTTATGGTCACACACAATTATATTGAATTAGTATACAGTTTGGTAGATAAAAATGTCCTGAAAGATTTCTAGTTGTAAAAATGTCTAATATGTCAGGCTAATTTTATATATTGAATGAACACTACAGCAATCTACCAGGTGTATGTGTATATGTATTGCTTGTATGTATGTGGGTGGCTACTTTCTTTGCTCTTGTTCGATGATATCCTTGTTATATTCATGAAGAAGGATCATATTATATTATTTTCAGCTCTTCGTATAATATCTGGGATTCTAATCTTGTATTTCAAGACGTTTTCTGTATGTGAAAGAAAGTCACTAACTTGCTGCAGTTCTGCCAGTTAAACATTTTCACTGAAAATGCTGACCTTGTCTTGAGCAATAGGTTACTTCTGCGCTTGCTCATTGAGGAAGAGGAATATTTTCACAAGTGTAAGATGTGAATGGGTTCAAAGAGTGGTTTGGTGATGAGGGCATGTGGTAGAGTATGGGTAAGAGTACAATTGGAGTCGGATTACAATGGAATAGGGCAGTGTGGGAGAACAAAGGAGCTAAGGAGTGGTGGGTTCTCCCTTTAAAATGCTTTGGAATTGAATGTTGATTTAGAAAAAATGTTTGGTTTGCCAGGTTATTTCAATTGGCCTGATTCAGCATTCTGCTGTTATTTGAATGCATTTGTAAAGTAGGTGTGCGGTTCGGTAAGGGAAATGGGACATTTAGAAAAGGAGACTTGAATTGAAATTAAACATTTGACCCAGGTGGCGAGAAATACTGCGGAACAGTACCTCTGCAAAAAACATTCTTATATGGAACTGGCAATCCCGCCTCAGGAAGAGTCCTTGTTATACATGATTCTTGTGCTAGCAAGAGAAAACACACTAAAACGCTTTCCCCCTCACAATCCGATTTTTGTTGTTGATGAATAACTGATTCATTTCTCCAGTTTGCTTCAACTTGTGGCATGGCACTTGGGTGAGCAAAGCATTATCAGTGTTTTTTTTTTCTTTCGATAGCTTATGGTTGGCGAAAATCAACCATGAATTCCATAATCTCTCTGCAGGTGGCATTTGTGTAATGAAAGCACATCGTTCTTTGTTTACTAGGTAGTCGCCATCCATTCTGCAGCTGCATTCGTTTCCCATCACCTCGGAAGTAACTTTTTTAGGTTTCGGCTACCGTCCCACTGCGTAAGCAGTGGGCGGAGCCGAAATCTTTTGTTAGTAGTATGGGGGCCTGAACACGCCCCTCTTCACCATTGGCTGGCCTCGTAAATGCTGGCCAGCCATTGGAGGAGAGGAGCGTCACTCAGTTCAGGGCCCGCCTTGACGCGATTCAGGGGCGTTTCTGGCTCTTTTTTTAAGTCCCGCCCTCTCCTCTTCCCATTGGCTGGAATTTTACCTTCCAGCCAATGGGAAGGGGAGAGCACGCCCCCGAATCCCTACAGGACGCTGTGCTTTCCGAGCAGCGTCTACTGGGGCCATGAGGTAAGCCTCTGCCCCCCTGTTTGTGCCGTTGTTTCTTGTTTCCCCTTTTTTGTGGAGGAAAAAGGAAGTGGCAGTGCTCGGCTGCGAACTGCAGCAAGACTCTGAGACCGCAGCCCGTGCGCCTCGAGCGGCCGCCGGAGAGGTACGAGCTCGCGAGGCTTCCAAAACCGAGGCCCCCGTGACGCTGTTCGACCTGATCCCCTCATATTCTCGTGTCACCCCCGGAAATAGTACTCTCTCGGGTTCACCGACCGTTATTTGTTTATTCCACTCTCTGAACTGTGGAGCTCTCGGGGTGAATGCTCCTGCGTGAGGTTCCGTCTCATTAAATGACTTTGCGGGTTCATGTGCCTGCCACAGATATCTGTGTAGCCCTTGCCTTGTATTCCGGTGCAAACGGATTGGCTCAGCGGCGTTATTATGCCTTTGTTGCTGCGAGCACTATTTTACCAGGAGCCTACAACTTCCAGTCCTGGTGAGGTAGCTCAGGTGGCTAACGCGCGTTACGCACTGATCTGTGTGAACTGGAGGTAGGTTATAGTATCGTTTGGATAGATATCTCATATGATTAGTTTGTCCTCTGTCGATATTTGGATTTGGGTCTGTCGATTTTGCAGCTGGGGATCCGGGTTCTAATCTCGTTGTCCGATCAACAGCCTGTGAAATTGGAAAATCACTTTATCGCCCGGTGCCTCCCCCCTCCCCCAAATGAATGTGTCCTTCTGTAACGTACCGGTGCTCATGTAAGGCGCTCCAAAACCTTCGACTCGAGTTCTCGCTACTTAAAACTCCCCAAAAACAGAGATCGCTTTGGAGGGTTAGCTGGTCCGTAGCAACTAATTGTGGGGGACCTGCCTGTTAGTCTTGGTATTCCCATCATCAAAATTCAAGGGGTTTCTGCCACTACTACATCATTTTTGTGGTACGGTTGTTGCGATAGTGAAATGGGTGCACGTCTTTACTTGTAATTTGCTCCTCATGTATCAGTACTGTTCCTATAGTGAAGCGCTCCGACACCTTCGGGTAAAGTCCGCGCTATATAAAAACTCATAAAATAAATAAATAAAAAAGTCAAACACGAAAGAGGTGGTAGACTAGTGTTTCTTTGTCTGCCTTTAACTTTCTGGTCCCCTCCCCCAGGCTCCCCTGCACCCCGCCTTCCTTGCTATCCAGCACCTGGTTGGAATTATATGGTGGTGTGATAGCTGAACCAGCCAGAGGCCCAACGTTGGGGAATTGGCTCAGCTTTCTTATTTCAACGATTTTCTTTTTCACGAAGAGTCACTAAGTCAGCAACGTTCCATCTTTTTTTATTATTTGAAGATCACAAATTATTTTTATGAATATTAGACGCGAGGTTGTGTCGATAAAAGAAGCCCAGCGCATTTGGTGGCTTTGTAGAATGTAAAATCGACAAGCTCTGCTTATTGGCTAAAGAAATAGGTCTCGTACTTTGTTAAAGTTATTGAGGGGTGAAGTTATAAACATGGAGCGGTCTAACAGCGTGCGTCACTAAGATAATACAATTTTTCGCAATAGAGCAGCCCCAAGCAGCAGAAAAAGAACCGAGTTAGGGAGGGCAGTGCTAGGATTCGAATAAACGCCACTTGGCACCCCAGGGGTGTGATTTATTTTTTTTTTTAATTCCTTCGTGTAATGCTTCTGAAATGGACATCACTTGTCCCAATTGGTGCCATGCAGTGATGTGACGAATTATGGGAGCCTCTCTGATTATGCCGATATTATATAAACGTTTGGATTGTCGCAGATCTCAGATTTTCACACATTATTGCAACTCTACATACTGTAGCTAAAAGAAGGCTTGAAAGCGTAGTAGTGGTGTTCGAATGACCTTTGAGTTTGTGCACACCCACTAACTTATATGTTGAACAGTATTCACCGTGTCCTCTCCACTCTCTTCACACACTAAAACAAGCATTTACAATGCAACGGTTTCGCCTTTGGAAAAGTTAGAGCTATTGGCAATGTAAATGACAATGCCATGTATTTATCTGTTTTCAAAACCAACACATAAATACAAATTTTGTCATTTACAATGCCAATAGCTCAAACTTTTCCAAAGACGAAACCGTTGCATTGTAAATGCTTGTTTATAAAGACATCATAGTCAGCTCCACCCCACTTAACCTCCTTTGGGTTTTCGCACACCTGCAGCCAGGCCATTATCAGACTTGAGACTAAGAAGCACCAAAAAGGTAAGAAAAATAAGGCAGCAGACCTTCGTCATCTACGCACCAAGGTTCTGGAACAAGTCCCTATCCATAAGGACCACCACAAAGATACTCCAATTTAGAAAAAACTTGAAGAAATGCCTCTTTAAAGAATACTACATCGACAATGTTGAAACAAACCAAAAACCACTTGCCTCTAGAGTCATTCATTGATGGTTTGCTTGTCTTTGTCCCTGTACAGAGCTCTGCAGCCTTTTTGGCTAGTGCATACATACATATATTTCAGGTTAAAACACGAGGATGTACTCTAAAATTCTTTACAAATTCAACTAAAATTACATAGGATGGTGTACAATAGACATCCAATGACGTGTGTGTGTATATATATATATATATATATATATATATACACACATACATACACATACACATACACACACACATACATAAATATCGCACCGAGTAACTTTAAGGGAAGGTGGTATTAATTCCCAATGAACCTCAAGCACAAACGAAACCCATGAGCGATAAGATGAAAAACAGAGGCACATCACCTATAAGCAAAAGCGTACTAGTTTCTCAAATTTTGGAAGCACAAACTTCCAGTCTGAGATACGTCATCTGTCTCCGGATTACTTGTCACTGTAAACAATAAAGTAGACAGAAAGACTAATAGTCAACATATCACCTTAATACATGTGTACAGTTAATACTGGAGAAATAAATGTCAAGATAAATCCTAAAATTTACAAAGGGCACGTCTTGTAGAAGAAGACTGTATATTGTGCAAGATCTACTGTTACAAAAGCTTCAAACAAACGGCACACCCTCACTCTCAGGAAATTCTACTGTATTAATCTCCTGATACCACAAGTTGATTTAGCGTTTTAGATCCAGCCCTTTTATTCAGTATACTTGCTCGTGTAAATATTGCAACAGCTTAAACTTCAAAACTGTAGCAGAATCACAATTGATGTTGGCAAGGGTCCAAATTCACAAGCTCATGCATTGCTCCAGGTAGGTAAGCCACAGATCCAGAGGTCCAGTTGAGCTCACTAAAAAGGAGTATGGACCATGTCATGCCATAGTAATTGTGGTGGTCAGATACTGAAGTGAAAAGTAAGCCAATGTAGAGTCAAAAGCGATCAGCACAAGAGAAGAGACAGCACCAACAAAAGAGTCATGGGAGCCATGAATAGCAGCGAAAAGAAGGGCATTTTGAAAATGCAAGTGTGGCCTTGAGGCTGTCCAAGCAAGCTTGTAGAACCTGCATGCTTTAGCTCAATGACTAAAAGCCGTCACTGCTCATACTTCAGGGCCACTCCATACAAATGCGGGAAGACACAATGTACTCTCAATTTTCTGTGCTGTTCGTCAATTTATGATGACTTCATGCTGGCTTGTTTGATTTGATCATCAGCAGGGCTCCAAACAATAAATATCGCTCTAGTTCAACAATGCATATGACCATAAATATTCAGTACCACAACAAATCCATAAAAAAAAAAAACAAGCATTTATTTTATGAAGATTTGAGGGTGCAACGACGCGGAGCAGTTTTTTTTGCTTCTGTTAGCCTGCATTCATTTCTTCTGTAGCTCTAGCATCTCATTAGCTGCGCAGCACAGGGCCGAAGACAGAACAATAACATTTTTGCTTGAATGAAATGAAAGGGGTTTTGTAAAGCGCGACTGCTGCCAGAGGGCGTCCAAGCGCTAGGTAGAGGGAATAGTACTCTGAGGGACGGGGAGAGAGCCAGGGGGGGTGGGGGGGGGGGGGGAGTATTTAATTTATGAAAAGGAATGTTTTAAACTCTTTACGGAAGGACAAGAGGATGGGGTTGGACCTTAAGGGAAGGGGAAGGGAGTTCCATAGTTTAGCGGCATTGAGCGTGAAGGACCTGCCTCCTGCTCCGGACCTTTTGATTCTGGGAACTGCGACAAGGAATGCGTTCGTAGATCGGAGTAGCTTGCCGGGGCAGTAGGGGGTGAGAAGTGTGTGGTTGATCTCAGGGCTAGCTCTATGGAAGGCTTGATGCGATATGCACAGGGTTTTGAATTTTATTCTTTCCCTGACAGGGAGCCAGTGGAGTGACCTGATCCCTGACTTAGCTGATTCTCTGCGGGGGATCTGGAGTAACGTACGAGCTGCGCAATTCTGAGTACGCTGGAGTTTCTGCAGCACGTATTCAGGGGCTCCCAAGTAAAGGGCGTTGTTAAAGTCAAGTTGGGACTGGATGAGGCCCTGAATGACAACCTGCTTGGCTTCGAATGGCAGGATTGGAAGGATCTTTCTCAGCATCCGGATGATCCCGAAGCAGGTTGCTGCTGTTTTCGTTGCCTGAGTGTTAAAAGTGAGGGTTTTGTCCAGCCAAACTCCCAGACTTTTGATGTCCTCCTTCGGGGTTGGGGGTGGGCCTAAACTGGAGGGCCATAGTTGGTCGGTGGGAGTGCGGGGGCCGAGGAACATGATCTCGGTTTTGTCGTTGTTGAGTTTTAGTGAGGATGCTGTCATCCATCTCCTGACATCCTCCATGCAGGCTGCCAGGTTGGATTGGGGGAGCCCGCTGTTCTTCTGTGCCAAGGAGACCACCAGCTGTGTGTCGTCCGCATACAAGATGATCTTGATGCCATATTGGCAGACGACCTCAGCCAGCGGTCTCATGTACACATTGAACAGCGTAGGGCTCAGGGAGGAACCCTGGGGTACCCCGCAGTTTAGAGGTCTGCTAGTGGAACAGGAGTCACCGTCGAAGAACTGAAAGGTCCTTCCGCTCAAAAAGGATCCCAACCAGTCAAGAGCGTCTCCGGAGACTCCCAGATCGGATAGTCGACACAGCAGGGTTTTGTGGCACACCGTGTCAAACGCGGCGCTCAGGTCGAGGAGCTAGAATGGGTGGGAAATCTTTTTAGAGTCATGACCGCTAGGATATGGAACCAGCTGCCAGAAAAACTGCGTCTGAAACCCTCTGAGTCTAACTTTCGAAGAGACCTGAAAACAGTTCTCTTCCCCAAAGATTAAGACCGGATCAAGGACTCTGCAAGCAATCATGCCATGGACTCTTGGAAACAACTGTAGCGATCAGCGCAGGGACACACTTGCTAGTGTAACCATGCGCTTTACAAAACACAAATAAATAAATAAATAAATAAATAAAGGAGGACCACTGCCACTGACCCCCCTCGGTCCAAGATCCTCCTGGATTCTTCCGTCACGGCTAGAAGAGCCGTTTCCGTACCATGTTTAGGACGGAATCCTGTTTGGGTGGAGTCCAGTAGAAGATTCTCTTTGAGGAATTTAGTGAGGTGGAGATTAATATGCTTCTCCAGAATTTTGCTTGCCCAAGGCAACAGGGAGATTGGACGGTAGTTGTTAGGGTCCGTGGGATTGAGACTGGGCTTCTTAAGTAGTGCTTTCACCATTGCCTGTTTCCAAGTAGGGGGAACCACTCCTGTTTGCATGGAGCTATTGAGTAACTCCATGAGGGTGGGGAGGATGACTTGGTTGGCCATGTTCATCATGCAAGGGGATGCTGGGTCGCGGGGAGAGCCTGATTTTATCTGTTGTGCGAGGGATTTGAGTGATTCTAAGTCTAGTGGTGGGAATTCATTCAAGGACACTCGCGGAGGGTGTTCTATAGCGCTTGGAGGTTGGGGTTTAGTGGTGATAATCTCTTTGCTTCTAGTGTAAAACTTCCTCAAGGCCACAGTCTATCCCGAAATGTCTGCTCTGTGTCCTCAATACTTTTTCTCTTACTAGTTACGCTAATGTACTTGATCAATTGACACAGCACTTTTTTTGGAACTATAGATCGTGGTTGTGTGGGGATCTGTATAAAGAATTATACCGAGGTGTCCATTGTCTGAAAAGACAAACTTTTAAGGCCTTTCCAAGCTTCTGCTCCAAATCTTGGCAAAGGTATCAAATAGATGAGGTCTGTAGTAGACCTCAGCTGCTTCTCTGCCCTCCACTCTTGTTAGTTGAAATGTTGTGCTTGCCAACCAACTGCATTGCTTTCAACAGGATTATATTTTCCATTGTAAATCGGTGCCCAGCCAGTAATGTGGGCAATGTATAATCTCTTTTATGTAGCTGTGTAGTCAGTCATTCCCTTTTACGGAGCCGAGTAGTCAGTCTTGCTTCTGCATTGTGAATTACCTGCATTTGACCTACACTTAACTTGGGCAGCGAGATGAACACTGATTCCACAGTACAACCGTGACTAAACAAAGCCATTCAAATAAGGAATATGGAATGCAGCACAGACATAAGGAAGTATCCGCCTTAAAAGGCTCAATGAATAACTGATGTTCAATTATTAGCCCAAACGTTTTCAAATTTCAACTGAGAGACTGGGCGGCTATAAATTGGTGTTCTAAAACAGTGACCACATGTTTGCTAGAAGAAGCACCTTTTCACTAGGTTTCCGTTTTCAAAAATATTTTTATAGCGACAATCACCAATAGTGAGGCAGGAATCCAGCATGAAGTTTCCAGGGTTGACGGCTTAACAAACCAAGGCGCTGTTATGTCAAACGACTAGTTTAGAGTCATCTGCATAACATATCAAATAAGTACCATGAACACAAAGAAAGCTTGGCAACATGCTCATACAGAAGTTGAAAACAAGTTGGGACAAAACTGAATGGTGTTGAATACCCCAGTTTTTTTTTATGTCTTTAATAACATTTTTAGACAATAAACACAAATAAAAAAAACACATTGCAGTGGCATACAGTAGCTAAATGTTCGATGTACAATGATGATTACAAATAGCACTTTATTTTGAGCATTCAATCACTGAACAGCGGGGATACAGAGAGAGGAGTGTCCGCACCTCAGGAATATCCAAACAGAAGTACTTTGTACAACTAGGGGGACAGTCCAAGAACAATGGTAAGAGGAGGGGGAAAAAGATATAGAAACACCTCCAGGTCCAACCATGGTAAAGCAGGGCGGAGTTTTAACATCTCAACTCCACCTCACTAACTCAAGTCCACATCATCCATAATCACTGCTCACTGTACACTTGGCTCGGGGGGGGGGGGGGGGGGGGGGGCTCAGACCTCCCACTGCGTCAGTTGGTCTACGATTCAGTCATGTGGAGGAGGAGGGGGGAATCTACGGAAACTCAGGGAATGTCCTTAGCGGAGTCATCTGCGCCCACTTCATTGTCAATTCCCACTCAGTCCACCATCTCGCAAGGTCTCTCTCCGCGTGGGTGTCTACGCGCACACCGTGGAGGCACACTTTTTCCGCGACTGCCCACTCCAGTACATCCATTTGCCATCTGTCATGGGTCAGGTGTTGCCCGCTCCCAAGGAATGGCTATATGGCATCTGGCTATCAACAGACCTGGGAAAGCAAATTTAGGATTCATTTTTCGGCAAGGCTCAGGAGGCAATGTTGGATTGCCTGGGCCAATCAGACCCCCGTTATCCGGGTCACTGATTCCGTGACTTGAGTCCAGTACAGCCATAAAACCCTGCAACTCCATGTAACATGGACAAAACTGGCAGGGGGAACACCATATCGCACAAAGTCGACTGTGCAGGTAGATCCTACTAGGTCACTGTGGGGGCAGATAGCCCTATGAAGGTAGCAGAACAGAGTTAGCTTGAACCTGGCATTACTTGCAGTCTCCCACACCGTGCCCTAGCTCTCTGCCACTCACGATTGGTCAATGGGGTATCCAGGTCCTCGTCCCACCAAAGCCGAGACTTCGTGATATCAATTTGCCTGTCCCCCTTGAGGGCTGAGCAGATTAGGGCGATAAGGCCCCCTATGTGAACCCACGCATAGAAGGACCCTCAACACTTGGCATTCCTCTGGCTCGTCAGGGTAGCTAGTCCATATGTTGTGGACCGTGCGTGATATGCACGCACTGCAGCAACTGTCCCACACCAACACCAAACAACTCACCCACTTCAGCTAATGTTACCAGTGCTCGGACAGTTGCCTGCTATCTAGGGCGCTACATTCATGGAGTTTCTCAGACGTAAAAAGGGCATGAGCCAACAAAGTGGGAGCATTTTCGCTTTTTGTGCCCATTTTAGGACATGTATCACAGACTTCTCTCAGGCCTGAGCTACCTGTGATACTATAAACTGTGTAGCAGTCGGAACTCTACGCCCACTCTTCAGGAGCTTTGGGGGATCAGTCGAAGATACCAATCCTGCTAGTAACTTCTTTTCCCAATTTAGGGCTGCCTCACACTAAAGTGCCGCATACTGAAGTATACCCCGCAAGTTGGAGATCATTTGGAGATCGGGTGGACCCAGATGCCCCTGCTCCAGATCCAATTTCTGGGTTTACTCTACTGCATTTATCGGCCCGACCAGAGACATCAGCGGTCCATTAAGTCGCCGAAACAGTGCCGTTTGTAAAGCACAAAAGGAGTTCTGCATAACTTATAGGCATTTTGGTAACAGAACCATTTTGTCCAAGGCCACCCGTCCAATACCCCAGTTGGTTGACCAATAATTGGGCATTAAAGATGGAAGGGCTTCTGTTCCCAATCTGGCAGAGAGGAAGACTTGACCTAATCAAAAACAGTTCACAAACTGGAACAGTTAGTGTTACTAGAGAACTATTTCACTGGTTTTGTAAGGACCAGGCAGTCCATGGTCAACATATATTTGTGGTGCTTTTAGATCACCAATCGGCAAAAAACTCAAATATGCAGCTCTACTGGCTAACACTCAAAGGTTGCTCAACTCACAGCCCTTCATATCTTACTCTTTTCCCAATTTACATCTATTTCTCAGAAATGCTTTAGCTAGCATTGGGCTGGGGTAAGGCCAAATATCCTAATCACAGCATACTTCTTACATTAATACTTGGCTCTATACATTGATACTTGGCTCTATAATGTTCACTCAACCCTACCTCTAGCGGTTAACTTAATAAAGCTGTGCTAATCTACTTGCCAGATCTGTTTCTTTATCCGTATCACTCCAAATTATGAACAGCTGAAGTCAATTCAAATTCCCTGATCAAAACGATTACATTAGTCCCTGCGATGTAGCTGGGAATGTATGGGTGCGAAGAATCTCGATGTGGTGCTGTGTCAACTATTGATGCCAGAAGCACATCAGTCATCTATAGTTATAGCATCTACGCTAGAATTTCTTATATTTACAGAGCATATTCAATTCATGATAACCGTCAGAACTAGTTGTGCTACCGCCACACCACCACCCAAGAGTAATTTTGAAACGGTAAGCAATTAAAAGGAGGAACTTGGCAACTCAGTAAGCCTGCAGTAGTTTCGGTTTCTTTGTCACCAAGGATTGCAGCCACATTAGTTACAAGGATAATCCAACTTCCCTTGAAAGCACACCGGGTAGACATTGTTAGCAAATGATGAGGGATTAAGTCAATACATTTCAGACAGAGCTAAAAACCAAGCAATAAATTAAATTATTAAGTGCTCAGTAAAGATAGGATAGAACCAGTGCTTAGTGAAGCCGAGTTGGACGGGACTCTAGAAGGCTGCGCTTAACAGCAAACAAAGCAGCACCGGCTCACAGGATATACCACACAACCCAACATTAAACATGAGCCGTGTCTTTGAGTATGTTATAGGAAGTCCTCTTCCTCTACATACAAACACACACCATATTTCGATACCCATCATCACCACCATTGCCGTACATACCACTGTTCCAATCCTACCTACAAATGGTCAATCCTATATGGCATGCTAAAGCAGAACCGTTTTACATGCACACCTTATATTATCTTAAGTGATATAGATGGCATAGTGTGGTACTGCAACACCATAACATACACCATACAAACACAAAAATAAATGCAGCATAAACTTAACACCGCCAGGCAAACAACATCACATCATAAGATCCTTACCAGAATTGAGAATGCATATACAGAAAACACAATTAATAGAATTAACAACAAAAAACAATAAAGCTCTTTGACACACCTACTCATACACACAAAACACCACAAAGATCTTCTGAGGTAAAACTCACTTCACTTTCACACTAATTTACAAATATTTTGGAATTTCGCAACAATTAAACAGTTCTCTACTAACCATGCACATTCCAGCAAATCTTCCTCAAGCTCAATAGATGACCTTTTAAGATGCTCTTGAAAGAGCGCCCAGATTAAGTAAACACAGACTCCCTATCAATGGCATTTGGAGCCATTCATACAATACATAAACAGATCAAGTTATGCAATTAAGCCCATAACAACTACAACCACTGCAGATCAATGAACCCGTAACATTCACTGCAACATAGCAGTCAGGAATTCTAAGGTTGTACAGTTTGACTGGGGACAATACCAAGGATCTCAATTAAAAAAGTTATGAAGGCGAACTCTGATTTTCACAGTCACTTGGTCATGAACAGGAATACTCTCCATGAAGGGAGTCTTGGAAAGCATACTTCTAAAGCTTCACCTGAAGCAATGGCTCACTGGAATACCCAAAATAAACTAATGTTACTATTTACAGTCTCCAAGCCACATGCTTTGTGATGCTGAAAGGGATAACTGGTTTTCCATGTCAGGTAAAGGACTCTGTATTTGTTGATAATTGGTTTACTGGCAGTCCGAATAGCTGACCTTATTTTTTCAGGGTTATACTGGACTGAATCGTACAAAAACAGGCTTAGAGCATTCTTGAAGACTATGGTAAAACAAAGAGTCCTACTAGAATGAGAGGGGGGCATCCTTCAAAATCTACAACTGAAGCTGTTGTGTCTCAGCTACAACTGTGGATATATTAAAGGTGTGTTTTAAAAAAAAAATCTTTTAACCCTTGGGTAGTAAGGGTGTTACATTTTGCCACCTACTGTGAGGTTGATCTTGGGTCTTCGCTTCAGGGGGTAGCTTGTAATATGCGGGTAGTATTGAGAATGGGATGGAATAACTAGCCAGATTTTGATAGATACGTAACAGAAATGTGTGACAGCACACACACGATTCAGTTCTGCCGAAACGCAGATCAGTGGAGGAGGAAAGTTGTGGACTTACTGCCTCTGTTAGTAGGATGATGTTCAGGAGATAGCTCACAAAACATTTTGGGAATATTAGACAAGTGTCAACAGGATACTAATAATTATTGCTCGCTATCACAAAGGAAAAGAGTCAAAGCTTGTGTCGGCAAAAATGTGGTCATGGGTAAAGATATACGCAGCTGGGAGAAAAGGAGGCAAAAAAGTGAAAATTGTATGAACATTTCTATATTTAAGTGGATATGGGAAAAAGTATTGTAGTTTTGCACATTTTTCTGTTTTACTGGGAATATCTATTTGAACTGATCGCAAGATTATGCACCTGTTGTGTGGAATTAGACTGTGGTATTTCTAGGAAATTCAAATAGAACGATTATTGAGAAAAAGTGGGAGGCCAAGCAAAGGCAGTTTCCATGGCAATGGCCTCTCTGAAAAGCTCATTAAAATTAAACTTAATTTTGAAAACACTGTTAAACAGTTGTCGCCGCTGCCCCGATTCCTTCCCTAATATCCACTTTCTTCCATACCTTTCCCACTCCCAGCCCCCTACACGCTTGGGGTCAATTAGAATGTGAGACAAATTTCAGCAACGTAACATAGTAAACCCTTTCAACAATAACATACGATCCAAAATATGGAACAAACACAGAGTTTCATTTAATAAAAGCATTTAACAAAGAAACAACTACAAATGCGACATCTTCGGAAAGCACAGCTCCATTTTTCCTAAGAAAGATGCAGACAACTCAGAACTACATGTTCCAGACTTACAAAGTCATTCCTATTGAAGTTTCTATTGTGTCCGATTTTGCACTTAATTAGTTCAATCTTTTGAAAGGATTAGCTCCTTTTCAGGAAAGCCAATGAGCAAACCCATAAAAACTGTATCACAAGTATGTAACAAAGACACCAATTCTGTACATACCTCACTTTTTTATGTTGCATGCATATCACATTAGAAATAATTAAATTATAATCAACCAGTTAAGCACTGGAATATGTTACTAAGCATGATCACAAATATTCCTCGTAAGGAAACCCAATAAACCATCTTGTTCATCACACTAAATCAAGGATAAGCAATCAAACAGTATCATAAGAATACAGCATGCTGAATAAATCAAGTACATTGGGGAATCTGATTTCTGAACTTGATGAGACCTGAAGGCCATATGTTGGAATCCTAGCAAGGCGAACTCAGTCATTCATCATTCTGAGATCAACACACTGAGCAACACTAAAATAGAAACAACATATTTATTATTTATACCACTCAAAAAGTAAAAAAACTGAAGTGTAGAGCAACACTAAAACAAGTTCTTTTTTCACAAAACACTGAAAACATACACCAACCCAAAAAAAAATGTAACACAAGTTAGTAGTTACAAATTGACCTCAGACAAGGATTCATACATTATTCAGCACTAAATCGATCAGTGCACATACACACCACACATAAGGAAAGGTCTTAGAAAGGTACACTATACTCTGAAACCGCATATCCTAAGTGAAGACAAGATGTTCACACATTGCTTAAGGACACCATTTTAGAGATCAAAATTCTTCACTGACATACCTGGAGTCTCAAACTTTGCCTAAACTGAGTGAATCTCTTGGATATGTGACATTTTGAATAATTCCACAGACAGTGGCATGTGTAATAATAAACAAGTTACTTACCTTTAGTAATGCATTATCTGGTAGAGATAAGATCTAGACGCACATTCCTTACACCTTTGAATTTCCCAGGTGTCACACCGGATCTGGAAGATTTTTGAACAAGCATTACCCCTGCCTACTGTTAGGTAACATCGATCAGTTTCATGTGGCATTGTCCACGCCAGCTGTATAGGCGCCTCCTCGGCGCGCTGACGTCAGTTACTTTTTACAACTTTCCATGCCAGGAGCATGGAGCCTTGAAGTGCACGGACACTGGTGTGTCCAAACTAGGTCCCTGAAAGGGATCAGCCGTGACTCTAGGAACTTACAGCAGAGCAGGGAGGATATGTGGGTGGCTAACGAATTCCAACTAGATCTGGTCTCTACCAGAAAATGCGTTACTGAAGTTAACTAACTTGATCTGATAGAGACATCCAACCGCAGATTCCGTACCTCTGAATAGATACACCAGCAATAAAAACGATCCCCAGTGGTGGGCTGAGGACAAATTCTAAACTACAAAGTCCTGCAGGACCGAACGGGAGAAATGGCCATCCCTGCGGATCTAACCAAGGCTTTCCCTACTGCAGAAGGAGACCAAGTGCCACTGATGGATGGAGATGCCATTTGTGAGACGTTAAGCATTGACAGCTGAGTTTGTCCGCTCTGGCGTTCATGGAACCTGCCAGATGTTTAACCACCAGGGATATCCCCTGCTGTTCCAACCATTTCCAAAGATACAGGGCCTCTTGGCAAAGAGTCCACAACCCCACCCCACCGTTTCTTGCAATACCACAATGGCGGTGGTGTTGTCTGTGAACACTCGTACCAACCATCCCTTGATGGAAGGTAGAAAGGCTTTCAATACCAGTCGGATCACTTGGAGCCCCAGCATGTTGATGTGGAGTTTGGATTCCAGAGACCAGAGTCCTCTGATTTCTACCTCTTCCAGATGGCCACCCATCCCAGAAGTGACACATCTGTCACCACTGTGAGATCTGGTTGGGGCAGGGGGAAGGGTCTCCCTTTGACCCAATTGCGTTCATCAGCCACCACTGCAGGTCTTTTGCAGTTCCTTTCTAGATCTGAATCATGTCCGAGAGATTCCCCTGGTGCTGCGCCCACTGGAACTTCGGGTCCCACTGCAGAGTCTGCATATGCATCAGTCATGTGTTACCAGTAGGATGCAGGAGGCCATGAGGCCCTGCAGCCTCAGAGTTATTCTCTCTGCAATCCAGGATAGAGGCTGAAACACTGGTGTCATATCCTGAATATCCTGGACTCACTGCTCGGGAGGATAAGCCCAAAACTGCACTGTATCCAGAACAGCTCAGATGAAAGGGAGGACCTGGCTAGGTAGTTTTGGCTGGACTATTCCTATTGGCGCAGGGTCAAGACCAATTTGCATATGGCTGGATTCAAATGTAAGTGGCATGGTGGGCAAAATAACGATATACTGGGAAACGTACCAAGTAAATACAAGTGGCTGAGACTAATTTAAGCATACCATCCATCATATTTTAAGATTTTTCATTCTTAAATGCGATTGATTGTGTCCGCAACTGATATTGATGTGTGCATATGCTCCAATTTTTTCTTCTTCACCGTGTGGATTCAGTTCTACTGTATTGGAAATAAAAAAAAAAAGCTTAAAAAATGATTTCAAAACAAATGTTTACGAACACACCCAACTCCAAATAAATGTGCTCACTAAAATCTTTGGCGAAAACTAAGATTTTGTGTCTGATATGTTATAATACGTATAAATGTAAAGGCATGCCATCAAACACAGCTCATGCATGCGCAGTAAAACTTTCTATTCTAGATATCCTTTACGTGTCCTTTTTTGTAAATCAAAGAAGGCAAAACTAAGGTCCCGATTTTATGAAAAAGCTGCCTTTACTTTGATCATCAGTAAAGTTAGCTGCAAATTAGTTCAACAGTTTTTTCAAGAATTGGTTGCATGACCGTAATGAAACGGTCATCGAGCACTTCGTATGCCATTATCTGATTTATGCTAGAGCTGTTAATGTGCTGCTGGTGTGGAATGGTAGACGCCTGGGCTACAGGTTTCATGTGTGAAACTGAGTCTCAAAACGAGGCAAGCCAGGGAACAAACGCCTTCTATGTAGCTCAACTCGAAACTTGTCACCGGAGCATCAAGCCAGCTGGCAAAGCATTTCGCCAAGTCGGTTTGAAAAGCTGAAAGACAGCCCGACTTTGAAGGATAGTGAAGCATAGATTTTTAGTTCATGGATTGTAAACGAATGTGTGATATTCCACCCTTTTGGTCTGCTCTTCAGAGCAACAATTTGTCCTAAATAGTATTTTCTAGAACTCCTCGGTTTTAACAAGTAGGGGAAGTTTTTCTCTGTAAATCGGACAAGTTTCTAGGGAAGAAATCAATCCCTCATTTATTTTAAGATCCAGAGATGAAAGGAGTCTAGGCTCCCAAGATCCTTCAATTTCGCCAGTTCTTCGCTCAGAGCATCTTCGGCTAAGTGGGCAAAGTCGCAGCATGGAGAGGGCTAGAGGAGATATTATTTTTATTTTTGTTCAAAGTATTTTTTTTTTGTTTGAGACAAGGAGGTACACACTCAGCTGGAAGAGCAAAATAGGCAACACCATTAAATATGGGATGCAATGACATAGCAATGCATGCCATATATCAGTTGATATACAGTGAATAACAATAACAATACATGCATAAAAAGACAACAGTATGGTCATGTCTGTAATATAGCTAATAAGGTATACAATCAAATAATACGGAGAGGAGTTATAGGCTAGATGAACCGCTTTCAGAGAAATTCATTTTTTACATTTATCACCTCGGTGTGAATTTGGATTAGGATCAGATATTGGCGTGGGGACACTTTGGGCATGTGTATGCCATGGGACACAGTCATGGCTTAGCAATATTGACAGATTGGAAGGAACCCATACCAACTTCAATCAGGTTTCCAAGCCAACTACTAGAAACTATGTGTTGATGGAGCAGAAAGAGGCACAATTAGAGGTCCAAGCTTCAGCTATATAGACTGTCACTGAGCCCAACAACGGCAGGGAGAACAAGGTAGTTGCCTTGGTTGTGTGCAGAAATGGAGTTGGCTTCAGACAAAGGCCAGTGTTGCCCTTCGATGATGTTGTAGCAGCAGTGTTCCTCCATTGGCAAGGAAATACTTTTCCCAAGCATCACTCTCAATTGATGGCATAAAATACAAACATATCTGAGGCCATTATTAGGGAAAATCCACTGAAAATGAAACAAGGAACAATTCAAGGTCACTTCCTTAGGGCAAAATAAATCAGCAGCATTACAGAGGGCATGGCTCTCTGAGATACTGTCAAAACATTGAGGAAGTAAGCAGATCTCACCAATTTAGACTGGATGTGGTGCAACAGTAGTAGTCTAGCCTCCAGCAAACACTGTAACCAGCTCAAGTGTACACTGGACTGGTTTCGCTTTTTGAAGTTTCTACCTTTTTTCATTTAAATGTCCTCTGAATAAATGCACTTTTTAATGTGGTGCTATCTATCCATTGTCTAAACAAGTTTTTTTAAATCTGACTTTATCAGTCCGGAAATTCCATCATTTTATTTCAACTGAATCTGGTCTGTAGTAACTTTGTAACTCTTGAACAATTCTTCATAAACAAAGTCATGGGTTCAACTCAACGCCACCCGAGGTGTTGAATCCTTATGGACAATAAGGCAGCATATGTTCCCATTTGCTGAACATTAGCTGAAGGGCAAAAACATTTTAGGGAACTCAATGACAGGGTACAACTTGACATTTTCAATCTTTCTTTACCGTATAACTACCAGTTATTTGTTTATGCACTTTATAAAACATACACGCAAAGATTTGTGGTTTGTCCCAGACAAACTATAAAAACACAGTAGACTTGCATCCTTACAGAGTAATTACCAGTGCTTCAAATTGATTTAAGCATTTCTGTCCACGGGGTGTTAGGAAGTCTAAATAGAAATACATGTACATTGCGAAACTACACAACTATCAATCTGCATCCACAGCATACACAATGCAAATAATGTAATGGAGCCAACATAAAACATGCTTCCAACGTCGTCCAAGTCGAAAGTGACACAAAATCGAATCAAAGCAATATCTGGATGGATGACTAATAGGAAACTAAATGAAGGAGTCTGTCTGAAAGCCATGAGCCTGGCAACTAGATAATGTAACCTTTTCCAGCAAGAGTCATAACCTTACGTTTCAGTGGATCAGATTAAACTGGAAAAAGACCCAATCACCTTTGGATAGCGTGTTTATATGCATGGGAATAAAACGTGTCAGAAACAAGGCGGAGCAATTCAATCTTGCCAAACTGGAGGCTCAACTCACCCACAGGCTCTTCAAAGAACTCTTAAACCTAATGCCTTACCGCATCAAACTAGAACCAACATTGCCACTCTAGAACAAGGCCTTCATAAGGATGCTTTAATGATCAGAGGTTAGCCTGAAAATTTAGAAGGGATTCTGTAAACGTGGGCCATGTCGAACACCCCTGCTTTGGACTGGTTTCCCCCAGGGCTTTGCAACATCACTGCTGCTGCTGAACATATTTTAACACAAAAACAACAATTGATGGACAGAATGCAGAACAATGTCATACATTCACCCCAATACAGAGATCTGGGCCTAAATCCATCGTTTTTTGCTCACCATGCCATTCCAGTTTGAACCCAGCCATATGCAAATCAGTCTTGACCCTGTGCCCATGGGAACAGTCCAGCCCGAACTGCCAAGCCAGGTCCTCCCTGGACTGGAAACAAGCATCCTAGGACCGGTTTCTGGATTTCAGCCCTCATCAGCCAGGATAGCTTGACTCCAGTGGCATGGAGAGCACAGGACCCACGTCTGGGCATACCCGTCCCACTCGGGGTGACAAATGCAAAAACAACACTTGATGGACAGAATGCAGAACAATGTAATAAATTCACCACAGTACAGAGATCTGGGCCTAAATCCATCGTTTTTTTTTGCTCGCCATGCCATTCCAGTTTGGACCCAGCCATATGCAAATCAGTCTTGACCCTGCGCCCAACGGATTTAACCCAGATCTCTTGACTGGGGGTGAATGTTTCGATTTGTTCTGCATTCCATCCATCAATTGTGTGTCTTTTGCTTTCTCGAACATATTTTAACAGCGGAGGCCCCGCCTTCTCCTACATCGCCACCAAGGCCTTTCCACCTTTGAAAAGCACCCTACCTGGCGAACTTCTGGAAAAAACTCAAGACCTGTCTTTTCGATGGAGACGTGACACCATCAGTGCCCGACACCCAGAGGGGTGCCAGTGCTGAGCCATACAAATGCTGATTGATTGAACAGTCTGCATGGGTACTTTTCGAGGTATGTACAGCAGACTATACTTAGAACTACTGTTGACTGTTGACTGTTCACCAACCAGGATGAATAGAGTGATCAAATACACACCACCACAGTTGCCACCAACAAGTTAATCAACAAGATGAAGCCATGTCTTCAAGTCCACCTCACACTTTCAAACAAAGTCGACTGATTTTCCTCCTCAGTGTCCACTATTCTGTCTGACTGAACTATATCACTGCTGTACAACCAGGCCACCTGAAACAAAATATCAGAACTAAGCCACCCAAAGCACTGAAACAATCTCGATCCCCATGATTCCAGGCTGTTGGCAACAAATGCTCCAATGAGCCATTGCCTTTTCTGACTTCCAATGATATAGAGAACCAGGCGCCCAATATAGATAATGTTCTTTAGAGACACCCATTGACTGGATAAAAACTGCCTGTAAGACAAAGTAACTATTAACAAACTTTTGAAACTGCTCTGACGGTCTGATATAATGACTTGGACCGCACAGAAAGTCACAACTCATCAGTAAGGACAGTGAATTGTACATATAAAGAGTGTGGCAAACAAACACACCACCCACTTGTCAAATCCAGTGAGCTCAGTACCATAAAAAGCAAGTACAAGTATCAATCTGGTGTTGGCTGCAGGCTTTTTGCTTTGCAGGTGATGGTTTCATTTAGGAGGTTATTTATTTGCATATTTGTAATACAAAAGTAATTTTAAAATGGCTGTGTTTACATGGACTTACACTGCTGGGCACTGGCACCCACCTTTGAATGATTCTAAGGCCCATTCCAAGATGGCCAGCAAGGTATATGCATGCACTGGTGGCTATATATATGAATGGTTTTTAAAACGATTTAAAGATAGGTGTCACATGCATTGCCTGTAATTTTACGGTTTGCTGCAAGCGGTGACAAGAGCATGGTAGCAGTGTCTGGATGCCCGCTGGACCTATGAAGGGTGTTAAACAAGGTTTAAAAAAAATAAGACAAATGTTTCATTTATTTATTTATTTTTTAAAGGGGACACATTGGGGTCCACCTATCCACAGCAATAGTGTGCTTGGGCAGAATGCAGTCACTTACACAGAAGTGAACCAATGGCTGAAGGAGGCACACGCACTGCCTCTAGCAGTATGCTTCGTGGGCGGAAGAAAAATTGACAAAAAATCCCCTGGTGGGCAGAGTGGTGGAGAAAGGGGGGTGGCCACAAAAAACCTCTCAGCAAACTCACTGTGTGGGGCTTGCTGGCGGAAACAGGGGGGTAGTTGGCTCCCAAGGATCCTCAATAGTTAAGGGGACTTCATCCCCCTATTAGTAGTATGCCATGAGGCGCGTTTGCAGAAAGGGGGTGTGGCTTCCTACCAGGTCTCAGCAATCCAGCTGTGTGGGCCTTACTGGAGGTAACAGGAGGGGTAGTTGGCCCCAAGGACGTCCTTAGGGGCCAACTACCCCCTCCTGTTACCTCCAGTAAGTCCCACACAGCGGGATTGCTAAGAGGTTTTCAGAGACCATGCCCCATTTCTCCACCTCTCTGCAAACGCAGCTCGTGGTGCACTACTGGTTGGGGAATGAAGTCCGCTTTACTCCAGAGGGACCTTGGGGGCCAAGAAGCCCTCCTCGTACCTCCTGTAAGTCCTACTCAGCGGGATTCCTGAGAGCTGGTTGGAGGCCCAGCCCTGTGTGTACACCACTCTGCAAACTCGAATACTAGTTAAGACAAAACAAAAATTTACTGAAAAAAACAAAGATTACAGGGACGTTACAGTTAGGGTCAGATTTCACTCATACAAAACCAGTGAAATTCAGCAGTTATAGTTACCCGAGCTAATTATAACTTATGCCCCTGCAATGCACAGCTTATGATCTCACATATTACATCACTCATGACATGGTCAGTGACATCACTGCGTGATCTGCGAACCAAAAGTTATCTTTCTGCCAAATTTGGTGTCATTTCGTCCAGCGGTTCGGGCGGTAGTCGTTCTGACTGTAGTGACTCGAGTTGTAGTCATGTTCATAACTCCTATGGTAATTAACATAGGAAACACAGTTTTTTTACACCCACTTTTTCTCGGGCTCCCCACATGACAGATCACCCTGATGATACTTTCCATGTACAACTGGAATCACTGGCACACATTAAAAACAATATTTCATGAAGCACAGTGCCATCCACGCCGAGATAGACAAACTGTGTTAGTCCTATGCTTAAAGACTTTGCTGTAGAAATGGCAAAAGACTTTGTCCTTTTCTATATCTGCGTGGATGACACTGTGCTAATCCTATGCTTAAAGACTTTGATAGAAAAACAGACATTTGAGGTGAGCAGATCTAGAGAGTCGCTGGTGTTGAGAGTGCTCTAACAGGAGCTGCTTTCCACCTAAACTTGAGAACTACCCAGAGTTCTCTCCTTTTTTGCATAATTTATGCGTCACTCTATGCCTGAAAGGGATTTGTTTTGATATATATATATATATATATATATATATATATATAAATAAATCAACAAAGTGCCCTGTAGCATCTGGAAGGCACACAACGGTGTTCCGCCAGCATAAACGTGCAGTCTTACCTCCAGCCCCGCTTTTCTTTTTCCACTGCCAACGCGTTTCAAGGCCATCAGCCTCTTAATCCTGGGCGCAAAAACACACTTTAGGCTCGCATGATTAGCTTCACCGGATTTATTCATTACCATACCCCACCCCCATGGACGTGTGCACAGTACCTTCTTCATTGGTGCCTTATGGGGCATGGAGTCCTTCATGCGAGAAACAATTCATCTTTGAGTACATTTGAGTGTGCTTTTGTAATTAAATTATATATTTTAATCCGCAAGAAACACTGTGCCGTTCTTCATCTTGAATAGGTCAGGGCCACAGCTTCAATCCAGCTAGAGCCGGATTCTCCCCCAGCTGGCGATGGTGCTCTTCCCCGCGGCCAGGCTGCCGCGTGTAGTAATTAATCAACAAAGTGCCCTGTAGCATCGGGAAGGCACACAGCGGTGTTCCGCCATCCAGCATAAAAGGTATATATATGATATATATATATATACACACACACATATACACATATACATACACACACATTATATGTATTTCAGAAGGTTGGGCTAAAGCCAAACCTAAACATGGACTTTTGACTTCTGTTCTCTCAAGCAAGGTATTAATACTACCATTCACCCGTCTTCTGTTCCTCCAACCACAAGTAAACTTCTTAAGTATCATTCAAATTGGTAATACTACCACAAGTTAAAAATGCAGAGAAACACTGCTACAGTATATGAAGCAATGGATAACCAGCAAGTGCAATGCAATAGGTCTCGCATTGCCGAAAGTTTGAGCTATTGGCGTTGCTAATAATAATGCAACGCCAATAGCTCAAACTTTCAGCAATGTTTGAGCAATTGCATTGCAAATCTTTTATTTTAGCCTATTATTTTATTCTAAATGTGCGAGCTAATGCCGAAACACGAGGCCAAACGCAAGTCACAAAAAAGCAAATGCACGAAGCAAGTAAAGGGTGTAGTAGCACAGGCGATTACAAGGTGTCCCTGTGGGTGCAGTGCCTTATGTTGCTAACAGAGGTCTGTTTATAAATCTCACAGGGACACCTAGTAACAGCATGTGGTACTGCACCTTTTTCCTTGCTTTGTGGATGGGAGGGAGATGCAGCGCCTTACCTGCAAGCAAAATATAGTGTGGCACTCGGTAAAAGGGCACCACCCTAAAAGTATGCATGACAATGTAAGGGAAACAAAATGAGGAATGCTAAATCAGGGAGGATGGGAGATGGTGATGTGGGGACAGCACTGGGGAGATTTATTGCAGTAATTACGGGAGGGGGTGGGGGAGGGAGTGCGAGCATACAAGAGGCAACAGATTGCCAGAGCTGGCCAAACCAAAAAACAAAAAAAAGTGCTCACTGACTTATAAAGCAGACCGCATGTAACACTAGTAAAAAGTCTAGTAGTTATGGGAGGTTACAAATGCCGACAAGGCAGTACCAAGGAGGGACTACTAAGCTTATTCACAAATTGAAAGCAATGCTTTTGCAAGGACAATAACAGTAGACAATTGAAAAGATGGGCGGGAAACGGGTGGAGCTTATATGCCGTATCTCAATACATCATGCTTCGCAGAGCACAGCATGTGCTGCCCAGGCTCAGCCTAAAAACACTACTGCCACTAATGATGGATGCACATCAGTTTTACATCTTTCTTAACAGTGCACGATATGATTTATTTTACTGGTTTATCAAACCCTCCAGGTGGGTGACATTGGGTTTTCCAATATGGCAGCAATTATACACTGCATTTGTTCCATAATGACACTGGCGAGTGCGCACAGAAATCCAAAAGAGACTATAAAGTAATAGCTGCACACTGAATGGATTCAATACGTGCAGTATCAACAAAGCACCTTGCTCCCAAGGATACAATAGGCACTGGTCACTGATAGCATCTGGGCCTCCACAACAGCGTGTGAACTGGCACAGGAAGCTTGTTTGAGCACATTCCTTTTCTGAACATAACTAAGAGGTATAAATGGTGCAAGAGCTGCTTTTCCATGGCCACTCCCGTTTTAATTAACTGGGCTAAACATCATAAATAGCCTCACCCTGTCTTCAACAACAAACTGTACACCATGGACTTGCTCACCCAAGCGTGATGCTCACAAGGCTTTTAGTTAATGTCTTTATCAAACGGATTGCTTCACATTTAAATCACAGCAAGAATTGAAAAGGGATTTAGTAGGGTCTAGGGTGACAACTTTATCAAAACAGCCATGCCATTTTAAAATATGGAACATTTGTTGAACAAGGGTGTGAAGGTAGCAGCAGATGGTAACAAGCAATAAAGTATTCCGACACAATCGACTATTAGGGAAACCAGCATTGGAAAAGCCAACTGGTCTGGCATTGGCTGACAGCCTTTTGGCTTCTTTAGTGTTGGTTTTATTTTGTCATGGTTTCTGCAAAACTTTGACAGCCAAGAGCTTCCTCAACAATAACAAACAAAACAACAAACCCCCCAAAAAATCGAATAAAAGCAAAAAAAACTTTGGACTTAGAAAGCACACACTGCCTTAGCAGCCCCAAGCACATAAGGGAACTACTTTGTGTGTGGATGTGCTCCTTGTGAAAGGGAAGAAATCAAGTCACACTCACAATGAAATTAGTCAATGGCTGAGGTGGCCTGACCCACTGCCCCGTGTTGTATGCTGTAGCAGGATATAAGAAACATGTGAATGACACAATAACCGAGCAATGCACGATGAGGGCTGGCTCAAAGGCCCTACAAGTAAATGATACAAATATTTTAAGAAGCAAGACAAAAGGTCTTGGCTAAAGCCAGACAAAAAAGGGCATGCATCGTGGGACAAAGCTTGCTCTGCCAGCGTGGGGTAAATTCGCCCAATCGGTGCAGCAGAAGCTTTCCTTACCAGTTTGAGGGATGCCCACACAATGGAAAAACACGGGAATTTCGCACCCCAACCTGCAACATTCATATGTATCTAACTAATGACTAACTCCTTCGTAAAAGGGCAGGTTTATATTTGTCAGTGCATAAGCAAAAGATCTCAACTTTTCTCTAAAGATCAAGATGAAGACAACCACTATTGGTCTTAAGGGGAAAAGAGACCCCTCTAAGATGTAAACAGCATCCTCTCTCTCTGCTTTTAGGAGGAATCTCAAAACTTGGCTTTGTAATCAGTGATTCCTTCTAATACTTTCTAGGTTTATCGTCATCTCTACTCTGGTCCTTATAGCTCCAAGACGTCTCCAGGGCATTCGTGCGCTTTATAAGTCGCATCATTTATTCAGATTCAGATTCAAAATACTTTATTCGGTTAAAAAGCAAGAATAACCATAAAAGTAGCATGAAAAGGTACAGTTTACAGGGGAGTCATGGGTTCATTATTTAAAATACATGTGTACAGCATAGAGATTAATTCAATTGAATCGATTTACGACATTTAAAAACAGATTTAAAAAATTCACCAAATGAGGCTACCATAAAAACAGTTTCCATTTTCTGGCACTCTAAAAACGCTAAGCGACATCTGTATATATTTAAGTCTTTAAGAATAGGAATGATAAGTTTCTTTCGAAAAAAGGTATAAAATGTACAAAAGAATAAAATATGTATATCAGACTGTGGGGACACGTCATCACATGGGCAAAAGGATAGTTCTTTCGACCAACAATTCATAACAGGAAAAGATAAAACCCTAAAAACAATGTTGAGTCTAAACCGGGTTAAAAGGAAACGTTCATGATTGGACATATACAATGATAAATATGGCTGTAGTTTCTCTCCACATAAAATGTCCTGATGAGCGGAAACAGTCTTTTTTCTTGCCTCCTCTAAGTGTCTTTTGTCCCTAAGATAGGTAATGCACACATTTTTCAGGTCTCTTCTTGATATGTATGCCATTGATGAGGGATCCTCAAAGTATTGGGCACAATTTCGTTCCTTCAGGAAGTTTCTGACATAGCATATCCATTTAAAATCATTAATATTGTCCAGTGCTAAAATGTCCTTTAAGATGGCCCGGTTAATCACACATTCATCATTTGTCCAAACCCTGTGCCAAAGAAGGATTGGCTGGATCCTAATCGTATCAGTAACATAGATTACTCCCAATTCAACATGGCATATCATAGTTGCAGTACTTTCAGGCACGGACAAGATGTAACGTAAAAATTTGTTTTCCATAGTTTGAATTGAACTAATATTTGAGTAACCCCACAAACCTGATACATAGGTGGCTACAGATAAACAAGTTGCCCTATAAATAGTTAAGATTTCCTTTATGGGTTTTTTCCCTAACTTTTTCATAAAACATTGTAAAGCCATAATAGTTTTGGAAAACAACAGGGATCTAGCATAGATTGCACTAGTCCATGAGCCACTTTCATGAAACAGAATTCCCAAATATGGGAAGGTGGAGGTCTTTTCTAAGGGATTGGAATTTATAAAAATAGGTTTCATATGCTTGCTTGTTCTAAACCCACAGTACATAGACAAAGTTTTTGAGCAGTTCATTTTTAAGTCTAAGCCAAGCATGAAACTATTAAAAGATGTGACCAAAGTTTGTAGCGCCATTGGGGTTCGTGCCATCAAAACAGCGTCGTCCGCGTACATCAGGGCTGGGACAGGCCTTCCACCCACCATAGGCATGTCCCTACCCTCCTGCACGAGACGTTTCTCCAAGCCATTTATATATAACAAAAATAAAAAGGGGGCTAAAACGCACCCTTGGCGTACACCCCGAGCATCATTTATTCATTCATTATGGCCTCCTCAAGGAATGCATGACAAATCTATGCAAACATGGTTGCTCGATTAAATCACCAAAAACATTTTTGCAGAGGTCCCATGAAGGTGTGTTTTTAGCTCCAATGTTTTACTGGCCACAGCACTGACGACAGTTAAAGTAATGATTGCACACACCCTTTAATCTTTTATGTTCAAGATTATCAGTGGCGCCAGACAGCTGGAAAATAGGTACAGCGGTAAACAGAGTAGCGGGAACTATGTGGCATACAAGAGGTGCCTTGGAATGCCAGTCGGCAAAGATTGTCCCAAGGTGTGCCATCCATGCAAACCTGGAGGGTTTAAATCTGCTTGTTATACAGCAAATGGCAAGTAAAAGATGTGCAGTATAGAGGTCTTCCCTTCTGTGCCTGCTGAATATCCAAGGACGCCTGGGAGTATGGCTGCATAACCATGCACAATGCTTCTGTACAACAAACCAAAAGACAGCAAACAGCCGCTTTTGCCTGACCATGCTTCAACAATTCAACATTGTGTTGGTTCCAGGAATGAGAGTGGCAGCTAATAAGACACTGCCTGTAATTATGCATTTGCATATGCCTGGACTGGAGTAACAGCAACCATAGCCAAGTTCCGAGGAGAAAAGACTGGTGCCAGAAGACGGCGTTCAACAATGCTCACTAAAAGAGCAGAGTATTTTCAGTTCACTGTTCACAGATGTGAAAGACAGTCCTACCACCAAAAGGCCATCAGCACTTGAATGCAACTTTCATTACATACACTGCAAGAGGAAGTTATATGTAAAACAGGACTTCATCAGAGATTTTTATTCAATCCATGGCCCACTAGAAATAACATAACCATAGGTTTTACATGTGGCACGCTGGAAAGGGTAGGGTATAGTCTAATGGCATAATACAACCAGTGCTGCTTGGGGCCCAAGATGGCTGCCATATACCGCAGGCCACAAGTACCAGCAAAATCAATGGCCTACCAGGATCACTTGGACCTGCAGATCAGCAACCAAGATGCCTCATGGAAACATGTAGACAATGGTTGAGCAGCAGAAACATGTCTGCTTTAGGGGGCAAGATGGCCACTACAGCGTTGTGCTGAGAGGTCGCACTAATCCCTCTCTCGCATCAACCCAATGATTCACGAGAAGGACGCTGTACTGCAGAAAATCAACCCAACTCTCTACCGAAATGATAGCTAATGGAGTTGGAGTGGCTTAACAGGTCTACAGTAATCAAGTTTTTGCAGAAACGTCTGTCCCGGTTTGGAGTGGCCTGGGCTTGGGCAAAGCTTAGAGCGGCAAAGCTACACATCAGCCGGACTATGGCACCGAAGATACCCCCTCGGGAGAAGGCGCATGAGAGAAGTAAGAAGGTGCCGGAGCCTTCTACAGTTAAAGCAGGATCAACTGCAAATATGAAAGTGGACTCCCCTGCTGGGAAGAGCGCCGGAGCAATAAGGAAGATATTACCCCCTCCTATGCTCGACAAGGGCGGGGGGAAGAAAGGAGAATTGCGGGGAAAGCCGAACATAGGAGTTAAAGCCGCGACTGGGCATACGATGGAGGAGAGTTATCCAGCCAGGAGCGACACGCGCCCTAAAGAAAACACTAGCAAGAATCGGGAGGCAGTCTTTAGGCAACCTACCTTGGTCCAGGTGCTGGCTGGGAAGAACACAGAGCATCGCGCACCACAGAAGAGCCCAGCCGATCCAGCCGATCCATCGGCTCAATCCGGTAACGTCCTCGAGGACGTAATGGACGCTGCAGGCTTGGGAGACGCGGCACTGATGGTTGCCGAGCAACGACCGGCTCCGGCGGAGAGCTCTGAGCAAAGCATCACCCCCGAGGCTCCTGAGACCCGCGAAGCGGGTTGCACGCAAAACAGAGGTGAGAGCCATGAAGGTGCCATAGTGGGTATCAAATGGGGTCCTAATTTGGACACAGGAAAGCCAGACACGACAGCTGATATGCTCGGGGCTCTGCTAGGCGTTGAGAAGGAAATGAATGCACTAAGGCAGCGGGACAGCACCTGGGGTAGCAGAGCTAGCCTCGAAGCTAGCATAACCATCCAACCTGCGGGCGGAGGCGACAGTGCCTCTGTGGAACCAGAATTTTACTCGGTAAATGAGGACTCTGAGTCAGCAGTTTCTACCGATACTAGTTCCGAGGTGGAAGATGAGGATTTATCTGGCACAGACTATACCACCTCAGGAAGAGAATCTACAGCGAGGAAGAAACGCGGGAAGCTAAGGAAGCAGATGTCTGGTTCTCCTGAGCGCATGGAGGAAAAGCTGATATGGGACTACTCTGTGACATCTCAGGTATACCAAGAGGAGGATAAGGATAATGCTAATGATAAGGGAAACACCAGTGCAACATTGTGCGATGAGGGAGCCACAGGCCCAACCCCCAAGCAGGATTCTTTTGGAAACTTGTTCAGCATTCTCAAACAGATGCAAGGGGAGGCCAGGGTAGAATCTCGAAGAGCAAGACAGGCTACAATGAAAATACAGAACACTTTGAGGAAAGTTAACAAACTCTACGAAGGGATAGCGGAAAGAGTAACGGAGGTGGAGGAACGCACAGGAAGACTGGAAGACGACGTTGGAACCTGGCAGACATTTAAAGCAGAACAGGAGAAGCTATCGGTGGACATGTGCTGGAAAATGGAGGATTTTGAAAATAGGCAGAGGAGGAATAACGTCAGGCTACTGGGTGTGGCAGAAGGGACAGAAGGGCAGGACGTCAGGCAATTTGTGGTTAACCTACTGAAGGGGGCTTTCCCAGAATCCCAGTGGCAGTGGGATAGGGAGATTCAGAGAGCACATAGGTTCCCATTTACAGCAAAGAAAATCCTTGGCCCGGGCGGTGCAGGGGGAGAAGGGGGTGCTGGGCAGAGAAACCTCCCAAGAGCTATCCTGATAAATGTAGGAAACTTCTTGCTCAGAGAAGAGATTATCAGTAAGGCTAGACCTGATAATAGGAGGACATTCGAAGGCGTAACCTTCTTCGCCAGGCCTGATTTTTGTCATGCCACTATAGAGAGGAGATGGAAACTTCGGCAGATGATCTCCCCTTTTCAGACCCTAGGGGTGGAGGCTTACCTCTTGTTCCCAGCTAGGCTTAAAGTGATAGTGAGGGGTAAACCTTGGATGTTCACGTCGGAGATCAAAGCACAACTATTTTTGGAAGAGATGAAAAAGAAGAAGGAAGGCTAGAATGGGTGGTTACATCAGTCATTGCTAGCAGAGCACTGGTAGAGGGCCATAAGGGTGATTAAGCAGTACAGCACACAAAGAGAATTCAAGCGAGAGAGGGACGCGACTAGCGCAACCTAACGCGGGCACACATAGGTCTCTTGACCTATTTGCCTGTAGAAAAGGGGAGAGTGGGGGGAGGGGGGAATTGGGAGTCAAGGGGTGGAGGGAGCCAGCTCAGGGGGGGTGGGAGGGGGGAAAAAACAGCAACTTTAATTTTTGTTTCAATATATGATTTAACACATTGTTATCTGTTTAGAATACATGGTATGTCTATACATTGGTTGATGAGCTTAAAAAGAATTGGTTTCATTAGGTATACTCTCCAACTCTTTTGCAATGGCGTGTAAGATAGCAACGATTAATGTTTGTGGTCTCAATGACAAGAGGGTGAAAGTGGCGGAATACTTAAAAACCCTGCGTGTGGACTTGATCTGTCTGCAAGAGACTCATATAGAAGAGAGTAAGAATTATCTTTTGGAGTAATTAGGATTCAAGGTTCTCGCAAGTACTAAACAGGGTACTAGGACTAGAGGGGTAGCAATTCTGGGAAAAGGTAGGGATACGATTATGGTGAGAAGGAAGGAAGATAAATGGGGAAGATGGGTGATTGCGGAAATAAAATTTAGGGGACAGACTAACTATTGTTTCAGTTTATGGATCGACAGCAGATGATCCAGAGGTGTTCCAATTCTTAGATACTGAGTTGGCTCAGTGGCCCGAGCCTATAGTGTGCTGTGGGGATTTTAATATACACGACCCAGAGAGTTTCTTTACACAGTCTGGGGGATCGTACCGGGGAAGGAAGAGGAGGGTACATAAGGCACTAGCTGCTATGGTGACTCACAATGCCTTGGTTGATCCATGGATTAAGCTACACCCACATCTGGATGGGAGCACCTTCTATTCCGCACCACACAAAGTAATGGTTAGATTGGATTATTTTTAACATCTACTACCCTACTTCCTGGCTTATATATAGAAAAACTTCCACGGATTATATCGGACCATAGTCCACTGATTTGCACATTTAAAACTACCCAAGTACCAAGAACACCCTCGCAATGGTCCTTCGAGAGAGCTTTACTAAAAGATACCACATACAGGGAGCACATGGTTCCATGGATTCAAAACTTCTGGGAAGTTAATAGAGGGACAGCATCCCCAGGGGTGGTCTGGGACACGTGTAAGGCTGGAGTAAGGGGAGAAACTATGAGTTTTGTTCTGGCAAGGCAGAGGAGGGAAAGTGATAAGAGAAAACAAATAGAAAAAGAGCTACTAAGGGAGGAAGATAGCTTGAGTAGGGCTATTGGTCGGAACCTACCTCTGGAAGAACATTTATTTAAAATCATAGCATTAAAAGCTGAAGCTGTTGAAGGACTGGCCAGGAAAGCGGCAGACAATTATTTGACGAAAAAAGAAAGAACATATGAATATAGTGAGAGAATAGGGCAAGTATTAGCAATAAGAACTAGACAGAAAACTGCAGCAGCAGCAATAAAGGAGATAAGGGACGCACAGGGGAGTGTGGTAATAGATCCTAATTTAATAAGAGAAGTTTTTAGAAGATTCTATTTAGATCTATATACCCGGGAGGATATAGCAAGTCTGGCAAATATTGAAAATTATTTTATGAATATTATACCGCCGATTTTGCTCGAAGAGGACTGTGAGACTATGGAGGGCCCTTTCCACCTGGAAGAACTAGAGTCTGCCATCGGAAGTTTACCAGCGGGGAAAGCAGCAGGACCAGACCTAATACCAATTGAATTTTATCAAATATTTAGGGAGGTGTTACTTGCAGATATGTTTTATATATTGACGCAAGCACAACTAGGGGTATCTATTCCGGAATCCTGGGGCGGTGCTAACATTATAGTTATTTTAAAAAAAGGTAAACCACCATGGTCCTACAGACCCATAACACTAATGAACGCTGACGTAAAAATATACTCCAAAATATTGGCAAAAAGACTGGCAAAGAATATTGAACAACTGGTAACCCCCACTCAGCACGGGTTTATACCAGGGAAAGGGACAACCCAACATGTCAGGACTGTAGTTACCATCCTCGACGCCGCAGATGTCTTAGGGGACCCTGTCGCAGCGCTATTTCTCGACGCGGAGAAGGCGTTTGACAGGGTCTCCTGGGACGATCTGTGGTATGTTATGAAGTGGTGTGGGTTGGGGGATAGGTTTATAAAAGCTATACAGGCCTTATATATCACCCCCACTGCTAGAATTAGTGTTAACGGAGAGCTCTCAGCTGCCGTTAGTATTGCTAGGGGGACCAGGCAGGGGTGCCCTTCCTCGCCTTTACTGTTCCCACTATATCTGGAACCGTTTGAGGCGTTTTGAATCTAATGTGGATATACAACCAATAAAAGTAAACAACTGTATAGTGAAGACACTAGCATACGCTGACGACGTAGCAATTTTAACATCAAACCCTACCTTTGCGATAAAAGAGGTAGAAGCAGAGGCCCTCATGTTTGGGCAGATATCTGGGTATAGTCTGAACAGAGCCAAAACGCAAATTATTAAGAATGTACATACTAGGTGCGATGATAATAGAGTGGTAACCTCGGCAGTATATCTGGGGGTTTCACTATCGGCGGACCTCAGAGTAATAGTTGAGAGTAATATGGCTCCTTTAATTTCGAAGGTAAAGAATGACTTAGAGAGAATGAGCAACCTTCATTTTTCCCAGATGGGATGCACTAATGTCATAAAAATGTTGATACTGCCCAAATTTCTTTATTTTTTTAGAACTATTCCTTTGGTTTTTGATCTTAAATGGTTTAATTTGTTAGAAAATGTATTGAACAGATTTATTTGGGCACACGGGAAGACCCGGCGCGCATATCAATACATGACCCTTCCAAGAGAGAGAGGGGGCTGGGGGGCCCCCGATTTCCGAATGTACCATATGGCAACAGCATTACAGTACATGCAGGGGCTAATCGGGGGTGGTGGACTTGATGAGAGAGTTACGATCATGTCCACAGAAGTGTATTCAGCAGTACTAGGGGCAGAGACAGAAAACTGTTTTTTAAACTGTGTAGAATTTGGATATTACAAAAGGACTAGATTTAAGACCGTAGAAGCAGCAGTTAAGATCTGGAACGCTTTTTTTTAAAAAGCGCACCTAGGAAGATATAATAGGTATATCAGGTTGTACAAGAACAAATCTTTCCCGGTGGAAGTTTTCGCTGACTTAATAATGGCTGGATGGGCACAAAAAGGGATAAAACAGATTGGGGACTTAATGGATGAAGACGGGATTGTCCAATTTGAAGAACTAACCCGAAAATATGACGTTGCAAGTAGGGATTTCTTTAAATTCCTACAGATGGAGTTTTCTCAGCAATTTATTTATTTATTTTATTTTGAAAGTTTTATATAGCGCGAACAAGATCTTTGCAGATATCAGAGCGCTTTACAGACGAAAGGAACAACCTGTGAGTAAATAGCAATTGGGGTGGGGAAGGTACATGCGGGAGCATAGTCAGACAGATACATCAATAAAGATACAAGTACAAATACATGGTAGCGTAAACACTCAGGTAGGTCAATAACATGAGTCATACAAAAATGCAAAAAGATCAGTAGAACTGAATGGTACCGTGTCTGTAAATATCATCCCCAGTAATAATTCAAGTGTATTTAGCCATGAGGATAGCTTTTACTTCTTTCTTAAAAAGTATGGTAGAGGAGATGAGCCTGGTTTCAGGGGGGAGTGAGTTCCAGATCCTGGGTGCCATTCCTGAGAAGGAGCGTTTATAGGTTCTTTCCTTGCAGAATCTTTGGGGCTTTAGCAAGAGATTGTTTGTGCCTCTAGTGTTTCTGGAGCCTCCAGAAATCGTCAGCTTCTGGGCGAGGTATCCGGGTGAGCTCAGGTGGACAGCCTTGTGCGTCATGCAGGCGATTTTCAGATGTATTCTGGCTTCAAAAGGCAGCCAGTTCAGGGCTTTCAGGTCAGGGGAGATGTGTGAGTGTTTTTTAGATCCAGTGATGAGTCTCGCTGCGGCGTTTAGAGAAGCTCTTATGGGTGCCGTAGTAGTTAGGGGGAGACCGCAGAGGGCGATGCTGCCGTAATCTATTTGAGGGATGACTAGTGCTTGTACCGCAGTTTGGAAATCTTTGGCTGGAAGGAAGGGTTTGAGTTTCCTTAAGGTATTGATCTGGTAGTTCGCACCCTTAGTTGCTTTGTTGATGTGTTCCTGCATGTTGAGGTTGGTGTCAAGTGTTATGCCTAGAGATTTTGCGGAGTCCACGATGGTGGGATGAACATTGAGTGCGGTTAGGTGTTTAAGCCAGATTTGAGCGGTAGTGATCTTCGCGGGAGGTGAGATCAAGAGGAACTCTGTTTTGAGAGCATTGAGTTTGAGATGATTAGCGGCCAGCCATGATTGGGTGCTTCCGATCGTTGAATTCAAGAGCATAATGTCTTTGGGTGATTGTAATTTGAGATAAAGTTGGGTGTCATCGGCGTACATGTGGAAGTGAACATTGGATGCTTGTAGCAAGGTGGTGAGAGGTTCCATAACTAGGTTAAACAAAGTTGGGGATAGGGAGGATCCTTGTGGGACGCCTAGCGATACAGGTATTGACGAAGACATCAAGTTGTTACTCTTGAATTTCTGCGATCTGTTGTGTAGAAAGGACGTGAACCACTTGAGCACAGTTCCAGATATACCCATTCTTGTGTTTAATAGATCGAGTAAGTTCTCATGTTTGACGGTGTTGAATGCAGAAGAGAGATCAAGAAGGATGAGGAGGCAGGTATCGTTTTGATCTAGGATTTGAAGGGCGTCATCAATTATGTGAGTCATAGCAGTTTCTGTACTGTGATCTGCTCTGAAACCTGATTGATGAGGGTTGAGTAGATCAAACTGATTAATGTGTTTAGTCAATTGTGTTTGTACGCATTTTTCCAACAATTTGGCAAGAGTCGGAATATTGGTAATGGGACGGTAATTATTTAGATCAGAGGGGTCGGCTGTAGGTTTCTTTAGTAGAGGTGTGACTTGTCCAACTTTGAGGGAGTCGGGGATGGTCCCTTGTTGAAGTGAACTGTTGATAATTTTAGTCCAGAGTGGGAGGAGTGACGGGGTAAGGTCTTTGACAGCATTGGCAGGCAGGGGGTCCGTGAGGTGATTGGCTGGTTTCACAGTGCCGAGAAGTCTACCAATTTCTTCTTCCGAATAGGTGACAAAGGATGACCATGTGGCATTGTTTTTTGATTCAGTGGGTGCTGTGCAGTGTGGTTTGGGGTAGAGACTTACGTCAATGAGGAGATCGTTCTTTATGTTGTCGGTTTTTTGGATAAAGAAAGAGGCGAAGTCTTCACAGGAGGGTGCTTCGCCCAAAGTGCTGAGTGGTTGGGGTTGTTCCTTGGATTGTGTTCTGATTAGCTCAAACAGCTTTCTCGGACGATTTTTGGCTTGGTCCAGCTGACGGCTAAAGAAATCTGATTTTGAGCGTTTTATTTTCCTAAAGTAGGCATTTCTCTTTTTCTTCAGCGTTTTTAAGTGCAGTGCGGAGGGAGCTGATCTCCAGGTACGCTCTGCCATTCGCATGGCCCGTCTATCGTCCTTGAGACTCCCATCGTACCAAGGATTGGACATTTTTGTGGAGGCTCTTTTCAGCTGCATAGGTGCAGCTTCATTAACTATAGAGGTCATAGCGTTGAGATAGTGATCCGTCAAGGATTGGACATCCGTAACGCCAGTAGGAGGAAGCAAGAGGTTGCAGCTGTTGGGGGGTAGAGAGTTTGGGTTGAGTTTTTTTAGGTCTCTTTTCCAGACTTTGGGCTTGCAGGATTGAACCGGGTTAAATTTGACTTTTTCATTGATGAAGAATGTGACAATATGATGATCTGACCAGTCACAGGGTTGGATAGATTCGAGTTGGATAGAGTCCTCTTTGGAGATGATAAGGTCAATGATAGAGCCTTTCTCGTGGGTCGGGCTGTTGCATATTTGGGTGAGGTTAAGGGCGTCGAGGAAGTTTTTAAGACTATTTACCACCGCGTCATTATGATCGTTCCAGTGGAGGTTGAAGTCACCAAGGTATATTTGTGTGAGTTGTCGCCCTGAATTGGTTGTGATCAAATCCATGATTTGTTGCGAGAAGGTAAGGTTGTCCCCTGGTGGGTGGTAAATGCTGTGAAGAGTGCATATCGGTTTGCCCTCACTGATAATATCGAGGCAGATGTATTCACAGGAGGTTGGGGAGGGTAGGGAGGGAGAGGTTACTTTCAAGACAGAGAGGTTACTCCTGTGTATACATGCGATTCCACCACCTTTTTGACCAACCCTGTCTAGTCTAGTGATGTGGTAGTTGGGGGGAACCAGTATGTCCATTATAGGTGTAGAAGATTCATTTAGCCACGTTTCAGTCATGATGATTAGGTCAAGGTCCAGTGATAAGATGAGATCAGCGATTGCAGAGGAGTGCCTAGAGGCCGATCTGCAGTTGAGGAGGGTGCATTTGAGACGGGGTGTGTCGAGGGTGGAAGGGGGTTCTAGAGAGAGGGGTACTTTTCTCAGGTTACTAAGGATAGAAATTCTGTTGTTTAGTGTGGGGGGTCTAAGGGGGTTTGGATGAATCGTTGGAATGGCGCGGAGGGTGGTGGGTATGTTGTTAAGGGGAGATGGGTTGTAGGAGCGGAGGAGGGTGACTGTGTCGAGGTCCGATAGTGGGTTGCAGGAGCGATGGGGACGGTTTTCACGATTGCGAAAAGGGATTGAGGTCCAGTGCGGGGGGCGTTGAGTGCGAATGAAATAGCGAGAGTCAGCCGACCGGGTGGAGGTCCTGTTGGGAAGGGTAGTGCTGGTGAAGGCGGGTGAGGGGTGTCTGGGGTGTGTGCAGAGTAATTGTTTGATGATGTGAATGTCTTCTTTGAACTTGAGGAGGGTAGTGGGTGAGGAGTGACTGGAATGCGTGCAGAGTAGTTGTTTGATTATGTGAATGTCTTCTTTGAGCTGAAGGAGGGAGGCCATAACGTAGTCTAGCGTGGGATGTGTGTTGGTGGTGGGGATTGGAGGATTAGGGGTGGATGACATAGGGGGGAGGTTGGAGGTATGGAAGAGGGTATTGGTGGTAGGCGGAGAGTGCATGGTGGAGGATGGGCGTATGTTAGTGGTGATGGGGGCGCATGTAGGGTAGTGGGGGGTGAGAATGGGGGGGGGAGTGTGTTTGTATGTGGTTCTTTTTTGAGGAGGCGGAGTTGAGTTGATAGAGGCGTGTTCTGTGTGGTTAGTTAATGGGTGGAAGTGGGGGCTGAGAATGGGGGGGCATAAAGGGTGGGGTTTGTCTGTGTGCGTGTCGGTCTGGTGCTGAACTCGGTTAGGCGGATTGTGGGTGGGAGCTGTGGTGTCATGGGTGAAAAGAATGGGAATGTGGGCTGGTGGAAGGGGGGAGGGGGTACTGTTGGTGTATGTGGGGGAAAGATCTATGTCTGTGATTGAGGGGTGTGGGGTAGCGACAGTAGATGGGTGCATGACTAAGGTGCCGGTAGTAGAGGAGAGGTGCGTGTCGTTTTGGGGCTGAGATAGGTTAGAGGCGTTGTGGTTGGGGGCTGTGGTGTCAGGGGTGAAAGGAATGGGAGTGGTATGAATGGAGGTCAAGGTGTTGGTGGGGGTGGAGGGGGTGCGGCTGGTCAATGTGGGTGAGAGATCTAAGTCTGTGATTGAGGAGTGTGAGGTGGCTGCAGTAGGTGGGTGGATGACGGAGGTGCCGGGGGTAGAGGAGAGGTGCGTGTCGTTTAGGGACTGAGCTAGGTTAGAATGGTTATGGTTGGGGGCTGTGAGGTCAAGGGTGATCGGGCTGAGAGTGCTATGAGTGGGGGTCCGCGGATTGGAGATGTGCTGTAAGAAAGTGGGGAACAGATTGTCCAGTAGTTCCAGGTTCCTGTCTGTGGATTGGATTAGGACAATCCCGTTGTTATAGATAGTGATGGTGGTTCTGCCCGGGAAGAGTTGGGATGGTGTGATGGTGAGTGTTCGGCCATGAGCGGATTTCCTGGAGTTGGAGACGGTGAATAAAGAGAGGAACGTTTTTCTCCATTGAGCTCTGCGTGTGGTGTGGAAGATGATATCAATGTTTACGGCACCATTAACCGGAGAGAAGTAGGTGTCTGCAAAGGGAGTTTCAGGGTGGGACCTCAGTAAGTTGTGTTTAAAACGCGTTAAACGGCTTTTTTGGTGAGTGTGGGTGGGTAGTTGATTCTATATGTGTGCTTGCCTATGAGCTCCATGTTGGGATGACGGAGTAGGTAGGTGTGGGAGGGTGCCCAGTAATCGCCGGTTGCATGGAATGGAAGTGACACTAGTGGGCAGCCAAAGTATATGCGGTAGTAGTCAATGCAAACAGGGATAAGAATTGTAGTGGGTGCGGGTTGCACAGATGTAGGGTGCACAATAATGATATACGGGAGCAGAATACAAACTCACACACTAATACCCAGTTGCATGGAACAACAGTGACATTAATGAGCAGCCAAAGTATATGAGGTAGTAATTGGTGCATACAGGAATAAAACTTGAAATGGGAGCAGGTTACATAAATGTAACAGGTCTATATGAGCAATTAGTCGGTGCATTACAGGAATAAAAAGTGAAGTCGGTGTGGGATACAAACATGTACAGAATAAAATATGTACAGAATAAAAATATAGGTATAATGCTGACGATATAATAAAATGAAATACTGATGCAGACAGTAAAATACCTGAATCAAAAGTGACAGCAGTGAGTAGTCAAAAATGAGTGGTAAAAATAAATGAGGTACCTGAATCAGTAACAAAATAAAGTTGCAACAAGAGTTATATGTTATGTAGCAATAGTGAGTAGTCAAAAAATAAATGAGGTACGTGAATCAGTAGCAATATACAATTGCAGCCAAAAATTATATGAGACCAAAAGTGACACTAGTGAGCAGCCAAAGTATATGAGGTAGCAATTGGTGCATAGAGGTGAAGAAAAAGTGGGGTGTGCCGGATATCATTAGGAGTATAGAAATATAATACCACTGTAACAGGCAGACACCCTATCATAATCTTGCGTGTAAACATATGTTGTAAATATATGAGGTAGCATCGGTGCATTACAGGTGCAGAAAAAGTGAGATGTGCAGGATACAACTAGGAATATACATATAATACCACTGTAGAGAGGCAGACATTTTATCGTGAGGAATGACTAGTCCATGATGGTCGCCAGGGATAGACAGTCTAAGATGGCCGAACCGATAGGGGAGATAGAGAAATTAGTCCTCTGTCTGCTGCTATTACTTTGAGCACAGGGAAGGGAAATTTCACTTTCAATTAGAGCAAGCACAGCTCGTAGCATGCTGGGAGGGAGGCTTATCTCTACTTCTGGTGGTCTTGTGTGGAGGAGTTAAGCAGAAGAGCCTCGTGGACATCAGAGGCATCGGTGGGATTTATTGCTACAGTTTTATGGCCCCAGCCATTTTGAACAAAGGAGATAGTTTAAAATGTGAACAGGCGGGTGGGGTGAAATAAATACCTTATGTACAAGCTGCACCGTGTGCATGTTGAGCTTGCCAGCAAAGTTTTGCAGTTACAGTGTTTAGTCAAAGTGTGTACAGGGCGGGAGGGGGGTCTCTCTCTCACCCCTGTGAGAGAGAGACCCCCCTCTGCCCCACCACAGGCAATAAGCAGGGTGGGGCAGCGGGCTTTAGGCGAAATGAAATATTGGAGAAAATAGTATTAGGAGGGGATTGTACGATAAGATCTTTCTATGTAAGTCTTGTAAAAGGGAAGGTGGATGATTTAGATAAATTTAGTAATAAATGGGTTGAAAAGTTGGGGGGAGAGCTTGGAAATTTTGTGGAATCACTTGACCTGGGGCGTACCATCCTATGCTCGGGTCCCCTCCAATCCCAACACTATAAAACTCTGTTTTCGCTGTATCACACCCCGGCTAGAATAGCTAAATGGGGAGGCTCGACTGGCACCACTTGTCCCCGCTGTAATGCTGTAGATGCAGATATTGTCCATATGTTTGCCACCTGCCCGCAGCTACACACTTTGATTAAAAACATAGAAGAATTTTGGGGTAATACGTTAAGAATACCAGTCCATTTGACACCGCTGTTAATATTGCTGGGAAGGGATATGGGGGAAGATTATACTTATATAGAATTTATGTTTATTGCCACCGCAGTATTAAGATTATCAATAGCAAGAGCATGGCTGGATAAGACGCCTCCAGTACTTCAAACTTGGCTTTCTAATTTACTAGGCATGTATAACTTGGAAAAGGCAATATGTAAATTACGGGACCCCCTCTATCTGTATTTTGGTGACCGGGGAAGAGAGAGGAAAACACTATATATCAACAATTATCAAAATTCCCCCGTGGTCAGAACATAGTTTCTTTTCAGGCTTCGCTCTCAAAATTTGTCAATCAATATTCACATTTAGTGCAGGAATAACAGTCTCATATTTTTCATTTGAATCTTTTTTATTTCTTTTTAGATTTTATCAAAATTATTTAAAACATTTATTTTATTTATAATTTTTTGTCTTTTTTTTATGTGTAATTCATCAAATCATTAACATTTTTTACCATCCAAATACATTAGACAATACAAATATCATCATTTATACAAAGTATATTGTTTGTTCTAAATAATGCATGAAGACGACAAAACCAATTGTACCCCTAAAGCACACAGAAACTACCTCACATACATCACATTCATACCGTTTCGCACTCTTACAAGTTCTAAAACAATCTCTAAGTTTGGAATAACAGATCTTAAAAGTTTCCTAACGCCAGGTCTACGCGTTTCGGTGGAATGGGACCACCTTCCTCAGGACCAGCTTAGAAATAGTTTTATCCTCTCATTCTTCTTTGTGTGCAGGGTATCTTCCAATCAAATCCATACAAGGCTTTTCCCGAACACGTTCATTCGTGGTCAGTATGAGCAGTCCATATGTACCACCACTAATATTGCTGCAACTGTCCTGTATACGACTCTTCCTTCTGGCTTCGTTAAAATTGAAGTGTATTCTTTTGGACACTCTCAAGGTATCTTGTCCTTTACGTCAATAGGGGCCTATTCTTTTCCTTTTTCCTTCCGATTTTTCGATCAAGGGGCGCAGGTTTAGAATATTTTTAAGTTTTGATTTCTATCCGATTTTAGTGTCTAATAATCCGGGGCTAACTTCCGAATCTTCTTATGTCTTGCCTTTCATGGGCGCTACTTGACTTCTCTGCGCGTCACTTTCTGGGTTGTCGCAAATTCTCATTTGTGGTGCGACCTTCCCTGAATGGGTTCTTCCTGCCTGGTCTCCCCTTCTGCGGCCTGCTAACTTGGAAAAGGCAATATACGCACGCAAGGGGAAAAGGGGAAGAAAGCTAGGATTAAAATTGTGGGAGCCAATTGCAAAATGCAAAGAGACCATGGTATTATAATTATTTACTTGTCTTGAAAATGGACTAGGAAATTCAGATATACTCGTAAATCAAAAACCCGGGTGGACATCGAGCAATGTAAAAGTATTTTTGTTTTTGTATTTTTCCTTTGTATTATTCCTTTGTATTGTATAGTTGGAGATGCTTCATCAAATCAGATGTGGTTAATTATTATTGTAAAATTATCAACTGACAAACCTATAATGTATGTATAATATACCTGATACAATGTGTAATGAAATAAAAATAAAAATATATTAAAAAAAAAAAAAAAATGTTAATTATCTGCAGGCAGCTTGAAAACACATGACCGAACATGCAGATTATGTGATCTAATAGAAAACGCATTCTGTGACACACAGACCAAACAGACAAAGAATTAAAAATACAACAATGCACCACACAATGAACCAGCACTCAGGCAACATGTCAAGTATATTTGGGAGCCAACACCATAGCCAAGCCATCAATGGAATTGTGCTGGTCCAAGGAATTTGTGGTTGGACATGGGGCAATAAATGACTGGGTGTCCGACAACAGTGTCAAACTATTGCAGAGCAGCACAGAGGAAATATAATGGGGACCATCGCTAGACCATAGTGATTATGAATCCCAAACAAATGAGTGGCACAAATAGAAGAACAAATTTAGCGCATCGCAAGCACAAGGAGATATTAACGGCATTGAACATCTTCAGAAAGCAAGCATGATCACTTTAAAAAAAAAAAAAAAAAGAAAAAGCACTTACCACAGGCGTGGGAGGGAGACGGAGTAGAAATGATACTCCGTCAAAGTTATAATTTTCATTGCAAATTTTCAAACTCTAACCAGAGGTTGGTTTCACAGCTGGGTGCTGTTCATTTGGCATTTTTCTTTTTCATGACATCTCACTTGTTTTCATTTCCCGATATGAGTTCAGTGTGTTTGCTTTTTCAGTCATTATGTCAACAATAACATTAGCCAATGACGTTTTGTTAGGAGCAGATGACCAAACGCTTTTTCACTTCATAAAAAATGCTTTCCATTTCAAGGTTCATTATTTTTCAACTTTACCTACAGTAAATTGTGTTATAGCACTTTTCATTGCCAGAAACGACAAACAACAGTGTTTTGTATGCCATTTGTGAGGTCACAGGGTATTGCATAAGATTTATTTTAATAGGATTGGAAACAGAGAATCTAGATACCGTTTGGGAGTGTCCGAAGAGAAGACCATGTATAGCTGGAAAAAATAAATCTTGTTTTTATTTGTGGAATGGTAGTAAGTGAAGAGGGTAGGGGATGGGGACAGGTTCTTATTTAGTTCGTTGTTCAGGAGTTCATAATTCATGTGCGGGTTAGAAGGGTATTCTGGGAGAAACAGCCAAGTCACTTGGTTGTTTTGTACCCAAGAGCTGGATTTAATGTTTCAATGGGATTACAGTCCTTCTGCCAATGGCTTTACAGTCCTTAGGCCCTTCTCTGCCTTATTTAGGCCATCTCAACCAGCTCTGTTCTTTAAATAGAGAAGCATCCAAGCTTACAAAAGCCGATCTAGATCACAACTGTCGCCTGCAATGTTTTAATACAATTCAATGTAAGCGATAGCTTGCATTTCTTATGTATCACTGGAAGAACACCACTAAGGATATGGTGGAACCTCAACAATTAAAATATCAGTCAAGACAAAAAAGAACCGAATAATGAATGTAACTTACATAAAAAATACATATTTATTGTTTTTTTTAGCTGTACATAACAAGAAGGAGAGGGTGTAGCCTTACAGCTAGAGCGGTCGACTTCGAACCTGGGGAACCGGGTTCGAGTCTCACAACGACGGTCAACATCCTGTGATTCTGGGCAAATCACTTAATCTCCCAGTGCCTCACAAACATGAATGTGTCCATCTGTAAGGAAACTGGTGCTCAAGTAATGCGCTCCGATACCGGATGTCTTCGGGTCTAGTTTGCGCTATATAAAACTCTATAAAAAAAAGTGGGTATTCCTCAGCTCCCGCACCACAATGTTCTCAGGCGGCACAAAGCAACTTCTGCAAAATAGCAACTCACAGCCATTAGCAATGATCATTACCTCAATCCTCCACAGACTGAGAAGCATGACATCATTATGAGTCAGGCGGGGAAACAGGCCAGCGTTGGCAGACAGTCATGCTGCCAATGATGTCCTCAGCAACTGCTGGAGGAAAACAAAGTATTTGGAACAGCAACAAGTTAGCAAATAAAAATGCTGGCTGTTTCTCTTCTATACTGATAAATATGCCTATTGGAGTCCCACGTGCCTGGTTAGGTTAACGTACAGCTGCACAGAGCATCGTGCTACTTAAAATTCACACATGTATTGCTTAGCACGGTCACTCACCCACTTCCGGTTTAATTAGCAGCATGGCAAGGTCATTGTCCAATAGATCCACAAGATGTAAATGTACTATCCTATATCCCTCCCTTAATTCCATCACAATCCGTACCGCATCACTGTCAGGATGGGGTCTTATATGACTTCCAAACGTGTAAGACCCAGGCGTTGATAAAGGAGTGCAAAAGAGAGACAGAGAGAGAACTATGGCAGCGCACTTTAGGGAAAATGGGAGTAAAAAAAAGAGACACATTTTCTAGAGGTGGGTGCCCAAGGCGATACAGGGAAATGGATGATGGACCATACATGCGTTGCAAAGCTTGCAGTATGCTTGTTGAAAGAACATACTCTAATAGTGGCGCGTCTGTAAATTTGACACAGGCACCAATAAGTTGCATTTTTAGCTGTGGAAAAGTAGACTATCTTTGCCAGGTTGAATTTATATATTTAGGTCACATCAGGGTGTAAAGCTGGCTTACCATTTCCAGAAACTGATTATCAAAGACCGAGATTAAGAACTATTTTATGCAAGTTGCTAAATTGTTTTAAAAAAATATTTGCAAACCATTTAAACTGCTCTCATGTTTCTACAGTGCGATTTTGGAGTTGCCTGAACAAAAGCACAAAAGTATAGGTTTGATTACACAACTGGACATGCTAGCCAAAGACGCTTCCAACTCTGCTAGGCAATCAACTGCACTTCCTTGTACAGTGAACTATTCAAAAACTTTGTGCATGGTGGAAAGCCCTGCCTCTATAAAGAAAGCATGCCCTTTCATGTTCAGTTTTAACAAACCCGTATACTGGATTCTCTATGGTTTACATTTGCAGCAACAAAGTACCTGGCTCTCCATAAAACAGAAAGATTATGTACTTCAGAACGCAAAAGAGTACTGCCCTCTGCAAACCCTCTAAAAGTCACTGATCTTTGTCTAAATTGTTAAGACTTTAGGTAAGCTAACAAATGCCAACATGATTCAGTTTAATCCCAATATTTCTATTAGGTGTCTATCCAATGCCAGATGAGGCAATACCACCATGCGTGGCCTCAGAAGATCTACTCAAAGAAAATTAAGTATTTGTAAGGCAAACTCAACCTGGACTTCACCCATGGATATTTATCTTTATGCTTTCCACAAAGAGCAGAACATATTCATAATGACAGCTGGCATGTTAAAAATGCTATAAAATAGTATCAATGTCAGTCAAGAGGTGCAGCTATCAGGATAACAGCACGGTATGATTAGAATGCTGAGTCTAGGATGGCCGCAGGTTGTTATGAATGTAACTGTACCAGTTTCAAGGTTACTCAAGAAACAATCCCCTTTTTTCTCACGAAAGGAACAGAAAATCAATAACAGAATTAAAGAATATGATTTGAGACCACGGAGGAGCTCCTGCCTAGTCCTCATGTACTCCTTCATTGCCAAACAATGTTTCCATAAAACTTGTTCTAGAACATACCTCCATGCATAAATTAGGTTACGGAACAGGTGACATCATGCTTGCTGAAAAAATGTCATGGTACATGTACAGGCTAGGTTAGCTTTTGGAGACAGTGGGAAAAAATTTACAATTTCACTAAGCGATGAATTTCATAGTTCAATAACTCACTTGCTATATACTTTTTATCAATATTTCAAGACAGTTAAACTAAATTTGATTGGTAGGCTTTCAGGAGCCATTTGCCACCCTTTATATCCATCATCTTAGCACCTCCTGCTTCACTCTTCTAAGAACCTACTACTCTTTCCTGTGTAAGAGAATGGACGGTTGTGGGAGAGGTGTGGCGCCGCGGCCAGGGCGACTGACGCTGGAATCTGGGGACCACGGTTCGATCCCCGGCTCCGGCGGCAGGTCAGCCCAGCACCATGTGACTCTGGGCAATAGCTCGCTTAATCTTCCCGACGGCCCCCAGCGCCTAGAGACCCTAACGGGTGATTGTGCGCTTTACAAATGTGGACTTTACTTTACTTTACTTTACGGTTGTCAGGATACATCTTCCTTCCCCTGTGACAATCCCCAGGTTTGACTGGGTAGTACTCTTTTAATCTAAATCATCCTACTTATCTTCCATCCTACAATCACTTTATTCTGAAAAGATTTGGAAAATGTGTCAAAAGGATAACCCCTGATAGGCAGGTCAGGGTGCAGATAATATAGTAACAATGGGCCCTCCCCATTCCATCAGTTTCCCAACCCTTAAAAGTGCCTTGGGCTCCTTTCTTTGAGTATTTGGGTGCAGATAATATAGAAAACAATGGGCCCTCCCCATTCCATCAGTTTCCCAACCCTTAAAAGTGCCTTGGGCTCCTTTCTTTGAGTATTTGCTGCTGAAAAAGTGCAACAAGGTTACAAATTAAATATGAATAATTGTTAAGCAATGTAACTGTTTTGATAAGTTGGATTTAAAAATTGGATATGGATGAATATATTACAAGAAAACTGTGTCAGAATAATCGCAAACCTTTAGTTTGCAACAGTAGTGCAGGGAGGGTCAGGTGATCATGTTGACACTTGCTACACAGACTTTATTCAAATAGGAGGGTAGCTTCTTCCTCCCAACCTAGCACGCCCCTCTAAAAACAGTCGTTTAAAAATAAGAGTAGGAATAAATTAATCCATAAACATTTAAGCAAAGAGTGCACAGTACAACCCATCCATTTTTCGTGAGAGAAGGCCATCCTACAGTCTCTGTGACGTCTGCAGAGACGCGATGATAGTCATGTGGTGCTAAGTGAAGCATATGGGTTTTGCAGTGCGGTCTATGGTGTAGTATGGTTGGGGTTGGATTGGTGGATTAACTTTAGGACTAATGGTTACACACCCCAGGTCAGCTGCAGTATTACTTTAGTATGCTGGGCAATGGTCTCCTTCAGCCCCCAAGTGCTAGCTGTTTTTCTTGCAGCGTTGGCTCCTTACATATTTATTATAATTTTGCTGGGTCTCCCCTAAGAATGCAAACACAAGGAGATGATGGACGGAGCGCTGAAACTTTTCAGACAGACACTCACCCCCAGTCACAGATCTGGGTTGAATCCATCATCGTTCTTTAGCTCACATTGCTACCCCAGTTCGGACACAGCCTTATGCAAATCAGTCTTGACCCTGTGCCTCATGGGAACAGTCCAGCCCGAACTGCCAAGCCATGTCTTCCCTGGACCGGAAAGAAGCATCATAGGACCGGTTTCTGGCTAACAGGCATCATCAGCCAGGATAGCCTGAATCCAGGGTCAAAGTGAGCAAGGGACCCACGTCTGGGCATACCTTGCCAACTTAGGGCGAACAAAGCAAACACAGGGAAAAATGACATTTTTGATTGGTCCAAATCTTACTATGCTTGTTGTATTGTTTGCATCCAGAAAACACACCTCGCTATTCTTGTATTTATGTTCTGTTGTTTGCTTCTAGAATGCACTCTGAATTATTCCCAAATCTTCAATATAGAAAGCGAAAGGTTAGAAATTAATTCAGGAAAGCATCATTAAGAAAATTTGAGGAACCTGCATACCTGTTAAAGTCGTACTTTTCCTCCTGTTTTATATTATCATTTAGTTCTGAGAAATGAAACAGCATTTTCATTGTTTTCAAAGATATTTGTGAAGGAATTTCACGTTCGTGGTATAAAGAAATAGGCTTGTCTTCCTGGTACGCTTTCAATTTTAATCAGGGTCTTAATTAGGAAAGCAGTGTAAATTTTTAAAAGAATGTTCTGATCAAAGGGTTATAAACACCTTTTTTTCACATCTAGAATGCACTCTTTTATTTTGATGTCTTCAAAGTAGATTGCCAAACTGAACTCAATTGGGAAAACTGTCCTATGCAGACAGAACCCACACAAATAGCTGTAATTTGGCTAGAATAGACAAGTGCCTAAAAAAATATGAAGACTTCTTCAATGATTTTATAAAGACTGAAATGATTTTAATATTTTGTGGAAATTAGTTCTCTAAGACAATGGTGATCAGCAAGCACCAGGCACCTATCACACAATAGTACTTTGTTCATTGTTGAACTAAAGAAATATGTTGTGACACCTTGCCAGCTGGGTTTCTTTTGTGTGTGCAATTCCCCAGATTTGATGTTCTTTTTCGTGCTTATTAAACCACTTTTGCTTTCAGAAGTGTGATATTCTATTGCGGTGGCATTTGGAATTCTTGTGCTACACAAATACTAGTCATCAAACGTTAAAAAAAACATAGCCACAGTATTGTGAATGATGTACTTTTGTATAATATAGTAGATTATCTTTCTCTCAGTTTAAATTTTTTTTCCGCCAAACAAGTCATCTCCAAAACAAAACTGGATCTGCATTGACAGACCAATTTCAAACTGAATGTATAAATATTTAATTGAATTGTAAGGAATTTGTAATATTCTAAGTATACAGTGGTAAATTCAGAAAATAATTTTCCGTATTTGTTCATACAGATATATAGTGACCGAGCATATGCAGATGCTGAATGTGTCATGGGTTCACAATTTGTGTTTTTAACAGGCAAATACCATGGCACAAAACACGTACTATGATGAAGTCTAGTGTTCATGAAACTTTCCACAAACTTTATCCACAAATCGAAGTAGCACACAAACATTTTTCCAACAGAAGTGCTAAAAATCATATTGTCCTAGACAAATCACGTAATCTAATTGTGCTTAAAAATTGCACATTTGAAAAATGTAATTTTTTTTGCGACTTAACTATGAAAGTCCCAAATGATGAAGACCGTCTTAAATTGTCTCCCAGTACCTTTCATTAATGTGCACCTCTCCTTTGCTACACAGCTACGGAACAGTCTAGAAATATCTACATGTATACAAATATATGAACAATGGCACAGAAAAAATAATAATAATAACGTTGTTTAAGTTTCTAAGAACTTCAGGAAATTGACTCTAGAGAAAATAATTGTGTTAGGGGCGGGTTCCGACGTCTGAGGCAATTGCATGGCCTGCTAATTCAATTTATGTGACTCTTACGGCTACCCATATAACTGTGGCAATGGAGCAACCAGGCTACAGTTAGATGTGCTGGGTGGAGAGCATAAAACAGCAAGGCAGAGTTATCAGTATGATCGAAGGGACATCCAGAAGCCGGGAAGAGAGATTATCCTAACTGCTCTTGGTGCCTTAGGATCCAAATATCAGAGACTTCAAAGGTTGAGAATAAAATCACCATATTTAGTACAACTCAAATGAGAGCAGAGAAACTCATGGGGTGGACGGGACAATTAACGCTGGCCCCACCACCACGGGAGGCGAAGGCCTGCGGGAGCTTCAGAATATTGAGGGATACAAAAAGTGGGATCGACCGGGCATCTCTTTGGTGGGTGACGTCTGGAGAGATGGAAGGTTGGTCTCCTTCTCAGAACTACAGGCCGAATGTGAGATGTCAGCTAGTCAGTGGCTCAGATACCTGAAGATGAAGCAGCTATGGCTCACTGTTGGAAGATCTGCTGGATGAGCCCCCACTAAAGTACAGGGTGCTCTTAGCCACACTGCATGCGCACGTCACATCCTTGGCGTACAGCAAACTTTTGCCTCGTAGGCTCCTGACTTAGCCCTCCACCCCCTTTAGAGATTGATTGCACAGAGACCTGGGTGTGCTGAAGGATGAGACCTGTGGTGAGGCCTGCCGTTATCCACAAGAGGTGGCGACCAGAGCAGGTTTTCGCCTGGTTCAACTGAAACTATTATATAGAGTGTACTTCACGAGAGAACGACTGTATAGACTGGGGCGGTGTGACTCAGACCGTTGTCTGCAAGGGTGTGACCCGAGGGCTACATTCGAAATGTAAGTGTCCACTGATACAGAAGTACTGGGAGTGGGTGGGGTCACGTCTATCAGAGGTGGTGGAAATCTGCAAACAGCGGACGCCTCAGTTGGTTGCGCTGGGTATTTGAGGGGGGGGGGGGACAGACTTTGGAGAAGTATACCCTGCTTTTCTGTAATGTGACCCTAGCGGTGGCATGCGGGACATAGCCAAGCGATGGGGGTGCCCAGTTTTGCCTACATTGCGGAAGTGGGAATCGAAGCTTAGTTGGTGTATGCAGGAGGAGGAACAGGTGTATTAATCTAGGGGATATCCCCGCAGGTATGAGAGGGTGTGGCATCCCTGGAAGGTGGCAGAGGCCTGTAAATGGAGGGGCTTATCCTTCCTGACAGGAGGATCCTGGAGGACACACGGGTGAGGATAGCCTAAGCACTAGTAGAAGGGCCTTCCATTCTTGGTTTCTACGGGTGATTATGTACCTCAGATATACATCCTGTTACCTAATCCCGGAGCGTCAATAGTGGTACAGAGCGGAGTAGTCAGATACCTGGGTAAGATACATATGTGCTTTATAGGGAGCCGTTTTTTGGGGTGGGCGACGTCAGGGGAGTTTGGGGGGTTGTTTCTCACTGATGAAATGTTGATCGACTTTGGCCTGGTGTTCTCATTTTCTGGAGTACTTTGTGTACCATGTTAGTAAATGTCAATAAACAGATTGCCCCAAAAAATGACAAAACAACTGAAATGGTGTAGGTACTGTTCAAATGCTTCTCCTTGTCAACTGACCCCCTGTAAAGGCCACAACTCTCTCCCTCTCCACCTTCAAGCTCAGTCCTAACGAAACCAGGGGGATATTTTACATCTTAGTGGTCATTCATTCTATGTATCTACAAAACAGCTAGGACCTTCGGCTGTATACATTATCCACCAAAGCTGACATCACCAAATTGCCCTCACCCTCGGAGAACACTCTCCTCAAATGCTTCTGTGGCTTTGCAAAATATTCTTTTTCATAGCAAATTGCATATTTTATTTATTATACAAATGTAACATGCATTGGAAATGCAATAGGTCTCGCTTTTGTTTAAGTTAAAGCCTTTTGCTTTGCTAATGAAGTATAGTGAGGAGTAGAAAAGCATCAGGCAGAAGAAAAGGTGTGGGGGGAGAGCCGTATGAGGGAGAAGGAAGAAAGCGTGGAGGAGATTAGCGTGCTTTTGAATGAAGGAAAGTTTGGAGAGCAGTATGAGGCATAATGAAGGAGAGAGGAGTAGATGAGTAGTAGGAGGGATATGAAAGGAGTGCGAGAAGTAGAAGAGTAGTGTGAGGTAGCAGTAAGGTGAGATTATGCGATTAGTATTAGGTAGAAGGAAGTAACTTCCAAACTAGAATGTCTTTGGTAGAAATGGACCACTGTAATTCGCAAATAAATTATAGCTCCGCTCAGGGCAAAAACAAACTTCCTTTTCAGTTTGTTTTCTTCACGATTCTATCTGCGCCACAAATCAAAGGTACAAAGAGCAAGGCGGGTGGATAGAAGTAGGCGCTGCATAGCTTATTTTTCTTCACTATGGTAATGAGACTGTGATTGGCGTTCCCCTGTTTAGCTGACCCATTAATGGAGGGCAAAATTGAGAAACCCACCAAAATGTCTTGCAGTACTTTGAGCGTAGTTAAAGTGATCCAGGGCTGAGCGGGAGCACAAGCCTCTTTCTGACTCACTCTATGCACACAGAAAGGGTGGGGGAGGGGAAACACTGCGTTTGTGCTTGAAGCGGGGGTGTCAATTACACACGGAGCGTTACAATGCTGATCATGCAGTCGGGGGGTTTGCACTACTTAGAGATCCGTTTACTCTATGGCTGGGGCTCTGTGCGAGCAGCAGGATACGTAGAGCCGCCTGGACGTGACAACTAGGAAGGGGAGTTAACACTGGGTGACTGTCCAACCCCTAAGCACATGTCATATAACGATGGAAGGACGTCAGAGAAGGGATGAGTAGCGGGAGCAATAGAAACAAGCGCAGTACCGGACTCTCTATATTGAACTGGAAAAGCAAACTGCAGGGACGATAGTTAACACACATGTTAAGTGAACGTTTGCAAAAACCAGGGCTCTTTCGTTTACAAATAATTCGAATTTTGCTGCTGTTTAATTTAAATGATTCTCCGATTGGCTTGAAACAAAAGTTTAAAAAGGACTGGCATTTCCTTCTGTTAACGCAAACATTTCTGACGAGAATGTAGTATTGGGTTCCAGAAACATTTGTATACCATTTAAGCACAAGAGTCGGGGATAGCCGTTTTGGAGAGGGAAAGTGGGCTGTTCACTGACATGTGTTCACGGACACCACAAACAGTAACCCCGAAAGGATCAAATGTAATTTTGACTGCCTCGGTCCAGAGCTTCAGTAAGACGCTAAATTGGAATGAAAGTAATGGCACTACCCACACAAATGAGCGCCCAGATTAGGAAAGCGCTCTGTGCTGCGGTAATGATAGTAAGCGCTAAACAAATGACCACAGCGCAGCAGACTAGTAAGGCCAGTATCTATAACACTGCCGCTTCACAAGGGGGACCACCGACCCCTAAATATGCGACCAGAGCCCAGAAGGGACACCGCTGCACAATATTGTCCTGAAACACTGCTTGAGGGCACGCAGAGGCTGCGGACGCGAGGTGTATGCGACCGGGCACAGACAGGTCCATGATCCCGTGTGGCCTGTGGGGGTATCGAGACAGCGGAGGGGTGAGCCGCAACTCTGCAGCCCATGAACTGTAGCTGAGGTGCTGTGTTGCTGTCGAAGATCGATGATCTGGAGCCAGAGACCGAAGAGCTGTGCGACGCTGCGAAGGGGACCGCAGGAGGGTGCCAGGTTGTGGTTGCCAGTACTGCACGGCATCTGGCCTACCTGCTGGGGCTTAGCCTAGAGGCGCAAGACGGATTGGGCTGAGGCGAGGCTTGCCGGCTCTGGACAAAACATCTGAGCAGGCAGACGGAACCACTCTGCTGCATACAGATAAAGACCCCTGCCGGTCGCGAGAGAAGTCGCTATTTTGAGGCCAAATATAACAAGCGGCCTCGGGGGGGGGGGGGGCACGCCCCCAACTAGATGGCACACTGCACGCAATTAAGTGCGAGCAGAGCGAAACTGTAGTTAGGCGCCGCTGCCTCTGGACTACACGGAAGTTACCATAGTGTCAACAACCAACCAAAATCAAGAAAACAACAGCAATGCCTGACTTAAACCAATTGCGAGGGGCAGGAGAAATTACACGGAGTTGAAGCCAATATACAGATTACTTAAAGTCTCGCTGAGACAGCGCATTCGCTGCCAAGGCGAGACCTAAAAATAGAAGAGCTGCAGCTATGACTCAGATACTCGAACTTCTAAACGTAACCAGCAGAAAGAGTTGGCATTTGCAGCTAAAAAAACATTCCTATCTCATGCCAGGATACTTAGCAGAGCTCTCAATAATATTAGTAAAAATACTCATTCACCTAGATGGGAAAGGTTTATCTACCTTACAGCAGAACTAGAGGAGATAACACCATTAATTATTTTGTTTTATAAAGCGCGAACAAGACCACCAAGGTATCAGAGCCCTCTATAGAGAGAGCTAATGAGGGTTGCAGTACAGTAAAGCACCCATTTCTAATGATACAGTGTACATAATCAGTTGACGGTCAAGGTACCAAATAATAGGATACAATATGAAATATTAATGTCACTAATATGCAGTACGAAACCGGGTGAAAGAGTTTAGGGTAGTTCTTTTATGGCACATGCTTCTCTATAGTAGGGGTTTTACTTCATTCTTGAAGAGCCTAAAGGATGCAATTGATCTTGGGAGGGTGGTAGGGAGTTCTATATTTTTGGAGCCGATCCACGAAAGTGCAACCTTGTGTTTTCCTTTCTTTTTTTTTTTTTTTTTAAACTGGCTGATTTTTGTAGGAGGGATTTAGTACTTCTAGAAGCTCTTCATCCTCCCGTTTCATACTATTCTCCATGTATTTAGGACCAGAATTTTGTAAAGGTTTGTGTACAATGCATGCAACCTTCATTTGGACCTTAGCTTCGATTGGGAGCCAGTTGAGCGTTCTAGGTGAATGGCAAATTCAATCACAGCACTGTGTGCCATTTAAAATTCTTGCTGCTGCATTTATTGTCGATTTCATTGGGGCAAGGCTGGCTTTCGGTAGACCTATGGGTGTGGCATTACCATAGTTCAGTATTGAGAGTATTAGCAACTGAACTGCCGTTTTGGGGTCTCCAAGTGGAATAAAGGGTTTTATTTTTCTTAGAAGGTGCACAGGTAGGTTAGCGTGTCTAGTGTCAGCTTGTAAGTGAGCTTCCAAGTTTAGATTTGAGCCTAGTGTGATGCCTAGTGATTTTACAGAGTTGCAGATGGTTGGGGTACAATTTAGCGATTTGAGGTTATAGGACGATGATTGCAGTTGCTGGGGTCTACTGGGTGGGAAGAAAAGAACACATTAGGTTTTCATCTCATTTAGTTTTAGATGGTTGTGTGCCACCCAGCCCAGTGTTTATCAGGGTGTCATCAAGTCTCATATACCCTCTTGAGATGAGACTCTGATGTAGAGTTGCATATCATAAGCGTACATATGGTACGAGATTTTTGATTCAATGAGTTGTTCCATGTATAGATTGAAGAGCGTTGGTGGAATTGTAGATGCTTGCGAAACATCAATGTCCGATACAACAGATAGGGTGTTGCCGATTTTGACTTGTCGATACTGCAAAGAGGCGAGTACTGAGAAAGCAAGTCTCATGGAGCTCATGTAAGGTGCCTAGCATAACAATAAGCAGAACAATTGACTGACTTACGAGGACAAGCTGTACTAAACTGGCGAGAAGTTGGATTGGATTTCCTCCTAGTAATATTGCATAACCCCGTGTGTTGTCACGATTAACAACGTTTCAAGTCAGAATATTTCACAGCTTCAGGTGCAACAGAATTCCGGAGTATGAAACTTCTCCACACGAAAGGTTCTAAATCAAATGCAATAAAGAGTAAAACAGAAGACAACTGCACTTAATACACCAAAAGACTCTGATATGAAATTGATCTCCCCTGTAGTATGTTTCTAGCCTACTATTCAGAAAAGGCTTTACGACACTCCTACTACTATTCCATCTTCCACACATCCCATGATACAACTAATCGCTATCTTAAGACAAAGCATGGTGCCATGTCCCATTGCCTGACACCACGAGGAGTATTCCGGTTCAGAGGCAAACTGTATTCGTGTAACCACATGTACTCTCTTCTATTATTAATGCCAAGTCCGCTTCATAACAAAACATTAATGAATAACAAAAACAAAAGGGCTTCAAATTCTCCGCTCAGAAAACAGATTGGCAAAGAGACATTGTTGTGTAAATGTGTTCATCTCTGCATGCTACAGGCGACAGCAAGACTCGATTTAAAGAAGTCTTTAATCAAGATGTAGTCATTACTTCACTCCTCTCTCTTGCAGATGATCATTCTTCTTGGCACAATGACTCGCGCAAACATAGCAACATTAAAAAAATGGTAGGTTAATGCATGACGGTAAAGACAAGACTAGCAGTCACGCTGGAAAGTTATCAGTCAATGTCAGGCACAAATGTACTGGTGCTGAAGTCAAGTATTTAGGAGAGTCAAAGGAATGTATGATCACCAAATATACATTTGGGCTGGCCTGTTCCCATGAGGCACAGGGTCAGGACATATTTGCATATAGCGGTGTCTGAACTGGGGTGGTAAAGTGAGCTAAAGAACGATGATGGATTCAACACAGATCTGTGAGTGTCTGAAAAGTTTCAGCGCTTTGTTCATCATCTCCTTGTGTATGCTTTGTTCGCCCTAAGTTGGCAGGGTATGCCCAGACGTGGGTACCTTGCTCACTTTGCCACTGGATTCAAGCTAGCCTGGCTGATGAGGGCTGTTAGCCCGAAACCGGTCCCAGGATGCTTGTTTCCAGTACAGGGAAGACATTGCTAGGCAGTTCGGGCTAGACAGTTCCCATGAGGCATAGGGTCAGAACTGATTTGCATATAGCTGTGTCTGAACTGGGGTGGTGAAGTGAGCTAAAGAGCGATGATGAATTCAACCCAAATCTGTGACTGGGGGTGAGTGTCTGAAAAGTTTCAGCGCTCCGTTCATCATCTCCTTGTGTTTGCACCAAATATTCGAACCATCTAAAACCCGTACACTAAGCAGAATTATGAAATCCAGAAGGCAAGATTCAAATGTAAATTTCTTCCAAGATTGTGCAGTAATGCCAGACAGGTACGCCAAGGCATGGATAAATAAATGAGGGCAAAGCAAGGGACTATTTTGAAAGCTCCAATACAAACCTTAATAGTAGAATGATTAAATAAGGAGAGGACGAAAGCGCAACTGAGAATGAAACTCCATTTAAACAATTTTCCAAACTACAATTCTCTCCAATTCACCCACTGAATATTTGGGATCTAGGAAGCATTTGGAAGACGGCTGGTACCCAGTCTCATGTTGCTGTTCAGGATGCTACTAGAGTGACCCTTCGGCAGAGCATTTCAAGCAAGACCAGTAATTTTACACAGGGCATACAAGTACAGCACAAGGGGGTTCATGTCAGTCCTTTAAAACAGGGGACGAAGGACGGTTCAAATGAAATGTTCATGACAGAGATAAGACTTTGACAACTACGGAACATAAGCCCAAGTCTTAACAATAACAAGAATAGCTATAATATAAAACATGCTATGCAGCTCAAGGCCAATCGTTCCAGTCTATAGAAACTTACAAACGGAACGTTTGTTTTCCAAGTATACAGATTCTTTTTTAACTGTAGTATAGAGTGAATAACCTCATTTTGCTGTCATGTCACATTATTAAGCACAGACAGGTAAACAATGAGACTTTGTTGCATAAATATAAGAAAACTTCCTTTTGAATATACACGCTCCATAATTTTTTTTTAAAAATGACGAAGTAGAAAATACAAATTTGCTCTGGAGCTTTTAAGAAAACATGCACAGCACACATTAAAAGTAGGCACAGTTATTGCGCGAAGGGAATAGTGCTAAATTCCGGAGGTACGTTAGGGAGAAACAAATCCTATCCCACGAGCACATTTACCAAACGCGAGCAACTGCTTGCGCTCACTATTTTTGTTCTGCACCATTTAGTGCTATTTATTAGCACAAAAACGTCCCCTCTTGCCCAAAATTAACACATGGGAGTGTTTTTGCACTAAGAAATAGCACCAAATATATCAAATGAGTCTTCTCGCATAATTCTACATAATCTCGTTCAGAGAAATTGTTCAAAACAAAAGCCAAGTACAAAAACGTCGGAGACACTAAAGAAAGTACGGTATTTCAAGACATGTTTCTCAATGATGACTGGACAAATATAGCCATAGGGAAAAAAACAAGAGGGTGGGACAAAAGTCAAAATAAATGCAGACGCTTGTTAGGGTCTGTCACCAGGTGTTAAAAAATGTAGGAAGAATAGCTAAAATGGGTGGCCCTTTCAAGGCACCACTGTGCCTTTGAAACCTCCAATCCACAATGCCACTTTTTGTTCTCCCATCTGTTTCAAGGAACAGCACGTGATTTTCATTGCAATTTGGCTTTTAAATTCAGCCAGTTACAATACCATGACAACAGCACTGAACATGCGTTCTGTTTATGACCCATTTTATTTTACAGTGTGTGATCTACTTGTTGCTGGGAGCACAGAAGCTCTTGAATGGGCGAGGCAGTCTGTGTGGAACAAAGACGATAGGGACAGACAGGAAGGAACTTGTATACAGAGAAGAAAAGATAACTGCAGACCGGAAGGGAAGCACAGTTAGCCCAGCAAGTACAAGCCCGATCTGTGATTTAATTACAAACTTCTCCGTGCACAAAAATTGTTTTACTTAATTGTATTATCATTTTGATTCTCAGTGGGCCGATGTTGTGAAGCACTTCCTAATGGTTTAGAAATCAAAACAAACTGCAGAGACATAATGATTATATTGTTTTTATTTAACACATGGTATACCAATGTTAACATACTTAAGGGATCATGCAGAGTACAAAGAACGCAAAATAACCACAACAGAAACAGGCGGAATGATGGTCTTCTTCGCAGACTGTATTACCACGTCTAGAGAAAAACAGGAACTTTGCATAAGCAACGCTTGCCTGTTCCACTTCTCAGCTACTCCAAGCCCTTCGCAATCAAAAACACAGTTCCAGAAAGCTTGCAATGGCCCGATTCACAAAGTTTTTCCTGTAAGTAGTTGCCTCTTATTACAGGCCGCGGTGAAACACATACACGACTTTCCAAGAATAAAACATGCAGTCATAGAAAAAGCCAATATATGTATGTATACACATACATACACACACCACCAATCCCGCTTCCAAGTAAAAACAGGCTGACACTAGCTCAGGTACGCTTCAGATAAGCTTTATTTTCACCATCTGGGCACAACATGCTGTGTTAAAAATTCGCCACTGCTGTAACGCCTGTCAGACGCGTTTCGGCTCCTTGCCTTTCTCAATGCCAGCTATGTGTGACAGAGAAACACAGTCGGGTTTTTTTTAATGGTCTCACAATCACTCCCATTGGAGGATACTTGCGGTCATAGAAAGGGGACTGCAGGTTCAAGTAAGTACTCACACCACCAGTTGTACGTATTGTCCCCTTTAACTCGCTATGTTCGAAATCCCTGAGTGCAGGAAGATGTTGGCCAAGTCATGCCGCGTGTGAGGTAAACACAGTCTAAATCCGTGGACATAGTTCAGTAACTGTGTACCATGCATACAATAATGCTCTGACTTCGCCAGCGGTCAGGCTGCATTCTCCCCACTGTGGCAAATACGATGATGATTTGGCTCACTCTGAAGTGTCCTGTCAGCAGACAATCTGCCGCTCTCTCCCCAGCGTAACAACATGGATGCCGCTGCTGGGGGGTTGCCGCGGTGCGTACCCTCATACGCTCATTCCAAAGTTGCTGGCAAGCCGCGGAGCACCAAACCGAGAGGCGTGCCAGTATTGAAGCGCCGACCACCTGACCACATATACTTCACCAATCCCACTTCCAAGTAAAAACGGGCTGACACTTGCTCAGGTATGCTTCAGATAAGCTTTATTTTCACCATCTGTGCACATCATGCCATGTTAAAAATGTGCCTATGCAGTAACACCTGGCAGACGCGTTTCGGCTCCTTGCCTTCCTCAATGCCAGCTATGTGTGACAGAGAAACGCAGTCGGGATTCTTTTAAATGGTCTCACATTCACTCCCATTAGGAGAATACTTGCAATCTAAGAAAGTGGACTGCAGGTTCAAGTTAGTACTCACACCGCCAGTTGTACATATTGTTCCCTTTAACTCACAATGTTCCAAAATCCCTGAGTGCAGCAGGATGTTGGCCAAGTCATACCGCTTGTGAGGTAAACAGTCTAAATCTGTGGACATAGTTCAGTAACTGTGTGCCATGCATACAATAATGCCCTGACTTCGTCAGCTGTCAGGCTGTCTACACATACATATATGAATGTGTAGACAGCCGGACCGTGAACAAGATCTCAGCAGAGATCGAAACGCGTTGATGTGTTTTCATGTTGGGAATCATATGGAATAAATTCATGTGACATTTTGGAATACAATTACTGGAGTGCGACCCTATTCTTTTCAGCAAGGAAGAGGTTTGGAAAGTGTTGGCGGTTTGGCTCAACCGCGGGGTTACGCACGGCAAGAAGCAGCGCTACGTCCGTGAATAGAGCTAAAGGATTGTTACAGAAGAAGGCACGGACTCGAGGCTGCTCAGATTACGGCAATATTTATTGTCTCAAGTCACCCTCAACCCCGAGGTAAGAGATATATACACACACATACATATATATATATATATATATACATATATACATACATACATATATACACACACATATACATACACACATATACATACACACATATACATACATACATACACACACAAATACCTCAAGAGCAGAGGCAAGTCCCTCACCAGATAATAATGGTCCCTGACAAGAGATTTACATGCATTTCTCTGGATAGGTATCACACAGGGAGTTAGAAGAACAGGAGACAACGGGTGCAGAGGCACATGCTATTTACCACGGCGCACAGACAAAACCTTTGCGTCTAACAGCTCCTTGCACATTCAACTTATTTCTTGTTATACATAACAAAACATTCAAATGAACCAAGTTTAGGAGAAAGGAGTTCCTCCAATGACACGCCATGGCCAACATCACTACTCCTCTGTCTCAACAGCCTCTTTTACCAAAGGCCTAAATATAACTTTTATTAAGGTATTCATGCGCTCCAAGGTTAGCTCAGAGACTAGAGTTAAGAATTCACTTCTCAGAGACTCAGCCTATGAGTAAACACTCACTTGCATATGCGCTCTAGAGAGAGTAGAAAGCCTTCCAGGGTAATTGCCAAAAAAAACTCCACACCAAAACAATCAGGATCTGAGCACACTGTGCCAGATTCACACAAGGTTTTGTCACAAGCAGGAGTGATGTGATCCAAGAACATTAAGATAAAGCAACACATACAAAAAAATTCTTAGCGAATCTGGTCTTGGAAACCAACTATCATTTCAGAAAAGTCCATTTTTTAGATCAGTTGGCTTAAGTGGTGTTTTATAATGCAATATACATAATTCAAAGTGTGAAAATAGAGCCCTCAAGACAATATACTAATTATAATCCTATTTTTTTTAAAAGATATTGATAGAAAAAACAAAGACTTAAATGTATGTGTAGTTTTGTAGCAAAAGCAAGTTGCTGTATATTTGCCATGCTATAAAGTAATCTTAAATGCTTTGACGCTTTATGTAATGCTTATCAATTGGTCTCTTAAACAATTTGTCACTGGTTTTAAATAGAATATGCATTTTTCAACAGGTTGGGTCAATGATTGATGATTGTTAATGGGAATTTGTTTAGCAAGTTCCAATATGTTCTTCCAATTATCAAGTGAGAGCACTATCGTACACCCATGGAACACCTGAGCCTTAGCAGTTTTTTGTTCTTCCCAATAGCTTACATTGCTATGTTTGGTTGGAACAGAGAGTGTATGTCATTTCATCTCTAAACCAGTGCCTTCTAGTTGGCCAGTGAATTTGATTTGAGGGTTTGAAATTACTCACTGATAAAGCATGCACATTGTTCAAATAAAACAATCTTTTTCTCTAAACTGTGTCAACTCACCGCACTACTTTTTTTTTTTTAACAGAGTTTTATATAGCGCGAATTTGACCTGAGGGTATCGGGTATCAGATCGCTTTACATAGCACCAGTTGTGTTACAGGAGGACACATTCATGTTTTTGGGTAGGCACAGGGAGATTAAGTGATTTGCCCAGAATCACAGGATGTTCAGCGTCGTTGTCGAGACTCGAACCCAATTCCCCAGATTCGAGGTCGACCGCTACAATCTCATGGTGTTCTAATTCTGGAAATGTATAGTGTTGTACTACAGAGCCCTTTCGCAGGGCACTAAAGGAAAAGATGTTATAGAGCACATTACCAGATAAACCAATGTTGCACTGAGGTGGCGAGAGATAATGTAACAGCACTTTCATATTGACTGGTTGTATTGATCCACTGAAAAAGATGAGCTCTATCACTCTCATGCTCTAGAAGGCAACTGGTACGAGCCTCTTTGTCCAGAACTAATTAAGAATTAAACAAGCATTTGCAATGCAATAGGTCTCGCATTTGCGAGAGTTTAAGGTATTGCCATTGTAAATGTCAATTCCTTTTATTTATCTGTCTTGCTAATTAACACATAAATAAAAGGCATTGTCATTTACAATGCCAATAGCTCAATTTCTTTTAAATGTAAGACCTATTCAAAGAAGTGGCCGCCATTGTCCCGGCAGCTCGGAAAGTGAAATCATGCATGGCGTGCAGAATGTTGCAGGAAAGCATGTTGTGCCAGCAGTAGGAGAAACTCATTAAAGAAAATAGTGCTTTTATACTAAAACAGACATACCAAGTAACAACCGAATTAAAAGGACCAGTCATCATGGGAGGTTAAAAATTAAGACAAGGCGATACAAAGGAGGTACTAACATGCCTATTAAGTAATCATAAGCCAGCATTTACAAAGGACAATGACAAGAGCCAATGACAAACATGGGCATAGATTGGGCGGGGCTTCTGTTCTATACTCCAATACAGCATGCTGCATGCGCTGCCCATCCTCGGCCTAAAAAGGAAGGTGTGCCCAGAATAGACAATTCAGTCCTAAAAGGATTTGCAGTTATATTTTTATTTGGGTGATCGGTCTATGATTTTGCAATAAAATGCAGCAATTATGGTGTGGTCACCCTGAAAAAAGATATCTGAAAAACTGTTGAGTGCAAGTGTAGCCTAGAAAGGACAAATTGGCGCATATAAATGAGAAGCAATAAAAATCTACAGGGTGAGCATTCATAACTTTGCACAGCTTAAGCACTTGAATGTATTACAATAAACACAAAACTCCAAGTAAAACGCACAGTGGCAACCTGCATCCAAAGTTCTGGAGCGCAAGACTCGCCTAGCCCAAGTCACATAGATATGCACTGAATGAAAGGAATGTACAAACACAAGTAGCACCAGAAATTCGATTTTGACGCAGCAACTGAACCCCCCCAGTCACACTAAACATACATTCATTTATACAAGAATATATTCCTCGTAAATAAAGTGGAACCTACATGACTTGTTTGAACAAAGTTTTAGATAATGTGCTGACCCTTTGTAAACAAAAACAGTGAAAATCACAACATAGCTTCAAAAAGAAACAAAAGAAATCTGTCAATTCAGATTTTTTGCAGAGGTTATGCATTTAAAAACATAGGAAATCACATGCTTACAAACAAATCTGAAGCCCAAACTCATTCAACTTCTTCCACTACAGCTACTAAAACCGAGTGCTGCAATCTGAGTAAGTGGCAACAAATACTTGAGAAGACTGATTTGGCAGTCCTCAAAAATCCTCGTGCAATTTTTGACAGGGCCATTCTCAAAGTCAAAAGTATCTGCAGGCAAAAAAAGCATAGTGGCTCAAAACACCTCGAAGGAACTTTTTGCAATTCTGCTTAACATGCAATCGAACAACTCGTCTGTATCTTCCACAAACAAGCTGTGTAACCTGTTTTTACCAAGAACGTACATATTTTTAAGGAGTAGCACAAAAGTAATCTTACTGTTCATTCAAACGTGTTATGTCCTTCATTGATGAAAACTTATCACAGTATTTCGAAGAATCCTTGCTCGGTTAAGATAAACAGTAAAATCATGGAAAAGGCGATACTATACATGCTTACATATGAATCTCTATGGTATCCTGGATGCCAACTAGGCTTACCCACACATTTTGCCACTGAGAGCACCCTTTTTGACGTACTGGATGACTTTCTTGCTAGACAGATTGAGTGGGGAGGGAGGGAGACATCTGGCTATACGTACTTGTAGAACGTTCTGTCATTCAACACGGCTATGCTCACTGTACAGTCAACTCAAACACACAGCCAGAGTGGGTGAGAAGGCCTGTACTTGGGATTTCTTCAATTATGATCAATTACAAATTATTACATTAGGATTTGTAACAGGTCATTACTTCGCCACTGGAAAACATTGGTTTTGCAAGTTCGTGTTTTTCTGCTTCACTTTCTGCATACTTTTCTTTTTAGGTTTCGCTGGAGGGCGGAGCTCTTAGCTCTGCCTCCAGAGAAATCTCTTGATTCCAGTAAGGAAAATGGAAAACGCCCCCCTGTCCCATTGGCTAGCTCCATAAATGGAGGCTAGCCATTGGAACAGACATCTGTCCGTCAAGGCCGGACCAGATTCGGGGGCGTTCCCGAGATTTTTTCCCAGGGCGGAGTTATGTTTTTTCCCGTTCCCTCCCCTTTCACTGATGCGCTGTCCATTTCCGCCCCCCCCCTCGCTGTCCTGTGCACGTTTCCCGCCGTCCGTGTCCTCTCCCGCCCCCTCCCGCCGTCCGTGTCCTCTCCCGCCCCCTCCCGCCGTCCGTGTCCACTCCCGCCCCCTCCCGCCGTCCGTGTCCACTCCCGCCCCGATTGATGGTTATCTAGAGCCGGTGCCCACCCGGCATTTGCCCGTAAAAATCAGCCCCCGCCTGCCTACCTAAGGAGAAGGGCCGCTGCGCTGCCCGCAGCGACCCGGAAGTGGTTGGCCGGCCGGCCAATCCCAGCGCGGCCGGCCGGAAGTGCCCGCCCCCGCAGCCCGGGGGGAAGAAAGAAGAAGCATGGCGGCCGGTTTGCAGGGCTCCCGTGATGCGAGGGAGCCCTGCTCCATCTAGGAGAGCCCAGGAGGAGAGGAACCCCGCCTGCCGCCAGCAGGCCCATGTGGCCAGTGCGACAGCTATCCCTTGCATGTCATATTTCTTCCGAGCTAAGTGCTTTGTTTTGATGATTTGGAGCTTTGTTTTCACTAGACGCACTGTAGTTGTAGAGTTCCAAAAATGTTAGGTTTACAAAAAAATAGTACTTTGCGAATATGCTCCAACTCAGCATGGGTTCTTGGGCATATTTTATTTGTAGTTTCATTGCGTCTTGCGATATTTTCAGAGATTTTGGCTTCATTTGTCAAACATGGGTACTTGGAGGGTCTTGTTGCTGTGCAAACCGTTCAATAATCATGTCTAAACAAACATACAAACGCTTTTGAAGTTTTGTGTACTGTATTTCTTTTGTGAACTATTGATATGGCATTTACGAATAGGGCTCCCAGTTTGATGGTATAATTTTACATTTCATTCTGCGTTTATCCATATTTAGTTTCTGCACGTTATTTGTACTTATCCATATTTACTTTATGCAAAAAATGAAGGTGCAATGAGTATATTTCGACATTTATTTACCCAACCAGTGTTTACTCATGTTTGAATGTCCAATTGGGTTTTAGCCATTTACAGTCAATGCAATACAATTTAAAAGCATATGCATTGAAGAACAGCTTAAGCATCTGTAATGCTGCTTTTATATAAGCTTCATTAGGAATTCTTTTTCATCTTAACTCCCTGCCTGTAAACCTGCACAGCTATTGACTTAGCATTCATGATTGACTCATCCAATAGAAAACTTATTTTACGTATTAATCCAGATTTAAAAATGAACACCGAGAGGAAAATAGATGGCTTTCTGTCTGTATCTGTCAAAGTAAGTAAAAACGGAAAACTGTGAGCCTTTTTTACGAGTAGTATAATGCAATGGAAGCACGGTGGTGCTCCCGGTTTTGTCAAATGCATTTTGTTATCTTCGTGCTACCACGGTGTGTAGTTATTTAATGGTCCATTTTTTTAAGGTTTCTTTTTTTTGGTTATTCTGTCGGACATTAATCATATTTATTTTGGTACATGAAATATAACGTTGCAGCCAATATAGTTCGACATGTAGTTCATTAAAGTGGACTCCCATTTGGACCCGAGGTCAAATAATGCAAGGCATTTCATGTATACTACAAATACATGTTGATATCTATAATTATTTAAGATTGAAATTCTTTTTTGATCATGCATGCTGTTTTTGTGCATAGATATTAACTGACCTTGCACAAATGGTATGTTAGTGAAGTAATTTGTTGCACAGGAAAGTCTTGCATATATTATATATATATATATACATGCATTGGAAAAGTAATATCTACCTCTCATTTCCCTTGGTACAGAGGGAACATAGGACATGTGTACTATTTCACTTGGGGATTATCCCCTCTCTAATGACGTTTGACCGCTAATCTCAAGGCATAAAACGCTCAATCTTGAAACAAATACTCTTTCACTTTTGCTTTTTATTTCGGAATTTTTTTCAAAGGTGTATTTATGTTTTACTGTAATGATCAGGTTTCTTGTAATGCCAACATGAATATATTTGCCAGGCATCTAAATTATCTAGCATACACGGAGAAGGTCTTGGCAGTTGATGGGATGGTCAGTTCTTCCCTAGCTATGATAAAAGGCATTGTCTTGTATTTACGAGAGGTCAAGCTATTGGCATTATAAATGACAATGCCAATTATTTATGTTTTAAAAATGAAAACCAAAATAAAAGGCATTGTCATTTACAATGTCAAAAGCTCAAACTGGTGTCAATGCGAGACCTATTATATTGCAAATGCTTCTTTAGCATCTGGCCACACGCAGCGTTCACTCTCTATTGCGAGCACTGATGAAACACTATAGGGCCACGGGATATTGTGGATGGATACACTGCACCACCATTATGTCACTGGTTACATATCAACAGTCATTTTCTATTTCACGTGTACTTGAATAATATTGTCACCCTATGCATTCTATGTGCATTAACATACAATGCAAGCCAGACATGTTGGCTTAGCCAAAGCTTGTTCAAAGTCCAAAAGGCTCCAACGTTTATTGACTTCCAGACATACATATCAGTGAGCTGAAAGACAACAAGGGCTCCCTTGAGGAGCAGGAGTTAAACGTAGAGAATGCCCATGCCCTAGGCACAGAAGAAACAAGGGTTTCCACTTGACCACCTGAGTTGGGTTGTCCCCATTACATGAAATGTTTGTCAAGATAGGCAGGTGAACACAGGAACTGAACTGCAGTTAGGGGAACAAGTGCTTGCACTATCCATTTCCCCTGTACAATCACACGACACGCGTCCCATAAATGATTCATAGGCAAGCTAATGGTGGATGGAGTGTCTGGCCCAGTCTTAGCCAAAGATCTGCTGAAATAGACCTGCTGGAGAATTCCTACTTTTCTGTCTGGCTCAGCTGCATTAGTACAAAATACCTTTCTTCTGGACCACTGCACTGAAATACATAGTAGATACAATCAACTTACAGCCGAAACTGAACTATAAAAACTCTATGTATCAATAGCATCTGCCACATATACCTTTTCTGTTTCAATAGGGTTTCTTTTGCCAATATTCAGATAGCATACATGAACTCTACCCCCTTTCTACAGGAAAGGAATCTTTCCCATCTACTGATGATTTGATATTTGAGGATGATAAATCTTAAATATTGCTGTCCATTATCGGCACAATGGAGGCAGAACAGAAAAGAAGTACACTGAATCTTTAAATTCGCTCATGCCACAGCTATGTCATGCCAGGTGTTGTTTTCCAATTTGGGATCCAAGTCCCCAGAGGGAGCACATTCAGTCTAAAACTGCCAACATAGGATTTTATATCCTCCGGTACAATATGGCTGATATAGGCCTCCCCAAACCTGTAAAAACAAAGATCAAGTGTTACCTTATGAGGTGGGATTTCTTACCATCATCACTGTCCGGCCAAATAAAATGTTTACTTTATACTGAAATCGTTACACCCGTTTTTGTTGATCCCTGTTAAGGCAATACCACAGGTGAAATCTGATGTGAATACCTGTGGTTTCTAAATTTGAGAGGACAAACAAAAAAAATTGCATAAAGGGCAGCAACTTAACAGTGGTTTATCAGTGGGTGGGGGTGTACTTCCAGGAAATTATAGTAGACACCTGGTTGCCAAGATGATGTATGCCAACGGAACAGGATTTTAGCGTCCAGGAAGTAGTGGCGCTCAGCTTAGTAACGTAAGTGTATGAAGGTTAATTACGGTGCGGTGCAACCTGGGAAGGGGAAACCCCAGTAACCCCTTGATTTGGACAGGGGGACCCTATCCCATGAAATATGAAGACAATCCCGAGCACACACAACTTAAAGCTAGACAATGCAGTTAGTGGAAGGACAACAAAATTAGTGCAAATTCAAGGTGGTATCTTGTTCTTCTTTTAATTGATAGTTCTACACAACGCAGCCAGCCGACATGTGTTTCATCAGAGAAACAATGATCTCTGATTCTTCAGGGCTGGGAATGATACAAAACATGAACTGAGGACATGTAATGGACGACACAAATAAAAAGAAAACAAATTATCTGCACACATTAGAAGATTTACATCACCCGGCACAGGTGGAGACCAAATTGGAGAAGAAAAATACAAAGTACAAGACCCATAACATGAGGTGACAGGCGTAACCCTGTGGTTACTGCCACTACTGATAAAAAACAACTGATAAAAAATAACAATGTTGAACTAATCAGGAACTCAGAGCATTGATGACAACATAGTTATTTGGGAATATCCTAATCTATTAAACTCATGAGAGTCTCAATACAAGCTTAAGAAACACAAATGTTGTGCTGAGAACAGGACTAGACCGGTCACGGGAGTATTAAAGATATGACAACAACTGTGAGGGAATTAAAAAAACGTCAGTATCCTCATCATAAAAATGTGTCCGTTTGGAAATAAAGCTCATAGGAACATCATTCATGTTCTACGGGAAGTACTCGTACTAGTTATGAGACTGTGAAGGAATTTACATATAATGTCAATGGAAATGCTGGGCCCGAGTATATTGACCCTAGGTACCTGTGTGGCAAATTCCAAGCTCAGAGTAGTCTATAGACAAGGAGAACAAGCATTTACAATGCAACGGTTTCGCCTTTGGAAAAGTTAGAGCGATTGGCAATGTAAAGGACAATGCCATTTATTTATCTGTTTTCAAAACCAACACAAATACAAATGTTGTCATCAGGGGTGGGGGAATCGTATCGCCCGACGCCCGAACCAAGTAGATTTTAATTATGGGCAAGAAGATTTATTGTCTATTATGTCCGACGGACAAGTAGACATGAAATCACCAAAAATATATGAGCTGCGGGTGCTCTGGGGTCACAGCCAATTAGAAATGTTGCCAGAAAGCCTCTGGACGCCTTAGATTGGCTGGAAGCCCATGACTGGGCTCTATCTGGCACGTGATTGGTTGCAGGAATCTTGAGCTAAGGTTCAGTGTTCTAGGACGGATTCACCACTGGTGCAGACCACCTGCTCTTGGAACGCAGCTTCCGAACGTTCAAGGGCAGGCCCCGAGGCAGGAAACAATTTTTCTGCTGCCAGGTCCCTGCGCTGTGCGCCGAGTTGCCTGGTGGTCTCTCTGCTGCCGATTGCTGCATGCTCGATCTCCTTGTCCGGTGGGATCTGTCGAAGGCAGGCCACATATCTTTGGTGCGCTGCTGCGCACTTCCTGGAATCAGGAGCGGGAAGTCGGCGTCTCTGACACACTGTACAGGCGAGTCAGTCAGATAATGTGTTTTGCGGCCGTCCGAGTCTGAAGAAAAGTATGTTCATTGTAATTCTGCGTGCAATGGTCTGGATTCAGTGAGCGTGGTGGCAGGGTTAAATGTGTGTGGCAGGTTAACAATTTACAATAAGGCGGAAACCTCTCCTATATTAATGTAACAATGGAATCAGTGCAGCGTTGATGAGTGAAAACACGATGAAAGTAAGTGTACTATAGAGAGACATTGACCTTTACTTTGTCTCTGCTTTTATGGATGAGGTCGCATTTGGGGGCACGGAGTAAACAATACTACTCTAAACACCTGGAAAGCTTACAGAAAATGCAGCCTACTAAGATTATGCAGGCGCTGTTAATAGAAACATTTTTTAAATTGCATAGTTTTCCTGGTGTAAAATAAATCAAGCTAAAGTTGAATAAAGGAAATGCCACTTATGCAGCCAGCAGGCAGAAAGTATCTTCGTATTCCAGGCAAAGCTGTGTGTGCAGCGTATTTTACCCTGCCCACTGAAATGTGATCCACTCTTGGCATCTGAAACGTCGCAATGTCCACATTTGTGCCCAAGATGAGGTCTCCTTTACCAATACCCTCCGCTACAGTCTATATTGCCTTTTCCTTATTTAGTTACCTCCACCTTCGTTTCCTTTGCTTCTCGCTTTATCAGTGTCCACAAGTTCTCTTTTAATCTTGCCACTGCGGCAGAGGAAAAGCCTCACGTCCGTGCCGATTTTTATAGGCTTAATCCTGTCAAGAAACAGATTATTCTCCACATTTTGGGCCCATTCCTGTTAGCCTGTAACTTTTAATTGGTTTCATTTCTCGTCTCCCGTACCTACTGTAAACAGCCCCCACCATTCATAATGCTCTGGCAGTTTGTGCTAAATAAGCAGAGCCACTGTAATGAAACGGTAGAGAAGGTCTAAATTATGCGGCAGGGTTGACTTGATTATATAGCCACAAAAATGAGAATTATATAGCATAATGCAGCACATTTTTGTTGATAGTATTACTTTATTATTTTGACATCTGTACACATTAACCCTGCCTGTATAAATGTTTTGCCTCATTACTTTCAGATTAAGACCTAAATACACCAACATCAATGTAAAAGAGACCAGTCACTACTTGTGATGGGCTTTTCCTCTGGCTCTGAAGCAGGACATGTTACCTCCTTTTTAGTAACGTTTGATCTGTTTGAGCTAGCATTTACATTTTTTGTTAAAATATGCAGTTTAGGCCGCATGTGTTGGATTATATGGCAAATTATGTGGGAAAACGCCTCAGCTATAGAATCTCATAATTAGAGTGGCTCTATATATAAATCATGTATATACAGGACCTGCCATAAGTGGGGGACCATCTTTCATGTGGAACAATATAAAATGGCTGAAATTGCTGGAGGGAGCTCAGAATAAAGCAGAAATGATCAAAATACAAAATTGTAGGTCTCAAAATCACGTTTTTATTGACAACTGGGTAAAAATAAACAATGTTCCCACCTCAGAATTGTATGCAATCCCTGAAGTGTTGCATTTATATTGCACAGTAACGCCAGCAGTAAAAATAAGCCCATACCAGATCCAAGGAGAAGTGACTCTGCCACCTGTGTGAGTATTCATCCTATCTAGACATAAAGGATTGTTTTTCTTTCCCTATATGATATGCCAATGGGTGCCTGGCTTTGTGCCTTCTTTATGCATGTGCCCATTTTCGACTATCCAAGCATCATCCCACAGACCCTCCGGATGCTCAGCTTCTGAAATAAAGAAACTGATTGCACAAGTTGCTGCAATGTTAAAACCGTATCTTTGACCAGGCTTTCCAATACTCGTATGTCAGCATTCAGCAACAGAATTGTAAGGACTTCACGGAAGAAAAGGGTGGTCAATGGGGTGCTGGGGAGTTTGAAAGGAGAGAGACAAGTGGCAGAGAACTTGGATTTTAAGGAAAAAAGTGAGTACTTTACAAATCTCAGTGAGAAAAACGTGCACATCTATTGCTGACCTGCACCTCTTCATGTTAGGGAACTTACTCTGCTGGTGACATTACTAACCAGTACTGTGCACAAGAGAACCCTGTACTGCTACTGCCAGATCTGCATATGCTCCTTGTGTGGTACAAGAATGTGGAGTTGTAGCAGTAAGTGCACAATAATATAATCACACCTTACCTGCCCAGGAGTGTAAAAGGAGAGATTGATTTAACTGTCCTTTGCTGCCTCTTGTGTATTTGTACTTGTGGATACTGCTTCAGTGAACTAAACAACTCTGCTATTTTATTTTTGCTGCCCCATGAACAGTTCAGAAGCTCGCCGAGAAGTGGTTATCCCCATCCGTACGTCTATCAGAGCATGATCACATGGGAGTATTTTTGAAACTTGACAGCTATGATTTGGCCCTAGAATGGAGAACACCGTTCTGCCCTGCTGGTTCATATTCCAAAACAGTCTATGCCAAATACTCTTCAAGAAATGTACTCAGTTACCAGTCTGCCCTCGGCCTGTATGTACTTTCTCTCTAAATTTGAAAATATGTCACATGCATACTGGTTAATAATTGGGTCCAGTGCACACAGACACATCTGCACACATGCTGCACATCCAGCCAGTACAACAGTTGCATTTAAGGGTGTATGACTATGCACTGCATAATTGGACTTGCATTTGCAGTATATATGGCACCGTATGTTGCACTGATTGCCGTGCAGACCCCACCGTGGTGATTTATAGAATAGGTGGGGCAAGCAGATATCTTCCCAGGACAAGTAGATTTCTGTAACATTTTGTCCATTGGCCAAGTAGATTTTTCAAAAATTTCCACACCCCTGCTGTCATTTACAATGCCAATAGCTCAAACTTTTCCAAAGGCGAAACCGTTGCATTGTAAATGCTTGTTATAAACTGGTAACTATGTTAATGCTTTCAACTTCTGCGTACCCAAATAACTTCCATATTTCACAGCTGAAAAAGAATCAAACATAGGATTTGTAAGCATCCATATCATCTTGTCGGGGCTCTATAATAAACCCTTGGCTGGATTACACCAATATTTTGTACTTGGTAAGCGCAAGAATATTCATCACTAAAGGCAAAGTGAACGTCTGTATTTTCCAGTCGCAAATGGTCCGATTTGAAGATCGGGGCATTTGCACCTGAAAAAAATGCATTTTCCTATGTACTTAACCCATTTTGCGATTCAGTAAGCTATTACCGAATCGAAAAATTGATTAGAGATTCGGTATTAGGAAGGAGCGCGTTATAGGAGTCCCTTTCTAATAGCGACTCGCACTGCTATGTACGAATGTTTTATGGATGAAATGTGGTCACAAAACATTTGCATTTTACCGCCTACTTCAAGTTGTTAGTAACCCATTCGCAAATGGGAAGTTATCCCCAGGGGACCCCTTTGTAAACACATGCAAAAACATTTTTTCCAGAGCAGGCAGTGGTCCCACGGACCACAGCCTACTCTTAAAAAATTAAACAGAAGGTTTCATTTTTCTTTTTGAAACACATCACATTTTTTAAAACGCTGCTTTATTTAACAGCAAACACAGGCATGGTGGTCTGCTGTCCCCAGCATGCCACCATCACTGTATTTTAGCGATTTCCAATGGGCTGCAAATTGTGACTCAACTCATGATTATTAATGAGGTGGGCCAATTGCTACTTCATTAAGAATCGCTAAATGTGTCAAAGACATTAGTATATAGGGGTTTGCGATTTCCTAATAGTGAATCAAAAAAAAAATTCTATTAGGAAATTGCAAAATGACACCTACATACCTGTGCCCCTAAACTCCCAGCGCCTGGCATTTTGTGTCAAAGGGTCGAAGACCATGGAGTACCCTGGTAGGTGCCCTCTGACTAGTCTTTCCATGCTGGTATCTGCTCAGGGCAAAATCCCATATTTTATTGTTTTACACACACTACTCAAATTTGTTCACGTCTTAGACCTTAAGGAACCTGGCAACATCTTTCATTAAACAGGGTATATATTTATGATCAGTCTTTCAACTGAATAACTGCTGGTGAGGATAGAACTTGCACATGGCCAAAACATACAGGAGCAACATGCATTGAATGGAAGAAGCTTCACATAATGATGTGCACCAGTGATTAAATGCTTGCATGACCCTCTAGAAAAAAACTCAACAGGTCAAACTTAAACAGCTTATTTAATTTTCCTCAGTGTAGATGATGGGGTTGTTGAAGAGCCCTGACAGAAATCATCCGCTACTGGAAAAACAAACTCTACTAATAATGTGTCCAGGATGAATTCCAGATTCTTAACCACAGCCAACACTCCATCCTCCTAAAAAAAAAAAACTCCCAAAAAAAACAGCCTCCACCACTATTCCCCTCCTAGACACCTGCTTCACGAGGTACATCATTCACTCTAACAGATGCAATGACAGGGAGAATGGCTGGATATCACAGCAAATTATGTTAAGGGGCTAAATCCCAAAGGCATTTGCAGGAAATCACTCCCTGAGGAACCATGAGACTGCCACTTATTACACAAATGCCAAACCCGATTGACCTTATTTATAGCATGACTAGAACCAGATGAGAGCAACCATGCTTTTAAACTTCCATGTTTTACAATGCGTTCAATGTTTGAGATGTGCAAAAGGCATGGGCTGAAAGCATTGATAAAGAAAGGGACATAAATACTCCCTTGGATCTCGATAGTATCTGCACCATAACTCCTTTAATGCAAACCTCCCACTAAAACCATGTGTAATAGCCAAGCTGAAAGCATGTAAGCAAGCTACACCAGCACAATAACAGCTCCCCTAACTCCCAGAAACTTTAAAGTCTACTGCAGCATGTTAATACTTAAATATCTATTTGGCATTGAACCAGCCGGCTTAGCTTTACTAATAGAAAAACAGCTGACACGCGTTTCGCCCGGTGGTTACTTCATTCTTTAGAGACCTTGTGTACATCTCTACAGATCACTCTTTGCAGTGTTCACAGACATTTTCAACTATTCTAGCCTTGAAAAAGCCCTCGACCTATAGGCCACCGGGCAAAACATGTGTTGGCTGTTTTTTCTGTTCCTCTTTTCATTCTCTCAATGTTACAAGGTGTAACAAAGAAAATAAAACCAAGAAACTAAACAATAAGCATCTTACCGTTTTCAATTATTTCAGAACTAATTGTACAATCCTCCACCCTCTACCTGAAACTTACTTTTTACAAGGGCTTATGGGTGAAGCACTTACCAGCACCATTTTGGGTCACAATAAGGATAGCGTGTATCCCAGACATACCAACACCCTTCCTTGCCTTCCTACATAGCTTTACTAATAAACTTGTTAACTCAGTGATGTGAGCTGGTCTTACTTTCCATAGTAGGTGTACCAAATACCCATCTGCTCCACAATGTAGCAGCACATTCCCTTTCATCTGAGCTAAATATAGAATTTACTCCCACTACCCATGCAATCATGCAACAACCTCCTGTTTTTCTGAAAACTTCTTTATATTCGCAAGCGTATGACATTAGTTCCATTGCGGTGCCACAACAACCGAAAAGGGATTTAATTTAGTGCAGTGCTATAATATTGCACAGTTCAAACAATCAAATAATGGCAGATAATCACTAGGTTGGTTGTGGGTAGAGTGATGACATGGATTGCATGGCACCAAACTAGAGGTCAGAAATGAATGATCGCATAAAAGTTAAAGGGTCAATCAGCCACATTGTTTAGCGTCTACTATAACACTGTGTACAAAGAGGCCTTCAAGACAAAATTCAGTGGGGGGAAAAACAGCACGTGAACTATTGAAGAGGATATGCTGCCAGAGCAAATACGTAATAGGATAGTTTACAATACAATGTTCATATTTTTCAAAGGGCGTGCATTCTTTCGAAGTCAGGCAGCCCTCTGAGCGGAAAGGTCACATGCTCGCTAAACAAACAGCCTCAGTTAAGGGTTAAATGGTGCTGGGGCGCACGTAGTGTTCTCATTACAATGCGTGCATGTGCTGAACTTGGGTGTAAATAAAAAACACGGCTAGAAAGCCAAGGCACAAAATGTCACTATAAGTCAGAAGAAAGTTTAGAGGACTGCTTTGTGAATTAATGCACAAGTCATCGACTAACACATAGCAGGCTCAGTATCGCACTGTTACTATCAAAGCCTCGGTAGTCTTTCACTTGTTCTTGAACCTGCGCTTTGTTAAAGTCTCTCCTGCAAGAGATTACCACTGGTTGGGCTAATCCCGTACCTCAATCGCTACAGCTGATTAGAGGTCACCGAAGGCAGAAAGGTCAGTGCAAGCGGTTTGACAGCCGCGTGGGTGGTCAATGGGCTCGGACACACAGGCTGCAAATCGCAAGATAAGTCATTTTATGAGATTTTAGAGAACCTCATGTGAACATGATGTTAAACGCCCCTTGTACAATAACCGAGCAGCACTCGCTCCGATGTCGGCTGGGGAATGCAGTTGAGGGAGTGGTGCCTCGGCACCTTTCTCTGGCATAATCAGATAAAGTCAAGTCTTGGGTTTCACGTTAAGGAGAAAAATCCAGTCTAAGCAAAAATGGCTGTTGGTGCCAGCGGGTAGGAGCAGGATCTTCCCACCGATTCCTGTCCGTAACCTCCAGCTAAACTATAATCAAGAGCACAAATACCAAAATATAAAGACTGGTCTGGATTTTCTGATCAAGATTCTCAGCGAGTTAACGTTTACGGTCAGCTTGAAAACCTTTTAAAGCAACGTCTATCTCAAGCCAGAGTAATGTTTTTTCTCTGTCTCAATTTACAATTAAAAAAAAACACTTCCAAAAAAGCTGTATTTAGACAACTATTTAATAACGTCAGTACAAGACGAAGTCGTACATTGAAAATATTCCATAGAAAAGCATATCAAGTGAAGTCACATCAGGCGCATACTTTAGAAAAGAATGGGACAAAAAAAAAAACCATCGGAGTTTTTATGAGAGCTACGTCTGGTGGGGACAATTTTACCGAATTGTGCGATTAAAAATAGATTACGATTGCTGGAAAAAATAACTCACCTGATTTAAATCCTCGTCGTTCAGCAAATGAGACTCCCTGGGTTTAAAGCAATTCTGACACTTGCTTTTATTGAATATGTTGGCTTGAAATTTCCTGCATGGGTTATCCTTAGCAGACATTGTTTCTGATCTAGCGCAAGCGTCTCTTTAAATACCCCGTTGATTTTTGTTCCGATATCCGTAAGCACCTTGTTTCCAAGTTTTTTCGCCAAAACTCTAAGAGACAAAGGGCTGTCACAAAGTTCTTTCCTAATCCAGGGGTGCATCAGTAACCAAAAGCCTGGATTGCTCTTCCAGAAACATCTCTTTCCTCCGGTTTATAGAACAACATCACAATCCTCCAGGATCGAACAAAACACCAGATCGTCCTGAAATCCTAGGTGCCAGAACCGTCCGATCTAAAATGATCACCAATCCGCTACTTAAACGAACCGTTCATGAATTAAAGCCCGATGCCCGTCCTCCGTTGTTGATCTTTTAACGGATGTCATTTGTCGGTAATCTTACCACTTCCGGGTCGTATAAACAACTAATCCCACGGTTGAACGTATTCTCCGAGTCTTCTGGGAGTAGGAGGTACAGACAAGTGTAAAACAAAGTGAGATTGGGCTATCGAGGGTACTTCAGCCAATCGTAGTGCGCCACACAGAATTCCTCATGGATGATTGGCTGTGACGTTTACACCTGCCTTTGTTCGAGCCGCCTTCCTACAGCCGGCTGATTCCGCCCAGTTTTGAGGGTGTAGAGCTTGACTGGAGGTTAGGCTGCGAGATTATGGTCGGCCACCGTTTACCGGAGTGGTGGTTGGAGGACAGGGTAGCGGGGAGTACAGGGGGGGGGGTTCAGAGTGACCGGTGGTTGGACCTATCTCGGTCAGCCGGGCAGACTTTTTTTTGTCTACTTCACGCGTATTAGACACGACCGGGATTGGTACCATACGAGATGTTGGTGCTCTAAGGCACCTGTCGCATCGCTAACAGCTGCTGATGCTGGATGTCCCATTTGTTATGTGACAGATTCGCACCATGCTACTACAACGATTATTTCCTGACGGATCAGCAAATACAACTTATTGTTGCCTTTACTTACTGCCAAACATTGGGGGAGAATGCAAACATTCTCCCCCAGTCAAAAGATCTGGGTTAAATCCATTGTTCTTTTGCCCACTACGCCACCCCAGTTTGGACCCAGCCATGTGCAAATCAGTCTTGACCCTGTGCCTCATGGGAACAGTACAGACCGAACTGCCAGGTCAGTTCCCCCCTGGACCGGAAACAAGCTTCCTTGGACCAGTTTCGTGATCCTGGGCTCACGGTGCCACTGGAATCAAGCTATCCTGGCTGACGAGAGGTGAAACCCCAAAACCAGTCCTAGGATTCTTGTTTCTGGTCCAGGGAGGACCTGGCTTGGCAGTTGGGGTTGGACTGTTCCCATGAGGCAAAGGGTCAAGACTGATTTGCATATGGCCAGGTCTAAACTGGGGTGGAATGGTGAGCAAAAGAATGATGGATTTAACTCAGATCTCTTGACTGGGGGTGAATGTTTTGATTTGTTCTGCATTCCGTCCCCATTAGTTGTGTCTTTTGCTTTCTCGCCCTAAGTGCGCCAGGTATGCCCATGGGCTCACTGTGCCACTGGAATCAAGCCATCCTGGCTGAAGAGCGGTGAAACCCCAAAACTGGTCCAAGCATGCTTGTTTCCGGTCCAGGGAGGACCTGACTTGGCAGTTCGAGCTGGACTGTTCCCATGAAGCACAGGGTCAAGACTGATTTGCATATGGCCAGGTCTAAACTGGGGTGGCACGATGATCAAAAGAATGATGGATTTGACTCAGATCTCTTGACTGGGGGTGAATGTTTTGATTTGTTCTGCATTCCGTCCATCAATCATGTGTCTTTTGCTTTAATTACTGCCACGTCAAATTTCTCATGGAACCTATGAATTTGACATTGTGTAAGGCACGGCCAATTCACACTATATCGGCTGCTTTCGCGTGGTCACTCAGTGATGTTCCGATATCGCAGTGTACATACCTTACTTGCAGAGAACAGGTTTCTAGCTCGTTGTCTGAAGGTTCCACTCAATACATAACATCCACAGGTCATCGGGGCATCCTCAAAAGCCTTTGCAGTTTGTTTTTTGGGGATGAGTGGGAGGGGCATGTGAGTAAACTGTGCTGGGATTCTATGCCTCGCTCCCTCCCACACACCATCCATGGTTGAGGGTGGTGATGGACTCAAAGTTTCGCCATGAAACCCAGGCTCCTGTTCCTTCTTTGCCTGCCGCCTCCTTGTAATAAAGCAGGTACACTGGGTGAAGTTTAAGAGAATTAGATTTAATACAAAGCATCTAGGGAAATAACATCCTTTCCACACAGCTCCAGCAGCAACTAACCTGTGGAAATTCTAAGGACACTTGAACACGAAGCACGCTCTAGATTCGAACCAAGAACCCTTCTGCACAGAACACAATGACACGCAGGTCATTACACACCTTCCCCCTTTACATTATAAGAGCCAAGAAAAAGAGGAGAGTTAGGAAAGAAAGAAGGAAAAAAATAACCTTAACAAAGAACAAAATCATGCAGTTTCACCTGAATCTTTCCAGAACGAGAACTCCTTCGCAAAGTAGGTAATTCTTCAGAATGATCAATAACCCCAGGGTAAATTTTGCTGCGCATGGGAGCGATTCTGTTCAAGTTCCACATGCGACCATCATCCAACTTAACAGCATTCAGAATAAGTTTCTTTACCCCAAAAGGAATTTAGAGACTCCAACACCCCTCTACGGAAGACGTACTCGCACCATGTCTCCTACATTCATACACGTGTGAGTGACAGCGTGTCTAGCGTCAAAATACTCTTTCCTTTTCGCAATCTTTAATTCCTGCCCTGCTTGCCAGGACGTTACACCAGGACCCACGCCAGAGGAAGCTATTCTAGGACCTGCAGTGGAACAAGCATCCAGATCAACACACACACTTTTGTCTTTCATCCATGTTTGGAACAACTTTAGTATTGGGCTTCTGCCCACGAAAGAGCTCAAAAGCGAACTTTACTCATGGTAGAATGAGGAGTGAGACGGTAGATGTTAACTCGTTCCACAACCTCAGACTTCCAGTCTTTGTTTTGAGCTTTGGCTAGTTGGATGGATTCTTTTAACACTCGGTTAAACCTTTCCACCATGCCATTGGTCTCACAATGATAGAGGGCGCACCGCATATGTTTTACCCCCTTTTTGACAAAAACTCCTCAATTTTTCTTAAGACCATTGTCGGTAAGAATACAGTCTGGGAAACCCTCTTGGGAGAAGACTTCATCAAGGAACTTGGTGACGTCCTTAGTTTCAATACTGTGAGTGATGTTAATCTCGGGCCACCTGGAGAACATGTCCATTCATACTAGAACATATGATTGACCAGAGCTACTAGTAGTGGGACCCAAAAGATCCAATGCCACATCTTGCCAACAACGAACAGGGGCCTCACGCACCACCATAGGTTGAACTCTAGTATTATAGACCTTGTCAGATGCATTACACTCAGAACAATCTCTCACCATACGCTCAACTAAGAGATCAATCCCTGGCCACCAAAAGTGCAAACAAATCCTTTATTTTGTCTTGGAGATGCCCTGGTGCCCCTGATGTGCTTGTTGTACGATTTTAAGTCTGATAGGGAGGGGTGGAACAAGCTTGGTACCTCTCCAAAGCCATCCAGAGGAGACAGACAGCTCATGACGCACATTCCAAAATTTCCGTGTCTCCTCACCCAAGCTTTTAATGCCACTTCCCCAACCATTAATCACTAACTTGCAGACCTCAAGAATAATGGGATCGCTTTCAATGACAGACTTCCACTCTCCCTCACTCGACTCCAGCTGTGACCTCACACACTTAGTAATCTTCGTCCTCCCACGAGTCCCCAGAGCCGTCAAGTGTGTGAATAGGGTCACTCCTGACAAGGTGAGAAAGACAATTCAAGACTTTGTTCTGAGCACCAGGAATGTGATATACAACAAAATCATAGTCTTGGAGTGCGACAATCCACCTGGCGATTCTTGAGGATACAGCATCAAGACTCTTTTTAGTGAACAAATCCTTCAAAGGTTTGTAATCAGACTGTACAGTGAATGAACTTCCCCAGAGAAACTTTTTTGGTTTCTTAATAGCCCAAAAGATGCAAAGAGTTTCTTTCTCTATAACAGAGTATTGTATTTCAGGCCCCACCAGCTCTTGTGACAAAAGCATGACCGTTATCTCATGACCATCCTTCGCTTGTTTAAGAACAGCCCAGAGACCCTTGGAGCTAGCATCAGTGATGAGGATAGAAATGGCAAAAGTGTCAAACTCTTGAGAGAGGGAGCCTCACTGAAAGCTCTCTTTATGTAATCAAATTCTGCTTGGCACTGTGGTGACCAGATGAACCTCACACCCTTCTTTAGAAGAGCCCTAAGGGTGAAAGTACGAGAAGCAAATTGTGGAACAATTTTTTTTTAATATTCGGCCATGCAGAGAAAGGTCACTAACTCATCCCTGGATTGGAGTACAGGAAGGTTCTCGATAGTCGTCACTAAATGATCTTTAGGTTTGACACCCTCTTTAGACAATTTGTGCCCAAAATAGTCCATTTCTGTGAGGTTGAATTTACATTTGTTCTCACGTAGGGTCAAACCGTGAGACTTGAAGCGCTTCAGAACGGCTACAAGTCTCTCATCATGTATCTATTGTGAAGAGTGATATACCAGTACATCATCTTGGTAAAGCTTGACACCAGGTAGCCCATGTAAGACATCTTCCATAGCTCTCTGGATTACAGAGGCTGCAGAATTCAGACCGAAAGGAAGTCTTGTATATTTGAAAGTGCCAAATGGTGTTATAAAGGCAGTGAGGTTCATCGAGTCGGGGTCAATTTTAATTTTGTGATACGCGGCCCTGAGATCCAACGTGGTGAAGATCTCCGCTCCGCCTAATTGTCAGCATTTCTGCAATATTTGGGAGAGGGTACTGGTCAGCCACGACAGCGCAATTGAGTGCGTGCAAGTCCACACAAAGCCTCACCTCACCAGAAGCTTTACGTGAAGAACCATGGGAGCCAACCACTCACTCGCCTCAGATCTGACAATAATTCCCTCTTTTAGTAACTTCTGCAGTTCTTTCTACATGAACTCCCTCATGACTAATGGTATGCCAGCACCTTGCAAGTAACAGGAATGGCAACAGGTTTCAAAGAAATCTTATGTGTATAACCAGACAAACCTAGTTTGTCACTGAAAATTTGTCCGAATTCACTCCTTAGATCGTCGACTTGAGCAACTTTGGAAGGTTCAGGTGCATTAAGAGGATCAAGGGGTGATGAACTTAGGTCTTCTTTCAAGACTATACAAGGATCTCTACCTGGAATTAACATGACTCCAAGATCTGCCTGGTGAACCCAACTTATTATACTGTCACCCCTGGAGGAGATGTGGATTTTTCCAGCAGTAAGTTTATTCTTGAATTCTATGTCACCCTCAAAGTATCCAAACAACTTGATAGGTTGACCACCATAAGCAAGCGCCCTAATGTCAGGCTTGAACACTTTCACCTTACCCAATAACGTTGAGTCATAAAAACACTTAGGCACTAAAGTTATTTTTGCACCGGAGTCAAAGAGCATTTTAACTGGATGACCATTTATTCGAACACTCTCAATGGGATTTTTGCAAGTGTTCAAAGAAGGTTGAGACAAAACCTCTCCACAATGTAACTCGTCCGGGTCAGAGTCAGACTCATTTTGAATCCACACTTCCTTCACTCGCTTGTTTTTCTTAAATTTAGACACTCTGCAGGCTTTCGCTACGTGACGAACTCTACCTCATTTGAGACATTTCGAATTCAAAGCAGGGCACAACTTGTCATTGGCTAGATGACCAGCACTATCACAGCAACAACATTTCCCAGTAAAAGGTTTTTTTGACCATGAAGACAGATTCATTTTGCTTAAAAGTCTTAGACTGAGACTCATTTTGCTTAAAGATCTTAGGCTTAGTTACAACTTGCACGTTCTCATTAGTTAAGTTAAGAGTGCCGTTTTCTTTTCTTCCACGCAAGTAAGAGAGTGTTCAATGCGTTTGGCAATTACGATGACTTTATCAAGTTTGGGATCATCCTTTTGCCACAGTTCATCTTTCACCTTTTCTAATGCACAACCTAGCATAAATTGGTCACGTATGCGTTCTTCAAGTGTGCCTTCAAATTTACAAGTGGAGGCCAGCTTGCGCAATTGAGTAACATAAACCTCAACGGACTCTTTAGGTTGTTGTAGGCGTTTCCCAAAGTGATAACGTTCTAGGATGGTGCAGACCATGGGCAGATAATGTTTGTCAAGTTTCTTCAAGGTGATTTCAAATTTATTAAGGCTGTTGGATTTAGAGTCATCAAGGTCAGGTAGATGTTCGAAAACTTCTTGCCCCTCGGAGCCTAGGCAGTGTAAAAGTAAGGCTGACTTCCTTTCTGCGCTTAATGACACTCTGCACACCCTAGCGTAGTTGAGAAAGACCTTCTTCCATTTAGACCAGCGGATGGAAGGCTCACCTGGATTTGATAGAAAGAAGGGTGGAGGGGTGACGTTTTGCATTTTTATGAAGGGTGTGCCAGTCACTGAAGAAAGTAAAGTGATGAAAACACATCCAGAATTACTGTGCTTGTTTGGCACTGTAATATTAGGAGCGTAGGTACATATAAAATGGTGTGCCCATCACTGTGAAGCTCAATAAAGAAAATTTGCGGAAATTTGTGTGGAAACAAATAGGAATGGAAGTAGGAGACAGGCAGTATTGCAAGCTGTGCCAGTCGGCGTGAAATACAAGTCAGCGTGAAATACAAGGTAAGTATGTGAAATGCTGTGCCCATCAGCGTTAGACAGGCCTCACTATAAATTTTAATTATTGCTGTGCCCATCAGCGTGGGTAGAACTTTGTTGTAATAGACAAATAAAGAAACTCGGAGATAAGCTGTGCCCATCAATGTTGGATGAGCTTGGTGACAAATAAAAAAAAAAGGATGTAACAATCAGCATTAAAGGATCCCCATTATAATTTGAACAAAGCTGTGCGCATCAGCGTATAACGGGCTTTATTATAAATTAAATAGATGTTGTGTCCATAAAATGGTCCTCGTAATTTAAACAATGCTGTGACCATCAGCATAAAACGGGCTTTATTATAAATTAAATAAATGCTGTGGCCGTCGGCGTGTGGCGGGGCTCACTTTTCCAGACTAGCGGTGGAAGGTAGAACAAAGCGGGGAGTGGCGCCAACAACTTTTTGACATGAATAGGTTAAGGTTATTATTATTATTATTATTTGAAGTTTTTATATAGTGCAAACAAGACCCATGCTGGTATCAGAGCGCTTTACAATGTAAATATCACAGATACAAAGGCATATGGTAAGTAACATATAGTTCCATAAAAATCACGGATAATAGAATCAACATATCGCAGATACATAGACATATGGCAAATGATGCGTAGTTCCATACAAATCCAGCATATTATAATCACAGTAACGATGATACATAGAGAGGTAGTGGGAAATATATAGTTCCATATAGATCAAGAATAGTCGTATAATCACAGTAACCCATGTTAAAGTGAATTTAGCCATAAGAAGGGACTTCACTTCTTTTTTGAAGGATGCCGTAGAGGGATTAAGTCTAGTTTCTGGGGGCCAGGCATTCCAGATCCTGGGTGCCATCCCAGAGAAGGCTCGGTTGTATGTTTTCTTCTTGTTGTATCTTTGTGGTTTCAATAAGAGGTTATTGGCACTTCTGGAAGTTCTGTTGCCAAATGAGGGCACCAATTTCTGTGCCAGATAGCTGGGAGTGTTGTGATGAATGGCTTTATGCGTCATGCATGCTATTTTTAGTTGAATTCTGGCTTCGAAGGGTAGCCAGTTAAGGGATCTTAGGTCGGGGGATATGTGGGAGTTTATTTTGGTGCCAGTAATAAGTGTTGCTGCTGCGTTGATTGAAGCTGAGGATCTGGGAAGGCCGCAGAGAGAGACACTCCCATATTCCAATCTTGGGCTAACTAGAGCTTGTACTGCCAGTTTGAAGTCCTTTTCAGGCAGGAACGGTTAAAGTTTTCTCAAGGTATTCATCTGAAAGTTTGCTCCTTTTGTTGCGGTGCTGATGTGTTTCTGCATATTGAGGTTTCTGTCCAGCGTTACTCCCAACGATTTTGCTGAGTCAACGATAAGAGGTTGGCAGTTGAGTGCTGTTAAGTGTTTGATCCAGTCTTAAATTATGGGTACTTGGGCGGGAGGAGCGATTAGAAGGAATTCGGTTTTTAGGGTATTCTGTTTTAGATGGTTTTTGGCCAGTCAGGTCTGAGTTTTTCCAAGAGTTGTGTTGAGAGATTTGATGTCTTCCAGTGAATGGATGTTTAGGTATAGTTGTGTATCGTCTGCGTACATATGATATTGTACGTTAGAAGAGTTAAGTCTTTCAGTGAGTGGTTCCATGAATAGATTGAAAAGTGTCCGAGAGAGGGATGATCCTTGTGGGACTCCTAAGGTGACTGAGATGGGTTTGGACAGGGAATGGTTAACTTTGAATCATTGCGATCTGTATTGGAGGAACAAGGTAAACCAGTTTAGAACTGATCCGGATAGACCCATTCTGTGTTTCAGAAGGTCTAGCAGGTTGTCATGTTTGACGGTATCAAAGGCAGAGGAAAGGTCGAGCAAGATAAGTAAGCAGGCTTCTTTCTGGTCTAGCATTTGTAGCGCTTCGTCCATTATGTGGGTCATAGCTGATTCAGTGCTGTGTCCTGCACGGAAACCAGATTGGAATTTGTTGAGCAGGTTGAAATGGTTTATGTGTCTTACAAGCTGGAGGTGTACACATTTTTCTAAGAATTTGGCCAGGGTAGAGATGTTCGATATTGGGCGGTAATTATTTATTTATTTAAGTCCGCTGGGTCAACCGTTGGTTTCTTTAGGATGGGGATACCTTCCCGGATTTGAGGATATCAGGGATGGTTCCTTGAAGGAGGGAGGTATTTATAATCTTGGTCCAGATAGGCATTATCAGCAGGATGAAGTCTTTTATACATTCTGCTGGGAGAGGGTCATTGAAGTGATTGGCAGGTTTCAGAGCTGTGAGCATTTTGAGTATAGTTTATCATTAGAAGTATTGAAGGATGACCAAGATGCATTATTTTTTAGGTCCAACTTTGGTGAGCTCCAGTGTGGGGCTCCTAGAAGGGATGATGAAGAATTAATATGTGTGTCAGTATGTGTGATAAAATCGCTGAGTAAGTCCTTCTTTATGTTTCTGTCTTCAGAGTGAAGAAGGAGGCAAACTCTTCACAGTTTGGTAATGAGTTTGCTTTAGCTTGGGTGAGGTGCGTCCTTAGATTGTGTTTTGATTAGCTCAAAAAGTTTTTGGGGGCGATTCTTGGCCTGGTCTAATTGATAGCTAAAAAGTCTGCTTTAGATCGTCTGATCTTTCTGTAGTAGGCGTTTCTCTTCCTTCTTAGCATTTTGAGGTGGTTGGCGGATGGAGCCGAGCGCCATCTACGTTCAATTAGTCTTAAGGATCGTCTGTCTTCATTGAGCCTTCCATCGTACCAGGGTTTTGAGTCTTTTGTGGAGACTCTCTTTAATTGAAGGGGGCGACCTTGTTCAATATCATGTTCATGGAATCCAAGTTGGTTTAAATGTGCAAATGGAAATGTATCCCACGAGCTGGTTTGAAGATAATTATCACAGCGGTGATCAGGATTTCCCTACGGAGTGAGAACGGCGATTAGAGTTGCTTAGCAATGCGCCAACAGATTTCACAAGTTCCCAGTGAAGAGCACGTCAGGCGCTTCCTGCGTGAGTCAAAGGTTGCTTGGGAGCGTCAGACTTGCAGGCATCATCAAAGTAGGGGCCGAGAATAAGCGCAAGGCAATGAAGGCTCGAGATTGTCTCGTGAGGAATGGTGATCTCGGTGAGTCTCTAATTTTAAAATTGAATCGTCAAGCAGTCGAGAAAATAAAGTTAACAGTACCATTGTCTTGATTGAAGATGCAAATAAGGTAGTCTTACACCAAAGAGAAGTACTCAAAGTGTGTTAGGACATCTTGAAAATAAGTAGATCGAAGTCAGCAAGGGAAGCAGCTGAGGGTTCAGCTCAGGATCGTCACCAGTGTAATAAAGTAGGTACACTGTGTGAAGTTTAAGAGAAGTAGATTTGATTAAAAGCATCTATGGAAATAATGTCCTATCCACACAGTGCCAGCAGCAACTGACCTGTGGGAATTCTAAGGGCACTTGAACAAGAAGAAGGCTCTAGAACCAAGAACCCTTCTGCACAGAACTCAATGACATGCAAGTCATTACACTCCTCAAACAGTAAAATTATTTTTAAAAATATGTCTAGTGACACCTATAGATCCGTTGTATTCTGCATGGTATCCATATACCCAGTGCATTTTACATGGCACCATTACATCGGTTACATTTTACATCGCACCCATACCCTAGGGCAGAGATATGTAACCTGTGGTTTGGGAACTTCTAGGGACCCCCGAAGCCTACTCAGTGACTGCTTGGAAAATTAAAGAATATTAACAGATTAATAAAGCATATATACTAAAGAAGCAAAACGTGCAATTGAACATTTTAAAACATTTTTTAAATCTAAAGACGTGTGGAATGGCATAGAGTGGAGCGCAGTGAGTAGAGTGGAGTAGCGTATAGTGGAGCGGTATGGAGTAGAGTGGAGTGGGGTAGAGTGGAGTATCATAGAGTAGTACAGTTGTGGGTGATAGTAAAGCATCAATCTAGTGCAGATAGGGTGAAAGCAACATAAAAAAGCTGTATGCCTTTGTTCCAAGTAGAAAAGCATGTCCAGGATTAATGGAGCAAAGTGGAGTGGCATAGAGTCGAATGGTGTGGCATGGAGTAACGTGCAGTGTAGTTGTGTGTCGCAGAGTGGAATTGTGTGGAATGGAGTGGTATAGAGAATAGCATAGAGTAGAGTAACATAAAGTGGAGTAGCGTAGAGCGGAGCGGTATGGAGTAGAGTGGAGTGATGTTGAGTGGCGTTGAGGAGTATAGTTGTGGGTGTAAGTAACTAAATCTTCAAAGAATATAGCAGATCGAGTTAAAGTAACATAAATAAGAAGGCGTATGGCTGTGTTCAAAGTAGGAAAGCATATTGTATGCCCTGGAATAATACTGAAACGCTTATGAAATAAAGAAAAACATTGCATTGCAAAAAGACGAGAAAGAGCACATACTTGGTCCATGCTCCAGGGAGGAGCTAACACAAAAAAGGATTAGGAGACTCTAGGAGCAAAGCTATCAAAAGATTGTAAATGAGAGTGACAGTAAAAACCACTAATGGTATGCGTTCAGCGGGTTGTAAGCCCACTGAATTGTGTAAACCTCAGAAACCGATTAGGTAAAAGCGCTCCACCCCCATGCCTCGATGAGCCCTTGGGCAGGCTTGGCCTTAGCTGATGTGCTGCAAAGATGCTGATTAATTCATCTATAAGCCTGTTGTGCTGTATGAATGAGGTACAGCAGCACATCATGAGACTCTTCAAACAAGTACATTTCTGTCCTGGTGTAAGCAGAGGGCTCGTTAAAACACGAGCATGCACTACACTTAGGCTGTCCGGTTTTAGGTTTAAACCTATAATAACTGATAAAACTCCACCGAAAGGGAAATAGCCCTCACCAGTGTAAACATATAAACACTGAAAAAACACCTGCAGTACCACAAACTAAATGCCATTCAAAGAAAGGAAAAGGAGAGTGAAAGAGTCCTTTTTTTCTTCCTGAAGGGGCCAGTACAATGTAATACAAGCTAGCAGCAAGAAAGACTGGGCTAACATTATTCTGCTTGGGTTTTGTTGTTTAGGGATGTCAATAAAATACTATTTCTTCTTCCTTTTGCTTATTTCAGTTTTGTAGTCTTTGGTCTAAAGATACAAGGTTTAGAAACATGTTTTAGGTCTTATGTAATGATTTTATAAACTGTAGAGATTCAGGAAACGCCAAAATCATATTTGACATTTTGGCTGCATTTGATTCTTTCACTGATAGGTGAAATGGCTGGTTTCGTAAGAATCTTTCCCAATATGTGCCATCACATTTATCTACACAGAATGGGTAAAAACCCTTGATACATCAGTCCCCAGTTTCTAGTGAGTCAGTATTGATAGTAGGTTAATTGTCAACAGCTCAGTCTTTAAACATTCAATGCAGGGTATAATGACAAGTATATGTAAAAAGAGTGCTATCACCAAGCATCTGTGATAGTGGTGAAAACATGACACCAGACTTTTGTAAAACATGGAACGCAATGTCATTTGGAATGCTGCTGCAAAAAGGTTATTTCCAAGTTCAACAGAGATTGGAGTGTTATTGTTTGTATTTGCTGTGATTCAGCTACGTATATGAAAAAGTTTGTGATAACATGTCAAAATCGATACCTGAGATGAAGTGCTCCCTGTAAGAGATCCTTGCCGCTTGTTAGATGATATGCTGAAATCCTCTTTACAATCTTCAGAGTTAATGAAGAATGCTATTGACTTTTTAGTCCACTCTGGCGCACTGTTTAGTTATGCGCGGGAACTAAAATGTAAATATTCCTCTTTGTGTGGCATCAAAGGAAAAGTCATCCCAACTGTGTCACTTAGCTGATGGTTCTCAGTCCAAGGGGCTGTGAATGCTACAGTATCCATGTGGCAACCGTTTACAGAATTGATGATGCCAAAGGCAAGAAATGTGAGGATCTATGGTCGCATATTGACAGTGATGTGAAAAAAAGTACACTCTACTGCATTCTTAGATTTTTACAGGAAAACGTAACTGCTGTAATGTACATAATAAAACAACTAGAGTCTGAAAACACCCTTGTCTGCCAAGTGTTCAGCATAATTAGTGTAGATGTGAAACATCTCCTTGAGAGTAGGCTGGGTGACATCATTAGTGACTTTGACACTGCAACATGTTCCATGTTAGAGTGCTTGCCACTTCGTAAGCAAAGCAATGTTGACAAGCAACTCAGGCACTTTCATTTTACAATATATGAGAAATGGCTTGCAATGATGCATAGATGTGTCCCTTCACCAACCATGGCATTTGAAGTCAATGAAACCTCACTCCGGGGAGTTTTCTCCGTAGTTTCAAAAGTGTTGCTTCATTTTTGGCTGCTTCAATAACTCTGAGGGCATAAGCGCCGAGTTCAACAAAAATGTTACAGAACCTGCCCAAAGAATTGCAATCTTCAACTGCACCACTATTGGCATGGAAAGCTATGTCAGTGGCCAGAGTTAGCAAATTGTGTACTGGATGTTTTGTCGTTGCCCATCTCAAGTGCCAATGCTGAGAAGGCCTTTTCACAGAAAAAAGTTTACATGGGAAGGAAAAAGTGAATGCACATGACCAAAGACTCACTGAAGAAGTATTGTATGGTGTTCTACAATAAGTTTGATTTGCAAAATTGCATTTTGACCTCCTATACACTGTACGTACACTGTCTGGACCTGGACCTGGAACTCCCTCCCTCCCGACCTGCGCCTGACCCAAGACCACCTCTCCTTCAGGAAGAAGCTCAAGACCTGGCTGTTCGAGCAGTAGCAGCACCCCCCCCCCCCCCTGCGCCTTGAGACCCTCCAGGTAAGTAGTGCGCTCTATAAATGTCCTTGATTGATTGATTGATTGATTGTCTATATACCCATGACTATCAGTATAGAAAGCAAGCAATAATAAAAGCTAAACGTTCCATAAACACCGGAAAACCACTGTTTTTGTTGTTTTTAATGGCGCGAAAATGTGTAACCACTGACAACCACTGTTTTTTAAGGTATTGAAATCACTTAAAAACAATGGGAAAAAAACACAAGAATTTACCAAAAATCAAAACTGAAAACAGGGAAGCCTAACACAAGGAGAATGCAGTTGAAGCAGTCCTGAGATGTTCGATCCTGGATTCTTTGTAATGGGGCACCCCAGATGTTCTGTGCATAATGATAAGCAATAAGTAGGTGGTTTAACTTAGGGAGAAGAACTTTTTGTTTGTAATTTTTTTTTTTACATTATTTTTATCGAGCAGAGGAAATTAATACATTGAGTAGTTGCTTGAAATAAACAAACAATGATATATATAAAACAGATAATACCAATCTGATCATGATCATGAGCTTAATATGTATAAAAAACTAGCAGCCCGTCCCGACGTTGTCCGGGTATGAATTGCTGACGGCCAGTAGTATATTAAACAGTTCTGCGAAGGGTTATCAGTGTTCAGATTTTGATGGCGCACAACATGTAGTGGTGGAGTAGTCACGATAGTATAGATTTGTTTGGTGCTGCTTGTTCAAAGAAAACCCCTAAACTTTGAAACTCAAGGGTGAGAAGGCTAACCCTTATAATGAATGAACTAACCAGTCAAGCGCACACAACAGTATTAATGATACTAGTTGAAAACATTCACAGGATAAGATCATACACAAATGTTCTTTTCATTCCTTGTTTAATGAGCGGTATGCCGTAGGTTTATGGAGTGACATTTGGCAAAACCCGCCATTGTCAGAGCAACACGCTTTTTCACGATATTACCTTATATTTTCATGTGCGGACCTTTGCACACTGGTATTATAATAACCCGAACAGGAGCGGGTTGGAATTATCACCGCTCTGCCGATTGTACGAAACTCCATACATTCTCAGCCCTGAAGAGTCAGGCGTTATTACCCCAACTGACGAAACACGTGTCGGCTGCTTTCCTTTTGTATGGATCTCCTAGATAGGAGAAACATTTACAGACTCATTAAACAAGGAATGAAAAGAACATTCGTGTATGATCTTATCCTGTGAATGTTTTCAACTTGATTACTCATATCATTAATACTGTTGTGTGCGCTTGACTGGTTAGTTCGGCCAGTAGTATATTGTTTTGTAGGATTTCGTTTTTATAGCATTTCTTATCTGTGACAGGCCTGTGAAACGCTCTGATTCACAGTGCACTGCTGATGCACTTAAGAGTGCGCGTTCAGTAGTGTGTGAACTCGAGTTTCCCTACTTTATTTTTCCTTGCAATTTTATATAGCGCGAACGCGACAACATGGCATGAGCACAATTTACATTACGGAAGAACACATTCATTTGTGGTAGGCACGGGGAGACAAAGCGATTTTCCTGGAATCACAGGATGTTGAGCTGATGCCGAGATTTGAACGTAGCTCCCCAGCTCTAAAGTTCGCAATTCTAGAACTTGTGGCGGGAGATGTGTCTAAAAGTGTATGTCGGTGCTGGCCATCAATGAGAGAGCCTGTGCATTTTTCAAATCGGTGGTGAAAAAATATTAACATGTTGCTGGAGATGTGGGCCGCCGTGCCACCAATGTACTTACCGGTGGAGGGTAAACACCCATTAATCCGCAACTTCCTTTCCGCATACCATCACTCCGCATACTTTCGTTACGAAAGTACCATGACTCCGCAATGCCATTATAACGCATGGCATTACATTTTATATGCATTTACCAAGCATACATTTACAACGAAATTCGTTGTAAATGCATGAATGGTCAAAGCATGTTTTAAAAAAAAATGTTTGGATAAGGTAAGTATGGATATAGGGGTATATGTTTTGGGGTACTGAGGTATATGTTTTGGGGTGTTTGGGTATTTTAAGGGTTCAGATATAGTTTTGGGTTATGGGGTACAGGGGTAGTTTTAAGGTTATGGGGTAGGTTTGGGTTTTGGGGTACAGGGGTATTTTAAGGGTTCAGGGCTAGGTTTGGGTTTTGGGGTACAGGGTTATTTTTATGGTTCAGGGATAGGTTTGGGTTTTGGGGTACAGGGGTATTTTTAGGTTTCAGGGGTAGGTTTGGGTTTTGGGGTACAGGGGTATTTTAAGGGTTCAGGGCTAGGTTTGGGTTTTGGGGTACAGGGGTATTTTAGGGTTCCCGGGTAGGTTTGGGGTACAGGGGTATTTTTAGGGTTCAGGGCTAGGTTTGGGTTTTGGGGTACAGGGGTATTTTTAGGGTTCAGGGGTAGGGTTGGGGTTTGAGGTACAGGGGTATTTATAGGGTTCAGAGCTAGGTTTGGGTTTTGGGGTACAGGGGTATTTTTAGGGTTTAGGGATAGGTTTGGGTTTTGGGGTACAAGGTATATTTATAGGGTTAAGATGGGTTAGTGTTTAAGGGTGTTGGGGTATTTTAAGGAGTAAGGGTGGGTTATGATTATGGGGTGCAAGGGTATTTAAAGGGGGCAGGATGGACATCCGGAGCCGGAATGTACAGAACCTGGGAAGAAAAAACAATGAAATATTGGGCACAACGCTAGCTTTTTCCCCGTAATCCCGCGCCCCGCACAGGCCCACGCCCCCAGCACACGCCCACGCACACGATATGAGACATGGTATGAAGGGCGGAACGTACCACACGCCCCAAGCACACGCCCACAGCACAACGCAGACATGCCCACAAGGGACAACTTTGCTGGCACGGTTCTTTTACCTTTTAAATGTATATGGTGGGCGTCTGCATAGCCTATGTCTTTCTGCTGCAATTGCCCTTTCCAACACTGTATTGGGTGTTGTGATTGGTGCTGTGGTTCCTGAGATTACCCGCCTCAAAGGTTTGGGCTCTCTCTTTATTATATTAGTATAGATAGACATGATCAATTTTAAACAATTCAAAGTGCTTCAGATATTTCTTATGCTCTAAGCAGGTTCTTAAATGCCTGATTACATCCCACATTAATTAGATTACAAAAGTACACTAGTACATTTACAGTAAAAGGTAAAGTGCAGTATATTCAATTAGGGCTGATTTAGAGCATCTGTTCCGAAGCAAAGCGCTGTCCAATCTTTGCATAAGCCATGATTCATCATCCATAACATGTTCAGTAAGTAAAGTGTGACAGTGCTACTTAGAAATACCTTCAGCTGACGAGCTCTGGTTGGTGCACCTGCCTCAACGAGTGGTACTGAGACATGAGAAGAATTTGGGCAGCATCTCCAGTACCCCCCAAAAAAGTGTTGCTCTCTACTGAAGAAGCACAATTATTCTGAAGCACATGTCTAGAGATACACAGCACTGGTAGCACCAACAAGGGTGAAAAACGAAATCCTGACACTGAAGAAAGTGTTATCATGCACTGCATTTATTATGATGCATCGGGCGAACTGAGTGCTGGAGTGTGAGGCAGTGTGCGCCCACCCCCTCCTATTTGAAAATGCTCCCTTGAGCTAACGAGCTGACGAGCTCTCGTTGATGCACCTGCACCCAGCGAGTGGTACGGAGACCTGAGAAGACTTTGGGCAGCATCTCCAGCACCCCCCAAAAAAGTGTTGCTTTCTACTGAAGAAGGACAATTATCCTGAAACACGTGTCTAGAGATACACAGCACTGGCAGCACCAACAAGGGTGAAAAACTAAAGCCTGACACTGAAGAAAGTGTTATCATGCACTGCATTTATTATTATGCATCAGGGGGAACTGAGTGCTGGAGTGTGAGGTAGTGTGCGCCCACCCCCCTCCTACTTAGAAATACTATAAATTACCAAACCCATTCTCAAAACAATGTACTATCCTAAAGAAAGAAAGCGCTTAAGTGCATGAAAAATACAACAACTATTGAGGTGCAGCAATATTACTCAAACGAATTTTGCATTACCAAATGCATTCTCCATAGAGTACATTATCCTAAACGGAAAGTGTTTTAGTGCATGGAAAGTGCACCCCGGACTGCAGAGCAAAGAAAGATACAATCTGGTTTGGGACATTTTCTAGCAAACTCTACCCCCAATTTCCATAAACTATTACCATGTGGATGTTCATTTATAGTCTACACGATTAACCAAATTTACTGTATTGGTGGAGGGTACTGGTGGACTATTCCTTCATGGTAAGTCACATAGCTTTAAAATAACCTTAGACCATATTTCAAGTATTGCCAAATGGCATCAAGCCTTTTGAGACCCCCTACACATGTTGCACATGCCTCTTCAAACTTCATAGTACAAATATTTACATATTCCAACCCTGGACTGTTGGAATCTTAGCAGTCCTCCAATTCTGGAGGATGAATGAAAATGCAATTGTCAAAGCTATGGATATTAAGTATTGTTGGCCTTTCACTAGTTGTAGGCTTCTTTTTGAGACACCAAATAGTACAAGGGTGGCATCTGGAACTACTGTTACCTCCAGAGCCTGACCAATTGCCTCAAACAGCTCCTGCCAGAAATTAAAAAGATGCAGGCATGAATAAAATGTGTGGAGACATCCTCCTTCTCCTTATTGTTGACAGTGAAAATAATTATTTAAACCCGCTGGATACTTTTTATGTAAAGTTTCCGGGGTATAGTATGTCATCCATCTGGACAAGAACAACATTCTTTTAAAATTTGCCGCCCAAAGAGATTTATTTCCTATCTCTGTAATAAATTGCCAATCCCTCTCAGATAGATGACATTGTGTGTTTTCTTCTACCCTGGAAAGAAATCTAGTGAAACCAAACTGCAAGGAGAGATCCTTCAGTAATCTTTACCAATTGCCTATTCCTATCAATCTGCTCTTAACCAAAGCATTACTAATTGGATTGGGCTCATGAGTTTTGCTTTTTATTGTAGCCTGCAGAAAATTCTTGATCTTGCTGAAGCTTAAAAAATGTTGCATACATTGTGGACCACTCCTAACTATTAGTTCTACCCAGGAGATAGATTTACCTTGTATAAAAAAGTCGCCATAGGTCTTAAAACCAATGGAGTTCTAGAATATCACCTCAGCATCTGCTAAACAGAGCACCAGGTACCTACCCTCCTGCAACAACAAAAATAAACCATCAAAAGGTGTTTTAAAAAGTTTGCTTAGAGGACTCATCCACCCAAAAGTATCCAGTAGAAACATATCTATTTTATATTGGTAGTTTAGCAGTTTTAATAAAAGCTGGTAGATTGATTTCAGATTCCTGAATCATCTTATTGATAAAAAAATGTATCTAATGATTTGCGCCAATTTAAATAGCTAGAGAGATAATCCATCAAGGCAGTGTGATAATAGCTTTGCATATTGGGCAACAGTAGTCTTCCTTTAGATTTCTGTAGTTGAAGAACCCCCATCTGCACTATAGATGATTTTTTATTCCGGATAGAGTTCTGAATACCGTGTCTAGCTCCTGAAAAAAACTGTTAGAGATTTATATTGGGATATTGAAAAAAAGAAATATCAGCAGTAGTGTAAAAAATAGAACCTTCTCAGGGGTCCCACTGATACTTGGTGCTTTTAAACCAACAAAGAAGAAATTGGCACAGAAGCTGAAATATAAAATGAACATCTTTATTAACCTCAAATGAGGGAGACTACGTCACACAGAAGCCTTAGCAACTGAATGAGGCAGTCTGAGGAGTACAGAATACTAAGGCCTTATATATGCTTAAGGTTACATTATTATTATTATTATATTTAAGTTTATAAAGCGCTCAGCTACCCGAAGGTTTCCCGGCGCTAAAACCAACTAATATAGAGGGGAAGTCAGAGGGGAGGCGGCTACATGTTGAATAGCCAATTTTTCACCTGTTTGCGAAAGCTAAGGTAATTGGGCTCTTTTCGTAACTGAAGGGGAAGAGAATTCCATAATGAAGGGGCTAGCCAGGCAAAAGAGCGGCCTCCCATTCTGGCTTTTCTGATTCTGGGCACTGAGAAGAGGTATTGGCTAGATGAGCGCAGAGTGCGGGGGGGGGGGCAATGGTGGTGAACCAAGGATGTCAGATAAGGTGGGGCCAAGCCAGTGTTTATTTTGTGCATGAAACAGAGAGCCTTAAATTTCGTGCGGTTTTCGATGCGGAGCCAGTGTAGTGAGCGAAGGGAATTAGAGGTAGGAGACGTGTTGGGGAGATTGCAGAGCAGTCGTACTGCCATATTCTGGACTGTCTGCAATTTGCGGGTCACCTCTTTGCTGGCGCCCAGAAGAAGAATATTGCTGTAGTCCAGTCTAGAAGTGATTAAAGTCTGGACTACAGTTTTCTGGGTGTCCACAGGCAGCATCCAGATGATCTTGCGCAACCACTTAATGATTGTGATGCAGGTGGAGGAGGTTTTGACCACATGGTTTTTCATTGACAGCTGGTCGTCAAAGATCACGCCTAAGTTGCGTGCTGATTTAGAGGGGGTAGGAGGAGTGCCCATTTGAATGGGCCAGTGTTGGGGTCCCCATAGAGTGGTATTATGTCCGAACAGAAGAAGTTCTGTTTTCCCCCCATTCAGTTGGAGTTTGTTGTCCAACATCCAGGCTGCAATGTTACTCAGTACTGAGCAGAGGGCAGATGAGGGGGCATGGGGGTCTGAGGAAAGGGAGTAGATGATCTGGGTATCATCTGCGTAGGAGTAAATGGTGAGCCCAGCTTGCTCCGCAACAGACGCCAGAGGTCTGACGTATAAGTTGAAGAGCAAGGGGCTCAGGATGGAACCCTGTGGGACTCCATACGCAGATGTAAAAGTTTGAGAAGTGGATGAGGAAGAGAAAACTTGGAAGGTGCGGTCGGATAGGAAATTGACAAGCCAGTTGAGGGCTGAACCGGTGATGCCAGATGATCGGAGGGCGTTGACAAGAATGGGGTGGGAAACCGTGTCAAAAGCGGCGCTCAAGTCTAGCAGAATGAGTGCCACGGTTTCCCCCCTGTCAACTCGGTGACGGATGTTTTCTGAGACTCCCAGCAGAGTGGATTCCGTCGAGAAGCCTGATCGGAAGCCGGATTGTGACGGATGTAAGATACCCCTTAGCTCAACGTAGGTGGAGAGTTGAGAATTAATGTGCTTTTCTAAAATTTTTGAAAATACCGGAATAAGCGAGATGGGACGAAAATTGGCTAGAATGCTGGGGTCGGCATTAGCTTTTTTTAATAGCGGCATAATCATCGCGTGTTTCCATGCGGAGGGTACAGTAGCTTCTCTAAGGGAGGAATTTAGAAGGTCCATAATGGGTTCTAGGGAGGATTTGTCCAGTTTTTCTAGAATTTGAGGGGGAATAGGGTCCAGTGGGGAACCGGATTTGATTTTACTGATGATGTTGGAGAGGGTCTCAATATTGAGCGGATCCCATGTGTCGATCGACTGAGTGACCGAAGGACAGGTATCAGATGGGGGCCTCAAGTCACAGGAGGGCGTGGGTGGAGAGGGGGGGATCACTGAAAAGTGGATGGGACTGTTGTCCTCTGGTGTCCCAAGATCGGAAGATGAGATTGTGGCAGGTAAGTTGGGTAGAGATGGAGGGGGAGATGAGTTCTCAAAATTAGAATAGATGTTATCAATTTTGGCAATAAAAAATTCAGCCAGTGAGTTACACTGTACCTTGTTGAGACAGGGAGGTTTGGGCTGACACAGAACGCCCAAGAGTTTTTGTACTGCCTTGAAGAGTGCCTTTGGATGATTTTTTGCTTCGAGGATGGTATGATTGACATGTTCAGCTTTAGCAGTTTTACATAGGGAGTGATATTTTGTTAAGGCAGCTTTATAGGTTTGCTTGGAGCAGGAGTCATATTTTATGCGCCATTTACATAGTCAGCATAAGACCAAGGAGCAGTCATGGCACATGTAAGCATGCAAAATGACTAATATGGACATGCAAGTTCTGCTTGCTCAACAAAGTGGGAGGAGAGTTACTTCTCCATACAGCAGCAAAAATAGCCTGACAGTTCTACAAGATGAGCATGTGCATTCTACAAGCTAGGCTCTTCTGAGCATGTGCTAAGGTGGAAGATGTTAAATATATTTCTTTTCTAGGCAGATTACAAGAGCAGTCAACATTGAGGGAGGACAGAGCACATGGCGAGCACGTGGCAGCACATGGCAAACCAAATGGCTGCCAGAAATACAAAGTGGCTTTCAGCTCATGCTAACAAATCCCTCCATATTTAACAGATAGTCCTTTTAGCATGAGCTAAAGACATTCCTATGAGCCAGTAGGACCATAGACAATATTTGCACATTAATTTTCATAAATTTATCAATATCCTAATTCATTGCTAGGTGGGCATTTTCCATTCTAAACATTTCATTAAGCTGGTACATATAAAGTATAAGCACGAATACAAAGGGAACAAAGCATTAGGTCATAATTAACATTCAGATAGCAGGAGAAAGTAATGACCACTATTACAAACAGAATTATCATTTTTCTAGTCCTAAGCAAAAGCAAATCCTAAAACCATCTAGTAAACATTTTCAGGGCTCCTATGCATTGCAGTGACCATCCATTTTAAAATAGCTAACAGGACAGCTCTAATAAAAACATTTTCCAATTGACTGTTACATTTTCCTTTTATGAGGGCTAGAACATCAATCATATCTGGACCAGGAGGACCACACAGGGCCATAGGAATTAGGACGAAGAGCTGCAAAGGGCTGCTCCTCCTTAAAAACGGGACATCCAAAGGGGTACATTATTGACAAGAAAAAGAAGAAGTCCTTGGGGAAATTGAAGACGTTGTACAACCTACCAGAGGGGAGTCTTCTCCCTGTGTCCGTTTGAGACTAACAGGCAGGCTCTTGTTGTTTCCACGGTGGAGCTGCACAACTCGCAACTCAAGAATCACAGCCCAGTTTCAAGGAAAAAGTCTCTTCTTTCAGGATAGGGCAGTCACCCACCAGCCAAATGCTCTTAGTGATCCTGTCCAGTGTCTCAGGCAGTGCACCCGTTTTCTTCACTTCAATGTAACAGGCACCAGAGACACAGCACCTGTACCCTAATCTCAAGTCCTTCCCTAACTCCTGGATTGCTCTGCTGGCGCACTGCTCATTCGTTGGGGCCACACATTGCATCCAGTGTACCCAGGTATCTCTTGACCAACAAACAAAGGAGCAAACTTGCATTCACTTTAGGACCAGGATTCAGAGCCCTGATGCTAGAATCTCTGAAGCAACCCTTGTTTCAAAAGGGGTCACCTCAAGCAAAGCCTCCTCGCCATTGTGGGCGGTCTGTGACTCTCAGCTGGGCATGATCCACAATTTCTCCTTTCTGATTTGTGACCCCGTCTTTCGCCCAAGACAGTGGCAGGGGTACACACTTGATCACAGGGCTTCCGCCTTCACTGAGGTCCTAGTTGCCAGCAATGCCTGTGCTGGTTACCTTCACTTTGGCTTCAAGCTGGACTGGTGCTGACGCTGACTCCCAAGGCTGAATCTGATGTCCGGGCCCCTCTGGCAATGGTTGTAAGGCAGCAAATATCTATTGGTGGAAAGAACAAAAAGTCTTTATACAAGGCACAGAAACAGTCTATCAACAGAGAGGATAGTGTTAGAATACTTCCTAGTCTTGGGACGCCCCATATAGTAGCAAGGCACCCAAGAACCACTTCCATCTATCTATGAGAGAGAAAAGAAAAAAACAGCCTGGACCTATTGGCAAGTATAAAAGGAACTCTTTGGCACGAGTAATACATCACCCAATCCCAAGCAGCCAAGGAAGTCTGTATTCATTTACTAAATTGTGAGGAAAAGAGAAAAACAACACAGACATACCCTAAACACATTGGTGTATTCCTGTGTGCTAATCTGAAAACCCTCAAAAAAGGAAATGTTCTACACTTTTGCTCATAAACTTTACATTACTTGTACATGACTGCAGACACTTCTAAAATGATTCTTCTTAATGAAAGCACCTACATTGTATGCTTTAGGACCATGCTCTCATGTTATAGGAGCAGCAGGAAACTCTAAAACTGCTAATTTAACAGGGTTCTTATCTATAAAACAACATTTCCTTCAAACATTTTTTGCTAAGGATCACATGGACATCTTCCCTACGTTCTACTTTTTATGATCCAAACTATGCAACATCAGCTCTAATAAGGGCTTTCACTTTATTTACACAGACTAGCGAATAAAAAACTAGCAATGCCCTTGCAAAACTATGTAGCATGGAATAACATTCAATAATGGTGTTATCACCTAAGAATTTTAAAGCAAAAACTACCCACATCTAGCTCCCCTTAAAGGTCAAAATAAGGGAACAACAAACTAGACTACTGATCCTGTCATAATTTCATCAAACAGGATGGGCAGTAACATAACATATATTTGTATTCATTTTTATTAATGCTAACAATGTTTAAAACAGTATTACTGAATAGCCAATTAAGTGTCTCATTGCTATTTCACAGACAATTTAGACAGGCTAAAAACAAATTGAGAAAAGGAGAGAGCAACATACATATTACCTAGCCTTAATTATTTGTAGAGGAGCTAGCCTCCTTCCCCCATTTTGACAGTAGGAAACCTGAAACAGGTTTCACTTCTGTCAAAACTATCAACCCCTATTTGTAGCAACTGGCCATAAACTAAGTTATAGGAGGTACATAGCACTTTTGAGAAGGTAAAGAATATGAATACCCAAACCCCAATCCTTTTAGCAAATGTACAAATGTAACATGAGGTCGAATTAATTCAAACTAAATCCCATTAGCTCAGCCCTAGAAAGCACCAAACTAAAAGCATTAGTGCTGTATATATGGCCAAGCTCACATATACAATTGTATTGTGGTATATTCATATGAGTGCATAAAACTTGCTTCTGCCAACAAAAAAAATAAGCACAACTCCTCCTTTTTTCCCTGCGCTGCCATCTTGTCTTTCAAAAAGTTTCAGATGTCGAAATTTCAAAGCAGAACTTGCTCGGGTAGCCCTGCCAGGCTTCTAAATATAGAACTGACTTTTAACTCTTCCCAGCTGTCCTATTCTGTGTGCAAATGCAGCCCCATTCCCCTGTTTGTCAGTTTAGAGTTAAGAAAATAACTTCTGCTCATTTTTTATGCATATTTTCAATTATAAGCAGTGTGCAGTAGGCTTGTCTAACAATATAGAAGTCAGCTACTTGTATTATACCTAAATGTATGCATTTACTGAAGCCTAAGGCACTTTAAAAACTGCTCTGAATGGAAAAAATGCTGTTTAAATGGTGAATTTTGCCCAATTTCGACTTTGATATTTGGGGCACTTAAAAATGAATATCTTATAATTTATTTTTGCATAATAGACATCCTCAAAATGTTCTCTAGATAGCCCAGGAGTGAGAAATCAGAAATAATCATATATACCGTTATAAAAATGAGTTTTTTATGCCTGCGTAGAGTGAAATTCCATATGCAAATATCCTCATTATGCGGTACAACACAACTTAAATTTAATTTTAATGCTAGGAGGTCACAGTATAAGTATTAAGCTTAATAAATATTAAAAAAAATGAATTTAAAAGCACTTATTTTTTTAATAATTTTTCATAATTAAAAATAATAATAATAAAACCAATCATTTTTTATAATTCCACATGAAAAGCAAGCTGCATCCCTTGCCTGTCATATTTAGACGCATTCATTCATAAGCCTAAGCACAGAAGCCTAACTTGAAACATGAAACATTTTGTGCCACTTTTTAAAAGGACAATTATTTAACATCAGAACCACGAATATGCTTATAAAAAGGGGCTTTAAGAAAGGAAATCCTAACGTTAAATGTTTTCCTGTTATCCAAAATAATGAACCTGATTTTTTAAACTTTTTAAAACAGCAGTCTAAAATGCAGGATTTTAACCCGTGTTTAACTGACAAAATCCTGGCTGAGTCAACATTCCTGTCTCTCCGTGGACTACAATCGAAACAACAGGTGCTGCTAAGCGGCAGTTAAAACACAGCTGTTGTAAAACCTTTTTTAGTGTTTAAATGGAAGTACGGTGGCTGTCTATTTAAAACTGAGGCATTTCAATGCATGTTCTATAATATGTGTTTTAGTTCAACAACATCTAATTTACTCAGATGATGTGTTTGCCTGTTAATATCTAATACAATGTATCTAAGGAAAATGTTTTATAATTGTTTATTTATTACAAAACCCACAATTTCGTTTTTGAGGCCTATTTTATTCCTATTGAATGTGAATTCTAATTTATCTTTTAAGCATTAGCAGTTTGTACATGTGCATAGTTGCTTACTCTATAAATTAAATAGTAACATATAATTATTTAGCATATCATATGGTTCATTTCTGAATTTTTATTTAATTTTTATTTAATACTAGCTTACCCGTCGCGTGTTGCTGCAATCTCAGAAGAAAGGAAATTTAAGGAAACTTGTTATGATAACATTAAATTTACATTGTGTCATTTTTATTGAAACTTATTCATTTTAATATGGAAAACATTTTAAAGTGTTGTTTTAATTCTGTTTATTTATTCGAGTGCTTGTGGATACATGTTATTTTTTTGTTTTTCCGTCTGGTGCGTACACGAATAAATCAGAAGGTTTTCCGACGCGTGAGCTGGCCACATACAGTTGTCCATGTGAGAATCACGGATTCTCCAAATCTAGTCCACACACTTGCAGCGATTGTCCTTGTGCTTTGTTGATGGTCATTGCAAAAGCGAGTCGCACTGTAAACTGTAAATGTTCAGTATTGGAAAGATTATGAGGGCCTTGGGTGACCAGGGGGCTTATATTTAACACATTTTTCTTTTGTTTTGCCAGAAACCTTCGCGGAGTGTACTCAACAACTTTTAACAATTGTTTTTATTATTATTATTATTATTTTTTTTTTTTGCCAGAAACCTTCGCGGGAGTGTACTCAACAACTTCCCAAAGTTTCATGCCGATCGGATGAACGGTGTAGTAATGCATAAAGGACAAACGGACATACTTTGGTTTTTATATATATAGATTAATTAAATGACATTTTGCATAACAGACTGATGACAGCAAGAAAACACAAACACACACATTGAGCTCATTCCAAATATATACAGAAGGGGTCATACACTCAGAATCACATAATACAGCGCGCTTAAGAGCCATTATTTCACAAATAGCGCAATCGCTATTTACTTACAGAAGTATCACTAATGTGAAACCACGAACCACATTTAACCCACAGATCAACACTTAGGACAGAAACAAAGGACAGCCCACAGCCTGTTCTTAAACCAAACCATTTGTAAATACTAGTTGTAAGTCATATTTACAAGAAGAGCTTCTTAATAGTATTCCAAAAGACTGCAAAAAAAATAATAGTCCAACAAACTGTTTTATTTCCAAGAAGCCAAAATACACTCAATTCACTAGCTTTGTGTGGCAGAACAACAAAAAATCGCTCTGCATATATCCATTTATAAACGTACGCAGAAAAAGGATCCTTGTTTGTATTATGTCCATATTTGAATTTCATGGGGATACAGAATCACCAAGGAAGAAATATGTTTTTATACCTAAACCTATCTAGCTATTCCTTCAAGGGAGCCGGCTGATTTACTTCATATCTCACTATGGTACCTCTAAAAAGCAACACATTCTTCGATGTGTGCTTGAAACAGGCATGCCAAAAATATTGCAGAATATGCAAATATTATAACCAAAGTAGCGCTTAAGGTACTCTTCGTACGTTGCGCCATTCAAACAAATTCAAACAGAGAAAAATCTCCTCATTACCTGCCTACATAAATTGCAATTTACATATTACATACATACTAATCAAAAGTTGGCCAACGCAAATCTAAGCCACAGTAAGTGTTACTAAACTACCATACCAATCAAAGGCATCAAAACCAACAGCAAGTGCCGCAGAACAACTCTTACCAAACAAATGGTTGTCCAGATTCTAACTGCCAAGTTCTGAATGACCTAACGGTCTTTTTTAGAATACTCACGCCAAAAAGGTTCTTAATCAGGAGTGACATCATGTGGAGGATCAAAATCAGGAAGAACAGAAATATACTGGGCTGCAGAGACAGAGAATCCCCAGAATCTCAGTGCACAGAGTACTTCCTTAGTAGAGTCCTGTCCTGTCCTCCTCAGTAGATTTCTGTCTCCTGACAAGATCACTCCTTAGATAGCCACTTCTCTGATGAACCCCACATATCCCTCCAATATTTAACTGTAGCACCAACATTTTAATCATGGAAATACGCCCTATTATTGTCAAGGAGAGCAGTGACCACCTATCAAGCATTCCCTTTATCTTTCGTAGCATTGTTTCATAGTTCAGATGGAACAGACTAGAGAAATTATTTGTCACTGATATTCCCAGGTATTTTATTGGGGACTGCATCCTTGCTTGAGGCTGTAATGAGATCGGATGGTCGGCAGCTATTACATTAAAAAGCAATAGTTCTGTTTTTCTGTGGTTTATCTTATCATCCTAATATGGTAAATTCTGCGATCGTCTTCATAACTTGGCTGATGTTAACCTGATCAGGCTGAAGATATAAGATAATGTCATCTGTAAATAATTTAAGCCTAGCCATCCCTGCTTTGGGGGCCCTTATAATGCCTTTGCGTAGTTGTTCCACACGGGGTTCAATAAAGAATGTAAATAAGATGGGTGAAAGGGGACATCCTTGCCTCGTACCCCTTTTGATCGTTACTGAGCCGACCATCTTAAATTTGACCATCACCTTAGCCTACGCCCCATTATATAGATTTGAAACCATTTCGATAAACTGGGAGGGAAAATAAAAATGTTGAAAACCATCAAACAGGGCATCCCAGTTCACCAGATCGAATGCCTTTTCGGATCAAACATCATGATTAAGGCTTTTGTATAATTCGCAGAGAAGTTATCTATTGCCTGAATTAAAAACTGGGCATTAACTGACTTTAAATGTCCCGCCACAAAGCCACTTTGATCTTCATGGAATAACTGTTGTGCTGCTGGCGTTATATGGGTCGCCCAATTTTTCATCAATAATTTATAGTCTGTATCAGGTAGACTCAGCGGTTTATATGCATGACACATTTTGGGTTCTTATCCTTTTTTAAAAATGGGACAATTGTTAATTCTTCTAAGGTTGTAGGGATCTCCCCCCTGCTTTAATTTAGTTGAAAAGATCCACTAGAATTGGCACAAGTTCCTTGGAGAAGATCTTAAAAAATTCTGTGGGTAACCCATCATTTCCACATGCTTTGGCATTTGGCATTCTTTTAAGCTCCTTCTGAATTTCAGTGGCTGTTATAGGCTTCAGTAATGTGTGATGACCTGCGTGTCATCTTGACCTGTGTGTCATCTTGTTCCTTGTTTCACATTCTGCCTGGAGTTCCTCATTCTAGAGCGTTCCCCTAGTTTGAGTGGCTTTATAACTCCCACAAGTCAGTGCTGCTGGCGCTTTGTGGGTAGGATGTTTTACATGTAAATACCTGCCATTCCAAAATAAAGAACACTTTATCAACCCTTCCAGTGTATTTGCTTTATAACACTGGCGACGACCTGGAAAAGGACCCACAGCTGTCTACTTTGCTGCTCTAAAAACGTCCTAACACATCGATCATCCTTACAGTATCTCAGCTTTCTGCACGACCATTTGCTTCCTGCCCTGCCGTTTCTAAAAGGTACTGTGTGTGCACCCCACCAGCCCCGCGTTTATCTTCTGCTATAATCGCGTATTTTCAGACTTATTTATTTTCAAGCTTACCGTTATCTCATGCGTACTCCTCGCGCCTTCAGTTCCCCGCGCAGAAATTCCAGAAAATTACGCTTGACAACGCCTTCCTGCTCTGTATTCCAGACAACAGCGCAAGGTCTCTACGGAGTTACGCAACCAAGGAAATGCGGGCTACGCGTACCTGCACGTGACGTTGCTAGGCGACCCAAGTCTATGCAATAACTAGGCAACAAAGGACTCTGAAAAGTCTTCAATCAGCCCTGCTGCATGTCGCAAGCAACTGAGGATGCTTTCAGGTGCTCGACCATCCCTTTGTGGCTCGTTATCTCTGGTCTCCCGCCAGTGACTACTACCTTGTGAACACTTCGCCTGCCTTTCCCAGCATCCTCGCTGGCAGGCACAGCTCTTCATCCTGCCTGTCTACTTTAGCATTCGCTTTTCGCTGACAAGCACAGCTCTTTACTGTGTGTATAGATATCTTTTCTGCCTGCTTCGCTGACAGGCAGAGCTTATTACCACATTATACACAGAATCATCAGCTTGACCACAACCTTTGTGCAAGCCTGTACATATTTTCGTTGTGCTCAATACCTGCTGTTCCAAAATAAAGAATACTTCATCAACCCTTCTAGTGTACTGAGAAAGAGAGTTAGATAGACTAGGAAGTTGAATGGTATCATAGTACTGTTCAATACTAGTCAGTGACACAGAATATTGTGTCTGATAAATGTTTATAAAGGATTTTGTTTTGCTGTTGCAAATAAGCCTGCCACTGGCTACATTCTGGAATTCCACTCCAATACATCAGTCACACTATCTAGTGCTGCCTGCAGACTCGCTACCTGCTGCGAGCGTTCCTTATTCTGGTTTGCTTTAAAAGCAATAATCCTTTCTCTTAAAGTTGCCTTAAAAGCCTCCCAGAGGGTGAACTGAGAGGCCTTTGCACTATTGATGGCAAAGAACTCTGGGATGAACTGCCTTATTTTTGTGACCCATTGAAGATTTTTAAGCAAAGATCTAGCTAGCTGCCATCTGGGTCTGTCCCTTTTATTTAAACCTAGATCCACTACTACAGTGACCGATGAATGGTCCAAAAAAAGCATTGACCCAAATATCTGATTGCCCTCTGCTCAATGATTTTGAAGCTAAAAAGAAATCTATACATGAGACCGTTTTAAATCTCTGTGAGAAACTTGTATTGATTGACATTTGGGTGGTCTCTACAAGGATCTAGCAACTGATACCTGGACTTCAAAGCTTCTGTAATTATTTTCGTCTTCGGTTTTAACAGTTGTTTTATTGCTATTTGATGTATCTTTGATCAAATCTTGAATAAAATTAGAATGCTCTCCAAAAATCAAAGGACCTACTGCCCCCAGGGCCATTTCATAAAGTTGGGTACAAGAGTCGATATTATCATTTATAGGGCCATAATAATTGATTAAATTTAGGCTCCATCCATTGATTGCTACTATGACCCAATTCCACCGGCATTGTCGATCCCTGGTCAGCTCCCTGACCTCCCAATCAATACTATTACCTAGTAATATTGCAACACCTCTTACTGCGACCTGTGCTGATGCAAAGAACACATGGGAGTACCTGAGAGGAACTGACAGCTTTGTGGTATTACTCTTTAGATGAGTTTCTTGTAAAAAGAGGACTTCTGGTGAAAAATAAAAAAGCCACGTCAGCAAACTGCTGTATTTACCTTTGTTTGTTAGCCCATTAACATTACACAAAAGGATCCCAACCTTGCTTTTCACAGGTAATGACATCGTGCTGTATTTTTTAGAATCCCTCTTTGCACCTGATAATAATCATTTATGGTCAAATACTAATTTCTGTTCTTCATAACTCTACTCTTTTTTCTTTTTTCAAAAGTGCTCCCCTCCGGTCCCCAAGAGCCCACCCTCAAAAACTCTAGTGTCCCCTAAAAAGCCCCCAACGGGAAAGGGAAAGCCCGCCTATTACCCTCTCTATTGTTGTTCCCTTTTGGTGCCTTGGTATGGCACTAGAGGTCTTTGCTCTGGTGTTGACCATGGTGAGATCACCAGACCCCAAGCCCTTTTCTCGGGTATTGGTTCTCTACCCTACCTGGGTCCCCTCCAAGGACAGGCTAATGTATCCTTATCCACTATACCACTACTTAACCGGGCCTCCTATTATTCGACTGTCATAGAATCTCTTTAGCCTGCTGGATTGAATGTAAAATGTGAAAATGCCCTTTTACAAGAACTTTCAGTTTCGATTGTTGCACCACGGCCCCCTGTATTCCCTGACTCGTGAACTAATCTAGCATTGACTTAAACTCTCAACGCCGTCTTGCAGCCATGGCTGACATGCCCGAAAAAATATCAAAGTGACATTTATCAGATGTCTGAAGGCCTCTTGACTTAATGGCCGCTGTAATGTATGATTCCTTGATCCAAAAGTCCCCAAAGTTCATGAAAAATGCATGTAGATATTTTGCATTAGTCTGTTGATGGAATGGAACTCAATGAGCCCTCATGATCGAATTTCAGTCTTTACTGGACCCCTCTCCTGAGAAAAACATTTCTGAACAAGGTCCGAGATAAATTGAATTGGGTCTTGACCCACTTCCTACCCTTCCAGGACACCCACAATACGTAAAGTTGACCGCCTGAATCGATTCTCAAACTCATCAAGCTTGATCCGGGTGTCTTCCAGCTCTTGGCTATACTTTGAAATAACTTGTGATTTTTCTGAGCATCTTTGAGATCGGAGATGATCTGCTCTGCAAGAGTTAGCCTTTGATTTAATTGTAAGATGTTGCCATTGATAGTGTTGAGCTGGCATTTTACTTTCCTGTGGGCCATTTCTTGGGCATCTTTTAGCTCCCTAATTTCACCCATAATTACTTACAACATATCTCCCCTGATGTCTGATACTGGCTCCGTTCGAATGAACCCTTGCCATTGAAGCTTGTGATCACTAAGCGCAACTTGAGATGTTATCAACCCGTTAAAGATGTTCATCTCTACTGGTTCAGAGACGGGATTAATATCTTCCATGGAAGCTGGAACCTCTGGTGTTGAATGCCCCTCGTATATCAAATCTGATCTTTTCTCTGATGGACACTGAGTATCTTCCCTTGATGTCTTTGCTCCTTTGCGCTCAAACAGTGGGTAGGGTTTTTGTTGCCCGGGACAATAATTTTTTTGTGTGCTCCTGGCACGGCATCTTGTAGTTTGTTTAGCGTGCAATCATGTTGCAATTCTGGTCCTATAGAGGGGAGCTCACCCTGATTAGCTGGATTTTTTTCTTCTTCTGTGGTAGCGGCAATTTATTTTGTTTGGGAGTTTCAGCTGTCTCTCCAGAAAAACAGCTTCTCTCCAAATCTGGTGAACCATCTTGGGTCCCACGTAGGTTTATGCTTGAGCTGCTTCCTTCAATATCTTCCTCTTGAACATCTAGGCCACTCTGCCCACAGCCTGATTTTACGAGCTCTAGCTGCTTTAGCAGCTCTGGAGACCTTTGCCGGAGTGCTGGACTTTATTGCCTCATCTCTTGCCGTGAGACGCTTCATCTTTTTTAACCTTTTTTATGGTAGTGTGATTTGTCCTAAATGCTGAAAATGTGAGGCCTTTCTCTGTTTTCTTTGGTGTGGAGTGGCGGGGAAGACAGGACAGAACAGGACGGCAGCAGCAAGCCGGACCCTACACCTGGGAGGGCCGCTTTCGTTACCACTTGAGCACTGCGCCTCTCGCAAGGGCTGCCTATTGCTTTCCTTACGATTTACTCCCTTGCTCCCTTACCCCCTTGATCCCCTTCCCCAGATACCTCTCCTACTATCTATTCTGGTGTAGGCTCGGTAGCTCAAGGAATCATTCAGCTGTTTTTAATGTCCTTCCAATAGCTTCAGGCGTTTCTCTCGGCGACTCTCTCACTGTGTCTCTACCGGCATCTCCTGGCGGCAACCGCAGCTGTGTCCACCCTCACGTTCGTCGCAGCTCAAAGCTTGAAGCTCAAAAGCCACAATGGGAAGATGGCAACCCCTGTGCTGAAAAATATCAGCGAACGCTGCAGACACAGCCCCCGTTTCTGTGCTACAAGCAGGAGCAGGACTCTAAGGCAGTCTCTCCATTGCACTTCACGGCGACCTCAACCGAACTGGATGTGACCTTCTAGTCAAGGAGTATGGCAGGACCTCCCTCGACCTCCAGGGAGCAGAACATTCATCTTGTACTGACCTACAGCAAGCTGCCACCATCATTGCTGGACAAGTAACCAAAAATGCTGAGGCCTGGGTCTGTTGCAGCAGACCACATTGAGAGAACACTGGAGTAACTGAAATATCGCTCTGCCCATCCTTTTTCTTTGTTCCAAATGTTCAGTGTATTTCCTTGGATGCAGTCTCAGCCTGTGCTGTATCCCCAGTTATCTCCTGTGCTCTCTACCTCCTATTAATTCAATTTGGATCTTCGTGCTGTTTGTAATCCTATCTCTCCTGAATTGTCTCTTCCCAATTGTGGACCAAGGAGCTGCCAGCAGCCTGACTGCCAACCTTCTTCTCAAGTCACTAGGCTGTCCTACATTTTGTATATAAAACAAAACTGGTTCCAGGCACTAGAAGTCACAATGCCTGAACTTCCTAGGCCAAAGAATTCACAATCACGGTCAAATCATATGAATTTTAACAGATACTTTAAATTAATGTGACAAAAAATAAAGAAAATCATTAAAATAAAAAGTCGTAATAAAAAGATTCAAGCAAAAAACAAAACAAAAAAATCATACTAAAGCAGGTGCTCCAAATCCGGTGCAGTGAATAATACTATTGTATCAAAATAATCAATTAAAACAGTCTGTTACTACATTTGTACTAGCAGACGGCTTTGATTGAATATATTAGTCTATATGTACTTTCAGTTGGATTCTTCCAAAGATGAATTCCATCAGCCCGTAGTTATTAAGGTACATGTCAAATGTATATATCAAATTCTCATCAGTACAGCACTTCTACACATCTACCTCACTGCTGTCACCGTGCACTTTCACTGCGCAGCATTTGGAGCACCTATGCTGTGCACCAGCATCAGCAATATTTCAACTCTCCCCCACATGTGGAATCAGGAGTATGGATATGTTCAAGCAGCCTTTCAGTTTAGATCCTTTGCGCAGCCATTTTAGGACTGGGCTTAAAAGTCCTAAGATACTTAGGGCCCGATGTAGGTGGCCCATTACCGGGCGGTAAACCCGAAATTCGGTCAATTTCAGGCTTACCGACCGGTATTGAGCCATTTCAGATGTAGGGGATGATTCGATAAATTCTGTATTTACCGATTCATTATTTACCGATTTGGTATTTACCGAATCAGTAAATGGCATGTAGGAAGCACTTTTAAGAGTGCATATGTGCTCTAAGGATTTGTTATTTACCACCAACTATTAGTTGGTGGTAAATACTGAATACCTTTGAAAATGCAAATCTGTGCATTTTCAACAGTGCCATGTGGCAGACATACATGCCCTTAGGGCATGTATGTGTGCCACATGTGCACACAAGCACTATTCAGGGGTGCAACAGGGTGTCAATGTGACACCCTGCCACCCTTGAATGTTTCCCTATTTTACCGAATCAGTATTAACCGATTCGGTAATTCACATTAATTCCTATGGACCTCCAGGCCCATAGGAATGAATGGGAATTACCGAATCATTCGGTAAATACAGAATCGTACCGATTCGGTAATACTTACTGAATAAATACCTACATCCCATTTACCGATTCTAAAATACCGAATTGGTAAAATTCGGTATTTTAGAATCTGTAAATCTTCATTACCTACATCTGGCCCAAAGTGCTGTTGGTTAATGAGGCTGTAGTGGTTGAAGGTGTTCCATTTGGCATGGGGCCACTAAGCAGCCATGAACACCTGTTGCTCTGTGAGTTTGCCCCCTTGGCAATGGGTGCTTTGCATGGCTGAGCTACCACTTCAGTTGTCAACTGGATTTCTGTTGCTAGGAGCTACCTGGCCTATCTTTTATGTCCCAAACGCATTACTACCTTTGTCCCCCATTATCCCTACATTCTTGCTCCCACCCCGCTCATTACTTACAAGTTGCTCCAACCAAAGGACAGGAGAAAATAACCTAGAAGTGTGCTGGTAGCTGGTCCCACCTTCTCACTCACCTGGGCACTGTAAAGGTACAGTTTGCCAACATCCTTCCTGGACTTTTCCCTTGTCTCATGACTGAGACAAGAACATGGTGTATGAAATTCCTCTCTTGGTCTTGGGTCCTCAAAAGTGTACTTTTTGCCATCTCTGTGCCAGGCACCATGTAGTCTGGGTGGGGTATCACAGATATTCACAAGGCTGGAAGGCTAGCCACGACCAGAGGTTTGCTGTATTGACCATTGCCTCGATGTAGTTAATCAGCACGATTGAGGTAAGTTCAAAATCAATTCTTGTATGTCTGCTTACTAAAAGCATGGTGGTGGTAAGGAGAGCTGTTTGAAATATGTGGCACAGAGAGTGAGAGGCAGTGCTTTCTGCAATCTTGTTATGTTCTCCTAAGCGCATCTGCAATTAGCAAGAATCGCATCTCACATGCACAAACTGTGATGCATGCATTACATTTCTTTTTGGTTTCATTTAGGGTGCATTTGCAAGGTGAGAGGTGTATGTTTTTTTGTATTACTTTACTTACATATTTTGTGATGTACGCGAGCAGAAATCATCAGCACGCATAAGAAGACACATTTTGCAGAAAACGCATCTTCTCACTCTAGGTCTCCCTCCCCTACTGACCCGTCAAGTAGTTTACGGTACACTTCTAATAAAGGCTCATAGGTAGAATTCAGAGAACTATTTTTGGCACTGCTTTCTTAGAGCTAATGCCTGAACTCCTGCTTCCAGACCTGAAATACAGAGGTGTCATTATTCTGGTTTGGCAATTTCTAAAGGAGAGGAATTAGTGGTTCCTTCTTCCAAATAGAGAGGGACATATATTGATAAGGGGATTGTGCCTGAAATCCTATGAAGAATGTGTCATAGTATTTAATGTCCCGTTGAAGAGCTTCCTTCCTAGTACCTTTACTGAAGCAGTACTGAGACTCCTCCAGCATGCTTATGTCTTGGATTTCCCTTTGCATTGACATTGTCTGGAAGTAATATTTAGGGAATGGACCGATCCAGAGGGAATCAATGTCCCTATGAATGTCAAAACATTATCCCATTGATGATGTGGATAAACCATACTAGGAACTGTGTTGGTTGACTCCTAGTCAGACCGAAGCATAGCGCCTCTTTTTGGAAGGTGGTTAATAAACTTTTTTTTACTGGATACAATAAACCTACAGTAGATGCAGTAATTCCAGCTGAAGTGTGGGCTGATCATTTAATAAAACAATGTAATTCAGAAAATATAGGGATTTTAATGAAGCTGTAGCTCACAACTCGGAAATGTATGAGGCATTCTGTGATTCCATTAAAATAAAGGATGTCAGCCTTGCTATCACCCGTACTCCGGTGGGAAAAGCCCCAAGCCCAGACTAGGTCACTCTAGACCGCTTTAAAAAAAAATTGTCGCTCTGGGCCCACATCCTGCCTAGTGTCTTTAAAGTTGCGATACTAGGGGATCTCATCCCCACTTGGTCTGAAGCTATAGTTGTGCCCATATTTAAAAGGGAAATCGGAAATCATCTGTATGCTATCGTCCCCTCTTGGACAGTTCTTTAAACATTCTGGAGAGGGTTCTTGCTGTTCAGCTGGAAGCTTGGCTGCAGGATAACCAATGCCTATAAAGAGGCCAGTATGGATTCCGTCCAGGAGTAGGGACTGTTGAGCAGTGTCTTAACTTACAATTGACCATTGGTAAAAAATATGTCAAAGTTAGGAGGGGTACCATTCACCTTGCATTCATGGACCTCTCCTCTGCTTTTGATATGGTCAATAGGAGGACGTTGTAGGATGGGATGGCCAAGTTGGGAATCAATCAGGGCTTAATTCTACTTTTACAAAGACTGCACTTGAACCCAACTGTATGGTTAGGTATGGTGAAGACGGGGCACTTACTCATAGCAATTTGTCTAATTTTGGAGTAAGACATGGGTACATGATGGCCTTGCTCTTGTTCCTCATTTATATTAATGATTAAAAAGGACATTTGACCAAAATGGGGAAAGATCTGCCTATGATAAAGTTCTCTCCCAGACCTTTTATATGCAGATGCTGAAGTCCTAATGGCAAGAACTGCTAAGGGCTTACCGCTTCTCTTAGACGAATTTGATACTTTTATGGGGAATATGGATCTTTAAACTAACCTACAAAAATCCTGTACAATGAGTATTGGCCCAAAAGATTTAAAACCAAAGTAATTTGACTTGGGAGGTGAGGGTGGGGGGGGGGCAGAAATCCTGAGAGTAAAGTCATTCATGTATCTGGGCCTGCCTTTTGACTAAAATATATCCTGGCATCATTTGTACAACTCTAGGGCTGAGCAGACACAAAGACTGGTTGAAAACAAATTTCTGCGTAGAATGTTGGTGGTCGCACAATCCACCCCTGCCTTTATGTGTTTATCAGAATTAGGGCTGGCCCCCTTGGGAAATGAAATTAAACCAGAACCATTCATACTATGACTTAGGGTCTGGGGAAATCAGGAAACGCAATTGTCAAGAGACATTTTGGAGGATTGTCTTTCTCTTGATCATGTGCTGGACATCTCCATGCTAAGATATATCAATATCTAGTCTGGAAATCATTAATGCTGGGATGCCTATGCAATAACATTGCACAACAAAGCACAATGCACTGAATTGTATTTTGTACCCTGTACACCCACACCAGGAAACGTTTTTTGCCCATCTTCCGTTCCTTTAATACCAACTCTCACAGGGAGGCTTTTGCACATTTGCAAAAACTGGAGAATACGGAGATATGTGTGGCTGTGGAAAATTTTGTTAATCTTGCCTGAGAATAAGGTACTGAAACTCCCCAGTATAATCCCCGCCCTTTCATTTAAACTGGGATTTTTAGATTTGTTCATCTTTGTGCAGAACTCCCTCTTCGTTTTAGATGGGGTTTTAACTAGATTTGATGATGCATAATAGCATTTCCTTTGTTGTATTTTATTGTATGTTTCATGAAGATCTACTACATTATGCTGTGCTTTTACTATTCACTGCTATATTAAATGAAATGCTTTTTCTTGTGTGTACTTTTATGGCCTGAGGTCACAATAAAGTTTTATTGACTGACTGACTCCTTAGTGATCCATCTACTTGACCACACTTCAATGGCTGAGGAGAGTATTTTGAAGGATCCTACAGATAGGGAGCTTGACTCACCATTCAAGCATGCCTACACTGGATCACATCTTACTGTGAGAGCAGGAGTTTATGAAGCCTTCACCAGTCAGACTCTTATCTTTTAAACCCTTCAAGATGGTTCAGCTTCAGCATGGTCTTCCTTGTGGCAATGAAGAGTCAGGTAAAATTTATCTGACACATTTCATTCACTATAGTATGTCCTTTAGCTTTAGCAGAATAAACTACTGTTGTATTATGTAGAAAGCTCTTTTGGAAATATTGATATGCAAATGCAGCTCACAAATCGTCAGCTTGTCAACCTTCTGGAGGAGTCCAGCTCTTTTTTTCAGAATTATAGGTTAAACACCATCATCTGTTTAATAGAAATTGACATTCCTCTTCTTTACGTCAACAACCTCCTTCTTCAGCTGTTTCTATAGAGTCATTGACCAAGTCTTTTTTTTCAGCCCTCCAGAAGATTTCAGCCCCTTCCGCAATCATCTAATGTGAGGCGGGGTGGAAAGAGATTTCCGGGCTGTTTTGAGCAAAAAACGAAGGCTTCTTCACTTAACATCTCATCACTCCTGAACATGCTGAAAATGGACTTGAGTTGCCAATTGTAGGCTGGACAAGTCACTTCAGGTTGGCCTGGGAGAAATCCCTTCAGATGTTTAGGTCCTGAGAGTTATCAAGGAGGTTTATCAAACAGAGTGTTCTGGGACACTGTATACACCCTACCTAATCAATCCTGGTAAAAGGTCCGCAAAGCTGATCGCATTCAGTCTCTTCTTCGGAAGGGAGCCATTTTGTTGTTCCACAGAAGGAGTAGATGATAGGAAGTGTACTAATTCATTCTCCTGGTTCCCAAGATGACCCGAGGGTTCAAATAATTATTGATTTTAGAGGTGTCACTGAATGGATTCTGTAAGTTCCATTTAAAATGAAGACGCTCCAGAGAATAATGTTTTTTTATGAAGGAAGGGGCCTTCGTGATTATGTTAGATCACTTGGCCACATACTTTCACATCTTCAAGGATGGCATCCATTCCTTTACCTAAGTGACTGGCTTCTTCGTTCCTGGTGAAAGGAAATAGCTCTAGAAGGCCCGGAAACTGTTCAGAGATGCCTGGATCATTATGGGTTATTTTTCAATCTGACTAAATGTCAACAGGCTCGTTCACAGACATAGTTTTCATAGAATCTTATTTCTGAATGGAATTGAGGATGGTGGTTCTTCCAGTAGAAAGCAGAAAGGCATACATTAACACTTTCATCTTTGTTGTCCCACCCTCAAGCTCCAGCACGTCTCTGGTTAAAGATTCAGAGACACATGGCTATTTGTCTTCTATGTATTTCTGGTCCCTTGAGCACAATTTATTCTCCAGGCTCTTGTTAAGTATTGGCATCCTGTTTCTCAAGACTGACAGATTGATTCAAATTACTGTTCACTTCTCCATTATTCTTCATTGGTGACTTAATCTGAAATCTCTGCCCAACAGTCTACCAAACCAGCCAGATCTATCTCTGGTAGTATCAGTGGATTCCAGTGTAAAGGAGTGGGGTCCAAACCTAGAAAATGTTTCTACCCAGGGCAGATGGAGTTCGAAAAAAAAGTCTGCTATCTTTGAACTGGGGTGAATTATCTGCAGTTCTTCTTGCAATGACTCTTTTTTATCTTTTCCTATAACATCAAGATGCACTGGTTTGGACATTTGTGGCTATGGCCTACATAAAGAGGGAGGTTGGACTGGGTCAAGATCTCTCCGTCTATTAACAATGAAGTTAGAGACCTTGGAGGAACTTAATTTGCTTTCTGTGAATGCTGACCACGTCCGATCTCAAGACAATATCCAGGCAGACTGGTAGGGAGCATTTCTCATGTCTCGGGATATGTCTGTGTCTTCAGAGATCATCCCTACTAGATATAGTTGCATTTCCAGAAAACACATAACTTCTCAATTTTTTCTCTTGATTTCCTTTTCCTGAATCATGAGGAGAGCAGGGGGAGAATTTTCTTTCTATATCCGGGCCCCATCATCTTCTATATGCAATACCTGCAATTCCTCATCCTCTACTGAGACTTAAAGAAGAGACATCAGAGGTGAAAGTGGGCCTTTATTTTTGACCTAGCAGAGTTTGCTTATATCTCCTGCAATCACTATCTCCTCCTTGGAAAATTCCGCTAATTCCATTTTTTCTTCATGCTCCAGGGTGTCTTTAACTCCAACCTCTGTTTCTGTTGGTTTGGATGTTGAGCGAGCCTGCAAAATAGGGGTCCCCCAGTCAACCATGCCAAAACCATCTAGAGATCAAGACACCTCTCTACTTTGTAGACATACTCCACACATGGGGAAATTATCAGAACTGGTGTACCTCTAGATCTTTATCTGCCATGTAGTGTGACCTGTCTTCTGTCCTTCAATTTTTTTATGGGTCATTTGAAAAAAGCCTTACAGTCTTACCCCCAGATTCATCAAGAACACATTTTGCTAATCCTTAATAGCGAAAAATACCGAATCGCTATTAAGGAATAGCAAAATGCTATGCATCAAGAAATCACTAAACAAATAGCGATTTCTAATATTTCCTTAATTGTGAGTCACAAACTGTGAGTCACAATTAAAGAATATCTCTCCTTTCATTCCTATGGGCCTAGAGGCCGATAGGAATGAATGGGAAGATAATCTCAATTTGCTAATCGCAATTAGCGATTCGCAAATTGAGATTGCGATTTCAAGGGTGCAGGGGTGTCCAAAGGACACCCTGTTGCACCCCTGAAATGATGTGTGCACATATGTTGCGCACACACATGCCCTTAGGGCATGTGTGTGCGCAACATGAAACTTTGAAAAATGCACTTTAGTGCATTTTTCAAAGTTTTTTCAAATTACCATGAAGTTGTACTTCATGGTAATTTGCGTGCCCTAATAGCGAATTCGCTATTTCTTTCACTTTCATGCATTGCATTTAAGGAATCTCAATTTGAGATTCCTTAAATGCAAAGAATCGCAATTTAGCGAATTCTTAATTAGCGATTTATGCAAAAATACCGCTCGCAAAGGGCCAGATTCTCAGAATCTGGCCCTTTGCGAGCGGATTTTTGTTTGATGAATCTGGCTGTTAGCTTTTAAGGCATTTTGGACAGAAATTAAAACATTTCATGATCCTTGACAGGAGGTTGTTGGTGAGGATGAGTCTCTTTACTCTAGGCTTCTATAACAATTTTGTTTTTCTTGGCTCTTGGTGCTTCCTCGTCTTTTTCTTGTCTTGAATTCACCTCAATATTTCCATTTTTAACCTCATCTCTGAGGGCCTGAAGTTAACTATGAAAGTGTTTTTTTCTTGTGGGACTTTGGTTTGTAGGATTGGTGAGTTAGGGGTTCTTTTATGCAAGCCTCTCTTTCTCAACACTTTGGATGGTAGTATAATTTTGAAACCTGATCACAAATTTCTTCTAAGGGCTCCATGCGTGCCTTTCCAGAAAGAGGTTCTTCTTCACTCTTTAGATGTCAAAAGAGCAATTCGGATCTATTTGGTTTAATCTAGACCTTTTCATAGATCAGACACCTTTTTATCACATTTGGTGGTTCAAATCAGGAATGGAAGGCATTTTTTATTTCCGTTAGAAGGTGTTCTCTTCCTTCCCTTCTCTCAGTCTCTACATACTGTGATCTTTGAGCGTAGATCTATTAGATGTGTGGCAGAATCATGGGTGTTTATAAGCGATTTGTGAAGTGGCTAACTGGATCTCTCCTTATACCTTTGTCAGTCATTAATATTTTTAAGATCTAGGGCTGGAAGGGTGTTCTTTTGGATGAGGTTTTGAGTTTGGCCCTGTGTTTAAATTTAGCAGTATCTTGTTATATTTTTAGGTCTAGCGACCTATCGATGCACGCATGCGCATCGAGCGGAGCGAGAATTCAAGTGGCGAAAACATCATGAAACTACCAGCTTTTTGCTGGCGTTTTCATGCAGTTCACGTGAACCACGTGTTCAAACATGAACGCGCATCAGCCTCCCTCCATTTGCCGCACAGCACATCAAAGGGCTTCGCCCAGCGTGCGCTCTGCGGCTTCTCGGCTTCTCCTCCCCTAATTACGCCGCACACAGCCTTCCTTGCATTTCTCCTCCCCCTCCCCAGCCAGCTTCCCCCAGGCCGTGTTCCCTCATCCCTCGCACCCCCTCCTGTTTTTTTCTTTACTTGTGAGCCCATTTTGGTTTTCCGTGTATTTAGTTTGGTTTCCCTTGGTATTCTCGTCTCAGCTGTGTCCCGCGCGCACCACTTTTGGGCTCCTCTCCTGCTCCCTACCTCATCTCCATGGCAATGCTTGTTTGTTTCGTCCTACACATGCTCACGAGTTTGATTTTCTTCCTTATGTGCTGCGTCTCCTCTTTGCGCATGCTCTGAAACAGGGTTTCTGTTGTGTGCTTGCGCTTCAGATGAGCCCCACGTGTGTAGTCAGTTTCTCCTTTATATTCTCGTCTCAGCTGTGTCCCGCGCGCACCACTTTTGGGCTCCTCTCCTGCTCCCTACCTCATCTCCATGGCAATGCTTGTTTGTTTCCTTTATATTCTCGTCTCAGCTTTGTCCCGCGCGCACCACTTTTGGGCTCCTCTCCTGCTCCCTACCTCATCTCCATGGCAATGCTTGTTTGTTTCGTCCTACACATGCTCACGAGTTTGATTTTCTTCCTTATGTGCCGCGTCTCCTCTTTGCGCATGCTCTGAAACAGGGTTTCTGTTGCGTGCTTGCGCTTCAGATGAGCCCCGCGTGTGTAGTCAGTTTCCCCTTTAAACAAGCATTGGCATTGCCAATAGGTCTCGCTTGTGGGACCTTATAAGTATTTAGTTTTGCAGCACAATATCCGATTATGCAACAAGGATATTGTGCTGCAAAACTAAATACTTATAAGGTCCCACAAGCGAGACCTATTGGCAATGCCAATGCTTGTTCATCTTGCATTACTTCACCAATATTTTTTTTCTTTGTCAGTGTTAGTGTCCTTGTTCATTCATGTCTTATGATTTAATTCTTGAAGATCCCTATGAGTTTAGAATTTCTCAAAAGTATTGATTGGACCGAGGATGCAGAATGTAGGGAAATGTTTAAATTACTTACCAGAAATCTTTATTATCCTCAGTCCTACTTGTCACCTTCACATTCATTACAATCTACCCGACCCCTAGCTTATGGCCTCAGATTTGGTTTGTTAAAACCAGGAAGGCTGCAGGATAAGCTACACCTTTATCACACCCAGGTGAGTGGGTGAGGCCTATTCCCAGCTTACCACCATGTTACTTTTCCCTGCCAAACGTGGGAACACCTACAAAGTAATGACTGTGAAGAGAATGGGATGAAGAGGACTAAGGATAATGAAGATTACCAGTATGTAATTTAGATAAGCTTCTCTCCCGTGCCATGGCTGGCTTTAATTGTCACAGATGTATTCAGGCAGTGTTGCTGCCTGCTGCTCCTCCTTTTATAACACATATTAGGCCACTTTGAAGACTGTGCATGTGACATGCTATGAACCTTAAGTACAGTGAATGTGATGTGCTGTCCTGTGCACAAGGAACATGCTGCCCCCTCTCCGAGGACAGTGTGTGTGTGAGTACGAAATTGGGTTCTTCATTGCATAGGATGTGAGTCCTTCACAAGTAGTAAATCCAGAATTGTGTTTTTTTTTACTGGGAGCCAAGTACCCTATTGTAGCGCGTGACTCTTTCAGGTTAGTGAAGCAGAGGAGTCCAGAGCCTCCTTAGGGGAGAGGTGGTGAAGAGTAGTATCCTCAGTCTGCTGATATGCAACAACAACATTCATAAAATTTTTGTCCAGTCAGTCCTTTTTCTTTCAAAAAGGAAAAACACTGTTATTATACACACACACTACTAAATACTACACATTGGTAGTGCTAGAGCCACTCCCATGTATTGAGACCAAGTGATGGCCTTTGACTACCATTATTTTAATTGTCTTTTGGTGTTTTACTTTATCCTAGCTTGAATGTAAGATTTATTTTGTGTCTCTTTGTAGCTGCAGAAGGGGGACTGTTTGCTTCTAACAGCCTTGCCAGGACCAGAACGTGTGTGATGTGCATTTGAATTCGCGATACCCTGATTTCATTGGTGCCTGTTATGTATTCTTTGCAGTTCTTTCCATTACGGTATATATATACATACCTCTATATACATTTGAATGTTGTTCATTTGACATCTGGAAAAGCCTTTCTGTTAGAGAGTGTTGCACAAATAAAACCCCACGCCTTATTCTGAGAACAGTCTTTTGATGTGTCTTATTTTATAAGAGTGAAATCCCTTCCAGGCAGTGTTTGTATTGCTTCGCCGTGTTTGTGCCTCCATGTGGGAAGGCGGTATTAGCCATTATTTGGGAGGGCGAAGCAATACAACATTAAATTACAAATACGTACTTCAGGTACTTCATATTACATTACACTATGAGTGGGTCCTGAACACCATAATAACAGTACCCCATACCTATTCCAGATGCAAATCAAAGTATAAGTGAGAGTCATTATACATAAATCAAGCCTATTGTTTAACTCAGGGCGTCACCACATTAATTAAAGCATCCATCAGTTATGATTCAATATATACTCCCACTGAAATCAAGAAGCACTGTATGAATAATCAAATGCATTAATTAGAATGGTAAAAATTGCATTGTCAAATATCAATGTTGTCAATAAAGGGTTTTATATTCGAAAACAAGTGTGTCAAAGGCTTTCATTTACTGCTATTATACTAGCACTGCATTCATAGGACCAGCCATAAGGGTTGGTCGCACTACAGAGCCCTAGACCAAAAGCTTGAGCTGTGGGAGTGCTTGAAATGAGCTAGCCTGTCTCCTTAGGACATGTAGTCTATGGTCTGAGAACCTTAGGGTGACTTTTTAGTAAAACACTTCTTGCCAGCTGCTGCCCTCTCTGCAGCCCCCAAACACATTTGAACCATATAGATGATGCTCCAGTCACTCCTGGGGCACATCAAAAAAATACATATATACATATTAGCCCTCTTGCGGGGCATTAAGTGGCGCTCGCTAGGCCCAGGAGTGGAGTATCTTAGGAGTGGCTCACCCGCTGTCCGTTCTTTGACTGTGCCTGGTGCAGTGGGTTGTTTGTCCACTTTTCCTCATTTTGTCCTGGATGTTCGGAGCCCACCCAGGACACTCACAAGTGGCTGGAGTCTTTAAGGCCACTGAGGTAGCCCCAATGCTCCACTGGCTCCTTGTGTGCCTTTCAGGGTGCGGTGGGATCCAGCACCATTGCTCTTGGCTCTGGCCCATGGCAGGATCAGTGCAGATTTTCTCTACCTGTGAGGAGCGCAAAAGAGAGGCACAAGGCCCCTGATGTCTAGTGAGGTTGGGATCCCCCAGAATCCAGATTTTCCATTGGGCTCCATGCAGTTGGGTCCTCGGGCTGAAAGTGGTCTTGTGGCGGGGGGCCACAAGCACCTACGTTCCCATGGGGAAATAAATATTTAAAGCTGGGCCAACTCCCATGCCCTGGCCAACCCAGTGGGAATTTTATAAATGCAGCGAAGCACAATGCACTTTGTTCTCTCATTGCTCTCCTCCATTGGTGCTAGACTTCATGGGTCGGTTTTTCAGGCCTCATTGGGCCAGTCTCAACAACCTTGGGCTCTTTTGCTCATGGTGGCCAGCCCTAACCAAGATGATCACTTTCTTCAGGCCCCCTGGCCTCCAAGGGGCGCTTTTTGTGGGGAGATGATGTTCTGTCTCTCTGCGCCAGACCTTTCCTGGGTTCCTGGTGCTCTTTTCCTCCTGGCGGGGCCACGTTTGCAGTCCGTCCACACCCAGCCATCAAAAAACATTCCTTCCTCATCCTCCCGGTCCCAGACCCTACTGGCTTCTAGAAGTACACCTGTGGGTCAGTGGAGACCAGGACCAGCACACAGATGTCTTAACCGAACAATCCAAGGTCTCCAGCGGGTCCATTCCCCCAACTGTTCCTTAGGAGGCACAAGGAGGCCAGCACCACTGCCCGTGGAGTGACCCGTCCTCTTCCTGAGGTTCAGCTGGAGTCAAAGTCCATCCTTACAGGGCCACAGATGGCCTCCTCCTCCAGGTGGGCATCTTTTTGTCCTTATCGCTCCCAGGTGCAGGATCTTCTCATCTGTCTCTCCCTTGTGCAGGGACTTTTTAAGTAGGTGTGGAAAGTTTGAGGAGGCAGGCACTCTTGGCCAATCCTAAGATCCGTCCAAACTCTCCTGCACAGCATCCTGTTTTAACAGTTAATGAACATATTCAGATTTTCTTTCCACCCTTTCCTTTCTGAAACCAAACTGTAGTATCCTACTCTGGTTCCTGTTATGGCCTAGCTAAAATTCCTGTGGTACAAAACTAGAGTCCCTTTACCAACAAGCAGCGTTGCCAAACAGCATATCTGCTTCCTGTATATATAGCAAAAAGTTCAGCTGGGGCTGGGCAATGTGGTTTGTTATAGACAGGTTGTGAGCTGTGTCCTAGAATGCTGCTGGAATGACCATGTACAACCCTAGGAATGAAGGAACAACCTGCCAGCTCTCTTCTGACGTCTACAGCTACAATGACACCTCTACTCACTTTGAAGTGCTTAGGCAGGAGTGATGTAGTTGAAACTTTGAGGAGGTGATGTGGTAACAAAGGGGGGCTGCTCTACATTGCCAGCATAAGGGTGGAACTGTCAGTGCTACTAAAACCCTCACTCCTCCTTCCCCGCACACTCCCCATCGGTTCTTACTGGGAAATTGAATCATGCCAGAAATTGAGCTCAGTGGAATAAGCACATGCTTCAGATATCTGTGCAACCTCACAGATTTAATTCCCCACAAGGCCGTCTCAGTCTCTGATATTTGTATAGTATTGAAATAAATGCCATTGAGTTAGGTCATTATAGCTATCATTTTTAAAGCATGAAACTACTAATAAGTGCATGCTGTACTCGTGGTCAGATGCTGTTCGCCTTTTTCAAAATGCAATTGTCCCTTCAATCTAGATGTAATTCTTCTTGGATCTTTGAGTTAGTGGAAATCCCATTGAATTATCACAGAAGAGTAACTAAAAAGGCAAAATGGGACATTTTCAGTATAACTGAAATAAGTTTAAGAAATCTCATATATAGGATTTCTTGTTCTCAGTGTCACTTGCCTATGTTTTAAAGGTTAATCATGTCTAAATCTTATTCTGCTTAAATTTATATGTCCAGCCTTTGAAATTCCACCCCTCAAAGTGATTGTGAATGGCAGCATAGCAGTGTTTAACACACCTTTCTTTACCGGGGAGGGCTGAACCCACATCAGAGCTACAGGTGTATGATAGATAGACCATCTAATTTGATGCATTTGTTATCCTGGATGGGATGTGTTCTACCTATGCTGCCACCAAAGAAGCAATGTCGAACCCTGGCTGGTACACTACTGAACCAACCATCAAAGAATCCAGATTTCGTCTATGATTTGATTAAAGTTTTAGGGCCCGATGTAGGTAGGCAAATACCGGTCGGAAACGGCCGAAATTCGGTAATTTCGCCCGTTACCGACCGGTATTTGAAAAATTAGATGTAGGTGTTAAAAATTTCCCGATTCGGCAAATAGGAAGCAGTAAAAATCCGAATCGGTATTTACCGATACCTTATTTCCCGAATCGGTATTTACCGATTCCTTATTTACCGAGTTCTTATTTTCCGAATCGGTAAATAAGAAATCGGAAAAAATGCCCATCGAGATGTAGGAAAGGCCAAAAATACCGAATTCCATGAAATTCGGTATTTAAGAGTCGGTATTTACCATGGAGTGAAAGCAGGTGGTAACCAGGTGCAGGCTATAAAAAAGGGCCCAAAATGCAACAGTGTTGCAAGAATGGCGGCATTTTATGTGATTGTGAGGCGGCAAAGGCTACAGGCAGCAGGAGAGAGGGTATGGAGAAGGGAGGAGCAGGTGTACAGGCAGAGGATCACCCTGTTCCAACTGACTGAGCCTGAGATACTGCAGAAGTACAGGCTACACCCCAGAACCATCCTGGACTTAATTAGGGACCTCCACCCATACCTGGATCACCCCCACACCCAGGGCCCACGCCATCCCACCCCATGTGCAGGTGCTGTGTAGCCTACACCTGCTTGCCTCTGGGAGCTACCAAAGTGTGATTGCTGCAGTAGGTGGTGTGTCCCAGAGCTGCCTGTCCCGTTTTTTCAGGAAGTTCCTGGATGCCATGACGCAGAGAATGGAACATTACATCCGGTTCCCTGACACACCTGCGGAACTTGTAAAAACAAAAACTGACTTCTATGAACTGGCACACTTCCCGCATGTGATAGGCTGCATAGATGGCACCCACATTCCACTATGCCCACCTGCAACGACTGAACACATCCACAGAAATCGTAAGTCAACGCACTCCATCAATGTTCAGGTGATATGCAATGCTGGCAACATCATCACAGATATAGTGGCCAAATTTCCTGGGAGCACACACGACTCCTACATTTTCCAGAACAGCGGAATATACACACAGCTTGTTGCTGGAGATTTTGGTGATGGATATCTGCTAGGTAAATAAGTCTAACACACCCTGATATGAATGGCAGATGTATGTGTCATGTGTATGTAACTCATGGACCTCTCATTCCCTCCTAGGCGATAGTGCATATGCCCTGCGTTCCTTTGTGCTCACACCGTACCTCAATCCAACTAACAGAGGCGAAAGGCGTTATAATGTGGCACACAGGTCAACTCACAACGTAGTGGAGCGCACATTTGGACTCCTCAAGAGCAGGTTCCGCTGCCTCCACAAGAGTGGAGGTGTACGACAGTACACCCCCATCCTGTGTTGCAAGATGATAGTGACCTGTGCCATGTTGCACAATCTTGCCACCAAAGAAGGCACATAGGTGGAGGTGACACATCAAGAGGACATTGATGATGACCAAGAACATGCAGACCCCAAGCAACAGGAGCAGCAGCAACAGATGGAAGATTGAGACAGACAGAGATTACACATCGATACTTCTAGGTAATGTATGACACACAGACAGGTATAGTGTTTGACGAGTGTAGTTTAATATTCACTACATCATGATCACATTGGAAAAGCCATTGTCCATCAATGTCCATGTCCATGACTGCGTGTGCTCAGTTGCCGTCACTGTGTGCAGTCCTATGGATTTTAGGCAATGTTCAATGCTTACGCCCACGCACTACATTGCGGGATTTATGTGCCTGGCTTTCCATATCTCGGCTGGGACCTGACTCAGCATTGCTGCGCCTGATGCTCCTGCGCACCTCTGGTACAGGTGTGCTGGAGCCACTCCTGCTGGTGGACCCCTCTGTCTCCTCACACCCGTGTCACCAGCATTGCCTGTTTGAGTGGTGAGCATCTGCTCCATCGCAGGGGTCACTCTTCCCATCCCCTGTGTCAAGTCTGTGCAGCAGTGCACAATTGCATCCTGCATGGATATTGAGCGGCGGCACAGTAGTGATGTAGCTGTAGCAAATCTGTTCAGTGCCTTGGACTGCTGCCGCATGTTCTGCCGCTCCCTGCGACGCTCTAGTTGATCCCTGTCCAACTTATCAGACAGTACACCCATGTATGTAGAAATGTCTGACATCCCCTTGGAAATTGCCTCTAAACTACATGCAATGTGGCCTATTCCCTTGTCTATGTTTGTCATTTTATTGTTCATGCTGCGCACCTGCCTATGCACGGCCATCAGTGCCTTGGCCTGCATGCGTTGTACTTTGACCATTGTGGCCTCCAGGCCACAGAATACGCTCCCATCTTCCTGCCCATCGCCAGCCTCACGTGCCCTCCTGCCAAGGACACTGGTGAGGCAGTGCCTGCAGGAATCTGTGCACTTGTTTGATTTTCTACATCCTCATCCTCCTCATCTGAGGATTGCAGGATCCTCTGAGGGGGCACATCAGGCCTACTTGCCCTTCCATGCATGGACGACCTGGACGTTGGTTTTGGTGTAAGCAGTGTGATTTCCACTTCAGGAGATCCAAACAATAGAGGTGATAGCGGGACAGGTGTTGGGGCTCGCTCTGGTGTTGAGGCTTCATGGGTTGTGTTGTTGCCTCCTTCTACAGTGCTATGACCTGTGCTTTGTCTCTCTTTTTCTCTTCTGTTAGTTGCTGGTGCCCTCTCCTCCCTTGCTGATGCAGTACTGCGTGAGGACTCTCCTGTGGAACCAAATTGACATAGGGTCAATGTTGTTGTTCACCTGTGTGTAGTTCTTTAATAAATTGTTTACACACCTTTGCCCAGTGTACATTGTGTGTTTGGAGATGTGTGTGGCATGCCTTGCTGAGTCTTGTGGTGTATTCCTTGCATGTATGTACTCATGACTACGTCTACCATGATGTATTGCTGGCCCCAAGTATGAGCTGTTCTGCAGTGTAACGATTATACACAGTGGGGTACGGGTTCAGGGTAATGGTTGTGGATTAGGGTACATGCATCTTACCTTGTTTCTTTGTTGCTCTTGCTGTACTGTCCAGGTCTCCAATCCCATGGATGCATTCTGGCTCCAGGGTTGTTTCAACAAGCTCCTCCATCTCAGTCAGTTTTGGTGCTTTGCTCCTGCCACCTCCTGTCACACCAGCATCCTTTTTTTGTGCAGCAATCTTCTTTTTTATAATGATGCGCAGGTCATACTATCGTTTTTTAATGTCATCGATGTCCCTGTGCGTCACACCAATGGCATTGACTTTGCCCTGTATGCCAAGCCATATGTTCCTCTTCACAGACTTTGCAACATGCAGAGACTGTTTTCCAAAAATTTGGTTGTAGTGACTCACAATTTCTTCTACAATCACCTGCAGTTCTGCTGGGCTGAACTTGATCTTTCTTTTGCGCTCTCCACCATCCTTTTGCCCTTCCTGAGACTCCATTCTGTTGCACAGCTTGGATCTGGATGCTCAGCGCCTCTCACCTCAGCTCCTTTGTTTGTTCAGTTGCTGTGCACCTGCATGGGAGTGGCCACTACCAGGTACTGGGGAGGGGTGCTTCATTCTGATTGGTTGGAATCTCCGGTACTTGGTTGTGGGATGTGTAGGGTGTCCCTGATTGGTTGGTAGGCTCACATGTCGATTTTAAACTTCCGAATCGGTATTTAACGAATCGGTATTTGAATGGGTTTTACCGAATCGGAATTTACCGAATCGGAAAAAAACGATTCGGTAAATACCGAAATCAAATACCGAGTCGTTCCGATTCGGTAAATTTTTCAGATTTTTTACCTACATACCATCTTCCGATTCTAAAATACCGATTCGGTATGAGTCGGTATTTAAGAATCGGAAAAAACAAATTACTTACATCTGGCCCAAAGTACTCTCTGCTTTGCTGTAGAATCCCCACAGTGACAAATGGGGCAATTCAGCAGATCTTCTGGCAAACGTTGAACACACTGTCACCCTTCTGCTCCACTGTCACATTGCTTTGAGCATGGATACTCATGACGAAGGCAAATGCTTTGTCTGTAGACTACCAAGTAAGGGTGCACATAAGTACACAAAAAAGATAGCCCATTGTGATCTGTATGTTGACCGTGTGAGTTCTTATTAATTTGGTAAGTCTTAAAGCTGCCGTTAGTATAAATGTAAAGCGTGTGTGTATAAGAAGACTTGTTATTTTATTTGTAATGAACTTGTACCCTGCTTTCAAATTGAATAGAGGCTGACAGTCATAATTTGTATATTTCCACATTTATTTAATGGTTAAACATGTGCTCATACTTTGATGCCTGTCGGGTTTTAGCACATTACACAGTCAAAAATAATAAAATAATAAATACACATAAAAAAAATGTGTATAATAGCACAACTACATGTTGAGATATGCAGTAATTTAAGCAAATCTCAGTGGGCTTAGTAACTCCCTATGCTGCCAATATGTACAGCTATTGACCATGCTGCCAATATGTATAGCTATTGGCCTGAAAAGTCATTAATCTCAGCATGGAGAGTCACTCAAAAGAAGCCAATTATACGAATTTGTCCACTTAAAAAAAATATATATACGACAAGAATCACAGTGTTCTCTGTCTGTATTTATCTGTAAAAATCAGTACAAACGGAAAACAGGGAGCCCTAATTATGAATTATATTTAATTATATTTAATACATTAAATATTTGACACCTTTTTATCGCGTACATCAAATTTGCCTAGATTTTATGTGATTGTGTCAATGGAGTAACACAGTAAATACCAAATCACAAGTTGGTGCATATTATGAGGCATCAGAGGCTATGTTCTCAGAAACAAAATGGTAGTTTGGGGAAGGATGGGTATAGGGAAGATCTTTTCTCCTCTTCCAGTCTTCACAGACATATGCCTGACAGGGATCTGTGTTGGCGGAGCCTCTTGCAGCACCGTATCTCTGTAATGCTTTAATAACTAAGAGTGCTACTTAATTTTGGAATGCGGGGAGAGCACACAAAGGGTTGTAGTGGTCAACGGAGAGGTGCCACATATTTTTACAGTTGGGTGGGTGACAATTTAGAAAGAGTGTTATTGACACCTAACCATACTTAGCGTATTCATATTCTTTGGGTTATCACATCTCTTGACCATCTGTTATGTCATTGCCATGCATTGGTAGGTAGGACACTTAGCCAGCCCTTTTCTCCACTGCCTTCTCTGGTTTGTCCCAGCCCCCTGTTGACATCTGTCACTGTATGATGCAGGGTGTTTTTTTGCAGCTTTTTCAGTAAGAAGATTAGACTACTGCACTGTACACCAAGATGGATTGTCTAGTACACAAATGGCTTGCCTCCTATATTTCTTGCCACACGTTCTCAGTTGCCTACCACACTAATACATACATACCTACCCCACTTCCAGTGGGCTTACCTCAAGATTCTTTACTTTTCCCTCTTCTTTTCTCACTCAACACTACCACCCTCAGGGACATTATGTCTTTGTTTGGGTCTCATCTCTTGCTACCTTCTCACTTGATTTTCAGACATGCATTTCTGACTGTCTTTAGTACCTAATAGAAGTCCATATGATCACTCACACTAGAGACCTCTAAAACTGAGGGCCCAGAAGGGGTAGGTAGCCCGTAACTTTGCTACCGCACGGGCGCCATCTTGGACAAGCCCCCCGTGCTACATAGTTTAAGGGAAAAAACAAAAGCGCTACGATGTGGCCTGTATTGATTGCATCATCACACTTTGTAAAAAAGTAAGCCATGTTGCACAGCAGCTCACACTGCTTTGTAACATGTTAAAAGGAACCTTAACAAAGCCAATGAATCTTGCGTCGGCCAAATCTATTGACTTTGCCAATGCTTGTTTAAGTAGCTAGCCATACATTTCTTCAATTATGGTCAAACAAACCATTGCAGTGGAGCTGCAAATACATGTTGGGTGACGAATTGCCAGCAGTTTAAACCAATGTAAATAAGTGTCAACTACCCATTCAGCTGCAATCAGAGCTAGCACCCAATGGGAATGGCATAAAAGTTTCAATTAGAAAGGCTTTACACAGCAGCAAAAGAGGGACCGAGTACAATCAGGACAATGTAGTTACTAATGCAAACGCAAACATAAATTCATTACACCATTTGTGTTGATTTCTGCAGCAAAGACAGACACACTTCTTTTAAATTAAAATATTTCTTGCACTAATGGAGCCTACAGCAAGAACTATACATATATGTATATGTGCCTGTATGGGAAGTGAATCTGTAATCACTTATTTCCTTATTAGTTGAAATAGATAATAGTTTAAAGCTTTTTTGAGCTTCTGGGGAGAAGGGTTTGCTCAAATGCCTAGGAGTGAGGAGTTCTAGTCAAGAGGGCCTGGAAGATAAAGGGACTAGGACGTGGAGTCTCATACATTGTGACTTCGATATAATTAAGAGATTGCATTTAGTAGTTTGGTGGGTCAGTATAGTGTGAAAGGGAATTGCAGAGGTTGTTAGATGCCATACCATTCATTATTTATTCAAGAAGCTTATATGTGCAGACTTGCCAACTCACACAGTACCATCCTGTGACACACTATATCAGCTCCCCTCCCACGATCACCTGGGGAGGCGCCTATAACATACATCGCAGGAAAAACTAGCTGAAAACTACTGTAACAGCTCTTTTCGGAGGTTTTAACTGCTGTTGTTCCCTAAGGTGTGTGGAAATATCCTAGAACGTTGACACCAGCCTCATCACAGCTCAGCAAGGATGTTTTTTAGAGGAGGAGGGGGTTTGAGGGTGGGTCTTGGGCAAATGTACCCTTTAGGTACTTCTCGGTACGAGGTCCCGCCCCATCTAAGTCACTTCCCCCTCCTCACATGGTGACATTTTTAGGTCTCGCCTGTCGATGCGCATGCGCATCGAGCAAGCGAGACTATAGGGGCTCATCCAGACTTTATCTAACTTTCAAGGAATCGTGGCGATTCCTTGCAGTGCCCGTGACTTTTAAGCTCAATGCGCATGTGCATTGAGCTTAAAAGCGCGTGCACAGCCGCCCGCATTCCTCCGACACCTTTGAAGTGAAACTTAGCTTCACTTCAAAGGCCCGGCTTGTTCACACCCACATGCCGCTCTGCCCCGCTCCGCCCCCTCCCCTGAGTCATCCTGCCTGCCCCTTCCCGCCGTGTCGCATTTCTCCTCCCCCCTCCCCTCTCCCCTCTCCCCTCTCTTCCCTCCGTCTTGTTTTCTTTGATGCTGGTATTGCTGGCAGCGGCATTGCGCTTGGAGGGACAGCAACAACATAAAACTGACCATGAAGTTAATCACAGGACCCTGCAGCCGAAGGCTTCGTGCACTGAGCCCTCCCGGCATACACATAATTTTATCGCTCTCTTTCTCTCGCGCTCTCCCTACATCTATAGCTCCCCCTCCCTCTCTCCTGTCTTCCTCTGTCTCACTCTAACTGTGTTCCTCCCTCTGTCTCACTCCCCCTCTCTTTTTCCTCCTCTCTCCCTCCCTCTCCGTCTCGCAGCTTAGATTCACGTTTCTGCCTGTTTCACTCTCTCTTCCAACTCTCACCCCCCTCTCCATTTACTTACACAAATCTCGCAGATACCCCAAGCAGCGGTGCACGCAGTACCAATCCTTCTGTTATGCCACATCTCGCAGCTTAGATTCTTTCGCTCTTTCTTTTAACTCTCCACGTTTCTGCCTGTTTCACTCTCTCTTTTAACTCTCACCCCCCTCTCCATTTACTTACACAAATCTCGCAGATACCCCAAGCAGCGGTGCACGCAGTACCAATCCTTCTGTTATGCCACATCTCGCAGCTTAGATTCATTCGCTCTTTCTTTTAACTCTCCACGTTTCTTCCTGTTTCACTCTCTCTTTTAACTCTCACCCCCCTCTCCATTTACTTACACATATCTCGCAGATACCCCAAGCAGCGGTGCACGCAGTACCAATCCTTCTGTTATGCCACATCTCGCAGCTTAGATTCATTCCCTCTTTCTTTTAACTCCCCACGTTTCTGCCTGTTTCACTCTCTCTTCCAACTCTCACCCCCCTCTCCATTTACTTACACAAATCTCGCAGATACCCCAAGCAGCGGTGCACGCAGTACCAATCCTTCTGTTATGCCACATCTCGCAGCTTAGATTCATTTGCTTTTTTTTTTAACTCTCCACGTTTCTGCCTGTTTCACTCTCTCTTTTAACTCTCACCCCCCTCTCCATTTACGTTTCTGCCTGTTTCACTCAGCCACGCAACGCCACTCAGGCACGCAACGCCACTCACGCACGCAACGCCACTCACGCACGCAACGCCACTCAGCCACGCAACGCCACTCACCCACGCAACGCCACTCAGCCACGCAACGCCACTCACCCACGCAACGCCACTCACCCACGCAACGCCACTCATGCACGCCACTCACACACGCAACGCCACGCACACATGCAACGCCACTCAGCCACTCACTGCCACTCTGCCACGCAACGCCACTCAGCCACGCAACGCCACTCAGCCACGCAACGCCACTCAGCCACGCAACGCCACTCAGCCACGCAATGCCACTCACCCACGCAACGCCACTCAGCCACGCAACGCCACTCACCCACGCAACGCCACTCACCCACGCAATGCCACTCACCCACGCAACGCCACTCACCCACGCAACGCCACTCAGCCACGCAACGCCACTCAGCCACGCAACGCCACTCAGCCACGCAACGCCACTCAGCCACGCAACGCCACTCACCCATGCAACGCCACTCACCCACGCAACGCCACTCACCCACGCAACGCCACTCACCCACGCAACGCCACTCACCCACGCAACGCCACTCACCCACGCAACGCCACTCACCCACGCAACGCCACTCTGGCACGCAACGCCACTCTGGCACGCAACGCCACTCTGGCACGCAACGCCACTCTGGCACGCAACGCCACTCACCCACGCAACGCCACTCAGCCACGCAACGCCACTCACCCACGCAACGCCACTCAGCCACGCAACGCCACTCACCCACGCAACGCCACTCACCCACGCAACGCCACTCAGCCACGCAACGCCACTCAGCCACGCAACGCCACTCAGCCACGCAACGCCACTCACCCATGCAACGCCACTCACCCACGCAACGCCACTCACCCACGCAACGCCACTCACCCACGCAACGCCACTCACCCACGCAACGCCACTCTGGCACGCAACGCCACTCTGGCACGCAATGCCACTCTGGCACGCAACGCCACTCTGGCACGCAACGCCACTCACCCACGCAACGCCACTCACCCACGCAACGCCACTCAGCCACGCAACGCCACTCAGCCACGCAACACCACTCAGCCACGCAACGCCACTCACCCACGCAACGCCACTCACCCACGCAACGCCACTCACCCACGCAACGCCACTCACCCACGCAACGCCACTCTGGCACGCAACGCCACTCTGGCACGCAACGCCACTCTGGCACGCAACGCCACTCTGGCACGCAACGCCACTCTGGCACGCAACGCCACTCTGGCACGCAACGCCACTCACCCACGCAACGCCACTCACCCACGCAACGCCACTCCCCCACGCAACGCCACTCCCCCACGCAATGCCACTCACCCACGCAACGCCACTCAGCCACGCAACGCCACTCAGCCACGCAACGCCACTCAGCCATGCAACGCCACTCAGCCACGCAACGCCACTCACCCACGCAACGCCACTCACCCACTCAACGCCACTCACCCACGCAACGCCACTCTGGCACGCAACGCCACTCTGGCACGCAACGCCACTCTGGCACGCAACGCCACTCTGGCACGCAACGCCACTCACCCACGCAACGCCACTCACCCACGCAACGCCACTCACCCACGCAACGCCACTCACCCACGCAACGCCACTCACCCACGCAACGCCACTCAGCCACGCAACGCCACTCAGCCACGCAACGCCACTCAGCCACGCAACGCCACTCACACACGCAACGCCACTCACACACGCAACGCCACTCACACGCAACGCCACTCAGCCACGCAACGCCACTCAGCCACGCAACGCCACTCAGCCACGCAACGCCACTCACCCACGCAACGCCACTCACCCACGCAACGCCACTCACCCACGCAACGCCACTCACCCACGCAACGCCACTCAGCCACGCAACGCCACTCACCCACGCAACGCCACTCACCCACGCAACGCCACTCACCCACGCAACGCCACTCAGCCACGCAACGCCACTCAGCCACGCAACGCCACTCAGCCACGCAACGCCACTCACCCACGCAACGCCACTCACCCACGCAACGCCACTCACTCACGCAACGCCACTCACCCACGCAACGCCACTCACCCACGCAACGCCACTCAGCCACGCAACGCCACTCACACACGCCACTCACACACGCAACGCCACGCACACATGCAACGCCACTCAGCCACGCACTGCCACTCTGCCACGCAACGCCACTCAGCCACGCAACGCCACTCAGCCACGCAACGCCACTCACACACGCAACGCCACTCACACGCAACGCCACTCACACACGCAACGCCACTCACCCACGCAACGCCACTCACCCACGCAACGCCACTCACCCACGCAATGCCACTCTGGCACGCAACGCCACTCTGGCACGCAACGCCACTCACCCACGCAACGCCACTCACCCACGCAACGCCACTCACCCACACAACGCCACTCACCCACGCAACGCCACTCACCCACGCAACGCCACTCAGCCACGCAACGCCACTCAGCCACGCAACGCCACTCAGCCACGCAACGCCACTCACCCACGCAACGCCACTCACACACGCAACGCCACTCACACGCAACGCCACTCACCCACACAACGCCACTCAGCCACGCAACGCCACTCAGCCACGCAACGCCACTCAGCCACGCAACGCCACTCACCCACGCAACGCCACTCACCCACGCAACGCCACTCACCCACGCAACGCCACTCACCCACGCAACGCCACTCAGCCACGCAACGCCACTCAGCCACGCAACGCCACTCACCCACGCAACGCCACTCACCCACGCAACGCCACTCACCCACGCAACGCCACTCACCCACGCAATGCCACTCACCCACGCAACGCCACTCAGCCACGCAACGCCACTCACACACGCCACTCACACACGCAACGACGCAGCAACAAACACGGAGGAATAACACACCTTTACCGCACGAACATTCACATCAATTTGGAAAAAGCCCCGTTGACGCATGTCAAATGCAACGCTACGTCACACAACGTAGAGCTGCGATTGGCTAAAAATTACGTAACGCTCATAATTACATCACCATCAATTAAAAAATAGAACACTAACATCCCTTACGTAACAAACGTAAAGGGAATACATTGCGTAATACCCTTTACTAGAACAGAAAAAAAAAAACTTTTAATTACATACACTAAATAATTTTAGAAACGTATACACAAGCCAAGTGCGACCAAAAAACACGTACGGCAAAACGGAACACAATCCATGGCAACAAATACACCGAAATAGCAGCCATTGATAAAATAAAAATCAAATGCAAGAAGCCAGGCAGAAAGTACATGCGAGCAGAGAGACCTAATAAAATAATTACATTAGCTTTACAATAAGCAAATCAATAAACAAAAGTATAAAAGTCACAAAGACACGCTTCAATATTATGCAAATTAATTTGTCATTACCTGTCCATCGTAGCAGCTCATTCCCTGAAATAAAGAAAATATAAAAAAGAAAACACACAAAGAGAACATACACAGTGCATACATAAAACTTTTCACTACAACAATAAACAAACAAAAAAAAAAACTGTGCACGCACTACCAATCCTTCCGTTATGCCAGATCTCACAATCTTCCATCACACACGGAGCTGCTCCAGCACAGGCAACGGCAATGCAAGCTTCACTCAAACACGGAGCAGGTACAGCACAGGCAACAGCATTCCCTTACACATGGAACAGGTACAGCACCGAGAGCTGCAGTGCAATCTTCCCTCACACATACATCAGGTACAGCACAGCCGGCAGCAGTGCAAGCTTCCCTCACACACAGAGCAGGTACAGCACAGGCAGCAGCAGTGCAAGCTTCCCTCACACATAGATCAGGTACAGCACAGGCGGCAGCAGTGCAAGCTTCTCTTACACATGCAACAGGTACAGCACCGACAGCAGCAGTGCAAGCTTCCATCACACACGGAGCAGGTATAGCACAGGCAACGGCAATGCAAGCTTCACTCAAACACGGAGCAGGTACAGCACAGCCAACAGCAGTGCAAGCTTCCCTTACACATGGAACAGGTACAGCACCGACAGCAGCAGTGCAAGCTTCCCTCACACATACATCAGGTACAGCACAGGCAGCTGCAGTGCAAGCTTCCATCACACACGGAGCAGGTATAGCACAGGCAACGGCAATGCAAGCTTCACTCAAACACGGAGCAGGTACAGCACAGGCAACAGCAGTGCAAGCTTCCCTTACACATGGAACAGGTACAGCACCGACAGCAGCAGTGCAAGCTTCCCTCACACATACATCAGGTACAGCACAGGCAGCTGCAGTGCAAGCTTCCATCACACACGGAGCAGGTACTGCACAGGCAACGGCAATGCAAGCTTCACTCAAACACGGAGCAGGTACAGCACAGCCAACAGCAGTGCAAGCTTCCCTTACACATGGAACAGGTACAGCACCGACAGCAGCAGTGCAAGCTTTCATCACACATACATCAGGTACAGCACAGGCGGCAACAGTGCAAGCTTCCCTCACACACGGAGCAGGTACAGCACAGCATACCCTCAGACCCTCACCCTCAACACCTCACCCTCACTAACTTCACCCTTATCACCTCACCCACAATTCCACACCCTCACTCACCCTCACCATCACTCACCCTCACTCACACTAAACACATCACCCTCATCTACACTCAACATCACCATCACTCACCCTCAACATCTCATCCTTAACACCTCACTCTTAACACCTCACTCACCCTCACTCATCCTCAACAAGTCACACTCACTCACCCTTAACACCTCACCCTCACCCTCAATACCATTCAACACCTCACCCTCACCTTCACTCAACATCACCCTCACTCACCCTCAACGACTCACCCTCAGTTACACACACTAACACTCAAAAACGCAACAGCACTCTGCCTCTCCATCATTCACACTCTATCCATCATTCACACACTATCCATCTTTCAGAAACTCTGCATCATTCACCCACTCACCATCATTCACCCAATCTCCATCATTCACCCAATCTCCATCATTCACCCAATCTACAGCATTCACCCAATCTACAGCATTCACCCAATAGACAGCATTCACCCAATAGACAGCATTCACCCAATCTGCAGCATTCACCCAATCTGCAGCATTCACCCAATCTGCAGCATTCACCCAATCTGCAGCATTCACCCAATCTGCAGCATTCACCCAATCTGCAGCATTCACCCACTCTGCAGCATTCACCCACTCTGCAGCATTCACCCACTCTGCAGCATTCACCCACTCTGCAGCATTCACCCACTCTGCAGCATTCACCCACTCTGCAGCATTCACCCACTCTGCAGCATTCACCCACTCTGCAGCATTCACCCACTCTGCAGCATTCACCCACTCTGCAGCATTCACCCACTCTGCAGCATACACCCACTCTGCAGCATTCACCCACTCTGCAGCATTCACCCACTCTGCAGCATTCACCCACTCTGCAGCATTCACCCACTCTGCAATTTGAGGAATGTTAGGCCATTTTCTTACACATAAAGAAATTTCAGGACGGAAAACAAGGGGGTCGACGGAGTATAGCATCAGATACGTTAGACACAAAAAAAACTTAACATCATTGACCTAAAAGGATGCAAGGATGTTAATCAGTCTTCGGGCCAAAAAGTAAATTTAATTCGTACGATATTACAACAATATTACACAAAGGAAACAAATACAAATATGTGGCAGGAAGCGAGGACGAGGAGATACAAAGACACAAGTGAAACAGGCAACTTTTTCGCCGGGCAATAAACAAGCACTATTCATCCGGAGAATGGGACGGTTTAAAGACAGTAGTCAACAGTTACACAAAAAACCGGACGCATACAACAATAGCACTTCTTCTCACGGAATTCCGTCTAATATAAAGCAAATATGACGAAATAAACAAAAATTCAGAAACAATCAAATTTTTCAGAGGGAAATAAACAAGAACGATTCATCCGGAAAATGGGACGCATTGAATACAATAGTCGAGATTTACACAAAAAAAGAAACGCTTAACACAATAGCATTTATCCAGACGGAATTAGTTCAAATACAATAAAACATATTACGAACATAGAAAGAGTCAGTCACAAAAATCTAACGAAAAATACATTAGTTCACTGTACATGTCGTTCATACATTGCTAAAAATACTACAGTCAGCAAAGACACAAAGTTTCATTTCATACTTCAAGTACGTCAATAACAAATTATCCGACTACTTCAGCATCACACAAAAAAATAATAAAAAAACAACTTACATCAATATATTACAACACATTTACCACTTCGAAATGAAACAAACCCCTTTTGTATGTCAAATTACCAAAAAAAGGACATTAATACATTACATTACAGTTTAACAAAACATATGCATTACACATCGCCAATAAAAAACACTACTTTATGTTACATTACAAACATTTACAAATATTACGAGTGAATTAAATAAATTTAGCAAGTATTTAAATTTTACATAGTATATATACTACATTACATTACATTAAAATAAACTTAGGAATACATTCTTACCTGTCAAACGACGCAGCAACACCACCGGGACAAGAACACGCCTTCCGCGCACCAACATTCTCGATCAATGGGGAATTCAACGGTTGACGTATGCAAATCGGAACGCTACGTCAAAAACGTCGCGCTCCGATTGGCTAGAAAAATACGTAAACAAAAAACACACACAACTCAAAAAAAAACTAGACCGCTAAACATAGCAGACGTCGACGTGACGCTATACGTCGGCCATTTAAAAAAAAAAATAAAAACGAGACTACACAAACATGTTACAAAACATACACATAGTTAGTACAATACATACACATTTAAAATTACATACTAATATACACATAAGACTGAAGTAATACAAAGGGGACACCTTTAGTTACAAACAACACATTACTTAATTATTATTAACATATACACACACTCTTAACATCACCCTCACACAACAAAACTATCACACTCTTTCACACATGCTCAGTAACGCTAAAACAACCACGCAACGCCACTCAGGCACGCAACGCCACTCACGCACGCAACGCCACTCAGCCACGCAACGCCACTCAGCCACGCAACGCCACTCACCCACGCAACGCCACTCAGCCACGCAACGCCACTCACCCACGCAACGCCACTCACCCACGCAACGCCACTCATGCACGCCACTCACACACGCAACGCCACGCACACATGCAACGCCACTCAGCCACTCACTGCCACTCTGCCACGCAACGCCACTCAGCCACGCAACGCCACTCAGCCACGCAACGCCACTCAGCCACGCAACGCCACTCAGCCACGCAACGCCACTCACCCACGCAACGCCACTCAGCCACGCAACGCCACTCACCCACGCAACGCCACTCACCCACGCAATGCCACTCACCCACGCAACGCCACTCACCCACGCAACGCCACTCACCCACGCAACGCCACTCAGCCACGCAACGCCACTCAGCCACGCAACGCCACTCAGCCACGCAACGCCACTCACCCATGCAACGCCACTCACCCACGCAACGCCACTCACCCACGCAACGCCACTCAGCCACGCAACGCCACTCACCCACGCAACGCCACTCACCCACGCAACGCCACTCACCCACGCAACGCCACTCACCCACGCAACGCCACTCACCCACGCAACGCCACTCACCCACGCAACGCCACTCAGCCACGCAACGCCACTCAGCCACGCAACGCCACTCAGCCACGCAACGCCACTCACCCACGCAACGCCACTCACCCACGCAACGCCACTCACTCACGCAACGCCACTCACCCACGCAACGCCACTCACCCACGCAACGCCACTCAGCCACGCAACGCCACTCACACACGCCACTCACACACGCAACGCCACGCACACATGCAACGCCACTCAGCCACGCACTGCCACTCTGCCACGCAACGCCACTCAGCCACGCAACGCCACTCAGCCACGCAACGCCACTCACACACGCAACGCCACTCACACGCAACGCCACTCACACACGCAACGCCACTCACCCACGCAACGCCACTCACCCACGCAACGCCACTCACCCACGCAATGCCACTCTGGCACGCAACGCCACTCTGGCACGCAACGCCACTCACCCACGCAACGCCACTCACCCACGCAACGCCACTCACCCACACAACGCCACTCACCCACGCAACGCCACTCACCCACGCAACGCCACTCAGCCACGCAACGCCACTCAGCCACGCAACGCCACTCAGCCACGCAACGCCACTCACCCACGCAACGCCACTCACACACGCAACGCCACTCACACGCAACGCCACTCACCCACGCAACGCCACTCAGCCACGCAACGCCACTCAGCCACGCAACGCCACTCAGCCACGCAACGCCACTCAGCCACGCAACGCCACTCACCCACGCAACGCCACTCACCCACGCAACGCCACTCACCCACGCAACGCCACTCACCCACGCAACGCCACTCAGCCACGCAACGCCACTCAGCCACGCAACGCCACTCAGCCACGCAACGCCACTCACCCACGCAACGCCACTCACCCACGCAACGCCACTCACCCACGCAACGCCACTCACCCACGCAATGCCACTCACCCACGCAACGCCACTCAGCCACGCAACGCCACTCACACACGCCACTCACACACGCAACGACGCAGCAACAAACACGGAGGAATAACACACCTTTACCGCACGAACATTCACATCAATTTGGAAAAAGCCCCGTTGACGCATGTCAAATGCAACGCTACGTCACACAACGTAGAGCTGCGATTGGCTAAAAATTACGTAACGCTCATAATTACATCACCATCAATTAAAAAATAGAACGCTAACATCCCTTACGTAACAAACGTAAAGGGAATACATTGCGTAATACCCTTTACTAGAACAGAAAAAAAAAAACTTTTAATTACATACACTAAATAATTTTAGAAACGTATACACAAGCCAAGTGCGACCAAAAAACACGTACGGCAAAACGGAACACAATCCATGGCAACAAATACACCGAAATAGCAGCCATTGATGAAATAAAAATCAAATGCAAGAAGCCAGGCAGAAAGTACATGCGAGCAGAGAGACCTAATAAAATAATTACATTAGCTTTACAATAAGCAAATCAATAAACAAAAGTATAAAAGTCACAAAGACACGCTTCAATATTATGCAAATTAATTTGTCATTACCTGTCCATCGTAGCAGCTCATTCCCTGAAATAAAGAAAATATAAAAAAGAAAACACACAAAGAGAACATACACAGTGCATACATAAAACTTTTCACTACAACAATAAACAAACAAAAAAAAAAACTGTGCACGCAATACCAATCCTTCCGTTATGCCAGATCTCACAATCTTCCATCACACACGGAGCTGCTCCAGCACAGGCAACGGCAATGCAAGCTTCACTCAAACACGGAGCAGGTACAGCACAGGCAACAGCATTCCCTTACACATGGAACAGGTACAGCACCGAGAGCTGCAGTGCAATCTTCCCTCACACATACATCAGGTACAGCACAGCCGGCAGCAGTGCAAGCTTCCCTCACACACAGAGCAGGTACAGCACAGGCAGCAGCAGTGCAAGCTTCCCTCACACATAGATCAGGTACAGCACAGGCGGCAGCAGTGCAAGCTTCTCTTACACATGCAACAGGTACAGCACCGACAGCAGCAGTGCAAGCTTCCATCACACACGGAGCAGGTATAGCACAGGCAACGGCAATGCAAGCTTCACTCAAACACGGAGCAGGTACAGCACAGCCAACAGCAGTGCAAGCTTCCCTTACACATGGAACAGGTACAGCACCGACAGCAGCAGTGCAAGCTTCCCTCACACATACATCAGGTACAGCACAGGCAGCTGCAGTGCAAGCTTCCATCACACACGGAGCAGGTATAGCACAGGCAACGGCAATGCAAGCTTCACTCAAACACGGAGCAGGTACAGCACAGGCAACAGCAGTGCAAGCTTCCCTTACACATGGAACAGGTACAGCACCGACAGCAGCAGTGCAAGCTTCCCTCACACATACATCAGGTACAGCACAGGCAGCTGCAGTGCAAGCTTCCATCACACACGGAGCAGGTACTGCACAGGCAACGGCAATGCAAGCTTCACTCAAACACGGAGCAGGTACAGCACAGCCAACAGCAGTGCAAGCTTCCCTTACACATGGAACAGGTACAGCACCGACAGCAGCAGTGCAAGCTTTCATCACACATACATCAGGTACAGCACAGGCGGCAACAGTGCAAGCTTCCCTCACACACGGAGCAGGTACAGCACAGCATACCCTCAGACCCTCACCCTCAACACCTCACCCTCACTAACTTCACCCTTATCACCTCACCCACAATTCCACACCCTCACTCACCCTCACCATCACTCACCCTCACTCACACTCAACACATCACCCTCATCTACACTCAACATCACCATCACTCACCCTCAACATCTCATCCTTAACACCTCACTCTTAACACCTCACTCACCCTCACTCATCCTCAACAAGTCACACTCACTCACCCTTAACACCTCACCCTCACCCTCAATACCATTCAACACCTCACCCTCACCTTCACTCAACATCACCCTCACTCACCCTCAACGACTCACCCTCAGTTACACACACTAACACTCAAAAACGCAACAGCACTCTGCCTCTCCATCATTCACACTCTATCCATCATTCACACACTATCCATCTTTCAGAAACTCTGCATCATTCACCCACTCACCATCATTCACCCAATCTCCATCATTCACCCAATCTCCATCATTCACCCAATCTACAGCATTCACCCAATCTACAGCATTCACCCAATAGACAGCATTCACCCAATAGACAGCATTCACCCAATCTGCAGCATTCACCCAATCTGCAGCATTCACCCAATCTGCAGCATTCACCCAATCTGCAGCATTCACCCAATCTGCAGCATTCAACCAATCTGCAGCATTCACCCAATCTGCAGCATTCACCCACTCTGCAGCATTCACCCACTCTGCAGCATTCACCCACTCTGCAGCATTCACCCACTCTGCAGCATTCACCCACTCTGCAGCATTCACCCACTCTGCAGCATTCACCCACTCTGCAGCATTCACCCACTCTGCAGCATTCACCCACTCTGCAGCATACACCCACTCTGCAGCATTCACCCACTCTGCAGCATTCACCCACTCTGCAGCATTCACCCACTCTGCAGCATTCACCCACTCTGCAGCATTCACCCACTCTGCAATTTGAGGAATGTTAGGCCATTTTCTTACACATAAAGAAATTTCAGGACGGAAAACAAGGGGGTCGACGGAGTATAGCATCAGATACGTTAGACACAAAAAAAACTTAACATCATTGACCTAAAAGGATGCAAGGATGTTAATCAGTCTTCGGGCCAAAAAGTAAATTTAATTCGTACGATATTACAACAATATTACACAAAGGAAACAAATACAAATATGTGGCAGGAAGCGAGGACGAGGAGATACAAAGACACAAGTGAAACAGGCAACTTTTTCGCCGGGCAATAAACAAGCACTATTCATCCGGAGAATGGGACGGTTTAAAGACAGTAGTCAACAGTTACACAAAAAACCGGACGCATACAACAATAGCACTTCTTCTCACGGAATTCCGTCTAATATAAAGCAAATATGACGAAATAAACAAAAATTCAGAAACAATCAAATTTTTCAGAGGGAAATAAACAAGAACGATTCATCCGGAAAATGGGACGCATTGAATACAATAGTCGAGATTTACACAAAAAAAGAAACGCTTAACACAATAGCATTTATCCAGACGGAATTAGTTCAAATACAATAAAACATATTACGAACATAGAAAGAGTCAGTCACAAAAATCTAACGAAAAATACATTAGTTCACTGTACATGTCGTTCATACATTGCTAAAAATACTACAGTCAGCAAAGACACAAAGTTTCATTTCATACTTCAAGTACGTCAATAACAAATTATCCGACTACTTCAGCATCACACAAAAAAATAATAAAAAAACAACTTACATCAATATATTACAACACATTTACCACTTCGAAATGAAACAAACCCCTTTTGTATGTCAAATTACCAAAAAAAGGACATTAATACATTACATTACAGTTTAACAAAACATATGCATTACACATCGCCAATAAAAAACACTACTTTATGTTACATTACAAACATTTACAAATATTACGAGTGAATTAAATAAATTTAGCAAGTATTTAAATTTTACATAGTATATATACTACATTACATTACATTAAAATAAACTTAGCAATACATTCTTACCTGTCAAACGACGCAGCAACACCACCGGGACAAGAACACGCCTTCCGCGCACCAACATTCTCGATCAATGGGGAATTCAACGGTTGACGTATGCAAATCGGAACGCTACGTCAAAAACGTCGCGCTCCGATTGGCTAGAAAAATACGTAAACAAAAAACACACACAACTCAAAAATAAACTAGACCGCTAAACATAGCAGACGTCGACGTGACGCTATACGTCGGCCATTTAAAAAAAAAAATAAAAACGAGACTACACAAACATGTTACAAAACATACACATAGTTAGTACAATACATACACATTTAAAATTACATACTAATATACACATAAGACTGAAGTAATACAAAGGGGACACCTTTAGTTACAAACAACACATTACTTAATTATTATTAACATATACACACACTCTTAACATCACCCTCACACAACAAAACTATCACACTCTTTCACACACGCTCAGTAACGCTAAAACAACATCTCCCTCATACACCATCACACACCTTCAGCCTCACACACACTTACTCACCCTCACACTAACACACTCACACACTCTCTTACGCAAATAACTTCACTCATCCTCCCCCCCTCACACCCCCTAACACTCTACGCGATTGCAGCCTGGAATCCCTGATAAATTGTCTTGTATCCGTGGCTGGCATTCAGTCATCCCAACGTAAACTGGTGCATTTGTCTTTTCTTTGCTGAAAATAATTTTCTATACTTCTATTGCATGATTGATTGAAATACTTTATCGGACAATCGTTCACATTCTAGATAGGCAACTTGTACATCACACCCCTCGATGCATTTCGGGTTCGCGCCTTGTCCTTCCTCAAATGGTAAATACTTTTAGGGATGAAAAGGCGCCGGGTCCTGCTGCGTTGTTTTCATTTATATTTCAGACTCGTGCTGTCAATGTCTCAACTACGCTTAAACACACAGGACAAAAAATGACAGTTTATTAAATGTATAATTCTGTTTTTATCAGCTCTGAAGTAGCCTCCCTACCGAGCGAGTGCTATTTTATAACAATAAATACAACACATAAGCTCACAATTTTTTTTGTAAAATGTACCTATCGCATTTCATTCTTTTTCACATATAAGAAGATAATTGGGCTTTTCACGGGCAATCAGTAAGACGCTACCTCACCCTCACTGACACTCACTCACACTCAATCACTCTCACCCTCACTCACCAGCAACACCTCACCCTCAACGCCTCACCCTCAAATCCTCACTCACCCTCACTCTCACTCATCCTCAATCACCCTCAACATCACACACTCACTCACCCTCACTCACCCTCAACACCTCACCCTCACTCACCCTCAACTCCTCACTCACCCTCATTCTCACTCATCCTCACTCAACCACCCTCAACTTCAATGACCCTCAACGCCTCACCCAACACCTCACCTTCACTCACCATCAACATCTCACCCTCACTCACCCACAAAACATCAGCCTCAACACCTCACCCTCAATCACTCACCCTCAACAATTCACCCACACTCACCCTCCCTCAACCTCAATTCCTCACCCACACCCTCAACACTTCACCCTAAACACGTCACTCATCCTCAACGCCTCCCCCTCCCCCTCACTCACCCTCACCCTCACTCACCCTCAACACCTCACCATCACTAACACTCAACACCTCACCCTCACTAACTCACACTCAATCACCCTCAACACCTCACCCTCAACACCTCACCCTCAACACCTCACCCTCAACACCTCACCTTCAAAACCTCAACCTCAACAACTCACCCTCAACACCTCACCCTCACTCACTCTCACTCACCCTCACTCACCCTCACTCACACTCACTCACACTCAGTCACCCTCACTCACCCTCACTCACCCTCACTCACCCTCACTCACCCTCAACTCCTCATTCACCCTCACTCATCCTCACTCACCCTCAACACCTCACCCTCACCATCACCCACCCTCAACCCCTCATCCTAACTCGCAATAACCCTCCCTCACCCTCACCCTCACTCACTCTCACTCTCACTCACCCTCAACACCTCACTCACCCTCAACACCTCACTCACACTCAACTCCTCACTCATCCCCACCCTCACTCACCCTCAACACCTCACCCTCACACAGTGCAATAGGTCTCGTAGGATTTTTAGTTACAGCTTTTACAATTGTTTATTGCTTTTTTGATTTGTAATTCTTTAGCATTGGCAAAAAAAATTAAAAATGCAAAAGATTTACAACAAAAAACCCATAAACAATTCTAAATGCACTAACTCTAATGCTGCGAGACCTATTGCATTTCCAATGCTTGTTGTTATAGTTGGCAGGTCTGTCTGTGGCCATTTTCTTTTTGCAGATAGCCTGCAATCTTGGGCCAATATGAGGGGGTAACTAATGCCTAAAATACTGTACAGTGTTTTAGCTGCAACATTTAGGATCTTGTTAAGTGCAGAAAAACAAAAGAAGCACACCATTAATGTGCAAATGCTGTATGATTCAGACCTGTATGTACTGAACCACGGTGCTAGGTGCATGAATCAAACCTCAACGCCATGATCCCACAGAGGAGCTATATTGGTCATCTGATGGTGACTCATAAACCTAAATGTACTTGGTTGTTTTTTGAGTAGCAGATAAATCAACCATGCATCATCAATATTACAATGCATCATGGATGTTGTAGTCCAATGTGAATATATGGTAGGCGTACCATTAGAGAGTTGTTAGCACCTATGGAACCACATACATGGATCAATGTGAGCATGTGTTAAAAATTACATTGGTCACTGTTCAGAATGATGATCATTCTCAGACAACTCAACCTTTTCACAATCAAAGGTACTTTCATGGCAACTTTCATGTCTCTTACCTTGAATTCCTCTGATTTGTAGACGTTCATTCATGTCTTCAACTCTGGACATGTTGAGGACCATAATGTTTTTCTTCGCACATCGTGAGGTAAATCTGAGGTGGAGAACCACCACCAGTTGCCATGCTGTCTTTCTTGCTCTGTGCAACTTGTCTATGTACCTAGCATTTCACAGTTTGTAATCTGCTTTTGAAGTTTGCATCATCATGGGGATATGTTGCTACAACATTGCTTTTTGTATCTCCTTCCAAAGGGATGTTCTATTTTTCGGTTGGGTGTTCAAATGGGTGCATAAATTGTCACATTAGATGGCAATGGTGTCTTACCACCTCCTTGACCAGGACCTCCAGCATAGAATCTGTAAACTTGTACTTCTACATCCTGCTGGGGCCTATGTTGGAACCGTTGGGCAGGCTGCTGCTTGTGATGGCCGAGTGATGTCAGAGGATGTCAATGTATTCTGTTTGTCCTGTTTCATGGTGTTTTGGCCACCCAAAATAACTGCATGTACATTGCTACACAGGAAAGAGGTGTTATTGTCCTTTGGGTTGTCCTGTGGTCTTTCTATGTGTTGCTGGGGCTGTTTCTGCTCTCTAGGGATTACTTTTCTCATTCCAGGAACTTCCAATGCCTGAAAACTGGCACTTCCTGCTGTCTTTTGGATGTTCTATGTATCAGGTGTGGTATTTCCCATAAATATCAGAAATTCGGTATTTAACACATGCAGTAAATACTAATTCAGTGTTATTTAGTGCACCTGTTGTATATATCGAACCCCTCATAATCAGTATTTACTAAATGAGTGAGTTTGGTGGTTTTTACCACCAGGCTTCTAATAGAGGCCTTATTGTTCAGTTGTTCCTCAATTGTATTTCAAACATGCGCTGGATTTCCAACAGTGGGGTAGGGCATCTGATGCTGTGAATTTTCCCAGTATTTACAAAAGAGTGGTTCTTTCAATGTATATCGCTTTTTCCTCATATCCTAAATGATGCAGCAGTTAGTGTTACACCTTTTGCTTTGAAATTGTAAATGTCATCTAAAGTCTGAGGCAATATCAATTTTCCTCTCAACCATTTGGCTAAGTTCTATAACCTCAAAATTACATAATTAAATGCCAAAGGTTTGTGTCATCTTGTTAAAAGAAGAACATTTCACACTGCTTAGCACAGCATAAATGAAATGTAGGATTTCTTCAATAAACTCAAGTTAACTGCAACATATTATCTTTATTGGCTAAAGACTCGATGGCAGTGCTTAAGTTGAGCCAATGGTTGCCAGTGGGGACCATCAGCATTAATTTTTGGGGACTGGCACTTATTGTTCTGCATCAAACATTTACTGAGAGCAAGAGAGGGGAAAATGAACAAAGCAGAAAGACGGAGGAAGAGAAAGATGAAAAAAACGCAAGAAGGAACTTCCAAGTTGGAGACGAAGAGGCACTCAGTGTTTTATAGTGGATTAAAAGGCATGAGATGGATTTAAGATTATGCAGTCTTGGCATAGGCGTGCCAACATTTAATTGCGCTGGCCGCTGGCTTCTGAGTGGAGCTTTGGGCCCTGGCATTCTTTCATATACAAACTAAGCATTGCTCCTCCAGTAATTTTATTTATTATCAAGCTATGGGAAGGGTAAATGGCTTTGTTGTTCTTTTTCTTTAAAAAAAACTCTCTTTCTTTTTTTAGAGACATTAAAACTGAACTTATCAGTTGTTGGAGGAGACTTCGATCTCTTTAGAGGTCCTGTGTTAGATAGATTCCCTTCCTTTGAATTGAAAGCGTCAAGATCCATTATTTTAATTAAAGCATATTTTAAGAATTTTAAACGTGTTGACTATTGGCGACTTAAGTTCCCTACATATTTATTTAGAGATTTGATATTCAGTTCCTGTTCCCATCGCATATACTCTAGGATTGACTACCTGCTCTCTTCTAAGAGCTTATGTCACAGAGTTTAGAGCCTTAGAATTGATCAGACACGACTCTGATCACCTCTTAATTGCTGTAAATGTTAAAATATCAGATTTTCATGCCCCCTCTCCAAAACACAGACACTGTATTACGGAGTTATAACTTAGACAACAAATAACAAATATACTATTTTTATTGTTTTGTTCACACTTCTAGGTATTTCTCAATGCCTTTAAAACTTGTGTATGAGGTTCAGCAATTTTCATAATGGCTCATTACAAAACATTTAATGCTGCACTCTCAGATTTAGAAAAGCAGTTTGCTAATGTAGAAATGCTATTCATTACTTCAAATAATATGGAATACACATTTAAAATACAAATAATGTGATATCAATGTAATGCTGTACTTAGTAGAAGAACAGATTATGAATTAAAGCATATGTTTTATTTTGATGACAATGGTTCGGGGAAACTCTTAGGCAATTATGTACATATAAAGACAGTAACAAAGTCCACAATCTGAGAACATTCCAAAGGAGAACTATTACTTTCTGCAATAGTAATAGCTCATAAATTTATGACTTTATATTCTAACTTGTACAACAAACCAGATAATGTACAATATAGATCAATTTTTCCTGTAATTTATCCACTGTTTCACCCAATGACATACAAATCTTTCTCTGTCTGTTGAGGAAATTCAAACTGAAATAAATCCTCTCAAATCAGGTAGAGCTTCTAGAGGAGCGACATTTTATCAAATAAATCCAATCATGTAATCTCCTAATGAAGGCATTTTTTTGGGAACTTGTAACAAGTTCTCGATTTCTGGTTATTTTATTAAAGCTATAGTCCTACTCAAGCCTGGTAATAATCATTCTTCCATCATCACACAATACAAGACTTGTCTGTCATTTGTTGGTGTCATATGGTTCAATGAAGTCTTCGATTGGTATTTGGTACCGGATGCTGAAAAGCTTTTAACAAGGTTAATTGGCACATTTAATTCAAACTATGCAACAATTTCAATGGCTCTACATTTTTAAATATGAACAAGGCCTTATAAAGTAAACCAACTCCCAAAATGTATGTTAATGTAATCTCTTTAAACAAATTTAATCTTTTTAAAAGTCCTAGACAGGGATGTCCACTACCCCCTCTTCTTTTTTATTATCCTTTGAAACTCTACTTTGTTCTATTCATTATTCTAATAGAAATAATGGTAAAGTAATTGATAACGGAGTTAAAGCTTCAGCTTATACTGTTGACACTTAGGGGCCCATTAGGATGGCGGGCGGATTGCCCCCGCCAGGCTGGCGGTAGCCACCGCCAGCCTGGCGGGGGCAATCCGTCCACCATCCGCACCTATATTCCCCCCCTCGCCATATTAGTATGGCGGACGGAAAGTCCGTCCGCCGCTTTTTGGTCCCGGTCGCAAGGCGACCGGGGCGGAAAAGGTTTAATATAGTGGCGGTGTCTAATAGACACCGCCAGCCATATTATGATGGGCTGCTTTAGATGCCTTTCCGCGGCGGCGATGCCGCCACAGAAAGCCATGCGGTCTTCACTCTGGGGGCCCCCTGTGGGCCCCCAGAGTGAAGGAGAGGTGGGGGGTGCACACGGGGGGATACCTGTGGTACCCCCCTGCATTTGCATAGACAAAGCGGCAGGCACCACGCGGTGCCTGCCGCTTTGTCTATGCAAATGCATTAATGCATTGTTAGCATTGTGGCGGGCGGTGCTGAGAGCACCGCCCGCCACAATGCTAACCATGCAGGATATGCCCGCCACTGTGGCGGGCACATCCTAATACCCCCCATGGGACCTCCGCCCTTATGGCGGGCGGTCCCATTCCCCGTGAGGATGGGGGGCGGGCAAAATCCGCCCGCCATCCTAATGACCCCCTTAATATTTATTGAAAATCCATCTGTTTCTGTTACAGTTATTCTGCGACTTTTCAACTGCTATTCCAAAGTGTCAGGTTATACTTTAAATATTAATAATGCTAACATAATGCAAAGCACTAGTCTTATATGATGCTATCATTCGCAGGAATATTGAGGAATTTTGCTTTCTAAATCCATCAAAAAGATTTTAATTGTGATGTTATCCTTTCAAAGATCTTGGAGAAAGTTGACAAATAGTCCTAATTTTTTTTAAATTCGTGCAGTACAATTATTAATTATTGCACCTCACATTTTATATTTATTATCTATGCCTCGATCTAGTTTCCTAGTCTTTTCTTTACAAAGCTAAATAAAATTATATTAAAGTTTATTTGAAATAAGGTACCAAAAATAAAACATAATACGCTAGTAAAACGTATGATGGTATGACTTTAACAGATTTCCAAAAATATTGGACAGCTGTTTTAGTTAGACAATGATCTTTATGGTTTAACTCAAATTCTTCTATTTTTTCTCCACCATGGATAACGATTGAAGGCAACATAGCTAAATCATAACAATTGCTATTAGTAAAATAATATATTACCAGTTATCAAGGTCACCAAATTAGCTGTTTTGGAATTGGATTAATTAATCCACTATATAATTAAATATTCCAAAGAATTTCACTTTAGTACAACTCTTTCTTAAGTAGTTTAATACAATTAAATCCTTGCAACCTTAGCTAGATGTCTCTATTTTATACTTCCATAATGTAGGATATTTTTGTCTTGCCCTAAATAACAAAAGAAATATAATCTCCAATCCTCTGAAATTCACAAATATAAAACCCTCTGTGAGTATACTCTTGGAGCTTTTCCCAAGTATTTACCTGCGGCTAAGAATTCTGATTTAGAATTGCTTAATCTTATATCATTTTTAAAGCCATGTTGCTTAAAAAGTGTTTAAAGAATGATATTTGAAACTGAAACAAATAGAAAATACCTAATATTTTACTCTGAAGTAACAACAGATTTGATTGAAATTTTAACAGCTATGTTATAATTTAACTCTGAGCTAACAACAGCCTGCACTTAAATGTGCACGCATATGTTATAAATGCAATCCTCCTAGTTCCCTCGTACTTCTCCTTAAATCAACGATGGTAAGTGCACACTTCTTTAATCTGATGTTCACAGTTCTTGAGCATGGCACTTAGCTGAATGGCACTGTGTCCCCTAAAATCCAAATAGTCCTTCTCTGAGTGACTAAAACACAATAGCTGCAGAAAACATGACAGTTGTCTAACCGCCTAAATCACCAGACACCAGGCCACAGTGTGCGTTGCTATATGGCAGTGAGGTAATGAGTAATACGGTGGACAGGCTGCATATCTGACAAGACACAGTAACTGGCTTTTACATAATGTTGCTAAATAATACCAAAGGTAAATATTAACAGTGTTTATATGCTGATATTGTGCATATTCGCCAGGGAAAATCATCATGCACCAACAACAAAAAACTTTTACTGTATGAATTCATTAGCAGATAAATATTTATTTTTACCAACATGTAGATACCATAGGCCTTAAAATGTGATGTTTGTGACTTATGATCAACTGAGAATATAGACTAACTGCATCAACCAGGATCTAATAATGCAGTCTGATGCAATAGAGAAATAAATCAAAACTGACAAGAACATTGCAGGGAAAGGAACATATGTGCCTCTTTGTCTTCAATAAAGTTACAATTGTTAAAGACAAGTAGGAAAATCTGATTTTCGAGCATGACCCAATACAGCTTGGCAATTTTATTGCTTACCCTGAAGCAAGTACTTTCTCACTTTAACGCTGAACACCTTGAATATGATTTTATTTGTCCAATTGGCTGATCTTAAAATAACCAGAAGGAACACACCCAAAATTAGACTGGTATTTCATGCCCTACAAAGGGGAATGGATTACAACTTTAGAACTATCAGTGCCAGCCAATTGCCAGCCACAATGAGGTTGAGCACATGAAGGTGAGATTTCTTAAATGTAAACAGTAGTTGGAAGTAATTTTTATTTGTTAGATTGACAGTTTTAGATTCATATATTTCCAAACATTTGGCAATTAACAGTTTCTCATTTTCAGAAAAATTCAGATAGGTTATGGAAGTAGAACTGCATCCTGACTGTTTTTCTGGTTGCAAAATTCAGCCTGAAAGGAGCGGAACTCAGATCCATGTCGTGCTCTGATAGCAAAAAACGTTTCTAAACAAGTAAAAAATAAAAATAACGTGATTAACTATGCAGGTATTTTTTTGAAAGATTAGAATTAATGGCCCATTTATCGAATAAAGAAACATGCTGACATCCCGTAAAAAATCTAATTTAGCAGAGGATAGTTTTTAACCTTTAACACCTTTTAGAGTTGTACATACTAAATAAAATGTGACATCTTTCTGCAACCCCTGAACCAGTTCATGCTGTGCGGAAATATTGCGGGCACCCCATTGTGTCTGCCACCCAGTGCAGGGTTTCACACGGGTGTCCCTTAGGTACTCCCTCAGCTCCCAACTAGAGGCCACAGGATGAAGGGGGCCCTGCTAGGAGCCCCCAAAGTCACTTTCCAACAGCCTTTTCATGTTGAAAAGGCCATCAGGGAAAGGCTGTTGGAAAATGTCATCGTAATCCTGAGGACATAAACGCTGTTTATAGGGGTGTACGATGCGGTTCTGATCAACACGGATACTCCGAGACCCGGTCGGAACCAATTCGGAATGACCGCGCAGTTTACATTTTGACAGTGAACATCGTAATCGGTCGGTCGGAATGTAAAACGACCGAGTCGGTCAGAAGGGTTCCGACACGGTTGAGGAAATTCCGACTGTCGGAGGGAGGCTTTCACCCAACATCGTATTCAGCCCCTAGATCTTATTCATTTCCAATCAATCAATCAATCAAATCATTTTTAAAGCGCACTACTTACCTGTGAGGGTTTCAAGGCGCTTTGGGGGGTGGGGTGGGGGTTTGCTGCTACTACTGGTTGAAGAGCCAGGTCTTGAGTCGTCTTCTGAAGGTCAGCAGGTCTTCAGTTTGTCGTAGGTTGAGGGGGAGGGTGTTCCAGGTCTTGGCGGCGCGGTGGGAGAAGGACCTGCCTCCGGATGTGGTTCTGCGGATGCGCGGGACCGTTGCCAGGGCGTGGTCAGCGGAGCGGAGTTTCCTGTTGGGTACATAGAAGGAGAGTCGGCTGTTGAGATAGGCTGGGCCGGTTTTGTGGAGTGCCTTGTGTGCGTGGACCAGGAGCTTGAAGGAGATTCTTCTGTCGACGGGGAGCCAGTGCAGGTTCCTCAGGTGGGGGGTGATCTGGTCGCGGGGCGGGATGTCAAGGATTAGGCGTGCAGATGCGTTCTGGATTCTTTGCAGTCTGTTGATGAGCTTGGACGAGGCCCCGGCGTAGAGGGGGTTTCCGAAGTCGAGTCTGCTGCTGACTAGGGCCTGGGTGACTGTTTTTCTCGTGTTTTTCGGGATCCATCTGTAGATCTTGCGGAGCATGCGCAGGGTGTCAAAGCAGGTGGAGGAGACTGCATTGACTTGTTTGGTCATGGTGAGTTTTGAGTCGAGGATGACTGCCAGGTTGCGTGCGTGGTTGGTAGGGGCCGGGGGTGTCTCCAGTGTTGCGGGCCACCAGAGGTCGTCCCACGCTGAGGGGTTGGGCCCGAGGATGAGGATCTTCGTCTTGTCTGAGTTCAGCTTAAGACGGCTTTCCTTCATCCAGTCGGCGATGGCCTTCATTCCCTGGTGGAGGTTGGATTTGGCGGTGAGAGGGTCCTTCGTGAGGGAGAGGATCAGCTGCATGTCGTCGGCGTAGGAGATTATGTTGAGGTCGTACTGTCGGACGATGCGTGCTGGTGGTGCCATGTAGACGTTGAACAGCGTCGGGCTGAGGGAGGATCCTTGTGGGATACCGCAGATGATCTCGGAGGCTTCGGATTGGAATGGGGGAGGCGGACTTTCTGAGTTCTGCCGGTGAGGAAGGAGGTGGTCCAGTCCAGGGCCTTGTCAAGGATCCCTACGTCGTGGAGATGCGTGCGTAGTGTGCAGTGGCAGACGGTGTCGAAGGCGGTGGAGTGATCCAGGAGGATGAGGGCCGCCATCTCGCCGTTGTCTAGTAGGATCCTGGTGTCATCTGTGGCGGCAATGAGGGCGGTCTCGGTGCTGTGGAATCCTGATTGGTAAGGGTCCAGGATGCTGTGGTCTTCGAGGTAATGGGAGAGCTGGATGTTAACTATCTTCTCGATTACCTTTGCTGGAAACGGAAGCAGGGAGATGGGCCGGAGGTTCTTGAGGTCGCTAGGATCCGCCTTCGGTTTCTTCAGTAGAGCGTTGATCTCTGCATCCAACAAAAACATCTCTTTGTGCCTCTTCCCTTTTATGAATAAGGCAGGAAATGGCAGAGGTTTTCTAGTTAGGGGTGTAGGTTCAGTGCTTCAAGGGGGATTTTTGGGGTGTGACACCCCCAAAATAAATGCATTCTTGGCTTTCCAGTTGAGTGCGGGGACCCTGAGTTGAGACCTCTGTCAGCTATATCTTGAGTTGATTTTACTCATCATCCTAATTTGACTAAGAGGTTTTAACTTGTTAATTTGTGGGCTCAGGAACTTAAATGTATATATTGATCAGTTTACCAAAACAGTAGTAAATCTGCAGCCATAGTCCTGTTATGGGTGCAAATTTAGTGTGGGACCACTACCTGCTCTTAAAAAATATTTTCACATCTATCCACAAAGGGGAAAGGCTAAATTGCGATTCAAAAAACAATTGTACATACCATTCTGACTCGCTATTAGGAAGAGATGCCCTTGGCACGCCCCTTCCTAATAGCGACTCGCAAACACTATTTCGCGAGTCACCAACTCGCAAAATAACGTTTGTACATACCAACACTCTTTTTTGCAGTCGGAAAAGGGCCAATTTTTCGTTTGCGACTGCATAAAACAGTTGTACATCTGGCCCAGGATTTATTAAGCCTTTGCTCTGAATGTCTGCATCTGCCGCTGTTTACCTTAACATCAGAGACTGTGTATAGTTTCTGATACGAACCAAAACCTAGAGTATTTCTACCAATGAATACAATACTAGTTCCAGACTTGTGAAGGAAATTATGGTGGTGCTGGGTGCTGGTGAAGAATTTGGGAAAGTAGTAGTGAAAACTAGTTTGGTCTGAAATATTATTTGTGGCTGGGGCAAGGTTTTTTGGCTTCCTAACCACCCCTTGCATGCCAATGAGTCTTGCTGGATGATTCAGGGCATTCTACCAGGCTTTTGCTAGTACTTCGGTTATCTTATCTTGTGTACCACCAACCCTGGGCTGTGTGTTAGAATATCTTCTACTGAAATATTGTCAGACAGATATATTTTGTCTTAAACATTGTTCACAAAATATTGTTCTATAAATCTACATCTGTGTCAGGCAATAGTCTGACCACAATATTCTGGTAGCATTCCCCAGCCCTGATATTAAACGTGTTGAAGACCAGGAAACTGGACAAACCATCAGTTTCACGTTTCACCTAACATGACAAAATTAAGGTGAATATAAAGGGAACCCCACTTTTGATAGTAGCGGTTTTAGAACACAGTGCAGAGTCCACAGCACTTTAAATAGGAAAGGAGCAGAGGCAGGCTAGATCTGTAAGATTTCGTGATTTATGGTAGACAATGTCTCTGAAAGGGCTGTAGGGAAAGAAAAGCCAATCATATGTCAAGCCATCTTCCATGCCATCTCAGTGGCACAGAAATGGAACTATGGGCACTCATGCAAGTAAGGAGAACAGACCCTCCCCTTATCAGTAGTTTGGAAGTAAAAGTCACATATAAGCAGGCACCTGGGTGCCCGTAGCACCTACAGGTCCAGTGCCACTGCACCTGATGCACTATTGATAATTACGTTCAAAAAAGTATTGGGAGATACCCTTTGTAGAAAAGGGGATAGGTTTATATGCAACAAATATAAGAGTCCCCTTTCCTTGATTTATTAGGCTAAAATCTTAGTGGCCGTATACTCTGAGATCTACTGTATTAGCAGCTGGTATAATAGATGTGGGGTGGAGTCAAAAACAAATTAACAATTTTACATCCATAATTTATACCACTTTTCCCATAACCAGTATTTTATCTTCCTGATAGGACACAATCAGCAAAGAGCAATAGAGAATAAGGGCGAAAAATTGCAAAGGAATGAATTATATATCTGTTTTATTTATCAAACAATACTATTTCTTCATTATTCTTAGTAAAAACAACATCATATTTATTAAAAAACAATACAATACATGATAAAATTAATTTATATTATAAGATGAAAAACTGTTGACGTGGCGTTTCGGTGAAACAAATTTAGTCACCTTTTTCAGGACAATAATTTCATGTTAAAAACAATCTGAATAAAGAATATGAAACAACCAATTATTAAAAAATCTTAACCATGAATAAAACATCTTTATATTCAATTTCATAAAATCATATGCCCTTCTGCAAATTTCTGCTCGATTTTAAGTACTGAGTAAATCTCCTTTTCTACATTACATGTTAACAATGGATCTCCTTCTTCAATCTACATAATCCTACTAAACACACATTCACATTTTATTTCTATTCGACATTCTCGGGTATGTTGGATACATTCATTTACACTTAATGATTCTCATATTTGTTAATCTGTGGACTCCTCCGATTTGCAAGCACCAGCTACGAGCTATAGTGTTTTTGCAAATCTCTGTCATAGTCATAAGTAAACATACCTATTAACTGTTATTAGTTTACAGCCTGGTTCAATTGGCCCTTGATGAGGTTGCATTGACTTCATGTGATTCACACCAAATACTACAAACGCAAAGAGGGGACTGATTAAGTTCCTTTCATTATGCTTTATATAGCATTTAATTACTGCATTATGATCACATTAAAGTACCTTGAGTTTTATTCCTGGGTTTATTCAATCTACCAGATGAATCCGTGGGTGGGTTATACTTTTCGCCCACTGTCAAAAATCAAATGAAAATATAAATAAGTGGTAAAGACAGTGGACTATTGTTAACAGATCCCTGTTCATTAACACCATTGGCACCCTGTTCATTAACACCATTGACTGTTAACAATATTCCACTGTCTTTACCACTTATTTATATTTTCATTTGATTTTTGACAGTGGGCGATAAGTATAACCCACCCACGGATAATGATGTCATAAATGAATGTATCCAACATACCAGAGAATGTCGAATAGAAATAAAATGTGAATGTGTGTTTAGTAGGATTATGTAGATTGAAGAAGGAGATCCAATGTTAACATGTAATGTGAAAAAGGAGATTTATTCAGTACTTAAAATCGAGCAGAAATTTGCAGGAGGGCATATGATTTTATGAAATTGAATTTAAAGATGTTTTATTTATGGTTAAGATTTTTTAATAATTGGTTGTTTCATATTCTTTATTCAGATTGTTTTTAACATGAAATTATTGTCCTGAAGAAGGTGACGAAATTTGTTTCACCGAAACGCCGCGTCAACAGTTTTTCATCTTATAATATAAATTATTTTTATCATGTATTGTATTATTTTTTAATAAATATGATGTTGTTTTTACCAAGAATAATGAAGAAATAATATTGTTTGATAAATAAAACAGATATATAATTCATTCCTTTGCAATTTTTCGCCCTTATTATTCTCTATTGCTCTTTGCTGATTGTGTCCCATCAGGAAGATATAATACTGGTTATGGGAAAAGTGGTATCAATTATGGTTGTAAATTTGTTAATTTGTTTTTGACTCCACCCCACATCTATTATACCGGCTGCTAATACAGTAGATCTCAGAGTATACAGCCACTAAGATTTTGGCCTAATAAATCAAGGAAAGGGGACTCTTATATTTGTTGCCATTGATAATTACACCTCTAACAGCCATAATGCTCTATCAGAAAGCAACAACCTTTCTGACTCAATAGAGGTCAGCCGTTACCTGGAATGAAGGAGCGCGTAAAATATAAAAACATGTGCATTAGGAAGAAAGTAGGGTGATAAATAAAAAAAGATGCGTGGCAAGTGAGCTAAGCTTAAATGGGGGAGGAATTGAAACAAAAGACAGTTTATAACGAGTGAGCAAGACAAGAGTCTATCATCAAAAAATAGCATGATAATCTGGGACCATCCCTGCCATTCGATATCAATGCCAAATAATTAATTGTCCTTCCTGGTGGCAACAATGGTTTGAACAGCCTGTGAACCGAGCACGAAGCCACAGGAGTGGAGAAAAGGGTGCCCAGTCGCGATCAATAATGGATGCGTCCATGCACTGGGGCATGGGACGCTGCATCACAAAAGAGACCTCAGGGGCTGTATTACAGAAACTTTTCACGTGTATAAAAAGATTAGGGCACATCATTTGCACCATATTTTGCCACAAGTGTGCTAGAGAACACAGAAAACTGTATTTGCACTAGGGAAAACGCCGCAAATATATTTCATGTTCATTTTTGGTGGGCTTACCTAAAAAGAAGTGTAAATAATTTTCTCCACTTCTCATATTTAAAAGGCAGGGCTTGAATGCAAAGTCAGCTTCAACCATGTTTTACTACATAAACAAAAAGATTCGTAAATTACGATTCATTGAACATGTGAATTGATCTATAAGCTAAAAATAGGGGTTACATAGGTGTAGTAATTGTTTCACGATCCATTTACTACTTCTTTGGTCTGGTAAAAAACAACATAAAACTATTATGAAATGTAGCAAAATATGTATGCTCTATTCCGCAGAACACAAGCTGGAAAATGTGCAAAGTGATTTCGGTATGATTTTCCACTAGTGCAAAGTTTCTGGGATATCCCACCTGGAGTGATATCTGCTGCCGAAGGAGCCATACAACACTGGGAATCTGCCCAAGAGGGACATCTGCACAGCAGGAGAGCTAAGGAGCCGTGCAACCCTGGGAATCTGTCCAGGAGAGACATCTGCAGCAGCAGGAGAGCTAAGGAGCCGTGCAACACTGGGAATCTGTCCAGGAGAGACATCTGTAGCAGCAGGAGAACTAAGGAGCCATACAACACTGGGAATCTGTCCAAGAGGGACATCTGCAGTAGCAGGAGAGCTAAGGAGCCGTGCAACACTGGGAATCTGTCCAGGAGAGACATCTGCAGCAGCAGGAGAACTAAGGAGCGGTACAATACTGGGAATCTGTCCAGGAGAGATATCTTCAGCAGCAGGAGAGCTAAGGAGCCGTGCAACACTAAGAATCTGTCCAGTGGGTACATCTGCAGCAGCAGAAGAGCTAAGGAGCCGTGCAATACTGGAAATCTGTCCAGTGGGTACATCTGCAGCAGCAGGAGAGCTAAGGAGCCGTGCAATACTGGGAATCTGTCCAGGAGAGACATCTGCAGCAGCAGGAGAACTAAGGAGCGGTACAATACCGGGAATCTGCCCAGGAGAGACATCTGCAGCAGCAGTAGAGCTAAGGAGCCGTGCAACAGTGGGAATCTGTCCAGGAGAGACATCTGCAGCAGCAGGAGAACTAAGGAGCGGTACAATACCGGGAATCTGCCCAGGAGAGACATCTGCAGCAGCAGGAGAACTAAGGAGCGGTACAATACCGGGAATCTGCCCAGGAGAGACATCTGCAGCAGCAGGAGAGCTAAGGAGCCGTGCAACAGTGGGAATCTGTCCAGGAGAGACATCTGCAGCAGCAGGCGAACTAAGGAGCGGTACAATACCGGGAATCTGCCCAGGAGAGACATCTGCAGCAGCAGTAGAGCTAAGGAGCCATGCAATACCGGGAATCTGTCCAGGAGAGACATCTGCAGCAGCAGGCGAACTAAGGAGCGGTACAATACCGGGAATCTGCCCAGGAGAGACATCTGCAGCAGCAGTAGAGCTAAGGAGCCATGCAATACTGGGAATCTGTCCAGGAGAGACATCTGCAGCAGCAGGAGAACTAAGGAGCGGTACAATACCGGGAATCTGCCCAGGAGAGACATCTGCAGCAGCAGGAGAGCTAAGGGGCCGTGCAACTCTGGGAATCTGTCCAGGAGAGACATCTGCAGCAGGAGAACTAAGGAGCGGTACAATACCGGGAATCTGCCCAGGAGAGACATCTGCAGCAGCAGGAGAGCTAAGGGGCCGTGCAACTCTGGGAATCTGTCCAGGAGAGACATCTGCAGCAGCAGGAGAACTAAGGAGCGGTACAATACCGGGAATCTGCCCAGGAGAGACATCTGCAGCAGCAGGAGAACTAAGGAGCGGTACAATACCGGGAATCTGCCCAGGAGAGACATCTGCAGCAGCAGGAGAGCTAAGGGGCCGTGCAACTCTGGGAATCTGTCCAGGAGGGACATCTGCACAGTAGGAGAGCTAAGTAGCTGTGCAACACTAAGAATCAGTCCACGGGGGGGCAACTGTAGCAACAGGAGAGCTAAGCACCTGTGCCATACTATGAATCTGTCCAAGAGGGACATCTGCTGCAGCAGGAGAGCTAAGGAGCCGTGCAACCCTGAGCTATAGCGACGTGCAACACTGGGAATCTGTCCAGGAGAGACATCTGCAGCAGCAGGAGAACTAAGGAGCCATGCAACCCTGAGCTATAGCGACGTGCAACACTGGGAATCTGCCCAGGAGAGACATCTGCAGCAGCAGGAGAGCTAAGGAGCCGTGCAATACTGGGAATTTGTCCAGGAGAGACATCTGCAGCAGCAGGAGAGCTAAGGAGCCATGCGACACTGGGAATCTGTCCAGGAGAGACATCTGCAGCAGCAGGAGAACTAAGGAGTGGTACAATACCGGGAATCTGTCCAGGAGAGACATCTGCAGCAGCAGTAGAGCTAAGGAGCCGTGCAATACTGGGAATCTGTCCAGGAGAGACATCTTCAGCAGCACGAGAGCTAAGGAGCCATGCAACACTGGGAATTTGTCCAAGAGGGACATCTGCAGCAGCAGGAGAACTAAGGAGCGGTACAATACCGGGAATCTGTCAACGAGAGACATCTGCTGCAGCAGGAGACCTAAGGAGCCGTGCAACACTGGGAATCTGTCCAAGAGGGACATCTGCAGTAGCAGGAGAGCTAAGGAGCCGTGCAACACTAAGAATCTGTCCAGTGGGTACATCTGCAGCAGCAGGAGAGCTAAGGAGCCGTGCAACACTAAGAATCTGTCCAGTGGGTACATCTGCAGCAGCAGGTGAGCTAAGGAGCCGTGCAACACTAAGAATCTGTCCAGTGGGTACATCTGCAGCAGCAGGAGAGCTAAGGAGCCGTGCAACAATAAGAATCTGTCCAGTGGGTACATCTGCAGCAGCAGGAGAGCTAAGGAGCCGTGCAACACTGGGAATCTGTCCAGTGGGTACATCTGCAGCAGCAGGAGAGCTAAGGAGCCGTGCAATACTGGGAATCTGTCCAGTGGGTACATCTGCACAGCAGGAGAGCTAAGGAGCCGTGCAATACTGGGAATCTGTCCAGGAGAGACATCTTCAGCAGCACGAGAGCTATGGAGTAATGCAACACTGGGAATTTGTCCAAGAGGGACATCTGCAGCAGCAGGAGAGCTAAGGAGCCGTGCAACACTAAGAATCTGTCCAGTGGGTACATCTGCAGCAGCACGAGAGCTAAGGAGCCGTGCAACACTGGGAATCTGTCCAAGAGGGACATCTGCAGTAGCAGGAGAGCTAAGGAGCCGTGCAACACTAAGAATCTGTCCAGTGGGTACATCTGCAGCAGCAGGAGAGCTAAGGAGTCGTGCAATACTGGAAATCTGTCCAGTGGGTACATCTGCAGCAGCAGGAGAGCTAAGGAGCCGTGCAATACTGGGAATCTGTCCAGGAGAGACATCTGCAGCAGCAGGAGAACTAAGGAGTGGTACAATACCGGGAATCTGCCCAGGAGAGACATCTGCAGCAGCAGTAGAGCTAAGGAGCCGTGCAATACTGGAAATCTGTCCAGGAGAGACATCTTCAGCAGCACGAGAGCTAAGGAGCCGTGCAACACTGGGAATCTGTCCAAGAGGGACATCTGCAGTAGCAGGAGAGCTAAGGAGCCGTGCAACACTAAGAATCTGTCCAGTGGGTACATCTGCAGCAGCAGGTGAGCTAAGGAGCCGTGCAACACTAAGAATCTGTCCAGTGGGTACATCTGCAGCAGCAGGAGAGCTAAGGAGCCGTGCAACAATAAGAATCTGTCCAGTGGGTACATCTGCAGCAGCAGGAGAGCTAAGGAGCCGTGCAATACTGGGAATCTGTCCAGTGGGTACATCTGCAGCAGCAGGAGAGCTAAGGAGCCGTGCAACACTGGGAATCTGTCCAGTGGGTACATCTGCAGCAGCAGGAGAGCTAAGGAGCCGTGCAACAATAAGAATCTGTCCAGTGGGTACATCTGCAGCAGCAGGAGAGCTAAGGAGCCGTGCAATACTGGGAATCTGTCCAGTGGGTACATCTGCAGCAGCAGGAGAGCTAAGGAGCCGTGCAACACTGGGAATCTGTCCAGTGGGTACATCTGCAGCAGCAGGAGAGCTAAGGAGCCGTGCAATACTGGGAATCTGTCCAGTGGGTACATCTGCACAGCAGGAGAGCTAAGGAGCCGTGCAATACTGGGAATCTGTCCAGTGGGTACATCTGCAGCAGCAGGAGAGCTAAGGAGCCGTGCAACAATAAGAATCTGTCCAGTGGGTACATCTGCAGCAGCAGGAGAGCTAAGGAGCCGTGCAATACTGGGAATCTGTCCAGTGGGTACATCTGCAGCAGCAGGAGAGCTAAGGAGCCGTGCAACACTGGGAATCTGTCCAGTGGGTACATCTGCAGCAGCAGGAGAGCTAAGGAGCCGTGCAACAATAAGAATCTGTCCAGTGGGTACATCTGCAGCAGCAGGAGAGCTAAGGAGCCGTGCAATACTGGGAATCTGTCCAGTGGGTACATCTGCAGCAGCAGGAGAGCTAAGGAGCCGTGCAACACTGGGAATCTGTCCAGTGGGTACATCTGCAGCAGCAGGAGAGCTAAGGAGCCGTGCAACACTAAGAATCTGTCCAGTGGGTACATCTGCAGCAGCAGGAGAGCTAAGGAGCCGTGCAACAATAAGAATCTGTCCAGTGGGTACATCTGCAGCAGCAGGAGAGCTAAGGAGCCGTGCAATACTGGGAATCTGTCCAGTGGGTACATCTGCAGCAGCAGGAGAGCTAAGGAGCCGTGCAACACTGGGAATCTGTCCAGTGGGTACATCTGCAGCAGCAGGAGAGCTAAGGAGCCGTGCAACAATAAGAATCTGTCCAGTGGGTACATCTGCAGCAGCAGGAGAGCTAAGGAGCCGTGCAATACTGGGAATCTGTCCAGTGGGTACATCTGCAGCAGCAGGAGAGCTAAGGAGCCGTGCAACACTGGGAATCTGTCCAGTGGGTACATCTGCAGCAGCAGGAGAGCTAAGGAGCCGTGCAATACTGGGAATCTGTCCAGTGGGTACATCTGCACAGCAGGAGAGCTAAGGAGCCGTGCAACACTGGGAATCTGTCCAGTGGGTACATCTGCAGCAGCAGGAGAGCTAAGGAGCCGTGCAATACTGGGAATCTGTCCAGTGGGTACATCTGCACAGCAGGAGAGCTAAGGAGCCGTGCAATACTGGGAATCTGTCCAGGAGAGACATCTTCAGCAGCACGAGAGCTATGGAGTAATGCAACACTGGGAATTTGTCCAAGAGGGACATCTGCAGCAGCAGGAGAGCTAAGGAGCCGTGCAACACTAAGAATCTGTCCAGTGGGTACATCTGCAGCAGCAGGAGAGCTAAGGAGCCGGCAACACTGGGAATCTGTCCAAGAGGGACATCTGCAGTAGCAGGAGAGCTAAGGAGCCGTGCAACACTAAGAATCTGTCCAGTGGGTACATCTGCAGCAGCAGGAGAGCTAAGGAGCCGGCAACACTGGGAATCTGTCCAAGAGGGACATCTGCAGCAGCAGGAGAGCTAAGGAGTCGTGCAATACTGGAAATCTGTCCAGTGGGTACATCTGCAGCAGCAGGAGAGCTAAGGAGCCGTGCAACACTGGGAATCTGTCCAGTGGGTACATCTGCAGCAGCAGGAGAGCTAAGGAGCCGTGCAATACTGGGAATCTGTCCAGGAGAGACATCTGCAGCAGCAGGAGAACTAAGGAGTGGTACAATACCGGGAATCTGCCCAGGAGAGACATCTGCAGCAGCAGTAGAGCTAAGGAGCCGTGCAATACTGGGAATCTGTCCAGGAGAGACATCTTCAGCAGCACGAGAGCTAAGGAGCCGTGCAACACTGGGAATTTGTCCAAGAGGGACATCTGCAGCAGCAGGAGAGCTAAGGAGCCGTGCAACACTAAGAATCTGTCCAGTGGGTACATCTGCAGCAGCAGGAGAGCTAAGGAGCTGTGCAACACTGGGAATCTGTCCAGTGGGTACATCTGCAGCAGCAGGAGAGCTAAGGAGCCTTGCAATACAGGGAATCTGTCCAGGAGAGACATCTTCAGCAGCACGAGAGCTAAGGAGCCATGCAACACTGGGAATTTGTCCAAGAGGGACATCTGCAGCAGCAGGAGAGCTAAGGAGCCGTGCAACACTAAGAATCTGTCCAGTGGGTACATCTGCAGCAGCAGGAGAGCTAAGGAGCGGTACAATACCGGGAATCTGTCCAGGAGAGACATCTTCAGCAGCACGAGAGCTAAGGAGCCATGCAACACTGGGAATCTGTCCAAGAGGGACATCTGCAGTAGCAGGAGAGCTAAGGAGCTGTGCAACACTGGGAATCTGTCAACGAGAGACATCTGCAGCAGCAGGAGAGCTAAGGGGCCGTGCAATAAAGGGAATCTGTCCAGGAGAGACATCTGCAGCAGCAGGAGAGCTAAGGAGCCGTGCAATAAAGGGAATCTGTCCAGGAGAGACATCTGCAGCAGCAGGAGAGCTAAGGAGCCGTGCAATAAAGGGAATCTGTCCAGGAGAGACATCTGCAGCAGCAGGAGAACTAAGGAGCGGTACAATACTGGGAATCTGTTCAGGAGAGACATCTGCAGCAGCAGGAGAACTAAGGAGCGGTACAATACTGGGAATCAATCCAGGAGAGACATCTGCAGCAGCAGGAGAGCTAAGGAGCCGTGCAACACTGGGAATCTGTCCAGGAGAGACATCTGCAGCAGCAGGAGAGCTAAGGAGCGGTACAATACCGGGAATCTGCCCAGGACAGACATCTGCAGCAGCAGTAGAGCTAAGGAGCCGTACAACACTGGGAATCTGTCCAGTGGGTACATCTGCAGCAGCAGGAGAGCTAAGGAGCCGTGCAATACTGGGAATCTGTCCAGGAGAGACATCTGCAGCAGCAGGAGAGCTAAGGAGCCGTGCAACAGTGGGAATCTGTCCAAGAGGGACATCTGCAGCAGGAGAACTAAGGAGCGGTACAATACTGGGAATCAATCCAGGAGAGACATCTGCATCAGCAGGAGAGCTAAGGAGCCGTGCAACACTGGGAATCTGTCCAGGAGAGACATCTGCAGCAGCAGGAGAGCTAAGGAGCGGTACAATACCGGGAATCTGCCCAGGAGAGACATCTGCAGCAGCAGTAGAGCTAAGGAGCCATGCAACACTGGGAATCTGTCCAAGAGGGACATCTGCAGTAGCAGGAGAGCTAAGGAGCCGTGCAACACTAAGAATCTGTCCAGTGGGTACATCTGCAGCAGCAGGAGAGCTAAGGAGCCGTGCAACACTAAGAATCTGTCCAGTGGGTACATCTGCAGCAGCAGGTGAGCTAAGGAGCCGTGCAACACTAAGAATCTGTCCAGTGGGTACATCTGCAGCAGCAGGAGAGCTAAGGAGCCGTGCAACACTGGGAATTTGTCCAAGAGGGACATCTGCAGCAGCAGGAGAGCTAAGGAGCCGTGCAATACTGGGAATCTGTCCAGGAGGGACATCTGCACAGTAGGAGAGCTAAGTAGCTGTGCAACACTAAGAATCAGTCCACGGGGGGGCAACTGTAGCAACAGGAGAGCTAAGCACCTGTGCCATACTATGAATCTGTCCAAGAGGGACATCTGCTGCAGCAGGAGAGCTAAGGAGCCATGCAACCCTGAGCTATAGCGACGTGCAACACTGGGAATCTGTCCAGGAGCGACATCTGCAGCAGCAGGGAGCTAAAGAACCGTACAACACTGAGAATCTGCCCAAGAGGGACGTCTGTATCAGCAGGAGAGCTAAGGAACCATGCAAATCTGGGAATCTGTCTAGGAGGGAAATCTGCAGGATAGCTAATGAGCCGTGCAACACTACGAATCTCTCCAGGAGGGACATCTGCAGCAGGAGAGCTAGGGAGCTGTGCAACACTATGAATCTGTCCAGGAGGGACATCCACAGCAGGAGAGCAAAGGAGACATGTAACACTACAAATCTGTCCAGGAGGGACATCTGCAGCAGCAGGAGAGCTAAGCAGACGGGCAACACTGGGAATCTATCCAGGAGGGACATCTGCAGCAGCAGGAGAGCTAAGCAGACGGGCAACACTGGGAATCTGTCCAGAAGGGACATCTGCAGCAGAAGAGCTAAGTAGCCGTGCAACACCAGGAATATGCCCAGGAGGGGCATCTGCAGCAGCAGGAGAGCTAAGGAGCTGTACAACACTAGGAATTTGTCCAGGAGAGACATCTTCAGGAGCAGGAGAGCTAAGCAGCTGTTGATCAACACTAAGAATCAGTCCAGGCGGGACATCTGCAGCAGCAGGAGAGCTAAGCAGCCGTACAACACTAGGAATATGTCCAGAAGGGACATCTGCAGCAGCAGGAGAGCTTAGGAGCTGTGCAGCACTAGGAATATGTCCAGGAGAGATGTTACCTCAGCAGCAGTAGAGCTGAGGAGCCGTGCGACACTGGGAATCTGTCCAGGAGGGACATCTGCAGCAGGAGAGCTAAAGAGCCGTGCAACACTGGGAATCTGTCCAGGAGGGACATCTGCATCAGCAGGAGAGCTGAGGAGCCGTGCAACACTGGGAATCTGTCCAGGAGGGACATCTGCAGGAGGAGAGCTAAGGAGCAGTGCTACACTGAGAATCTGTCCAGGAGGGACATCTGCAGCAGGAGAGCTGAGGAGCAGTGCAACACTGGGAATCTGTCCAGGAGGGACATCTGCAGCAGCAGGAGAGCTAAGCAGACGGGCAACACTGGGAATCTGTCCAGGAGGGACATCTGCAGCAGCAGGTGAGCTAAGCAGACGGGCAACACTGGGAATCTGTCCAGGAGGGACATCTGCAGCAGCAGGAGAGCTAAGCAGACGGGCAACACTGGGAATCTGTCCAGAAGGGACATCTGCAGCATGAAAGCTAAGGAGCCGTGCAACACAGGGAATCTGTCCAGAAGGGACATCTGCAGCAGGAGAGCTGAGAAGCCGTGCAACACCAGGAATATGCCCAGGAGGGAAATCTGCAGCAAAAGAGCTAAGGAGACGTGCAACATTAGAAATCTGTCCAGGAGGGACATCTGCAGCAAAAGAGCTAAGGAGCCGTGCAATACTGGAATTCTGTCCACCACATATGTCATCAATGATAGGAGAGGGCAATGATTTCAGTGAAAGCACAAAGCTTCCTTGGAACTGTTCAACCAAATTTCTGTGTGTCAAGCGGTTTCAATTACATGGTAAGTAGAAAAACATGGAAAATGCTTCTACTACACTATAGACTAAAAAACAAACATTCCTCGTGTGGAAATCTCAATTTTCTAGGTCCAGACATGAGTTGCTCATCTAATCCAGATTTTTGCTTTCTGGGACTAGTTGTCCTGTTTATCTATATATATACTAGCAGCCCGGGAGCAATTAGGCTTCAGGGCCCCCGCCCGCCCCAACGTTGTCCGTGGGTCCCCCGGAGCCTTCCTCCATATATTGCAGTATTATACCTCTATGTTTACTTTGTACGCTTTTGTAACCTGCACACGTCACTTTTTCCTCCTGTAATGTAGTATTATACCTCTATGTTTACTTTGTACGCTTTTGTAACCTGCACACGTAACTTTTTCCTCCTGTAATGCACTGTTTGGCTCACTTTTGTAATGCTCCGTTTGCTTCCTCTTGCTCACGATGTACGCTTTTGTAACCTGCACACGTAACTTTTTCCTCCTGTAACGCACCGTTTGGCTCACTTTTGTAATGCTCTGTTTGCTTCCTCTTGCTCACGATTGTCATTTTTGCTTCATTTGTCCGTCGCTCACCGCTCCTAACTAAATAAATAAATAACCTACCTCATCCGCCGCTCACCGCTCCTCCCCGCCTGTCCGCCGCTCCTCACCGCCTGTCCACCGCTCCTCACAGCCTGTCCGCCGCTCCTCACCGCCTGTCTGCCTCTCCTTCCCGCGTCATGTCCGCCGGTCCTCCTCGCGCTCCTGGACGCCGCTCCTCCCCGCGCTCCTCACGTCAGCACGTACGTCGCGGCCAGCGCTTCTTCCAAGGGACTACTTTTTTTTCGGTAAATTTTTTAAATAACGTATATTTATTACGTTTATATAGCCTATGTCCATCTGCACACCCTGACGATTACAACGATGTATCGGGTGTGTGGATTGGCGCTGTGGTTCCCGAGTTTACCCGCGTCAAAGGTTCAAAGTTCTTCCTTTATAATAGTAGTGTAGATAAACAAATGTATGTCTGTCTGTCTGTCTGTTTGTCCTTTATGCATTACTACACCATTCATCCGATCGCCATGAAACTTTGGGAAGTTGTTGAGTACACTCCCGCGAAGGTTTCTGGCACACATTTTTTTTAAATATCGTCCCCCCAGGGCCCTCATAATCTTTCGAATACAGATTTTTTTTATCAAACCATTTTTATTGCAGAACCAATCACATAATATGTCAATCAGGGGAAGTAACATTAGTGTGGGGTCCCCCCTCCCGTTATTATGTCCCCATCCATTGTACACAGCCTTTCAGCCCACAACCCGGAGGTCGGGCGGCAAAAATCACAAATTGGTGCAGTCCTCACAATCGGCAGTCATTGTACGGTGCATGTGGGGAGATCCACAGTCTGCTTTTAATTTTTGACCCTATCCCCCCCCCCCTCCCTGTAGTGTCTATAAATGAACATTTCAACTTCACTACTATCTTTCGAATACTGATGTACGCACAAGACGGAAAACCAAAAAATCGACATGAAACTTTGGGAAGTTGTCGAGTACACTCCTGCGAAGGTTTCTGGCATATTTTTTTTCTAAATATCGGCCCCCCAGGGCCCACAAGCACTCGAATAAATAAATAGAATTAAAACACCATTCATCCGATCGCCAGGAAACTTTGGGAAGTTGTTGAGTACACTCCCGCGTAACCTAGGGGTGTGGTTGCGTTTGTTGCACCGTAAAGGACAAGTCAGGCCTATATTTGTATTATTTAAATATATCCTGTATCAGGAGTGCAGGCTCTAAGAAGCATGTGACCTGTGACAAAGAGTGTCCTGGCTGCTCGGCCTTTGTGACAGCCCTGGTGAATCTGTGTGACAGCAACAAATGTGATGGGTGGAAATGCTTGAGTGCACGTTTCTTAACAAGTGGGTAATTCTCCGAGTATTCCACTCCATTCTTTTTTAGCTCTTCATTGCCATTACAGAAGGGTACCAACTACACACAAATTAGCCTTGGCCGGCTCCAAAAGGAGCTTTCTGACCTGAACAGTTAGGCATCCCCCTCAGCAAGGAATATAAGAAGCACGCAGTCTCTGACACAGACCAAGAGATTAAAAAGGCAGAAAAGGGAGGGGAACGAGAAAGCAATGAAAACAGTGAAAGGGGGAGAAGGAAGAAATGAAAAAGAACTGCAAGAGGAAGATAAATAGACAGGAAATGTAGAATGGGCGAAGAAAGGATCAAGAGGTTAAATAAAGACGAGGCAGCAACCTTGATATCCGGCAACTCTGTGATTCAACCGAACTAGTAGTAAATTACCCAAAATAGATGTTTGGCCTTTGCGCTTTAAAAAAAACAAACAATTTAAGGCCTTATTATTATGCATCCTCGATGAGTTGTATCTCGGGTCCTTGGCACAGGCAGTCGAATAGCTAGAGAATTTAAAATGGAATCATCCCTTCGTTGTTTTAATCCCGATGTCTCCGCATGGCCAAACTGTGTGATCCTGGGCAGATTTTACCCACAATCCCACTTTCTGCAAAAAACAACCCCTTTATTAAGCACCCTAAAACCCCCCAGCACCACATCCCCCGACAGGAGCTTCAATGGATCACCCCCTGGTCATGGCGATGGTTGAGAACATGATAGCGGTAGCTGTTCTATGATCCCACGTTCATTCTCCTCAGATTTCAATCTGACCAAGCTACTACGCAGTGGCTAAAGAAAGGACAGCGGCGCGAGCATCAGAGCCCTGGAGCTCGAGTTGCCGCTAAGTGGCCTCAGGTTAAAGTTGCAAATAGATCTGTCAACGAAAAAAAGACAGTTGCCACCTCCTGCCAAGCCGAAGCCGTTTGTAGCTGCTGCCCTAAGCTGGGATGTAAACAACACCTTTTGTAGCCAGTGCTCCTGTCTTTCCATTGGAAACCGTCGCCATTGTCTGACCTGAAGCGTGTGTCTTGTCAAGCGCGTGCTGGTCACCGCGTCACAACAATGGCACAAGAGAACATGTTATTAATGATGGCTGATCGTTTACAAAATCAAGACCGAGCCAGTGAAAGGCTCCGTTCGTCGCTTCTTTGTGGAACTTGACGCTTCTCAAAATGGCCGCCAGTTTACACCTTACAAAATATTATTTGGCCAAAAACATACATTGCAGATGGATGGATGTACACATGCTTCATACAGTATTCTGCTCTCTGAACGTTGCCATTCTCTCCCAACCCTGTCGAACTTTATTCACGGAATGTTTAGTTAACACTATTTAATCTCTTGTGGATGTAATCTGCTGTATATATTGCTCAATTGCAGAGAAATTGTGTTTCATCACATGTAAGCATTTTGTTAATATTTCTCTCTCAACTTAATGCTTATTTAATTTTTTGTTCTATTTTCTTTGTACATGGGTATCATGGGTATTGCAGCTCTATATTTTATTTTTGTATACTGATTGATCGCTAAAGTGCTTTGACGCTCATTTGGGCCTTATGCTTTGAGCCCCCCGCTTTATATACAACTGCAAAATAAATAAATAATTGCAATGTCTGTCATCATAGTTTTCAGAGACATTTGACATCTACTGTTTAACATCTAAAACGTACACTCCTTTTAATGCTGCATTCAATTATTAGCCTGTATACAGAAAGTAACCTTTTTTTTACTGCAGTATACATTCTGACTGTGTTTATCTTGACTCGAGTTCAAGACATGCCCTGAACTTGACTTCCTAACTTTTATCTTTGGATCAGGCCTTCTTAGTGTGATGAACAAAAAGCAAAAGGAGGTGTACCACCAATATTATCACCCCAATCAAAACCACTTCAACCAATACTACTGCCACTAATATCACCATCAATACTACCACCAGTATTATCAATACTATCGCCTCCAATACCAAACCACCACTTTGAATGTCATAAGTACCATCATCACAATACTAACAGCACCACCAGTACTATCACTTCAAACACCCTGAATACCACATTCATCAAAACTCCACGGCAAATACCAATACCACTACCAGAACCAGTACTGCCACAAATACCACCACCACAAATAAAACTAATATCACTACCAGTGCTATCATCAGCAGTGCAATCACCAACAATACTACCCTCACAAATACCGCCACCACAAATAAAACTAATATCACCACCAGTGCTATCATCAGCAATGCAATCACCACCGATACTACCCCCGCAAATAACACCACTGCAATGCCAATGCCACCACCATTTTCACCACCAATATCACACCACCACCCACACTACCACTAATACCACACCACTAATACCACCAGTACATCAATACCACCATCAGGACCACACCATCGCCAATCACTAGCCATCACTTCCCTTTACCTCCACCCACCTCTGACCCCTCAAGTCACTCTCACTTCCCTTTACCTTTATACACCCCTGAACCCTCAAGACCCCTTCACTTTCCTTTGCTTCTACCCTCGCCTGAGGCCTCAAGTCACCTTAACCTCACTTTATCTGTACCCCCCTCTGAACCCTCAACTCACCTTCACCTCCCTTTACCTCTACCTACCTCAGTGCCCCAAAAGTCACCCTCAAATCTCTTTACCTCTGCTCTCCCAGGAGCCTTAAACTCACATCACATCCCTTTACGTCTACCCATCTCTGAGCCGTCAAGTCGCCCTCATCTCACCTCACCTCCCTATACCTCTACCCTTCCTGAAGCCTCAAGTCACCTTCACCTCTATCCTTGAGCCTTCAAGTAATCACCGTCTGCCTTTACCTCTATCCATTCTTGAACCTTCGAGTCACCCTCACCTCCCTTTACCTCTATCATCCCTGAACCCTCTAGTCACCATCAAACCCCTTTAACTACTATCCATCCGAACCCTAAAGTCACCCTCCCATCCCTTTACCTCTACCCACCCTGAGCCCTCAAGTCACCCTCACCTCCCTTTACCCATTCTCATCTCTGAACAGTAAAGTAATCCTCACCCTCACCTCCCGTTTCCTCTACCCACCTTCGAAGCCTCAATTTACCCTCACCTCCTTTTACCTACTCCCACCCTTGAGCCCTCAAGCCACCCTCACGTCCCATTACCTCTACCCGACCCATAACCCCCCCACGTCATTTTCACCTCCCTTTACCTCTACCCATCTCTGAACCCTCAATTCACCCTCCCCTCTCTTTGCCCCTACACACACGTGAACCCTCAAGTCACCTTTGCCTCCCTTTACCTCTACCCATCCCTGAACCTTAAAGTCACCCTCACCTCCCTGTAGCTCTCCATCACTAAACCCTAAAATCACTATTTTTAAACAACATAAAATGCATGTTATTAAAAAAAAAATACTTACCTACGTGGTAAAGTGCTGCATAATAAAGGGATAAATACTTACCTGCGTGGTAATTACCTGTGTGATAAAGACTGCATGGTAAAGGTCATGCAAGATAAAGGCTGTTTGCCATCAGGAAGGACACATCTCCGCCCCTTCCAACACTCTTCTGCCTTCTCCCTAGCACCCCTGAGTATTTTGGGGCCACTGTTAGTTGTTTTTCCCCTACACCCTATACTTTACGACTCGCCTGAGCCAGCGCAGGCTCTGTTGCTTGTGAGGCATTTTGTTTACTTACAGTGGGTTTAGAGCCCACCCATTGCTTACCATTGGTTGGCATCATTGTCACTTATTTCCTTTCTTCTCTTTGGTTAGCAAGCGTTGGCTTGATTTCCTCTTTGTATGTTTGTCCCTATTCTGGAGCATGGCCAAAGTACTGTTTCTCTCGCCCAGTGTCCTACCCCTGCTTGCTGCTTTCAGAAGTACTTTCTATTTTACTTTTACTTGTACCCACTTCCTTCTGCACCCCTCCTGCATTGTTGGCTGCCTCATCCACCCTCACCCCCTTTTGTTGCTTGCCCCTCCATTCAAACCAGAAACAAGCATTTACAATGCAATGGTTTTGCCTTTGTTAAAGTTAGAGCTATTGGCATTGCTCTTGACACTCTGAAGCTCCACTCTGAAGCTCCACTCTGAAGCTCCACTCTGAAGCTCCACTCTGAAGCTCCACTCTGAAGCTCCACTCTGAAGCTCCACTCTGCACTCTGAAGCTCCACTCTGCACTCTGAAGCTCCACTCTGAAGCTGCACTCTGAAGCTCCACTCTGCACTCTGAAGCTGCACTCTGAAGCTGCACTCTGAAGCTGCACTCTGAAGCTCCACTCTGAAGCTCCACTCTGAAGCTCCACTCTGAAGCTCCACTCTGAAGCTCCACTCTGAAGCTCCACTCTGCACTCTGAAGCTCCACTCTGCACTCTGAATCTGCACTCTGAAGCTCCACTCTGCACTCTGAAGCTCCACTCTGCACTCTGAAGCTCCACTCTGAATCTGCACTCTGAAGCTCCACTCTGCACTCTGAAGCTCCACTCTGCACTCTGAAGCTCCACTCTGAATCTGCACTCTGAAGCTCCACTCTGAAGCTCCACTCTGAAGCTCCACTCTGATGCTCCACTCTGAAGCTCCACTCTGAAGCTCCACTCTGAAGCTCCACTCTGAAGCTCCACTCTGAAGCTCCACTCTGAAGCTCCACTCTGAAGCTCCACTCTGAATCTGCACTCTGAAGCTCCACTCTGAAGCTCCACTCTGAAGCTCCACTCTGAAGCTCCACTCTGAAGCTCCACTCTGAATCTGCACTCTGAAGCTCCACTCTGCACTCTGAAGCTCCACTCTGAATCTGCACTCTGAAGCTCCACTCTGCACTCTGAAGCTCCACTCTGAATCTGCACTCTGATGCTCCACTCTGAATCTGCACTCTGAAGCTCCACTCTGCACTCTGAATCTGCACTCTGCAGCTCCACTCTGAATCTGCAGCTCCACTCTGCACTCTGAAGCTCCACTCTGAATCTCCACTCTGAATCTGCACTCTGAATCTCCACTCTGAATCTGCACTCTGAATCTCCACTCTGAATCTGCACTCTGAAGCACCACTCTGAATCTGCACTCTGAAGCTCCACTCTGAATCTGCACTCTGAAGCTCCACTCTGAATCTGCACTCTGAAGCTCCACTCTGAATCTGCACTCTGAAGCTCCACTCTGCACTCTGAAGCTCCACTCTGAAGCTCCACTCTGAAGCTCCACTCTGAAGCTCCACTCTGAAGCTCCACTCTGAAGCTCCACTCTGCACTCTGAAGCTCCACTCTGAATCTGCACTCTGAAGCTCCACTCTGCACTCTTTCCTGATGCGAGACCTATTGCATTTCCAATGCTTGTTTTTGTTTCACTTTTACTTGCGGCGTTACACAGTGTCCTTGATAAGTCGGTAAGCACTATGTTTTTTGAGTCAGTCGATTTTGATTGACCGGCAGTCCTCAGCTAGTCATAAATCCATCATTTAGAGGCCAACCCTTCATTTGCAAATAGCCGTGCTATTCGAAGGTTTCTGACTACACAGTTAATCAAGTACTAAGGCATCTTTTCTTGACCTGGACTTTTCAGCGCTCAATATGGGGGAGTGTCACAGTGATCATCAATTGCCAGTGGCGCTTCTGTTTATTGAATGTGGCAGAGCAGCCCCGTCTGTGCTCTCCACGAAATAACTGAGCTGTCTGGAAGACTCAAGTAACCAAAATAGTCGCTGCTAACATTTTTTGTTTGCACAGGTCGTTATTTCATATCCGGACTGGGCCGACACGGCTGTTCAATCTTCTGAGGTCGATAAACTGAGTGCTGGTAATGTGCTGCTAATGTGTGCAGTTATTTTCCAACACTTAGAAAGGGACGAATCTCGCCACGAAGCTCCGCCCCCTCCCCGGCTCCACTCCTCAAACGGTGATTTCAGATCTGTATGCAATATTAACAAAGCAACGCATGGCCGCCCGTGCTTTCCTCGTACTCACTAGTGTTAAGAGGCGGTGGCTTCCGAGTTTCGAACAGCACTTCGCGCTGCAGGAGGTCATTGACAGTCACTAGTCAGCCCACTACCGAGCAGACTGACCCGGACCCAGCCCAGTCCATCCAGGGCTTTCAGTGGCATTCATCACAGTGTCTCACCGGAAGGCGGGCATCAGAGAGAAGCGGGAGGGGGCGGGAAAGGGGGAGGAGAGAGCTGACGACAGCCGGCCGGAGCAGAAGACGGGCACCAAAACAAGCGGGAGGGGGCGGGAAAGGGGGAGGAGAGACGCTGACGACGGCCGGCCGGAGCACGAAGGCGGGCACCAGGAAACAAGCGGGAGGGGGAGCAAGGGAGGTGCCGGCAATGCCGGAACAGAATCGGGGGCGTTCCCGGCGTCGCGTGACGTCGGCAAAAGCCAAAGAATGTCGGGAACGCCCCCGAATCTGGTCCGGCATTGACGGACAGGCCCCTCGTCCAATGGCTAGGCTCCATTTATGGAGCCAGCCAATAAATGACGAGGGCCGACCCAAAGCCACACTACAGATCTCATCAGGATTTCGCCTGCGCGAAAAAGATGCGCAGAGCGCATCTTTTCGCCAGGCAAAACCTAAAAAGGACCCAAAAATCGTGGCAACGGGTTTCAAGATGCCACAACATTGCAGAAAGCAATGCACTGCCCGCTCTGCATAGTATTTATGGTTCTGTCTAACACAGCAAACTTATGCTCGGATGTAAGATATTTAAATGCTTTTTCATTTGTGAAGATAGAATATAATCCCATGCTAAGAAAACAGATCATCGCCCGCTCAGTCAGCGCTACCTGCGTCATAGAGCTTTTTTCCCCCCTAACCTTCAGCCATGCTGCACAGCAGCTGTGCCACTGTACAACACGGCTCAAAAGAAATTGACAATAATAACAGCCCTCCCATATGAAAGGCATGTCAAGCTTTTTGTTGGTTAAAGCATTTCCACCCTTTTCGCCCACATGCTTTACAGACCCACTTGCCTCGTTCTACTCCTTAAGGTTGTTCTCTCAGCCTGCAGATTAGCTAAACTTGTCTCCTGCACCCCCAAAGCATGAAGTAATTCTCAACGTCATCCGCCATGTTGTCTCGAGGCAAAAGGCCTAGCGCACAAAGGGATCTTGTCATAGACACATCATGGAAGAAATCCTTGTACAAACAACGCATTATGCTTTGTAAACTGAGCACACTCTTGTGTTTTCATTACAGGTGCTGCAATAGGCTTTCTTAAAACAAGGGAGTAGTTTGTGTAAAAATAGCCCCACTCTGTGCATTGTTTTTTCCAGCGATGCAGCACAAAGCTCTGGCAGTTTCCACCCACACACTGTCTGGGTTACGAAAGACAGATATGCACTTATTTCGCTTCTCTTTTTTTAATAAGCAGTTTTTGTTTCAGCTAAAAATAGAGGCTGTAAATTAGTAACAGTGCATGAATTACTGATTTTAAAATGTGATGGTAATGAACATGCAGTGTTAGAAATGGAGAAAATAAATTGCTCCCCATTGCACAGGTGGCACGTGACAGAGCTCGGAGTGGGTTTCATAGGTCATGGTGGCAGGCAGCCAATAGGATATCTCTGTTGCCATTACTACGCTTCAACACCCCATCGGGGGTAACAAGCGCTATATGAATGCATGCCTTTTTCCTCATCTATCCCTCCACTATCCTTCTCAATCTAAATAACTGACTAACATATCCACCGCTCAAATTACTTTCATATTTCACTATACTAATTAACCACTAATCCTTTAGGGGTTCCGGAGTAGCGTGATACTCGCCGAAAAAGCACTTCAGCACCTCATCAGGGGTAGCAAGCGCTATATAAATGCAAACCTTTTCCCTCCACTATCCATCTCAGTCCAAATAACTGACTAACATATCCACCACTCAAATTAATTTCATATTTCACTATATTAATTCACCACTAATCCTTTATGGATCCCGGAGTAGCGCGCTACTCACTGAAAAAGCGCTTTGACGCCTCGTAGTAAGCGCTATGTAAATTCAGTTACAATCCAATGCAATTACAATACATCCGAATGGACAAACCAAACACCTTAATGTCATAGGATTGGTAATGGGACATCCACCAAAATCAGCATATGATCTGTCCACCCACCATTTGATTTGCTCACCTCATTTAGAGGTGGACAGACTCCTTCCTTTCCACCATTTGAATCACTTTGTTGCTGGGCCAGCCTCGACAGGGCTACTGGTTGTATGACATTAAAAGTCAGCCCTTTTTTATGAGGAGCGACCATCCCTTGAAATACTCTTAGCATCAGAGGGGCATAGCTGTTTTTTGAATTTCAGAAGTAACCCCCTTTTTGGAGGCATGTTTCTGAAAGAAAAAAATACAGAGTTGCCATGCCAAAACGACAATTCACCCAAATGCCTTAACCAACTTGGCATTACCCAAGATGATAAATCGTCAGCACTGTAAACACCAAATGCCCTTTTCACGGAGTGCTATGATGGCGACCCTCTTAACCATTAAGTAGAGGAACGTGTTGTGATGGTACAGTCAAAAGTACTGGACATGTCACTGTGCGCTATGTTGATGCCATGGTTGTCACTAGTGCTACGGCAACAAATGATGGACGGAATGCTGAATAAATCATACATTTACGCCAGACAAGAGATCTGAGTTAAATCCACCGTTCTTTTGCTCAGTAGCCACCCCAGTTTGGACCCAGCCATATGCAAATCAGTCTTGACCCTGTTTCTCATGGAAACAGTCCAGCCCAACAAGCATCCTGGGACCAGTTTTGGGGTATACCCCTCATTAGCCAGGCGACCTTGAATCCAGTGGCACAGCGAGCCAGGGACCCATGTCTGGGCATACCCATCCCATTTAGGTCGAAAAGTTGAAGTACCGAAATTATATTATCGCCTCCCAACAATTATCATTACATTACCAAATCCCCTTACCAATACCAATAAGCAGTCGGTCGGCAGTGTAGAAGGTTCAAGCGTTTATTAGACAAACACAAACTCTGCCAGAGGAGCTCCTTGCGACCTAACCCGCGAGGTCTGCCAAGAAGACTGCTGGCACATTGTCAGCACATCACATATATACAGTTGCGTTGGCATCATCATAGCCTAACATGGAAAAATACAAATTGGTACAAGCTAGTACAGTAATAGGAAAACCCATATAAGGCACACAAAGAGCTCCTTGCTTCGCTCAGGCAGCAAGGTCAGACGGGTGACTCCCTTCTGTCTTCTCAGAGACAGTCCACCCTGCACCCCTCCCGGAATGTGCTTATCGGCCCTTCCTCAGCTAACTACGACCTTGCCGAGTCTAACGAGCTGAAACAGCAGTTTCTGCAACAGTTGGTTTCTTTCCCAGGAGCAGGGTTTTAAGAGGCAAATAAGAATAGGGCCTGTGCATGCACGATATAGAAAAACTCCAAAATATGGTATTCATGTAGCGTAACGTGGTGTGAAGCAAGTAAATGTAAATATCGCAAATACTAATGTTGTGTGTCCACGATGTGAGTTTAGGGACACCATGCTAATCCTGACATATCCATTATCAATATTACGTGATCAAGAATCGATTCTAGTACCTCAAACCCTCCTTTTAGCGTGGTGGAGCTAAATAATGACAAACAACTACTCCTCGAATATTTCTTCATCGATGGTCATCATGTCATGTACCTCTTTCTGCAGCATTTGGGCTTTAATAGAGATAGGGGTTGGAACACACAGTGTGGTGATACGGGAAGCACAGTAAGAACAGCAGGCAGGACCGCACTGCATCAAGACACAGCACGTAAAGATGATGGCAGCTGCACCTCCTAAGATCAACATTAACCTCCATCCCCACGTGGACAGAAGTCCCCACAACCAACCTGATAATGTCCAGGACCCATTTTCAGTATGCATTTCAGAGGCAATGCGGTGCAGTTTTTGGATGGCTAGATGGACCGAGGGGGCGGAGTCAGGAATATACACGCAGCAAGAACTGCCGATGACGCGGCATGCCCCACCCCGATCTGCTAAGATAACATCTAGAACCATATGATTTTGAAGCGCTACAAGCCTAGTAGCCTGAAGTTCCACCGTTAAGTTTGTTAAAATATCAGTGGTGATATTAATGACATTCTCCACTATTCTAGACAATCTCCTAATTTCCCTACTATTGAAAATAGGCCCCCAAAAGGGTAGTAGACCCTTACTAAAATCCGTAAATTGCTGCAAGGAGGTATCTGTTTGATCAACTTCCGTCATATCGAACTGCCTACGTGATCTGTGTAAGGGTGCAATATTGGAATGGCTAGAGGTCACCTCGGCAAAGCTTGCTACTGGTGTACTTGTCACCGGGGTGGCTGAATTCCCATGATAGGATCGCATTGGGTATAACTGATGCGTTTTGTGATAGTTGGAGGGGGCCATATAAACAGGAGGAAACAGAAAGGATAGATAGCAACGTCCCCCCCAATTTCGTGGTAGCCAAGTGTATGCATGCTCCCCACACACAAAATACACATTGTGGGGAGTAATCAAAGGGGGGCTAATACGTTTCCGCAGTCGATAGGTATAATTGCAGATGCTATTCCCCATTTGTACCCTACCCATCCCTTGCACACAAAATCCTGCAGAGACATTCAAAATCGGGATAGGTACAGTGCGATCTCTGGTAACATTTCGTTCAATGAAAATCTGAAAGTATTGAGTGGCATTAAAGTCCTTAAAGTCATACAGTTCATCTTGCAACCAAGTTTTGTTCATTTCCGCTAAATACAGCTGTATGCAACCTTGGGGGTCAATTGTCACCTGATTCCCATGTCCCGTTCTATTATAAGCATAGTGTGCTCGAACATAATCAAGAATAATATTATGCTCATTGACATCGAGATCCCTGTGATGCTCACCCCCGTGCCGGTATATTGCCAGAAACAGTTTGTACCAAGCTTCACAACTACCTAGATAAGACAGAGGGCGGGAGAGAAACAGATCATGATTGCGTACTACAGATGGCAGGAGCCCACAAACCCAACAATCCGTAGTGTTAGTAACATTGTGTGTTTGGTGTAACATTTCTATGAATACATTTTTAGCATATTTCTGGCGATGTCTTTCTTTGTGAGGTGCTAGGGTGAATAGGAAATGTTCGGGGGGTGCAACAGTAGTTGGCAAAAACTTCTGTAATGGGTATTTATGTTCTAAATATACGAATAGACTCATGAACACAGCTACTATAACAGTTATAGTCACAACAAATGCTACTTTGACCTTCGTGGTCCATGTGGAAAACATCGGTTCATAAAAAGGTATGTGTCGGGGTGCAATAGGAAACTCTTCTTCTACAATAACACGACCAAAAGGGTACATTGCTAGCTAAAAGTCCAAAAATAGGCCTAGCAGTCCGACCTGCCAGAGGGTTCTTCTTTCCTGCGTCCGTCAGAGTCTCACAAGCAGACTCATCTCCAGAATCTTCTTTCTGAACAGAGCACAATGATCAAAAGTTCCAGCTCTCAACGAGTTCAGTCCAGTGTCCCGCTCAGCGCCCAGACCTGTAGTCTAGCAAGCCCTATCTTATGCAATGAAGTCCTTCCCTATCTCCTGACAATGGGGTCTGAGGCGCCGCGTGCCGGCTTCCTGAGCCGGAAATTGTATCGCTCGCGACCCAGCACTTCAGGGTCGGAAAAGAGCACACCCGGGGCTTCCCGTACTCGTGAGATTTCGTCGGCTGGGGTACTTGTAGCAGGATTTAAAGCTGTTGCACGTTCACTTGCAACTTCAGTGGAGACCAAGTCATCTGATCTCGCCGATCCCTCCTGTGGCCTACGCTCAATTTCGCAGGCGTCAGAAAAGGGCACGAATGCATCAGCTCTTTCAGTTTCCTGCGTCAGAATTTCCCCTGGACGTGACCGCTCACCAGGGAGTGGAAGTGGTAGTCGTTTAAGATGCGAAACATGGATCCAATGCTTACGACCATCCACTTTAACCGCCGTCCGGGTGGCCAACAAAATCTGTCGTGGCTCAGACCATCTAGGAGCCAAGCTGGTGTCCCGCTCGAACTTTTTTACCAGGACCCACTGGCCGGGCTGCAAGCGATGACCGGGGCCCTCTGGCAGTGGCTGCAGTACAGAAGCTACCTGCTGATGAACAGAACGAAGGTCTTTAGTCAAAGCATAAAGATAATCAATCAACATAGGATATTCAATATCTGCAAAAGAACGAGGTCTAGGTACCCCCCACACGTTAGCAGGCCTCCCAAACAGTATCTCATAGGGAGAGAGACCCGATCGGGAGTGCGGGGTGACACGTAAAGACATAAGGGCTAGGGGTAAAGTGTCAGGCTATTTCAACCCCGTGCTCTCCTTAATTTTTGCCATTTTCAGTTTTAAAATGCCTTTGTACTTCTCCACAAGCCCTGCTGATTGGGGGTGTCGGGCAGCATGGAACTTTTGTTGTATGTGTAGGCCCTCACAGATATGCTGAACAAGGGCTCCATTGAAATGTCCCCCGTTGTCCGACCAGATCAAGCGAGGCAATCCAAAGCGAGGCACAAACTCCTTCAGGAGTGCTTTTGCAGTTGCCAATGCTGTGTTCTCCTTGGTAGGGTATGCCTCAACCCATTTACTAAATGCACAGACCACAACCAGTACGTACTTCAAATTATTGACGCGTTCCATATGAATATAATCCATCTGGAGCACTTCAAAGGGCAATGTAGGTGGTGCAAAATTCCCGCTCAAAACATTTTCTCCCTTTCCTGGATTATGCTGCAAACAAACCATGCAATATTGGACCAAACGGACAGCCGTCCGTTGGATATTTGGGTTATTCCAGACTGGATCTAAAAGCCCACAGATACCTTTTGCTCCTATATGTGCTGGTCCGTGTGCCATTGTTACCACGGCCTGTACCAGTGCATTGGACAGTAGCCACCTTTGTTTGTCGGTCAAGTCAATCCAACAATTATTTTCATCCAATCTCCCTACCTCACGTTCCCATCTCTCTAATTCTGCGGAGGTGGCTTCCTTCTGTAGTATTCTCACACTTTCCATAGTATTATCAAATAGGCCAGAGTCCCCCCCCACCCATCTGGCAGAGGAATGGACATACATGGGTGACATCAGTGACTGTGCTGTCTGCTTGGCCACCTGGTCTGCAAAAGCATTGCCTTCCCCCACCTCATCCACAATTGCTTTGTGAGCACTACATTTTATAATAGCCACTTTCTTGGGTAGGGTGAGAGCATCTAACAACCTCAAAACTAGCTGTCCGTTCTGTATTTTCTGACCATGTGAAGTAAGGAAGCCCCTCTCCTTCCACAGCCGCCCAAAACTATGGGCTACACCAAAGGCGTATTGGCTGTCTGTGTAGATATTGACCTCGAGTCCCTCACTCAGCTCACAGGCTCGCAACAAGGCCATAAGTTCAGCAGCTTGAGCTGATCGGTGGGGTACTCGGAGTGTTTCAACAACCGTTTTTAGGGTCGTGATCGCATATGCAGCTGTTGTTGTGCCATCTGTTAATTTAAAACAGGAACCATCCACATATAGCTCTCCCTGGGGGTGGTCTAAGGGTGTGTCCGTGAGGTCAATCCTACCCTTGGTCTCATCTTCTGTGCGATATATGCAATCATGTAAATCAGTGTCCTGTCCACTCGTAGGGAGCGGTAATAATGTGGCTGGGTTCAGTGTTGCGCATCGAGTAATTGTAATATGTGGTGCAAATAAGGTCAGCTCGTACCCAGTAAGACGTGCACTCGTAAGATGCTGCGTTTTTGTTTTATTTAGTAAGGTGTCTACTGCATGCGGCACCATTATAGTCAAATTGGAATTCAAAACGAGTCCTTCTGACTGCCGGATTGCCACTGCCACTGCAGCCGTAGCCCTCAGACAGCTAGGAAGTGCTCTTGCAACATTATCCAATGTCGCTGACAAATAGGCGCACGGTCTTTGCTTACCTCCAAAGGCCTGCGTTAAAACAGACAATGAACAACCGTCGACCTCGTGTACATATAGTACAAAAGGTTTACGATAGTCTGGAGTACCCAGAACAGGAGCGGAGCATAAAGCAGTTTTTAAAGAGTCAAAAGAAAGCTGACATTCATCCGTCCAGGGTAGGGGTTCATGCACATCTTTAGTAGTCAAATGCAACAAGGGTTTAGCCAGAAGTGAAAAATTAGGTATCCATTGGCGACAGTAAGATGTGATGCCCAGAAAAGCGCGGACTTCACGTTGCGTGCAAGGTACAGACATGCTAGAAATGGTGGTAATTCGTTCAGGTGTTAGTCGTCTACCCTCCTTCGATAAGAGATGACCTAAGTAGGTCACCTCCTTTCGACAGTATTGAAATTTAGATAATGATACCTTGTTCCCCTTAACAGCCAAATGGTGCAACAACTTAATCGTAGCTTCTTTACATCCTTCTTCCGTATCAGACGCGACGAGTAAGTCATCCACATATTGCAAGAGGACGTTGCCTTCCGGCAAGTCCAGGTCATCCAACAGAGCCTTGAGGGCCTGGCTATATATGCTCGGACTTTCAGTATAGCCTTGAGGAGCGCGACAGAAGCGGAAGCTGCGACCAGATATTGAAAATCCGAAGATCTGTCTACTATCAGGATGGATAGGAATGCTAAAGAAAGCATTTTTCAGGTCTATGACCGAAAAATACTGTGCAGTCGGAGGGATCATGGTGAGAATGGTAGTGATATCGGTCACCACAGGATACTGTGGTACCACAATCTTGTTAACGGCTCGTAAATCGATTACGAAACGATAGGCAGCACCCGTCTCCCCTCCATCATGGCTCCTTTTCAAAATCGGGAGAATCGGGCTATTGCAAACATTGGCATTCGTTTCTTCTACAACCCCTTTGTCAATCAGGTCCTGAATGATGTGTAATAAAACCCGTTCCCCCGCCGGCGCTATTTTGTACTGCGGGATGCGTGGTAATTTCGCACCTTGTTTCAACGTGATGTGAACTGGGGGGATGTCCAGTTTACCCACATCTGCGTCTCCTATCGCCCAAAGGGAAGTCGGAATGTCATCGAACTCCGGTGGGAGTTGTTCGTTTTTCGCAAAACATTGTTTAACAGGCGTTACAGAGGGGTGTATAGTTAAATAGACCCCATCCGCAGAACAATGTATAGTTGCATTCAATTTCTTCAGCATATCCAATCCTAACAGATTCTCTCCACAATTCGAAGTCAATAAGAAAGGAGTGTCAATGGTGGCTGGATCGATCGTAAAAGGGAGAGGTTTGGAGATGGGGCTTACGACGGGGACTCCGGAGAAACCCACCGAAACATTATTTCGCCCGGACAGAGCTGCCCCTGGAACCAATGATCGAGCAACGGAACTGTTCATTGCTCCTGTGTCAATTAGAAAATCCTCAGAGGTCCCCAATACTTCCCCTTTGACATAAGGTCCCCTTTGATTGACCGGTATCGACACTTGGCCCCCGCTCTGTCCCTGGCTGTCCTATGCTGGGGCGTATTCATCGTCATTCCCTTCGGCATAGTCGCCATGGTAGTACTGTCTGTGTTGGGGATTATCGAAATGATTCTTTTCCAACTTGCCTGTCTGATCGTCCCTGTGCATATCACTTCGGTCGGGCCCCCTCGTCCTCTACCACGTCCCCGAATCGTTCCGTTCTGGGCGGCCAAGTACGGACACTGTGCCTTCCAGTGTCCCTCTTCTCTACAATAGGAACACTGGTTGATGCCGATCGGCGGGGCTCCTCCTGAACCCCTTCCTGTCCCCGCCCCTCTTGTCATCGGGCCCCGACTACCTCTACCTCCTCCTCCTTGCCCTCGAACCACTTGCTGTAACAGTACTCGAGTTTTCAGATCCTTAACCTTTTTATCCACCTTATCTTTATTTTCATTTTCTCTATGCTCGTAGTACTGGGCCATGCTTAGTATTACAGACGGGGAAGAGGTAGTCCAGGTACTCTCTGCCGCCTCCAGCCGTGCTGAAATTTCCGGGGCCAGGTTCGTAACGAACCTGTTAACGAATAACCTCGTGCCCCCTTCCGTTGCCAAATCCCGCCCGCTGAAATCAATAAAAACCTCTTCGAACCTAGTAAAGAAGTCGGACACACTTTCGTCCTTCTTTTGTCTACAGGCGGACAGTTTGTCCCAGTCGACTTTTCGGGGTGGGATCAGAGTATGCATAAAAGTTATTATTTTTGCTGGAAGAGAAGTTATTTCCGCTCTTGGTTTGTCCCCTGGTTTGCGATCCTGGTCCCAGCCCCTTAGCTCCTGCCATGTGCCACCGAACTCAACATGATTAGAATCGTGCACCTGTCGCCATATATCAACCGGTACTAGTAGTCCGAAGAACAGTTCAACATCGGCTAAAGTCATTACAGCGGAGGCGGCTGCCTCAGTCAATTCTTTGTAATATGCAGTAGGATTCTTTCGGGGATCTGGCAGTTGGGATTTCAACGCCAGTACTTCACTTCTCTTCCATGGGGTATAAACCCACTGTTCCTGGAACCTAGCCGCCACCCCTTGCCGTATGACTGTCTGATTACCATCTCGTTGTTCGGGGATCTCGGGATGATAGACGGGATGCACCTCTCTCATAGGGTGCTGCGTAGTCCACTGCGGACTCTTCAAGAATAATCGGTTTCGATATTGTACCAAAGTGTCTATATTCTTAAATACTTCCTCCGGTGCTAGGCTAAATTTATGAGCCCAATCTCTGATAGTATACAGGATCTGAGGGGCCGTCCCATCCCTGAAGCTTGTTTCCCAAGACCAAATAAGGGAATTAGACATCTGGTATAGCACATGTTGTTGCATGACCGGTTCTAAATCCTTCACCGTACTCCATATGTCAGTCATAGTGTACACGTCATTCCGTATCCACTTAATTGCCTGATCTTCTAATGCTTCCTTTTCGCCATATTCCACGGATGATCTAGTGAACAATCGCTTGCTATCTAAACCCCCCATAGCTCCCCTCGGGGTCTGTTCAGACCCGCCAGGTGCGATGCATACCTGAGGGGAAGGTATCTCCGGCGTTGGGGAACTCAATTGCGGCTGAGGGGATGCGATTATTGGCGCAGGCTCGGGGATGAGCGTAATCAAAGCCCCCCCATGAGGAGAGGAAACACCGTTATTCCGCTCTCGAGTAACGGAGTCCTGTTCCTCTGGTGCGGATGCCCGTGGCCTAGCTTCCGGTTGGACAGGTATTGCGGGATATATACGCTCCGGGGCATATGGCGGGGGAGGCCTTGCGTTTAACAATTCTTCTATCTCATCTTCCGGGCCCTCTCTAGCTACATAACATTGGTCTACTTGAAGTTTAAATTGTCTATCTGCAATCTCGATATTTCGTTCTACCTTTCTTTTGTCATATGCGATAGCCTTCTGAGTGATAGTCTGTCCCTGCTCTATCTTCATTAATTTTTCAGATCGAATGCGTCTTCTTTTTGCTTCTTTCTGCCATTTGTTAAGGGTGTCGAACATCGACTGTCGGCTACGTTTAATAAAAAGGCGTTCTTGTAAATACGCAAGCTTCTTTTCATCGAAAGACCCAGTTTTCGGCCATTGTAATTCTATATTGTCCTTAGTGTATTTATGCCACAAAGAGTTAAAAATAAGGGGGCCAATACCATGCTTACAATACATATCGTGACTAGGCGTCCCCTCCGGTGGGGTCGGCTGACTCTCGTCTAACCTCCCCTCATCACTACGTACACAACCAAAGCACAACTTGCTAAGGCACGGCATATTGGATTACTTCGTTTCGGGCTGAAAAGGAATTTTCCGTTATTACAAATTCAATAAAATTACGTAGCACGTCATCATTGTACTTTCATTCTCATGGCCATGACATCAATCATTCTCTCATCCGTCATTCATTATACATCTGACAAAAATATGAACGTAAAACGTAACACCTAAATTCCAACAGTTGCAATCAAAAAGTGGAGCCCGTCGGCTCCCACTTGTGGAGAACTCTTCTGCTACTATTCACAAGGCTGCAAAGAACACTTCCAACAACAGTCTCGTCCTCAGACTGCCTAAAGATAGTCACACAGGTTTTAAACCACAGACCGGTCTACAGGCCATCCGACATGGTTCACTTCCCGGACTATTCTGGGTAAGCCCGCGTTTAAGCGCCGCTCCAGATTTGTCCGGGTGCTACCCAATCTCAACCATCGGCTTTCCCGAGAACAGTCCGGCCGAGCAGGAACCGCAGTTCCCCTAGGCGTGTAATCCTTATCTTTAGTATACCCAGAGCGTCCGCACGTGCAGTTTCACACTGCCCCCCGTCGGACCTCTGCCCAAATTCTCTCTGTCGTAACTAATGCAAATTCCGAGTTCCTCCGTGACCATAGGCCACCAAATGCTTAGATTCCGCTATCCAAATCTGTATATGCAATCCGACATACAACGGGACACAACACTCACCTGGTGCACGCAGGTCTGCCAGAACGTTCTCCACTGCCGACGTTTTGTTAGCACCAACGTTGCAGGTTCTCGGGTTACACCCGAAGGACTCCGGCGTGGGGTTACTAGCAGCTGAAGCCCTCCGGACCGGGAGGGCAGAGCAAAACCCCGAATTCTTACGTATCCGGTCTGCAAACCCCCCAATCAAGAGAACCCCTTTCAACGTCACCTGTGGTTACACAGGGACGACCCCAACGCGGAGTCCCGGCGGAGTCGCCAACTGAAGTACCGAAATTATATTATCGCCTCCCAACAATTATCATTACATTACCAAATCCCCTTACCAATACCAATAAGCAGTCGGTCGGCAGTGTAGAAGGTTCAAGCGTTTATTAGACAAACACAAACTCTGCCAGAGGAGCTCCTTGCGACCTAACCCGCGAGGTCTGCCAAGAAGACTGCTGGCACATTGTCAGCACATCACATATATACAGTTGCGTTGGCATCATCATAGCCTAACATGGAAAAATACAAATTGGTACAAGCTAGTACAGTAATAGGAAAACCCATATAAGGCACACAAAGAGCTCCTTGCTTCGCTCAGGCAGCAAGGTCAGACGGGTGACTCCCTTCTGTCTTCTCAGAGACAGTCCACCCTGCACCCCTCCCGGAATGTGCTTATCGGCCCTTCCTCAGCTAACTACGACCTTGCCGAGTCTAACGAGCTGAAACAGCAGTTTCTGCAACAGTTGGTTTCTTTCCCAGGAGCAGGGTTTTAAGAGGCAAATAAGAATAGGGCCTGTGCATGCACGATATAGAAAAACTCCAAAATATGGTATTCATGTAGCGTAACGTGGTGTGAAGCAAGTAAATGTAAATATCGCAAATACTAATGTTGTGTGTCCACGATGTGAGTTTAGGGACACCATGCTAATCCTGACATATCGATTATCAATATTACGTGATCAAGAATCGATTCTAGTACCTCAAAGTGCTGTGGCAACAAATGATGGACAGAATGCTGAATAAATCAAACATTCACCCCGAGACAAGAGATGTGGGTTAAATCCTCCGTTCTTTTGCTCACTACGTCACCCCAGTTTGGTCCCAGCCATATGGAAATCAGTCTTGACCCTGCTCCTCATGGGAACTAAAGCACTTGTTCACCTATGGCTATCATAGGGGTCCTTATGATAGTTTTCCTTTCATTCGCAGTTTTTTAAAACATGTTTTCATTATTTTGTTGCCACAAGATGCTGGCGCATTTTCATATTTATAAAATAACTTTAGTTCACTTAGGGCCATATGTATGCATCACCATTTGCGATTTCTAAATAGCGATTTTTAAGGAATCGCTATTTAGAAATCGCAAAATGGTATGTATGTAGAAAATCGCTATTTTTTAGCGATTTCCAATTATTCCTTATTTGCGAATTCGCAAATAAGGAATAATTTCCCATTCATTCCTATGGGCCAGGAGGCCCATAGGAATGATTGTGAAATGCATTTTATTTTGCGATTCGCAATTTGCTAATCGCAAAATGAGATTGATTTCAAGGGTGCAGGGGTGTCTCAAGGACACCCTACTACACCCCTGAAATCAACATGTGTGTGCATATGGCGCACATACATGCCCTATGGGCATGCATGTGCGTCACATGCCACATTCAAAAATGCCAATTTGTGCATTTTTAAAAGAAATCGCAAATTACCACCAATTGAAAGTTGGTGGTAAATTACGATTTCTTAAGCTAAATTCGCTATAGAAAATGCTTCATACATAGCATTTAAGGAATCGCAAAATTGCGATTCCTTAAATGCTATAGCAAAATAAGGAATCGCAAATTGTTGCGATTCCTTATGATGCGATTTTTCTTACATATCAAAACATGCAAAAAAGCCTTTTGCGATTCGCAAAGGCCGGAATTCGGCGAATTCCGGCCTTTGCTAAAGGAAAAAGGCTTGATACATATGGCCCATAGTCATGTGGAGAGTTTGATGTTTTTCTCTTAATTTCATCTGTTTGTCAGTTCTTCTTGCAATTCTTGTGAATATATTCATGCAATTTAGCATCTTTTCGCACAATAGTCATCTGAATTTGCTCACCTGGGAGTCACTGATTGGCATCTTATTTCAATAATTCTAGAGCGGGATCTGTGGTTGTAGCCAATGCATCATTATCCTCCTCTTGGCTAACACCAGCAACCAGCCACAAATTTATAGTCATTTTCCTTTTTCTGGGTTTGGATACAAGCCTAGGATGCAGTGTTGTAGTGAATGTGTTGATGTCATCAGCATGGTCACCATGTGTTTCCAATATTTCTCCACTGCAGGTCAGGTCCATATCCCTTTCCAGGAAAACCGCTGCATCTCGTTGACAGCGTGGGCATCCCCCTGGCCTGGTAGGTAGATGTTTTTTTTGTAGAGTGAAGTAGGATCTGTATAGTATTTTCAGTGCTTAACTTGAGCCAGTGTATGCAGGTGGGCCCACCGGCACTCATTTTTGGAGATCGGCACTTATTTTTTTTCCTCAACACACTTTGATCCAGACCAAGAGACAGAAAAACAAGAAAGAGGGGACCAGGAAGACACAAAATAGTGACAAAGGGAGGAAGCAGGTATTAAAAAGAACCTGCTAGAGTGAGATAAATGAGATAAAGGGGCAGGCTGTGTCTGGTGGAGGATTAAAGAGGCAGAGGGTGGACTGACTAGCCTTGGTATTTCGGACTCCGACCTTCTATAGCGCCAGCTAAGGGCTTTAGAGTAAACTTTTGACCCCTGCTGTACTTCTTTTACAAATGAAGTGCTGCTTAAACTGTGTAATGCAGTATTGTGCATTATTTTCAATCGTCTTTTACTTACCTGGCCATGTGCTCATCCTGTTATTCTTTGTGATTGTATACTATGGCCTATACATGTTATGCTGGAGTCACTGTGCTTTCCAGGAATAGCCCCCATCCCTGAATGCACTGAACTTATACAATATGTTGCATGATTTGGTGATCCGACGTTGCTGTAGGTGTTCCCACAGAAATGATCCCAATTTTAACATGATGGTGTGGTGACGATTTGGCATGGAAGAGGCAACCAAACCAGCAACGCGCGCCAGCCGGATACTATCACCGTGAGCGGAGAGATACCTAGGAGTGTAGACAGGGGGGGAATGACACTGAACTGGTATCAGTCTTATAGGGCGGAACTATAGGGCCTTGTAATTCCAAGCAAAGAACCCCTAAGTAGAAATCTACATCCATGCATTCTTGTGACATATATTAAATGCGTTACCTGAAAAGAGAACAGAGCAACATCAAGGGCACTGAACTCTCCACAATAGCTCTTTTTACACAAACTCCTATAAGGAGGCTTTGGAGCAACTTCAAAGTTTGGAGAATGAGAAAATTTGCCTGGCGAAGGGAAATTTTGTCCGCTATTCACTCGGGGTCAGAAATAAATATGGTTCAGTGCAATCTCTCCTCCTTGTGTTTTATTAGCTTTTAGGATCTGATCCCCTACTGTTTAACCTACCAAACTTTTAGTATAAGACCCTTTGGGCTTTTTACATATATTTTATACTTTTTATTGTTGACATGCCATTTATGTAGTGCACGCTCTGTGATTAATTGTATTTCATGTGCATTGCCCTTGATGTGTTTTGACTCTTGAGATGCTGCTATATTTATGAAATGTTTTTATTATCTGTACTTTTATAGCTGTGATTGGTTGAATAAAGTTTTGTGACTGACTGTATGCATACACCCACTAGTTCATTTTACCATTGTTGTGTTCTGCTGGCAAGCTATTTTCTATTTTTCCTGAACATGGCGCAATGTAACCTGACCCCTCCACAAAAGTAATAAAACCTCAATAAAAATTATTTGAAAAAAAAAATGAAGAATCTTTTTAATGGAAGCAATGTCCTCTGTTAGATAACGTTTGTGGGGGGAAACTCTACAAAGGAAACGATGGGGTTCTGCAACAACCACTCAAGGCGCCACTGATTACCGGTGCCATTTTGACCCTTTCCAGGTTGATTATGTGGTAAAAGAAAATGTAAGAACACCACACCGAAGTTCTGTGGAATTTATTCTCAAGGGTAAAGTGCATATATCTAACCTGTGTGACATAATCAAGCAAATTGAACACATACAGATAAAAGTACATAAAAGTCTCTCTATGTAAACGAAAATATTATGTCTACTAAAATCCCCATGGCACAAAATACAACAGAGGATAGTGCAGGCAGTGTGGTGCTCAAAAAATGGTGAGTATATGAATTTTACAATTAGACACACGGGTGAATCACAACCCGAGATATATTGTAACCATATTAAAACAAGCATTTACAATGCAAAGGTCTCGGCATTGCAAAAGTTAGAGCTATTAGCATTGTAAATTAACGCGAGTTTAAGGTCTTGACATTGTAAATGACAAGGTCATTTATTTATGTTTTAAAAACAAAAATATAAATAAAAGTCATTGTCATTTACAATGCCAATAGCTCAAAGTCGCGTAATGTGTATGGCTAACTACAGTAGCCTCCTGACGTGTGTCCTTTCACTTAATTAACGCTTACTTACAGGTAATATTTCTTGCTGTGTGGGATTAGAGGATGGGAGACATCCCTCAGAAAACGGAACTCTTCAGATTAGGGAAAATTAGCGCACCACCTTGACCTAAAATACTAGCTTCCAAGGGTAATGGCGGAAACTAGTATAGCAGGAGTGTCCAACATAGGTCCAGGAGGGCCAGATTCACACCGGATTTATAAGATAGCCATGGTTTAAGTAGGTGAGTTTCACTGGGTTACACTATATGTACATTTATTTTACATGGATACCCTGAACTTCTGGCAAAGAGGAGGCCTTTGTGGACCTTCACTGGGCACCAAGGGGCTAGTGGAAAGGATTATGGAAAAAGGCAAAGCAGGGGAAACAAAGATCGCCCTCTCTTCACACCAATTACTCTGAGTAAGTCAAAGAGCAGCAAAGATAGGGGGGCAGGTGGAGGTGACAGAAGCCTGACTGAGAAAATAGTTATTGGTAGGAAAACCAATAATGCTACCCTTTCTTCAAGAAAAGCACAGGAACTGCACTTAAAGATTTTTAAAGGGTATTTTCAAGTTACCCTCATTTTTATTTGATTCAAAGTGTTTATTGAAATACCTCCACGCATAACCACACATTCCAAAAATACTGAATGCCACCTTTCTGCTCTCCTCACCCATCACAATGCACCCTTGTCCATACACGGTCTAGCTAGTAGCTACTGTGTGGGTCTGGGGTACGCAGGAGGGGAAAGGTCACAATGCGGGGGGATGTGGGTTCGAGTCCCCAGTGGGAGCGAAAGCACAGAGCAGGCTGTTACCTGCAGTGCGCAGGCCGCCCTCAGCAGCCGAAGAATGTGTTTAAATGTTTGTGGTGGGGAAGGATTCCTTCTGTGAGGGAGAACGCACTTGAAAGACACAGAAAAGTTCTTACAACAGCAGGATCTGGGCTTCCGGAAAGTTTGCTGCGACTTTTGAAATCGCTTTCGCCTCGACCACTGGCTACCTTCCTCACCTCGCCCATGAGAACTGTTTATATGAGGTTAAATCTGAAACGGGTTCGCTGTCTGAGATCAGATGCAGGCCTGGCCGTTCCAAAACTCAGGGTTAAGAAGAGGGTACAAACAAATAAAGTTATTATATATATATATATGTGCCTCCGCGATGTCTCCGGAAGTCAGGCAAAGTCGCCTGTGACGGGGGCGGGGCTGCGTCTGCACCGGAAAGAAGGCAGGCGGAGTGAAAGCGTCTCGCGACGCCAGAAGGAGAGCGGAGTCCCTCCAAATTGACCTGGTAAGTTGAAAAGGGCGGGGGCTCGGTGCACTCGTGTGTGTATGCATGTGTGCGACGGCGGGGGAGAGGGGGGGTGCACTCGTGTGTGTGTGCGCGCGTGTGTGTGTATGTGTGGGGGGGTGTCTCTGTATGTATGTGCGTGCGTGGGCGTTTGTGTGTGTGTCTGTGTGTGTATGCGCATGCATGTGTGGTGTTTTGAGCTTCCTAGGAGACAGCGCCTGGCCACAGCGCTCGTTCACGTTCGCGTGTCAGTTTGAAATCGCCTCCAAGGCAATGCGCGCGGCCAGGATTGTCTCCTGGGAAGCTCACACGCCGACTAAAGGTTCTCGGCGGAGACGCGCTTCGCGCGGCTAGCCGAGACCTAAAAATGAAGTTGGTTATTGCTTGACAACCCGTGATTTACCTGTGACTCTCACTGTACGATTTATACATCTACACTGTGGTGGCTTCTTCGTAGTCGAAGCCGCACCCTCTTCTCCGTCCTCACTCTGCAGCGCCGGAAGCACCCTGGCTACCAGCCTCTCTGAGCCAATCACGACTCTACATGAGCAGCATCGTGATTGGGCAGAGCGGCCTGTTTGGCCGCTCAAGCAGTACCAAGGAGCCTGGGCATGTTCTACAGGGCTGTGCAACGCAGTCCTATGGAGGACATGCTAAGTGCGTATGATTGTTTGGCTGGCTCTCATGCGCACTTTGGGAGTGCAAAAACCACTCCTCACTGTGCTCAACCCCGCCCAACCTGGCTCCAATCCCTCGCAGAAAAATAAAATGTAAATAATGGCTTGTTATTATTTTGTTTTTATTTTTTACACTGCTCAAATAGCAGTGGGGCGACGCTCCTCCACCTTAGCGGAAGAGCCGACACTGATCTGCTCTATCGTCTATTTGATATTGTGTCATTGGGATATAAGAATACAGAATCTTTTCATTCACATAGAGAGGCTCTTGAGGAATATTTTCAAATTAATTGATTAACTCACACATGTTAGATAGATATACACATTGTACCTGAAAAGAAATCTCCCTGAACCACTGTGCGTTTCTCTTATGATTTACCCTGGTTCCCTTTTATGCATAAGGGTTGTCCTTTTTTATATTAAGAAAAATGCAGTCAGTCCTTAGTAACTAACTGCAAGTTCCATAAACTAAAATATCGCCTTGTTTAAGCTATATTCGTGTCCTGGAACTCACTTTCTATATTCCCAGCCCAGATTTTCCCATACATGTCCTTATCTCCTTGACCTGCAATAGGTCATCAAGGTAATGAGGTCTGATGGCGCTGAAATGTTTGTCTAAAATGATGTGCCAAAGTGCAGCCCATCTTCAAAAGTTCTCAGAGGTCTCCAAACGAATATTCGGTCATTTTCTATTCTTTGCAGCTTGTCCAGGCTCATCTTCCACCTGCCGTGGTTCCCACGGTGGTAGCCATGCTGCAGCTTGCACCTCATTCCCAAACTAGGAATATGTACCCTGTCGAGCCTGCAATATTAATAATTCCATGTGTTGCGCCCAGAAACGAATTGAGATATGGGTAATCGCTATATGAATGAATGGGTGGTAAAGTGCATCTTGGTATTATTTTATTGATGAAGTGTGTAAAGCTTAATGTGATTGGGGGTCAGATGATGTCTCTATTTGGACATGTGTTTTGTTTGGGTGTATTGCACTATATTTTAGTGGATGATATCAAGGTATTAAAATATCACATCCACAATATTGCTTAAGGGCTGTGTCCCCTTATAAGATATGAACAACTCTCTGGTCAGTCACTTAAGAAATGAAAATGCTTCCCACATAGGATAAAGTAAAGATAATACTCTTCCACCTACTCACCTTGCATGTGGTTGTATGTTGCCTGTGTGGGTAAGCACTTAATATTTATTAAGTTAGACAGCAGAGCAGTAAACCTCACAGCTGACCAGACCATCAACTGCCAAGGCTGGAATCTTCACATATCAGATAGAACACTATTAGGTACTATGGGAGGTTGAGAGGATAGAAACACTGAGAAAGGACTACAGACACCAAGTAGTCATATTGAAGTAAGTATAAATATACAACACACTTCAGCGCCCTCCAGGGGTTAGTAGGCACGAAATAAATGCTGCAATACAATACCACTAAGTTCTACTAGCCTAGATTTGCCTTGTGATGTAGTGGTTAGATCAATGTAGTGGGCCTATCATTTTGAAATGTGGTACAAAACGTGCATTATAATGGGAGTATACCATTTGTATTCAAGACATGCTGCACCGCCTGAGATGTGCATTATGAAATATGTCTTTTATCTGTGTTTGATTAGCTGGTCAGTCTCCTTTTGAAGCTGATTGGTCAGAATTCACAACAAGTTGGCCACAATGAGAGTGTGAAAAGTTGAGAAATGGCTGCCATTTTGCAGGTAATTTGGACTGCATTCGAGTTAAGGGGAGGGTCGTTAAGGGAGGCGGTTGGAAAGGATGCCGGAAGGGATACTAGAAGGATGAAGTGCTTACCTAGACAAGATCCCTTTCAGTGAGATTCTGACCTGCCCACAAAAGAGGTGGATAGTTAATTGAAACAACCTGGCAGGTAAAAGTTAGGTTTTCACTCAGCACATGACAGCTGTAAACAGCTATTAACATTTCATGTGAGTCTCAGATCTCATAACTGAGAAAACCAGAAAGCTGACTGTTGAGTATGACAAGAATGAATAATTGCATGCTTAGGATGTTTGGTTTGCTGGCATCTCAGGGTATGTGAAGAAAAGTAAACAGAAGCATGAATGAAATGAAGTCCATAGTGACACGGGGGGAGGGGAGGGTGTGTGTGCATGTGCGCATGTGCATGCATGTGTGTGGGTAAAAAATAAAAAGTAGGAGGTGTGGGAGGACAATCAGAATCTTTCTTGCAGCACACACCCCTGCACTGATTTACAGTAAACATGCCATAAAATATACTCAGGAAGTTTGTTTTGGTGTAAATCAGTTTAGTAGTTTTTGATATATTAGCATTTTATTTATTTATTTTATTTCTGAATTTGTAAAGCGCATGGTTACACTATTAGCATTTAAAGGGTATATAAGCTTGAAAGGATTAACACTTTGGTAAATTTTGACCATTTAAAATCACAGCATGTCAGTGATATTTGATTTTTTTGAGACGTGATTGGCTGAAGAAGGAAATCAAGATTTTTTCCTGCCATCTTGGAATTCACAATTCACAAAATCATAATTCGCAAAGCACTAAACAAATGCTACAATACAATACTATAGAATGCAACACATATGCCCCGTGAATTCTGCCTATTTGATGTGATCACTTGAAAATGTGGGTACATGTCTAAGGGAGACATTTGGGATAGGGAATTCAACATTCATGAGTGTCTGCTATAAGGATTCCGAAAAACTACGAATGCAACCCTACTCAATAAGAACCAGGGCATTTACACAATATCAAAAGGAACAGCGTTTTTTATTGGAATAATAAATGTATAGCTGATGCATACGTAGGCACAGTCGCCCAATGAGGCTGTTGTAGGATGTAGCTAGAGACGGTAGCACAAAATAGTCAAACACTGGTTGTGGCAAAATAAATAATAGTCTGTATTTATCAACGCAAATGCATACGCCGCATAGTGAAACGGAACCAGAAGAACACAAAAAGAACAATACAATTATATGTACAATAAAACAAAGGAAAGTAAGACAGGTTTCCAAAAGATAACAAACGACCAATGGAATATATATCTATTGAGATAAAGACCTTTTATCAATCAAAGGAGTCGAGTAACTGGTTCGTTTTGCAAAATGTGACGACGTTTCAACCCCCATTGGAATTACGGGGTCTCATCAGGACCAATTGAGATGGGGGCCATCTGATGGAAAAATGGAGAAAGACCGGTAGAGAAACGTGGAGGGTGCACACCAAACAATGTGCAAGGTAAGGGGAAGGGGTACTCACATGGGGTATCCTTGGCAGGAACCCAAGGGAGATGGAGCAGGGGAGTCCCGCGTGCCACTGTGAGAATGCCGCGTCATGCACCAATTTGCAATGGACCGCAAGGGAAGGCTCGTGCATGACAAGGCGGGCTGCAGATGTAAAGACTTGCTGAACACGACCAGCGGTGGTTAGCGTGGTTTGCGCTCTAGGACCAAAGGCTAACGATGTGCACTGGCCGGCTGCATTGCAGCCCGCCTTTTGCCTACATGAGCCTCCACTCACGGTCCACTGCAAATCGGTGCAGGCCGCTGTATTGTCAAAGGGTCACGCGGCACTCCTCTCCTCCATCAACAAGGTGGACAATTAACATGGGTGGGCAGACACCTCCATAAAACCTAGATTACCCAATTTTGCTAAATCGCGTGATCTTGGGCAATCAATATTTTAACTTATTATCTCTGTTACAGTTATTGCCTACTTTCGCAGTACTTAGATTCATGCTGAAGGCTGCTAGTAAGGATATGATAAAAACGTGACCTAACACACATTGAATATTACCCCTGGGCAGCAGTAAGGACTGTGTTGCAGCGCCAGAACTCCTGTTTTACCAAACTGTTTGACATTGCTGAAACCTACTCACTGTGTGTCTCTGCCCCTAATCTGCAAATATGTGAGATCTTTGGAGCTGCTTAATAGAAGAAATAAGTACAATGCCATATTTCCAGGACATGCTCCTAGCCCAGCTTTCATCCACCCATTTTTATGGTTTTAAAATAGTTTCCTGGCTGAAAAAGTATAATTGTCACTGATAATGACCACCTGGTCTGCCTGCTACATTGTTTCAAGTTCTGCCGTTGCTCTAATATGGTTACAATAAAGATGTGTGAAAATATGAAACTTCCAATACATCCCAGTAGTAAAATGAATTCCCAGAATTCCTGAACTCACAAAGTTGTGTTTATCGTTTTAACATACATCTAGTCCAATGTATTACTCTTCTTAACAGGTAGGGAATGTTTGGGGTTATTGTTGTTTGCTGGGCTTACCTAGCTGTTAATTCACAAAGCTTATAGGAAGGCCTTAGGCAACAGAAGTCAATTCACCAAAATGCCAAGGGGTGGCAGAAGTACCAACACACAGTAGTTCACCCTAAGTGCATCACAGGAAGTGGCATTGTTTAAGTTATAAATCCACTTATAAGTGTAAGGTCAATAAAATTACACTGGATGAGGTGAAAGGCTTGCAGACCTTCTTGGCACCCTTATGCACAGCACTGTGTTTGTTTGTTAAGCATGCGCACACACATACTATAGCAAGGCACATTGGCAGAGCATTGGAAACCGGTCTATTCATTTCTAGTACATTATTTATTGTTAAACAGACACCCTACAAAAGCCCCTTATACATCAGTGTATGTGCAACCCAATGATCCTTTATATTTCTGTCTCTGTATAAGGCAGGCATCAGATGTGCAGCTGTCCTCTCTACCCCCATGAACAGCCATTATTTACATTACCAGGCTGCATGCACTCCTGACTCAGAGTTTTCAGCATCACAATTTATGGTCGCACAGGCCAAGGATGATCTCACATTTTGCAATACAATTTGCACAGAGCAAGCTACATGTACACGAGGAAGCCACCTCGCCAACAGAAATAGTTCTGAGCTGTTCACACTGGCTTTACTTCCAACCTCAACCCAATGATGCTTGAAGGACAAATGCCATGTGCCCATTTCTGCCACACTATCTCCCATGCTGTTCTCGTGCTAACTTTGTAATGTTTGGGTAATAAAATGCCTTCAGCTATTTAACATGTAGTCTATCATTAAAGGAAAAAAAAAATTACAAGTCAAGCAAATTGCTATTTTTGTGGGCTCAAAACAGAGGGAATAGTGTTTTGTGGCTACAAAGATGTTGTGCTTTCGGAGACAGTGCTGGCATGGGTGTACAACAGAGGAGCGTTGTCTGTGAATAATTAACGCTGGTGTCACTGGCTTCAAGTTAATATTCCATCAGCTGACTGGCAAGAGGACTCTCTGTCCACTCTGTGTACTGGGCGCTTGTCACTGTAGTCTTTAAACCAGGGCTACATTTAGGGCCAGATGTACAAAGCATTTTTCCAGTCGCAAATGGCTCGCTTTGCAGAAATGGCAAAATGCTTTTTCAAATGTACATAATGCAGAATGTCATTCAGTAACTTGTTACCAAATTGCATTTGCGATTCAGTCTTTGAAAGTGGCGTGTTTAGGGAATTCGGTCCAAATACCGAACCGGTATTACTGTTTTGCGACTGAATTTAGTTAGCAAAATAGTAATACTTTAGCACCAGTTTATAACTGGTGGTAACCCATTTGCAAATGGGGAGGGAGCTGGCAGTGGTCCCACGGATCACTGCCTACTCTTAAAAAATGAAACTTCATTTTGACTTTTTAAGTGCATCCCATTTTCCTTTAAAGAAAACGGGCTGCATTTTAAAAAATAGACTCCTCTATTAAAAGCAATAACAGGCATGGTGGTCTGCTGACCTCAGCAGGCCACCATCGCTCTGATGGCCGTGATTCCTAATGGGTCGCAAACTGCGATCTGCCTAATTAATATTCATGAAGTAGTTCGATTTGAGACCCACAAGAAATCCCTAAACTAAACTCAATGAGTTTCATACGTTAAGTGCTGTTCGGAGAGAGAATCACAATTAGTAAATCGGTATTCCTAATGTTTGTACATCTGGTCCTGAATGCTTTGTTCAGTCCTTCCCTTTACTGGGGCTGGTTATATTCCCCCTTAGCAGCATCTACAGGCTTCAGCACATCGCCAGGCTTGTATAATCTTCATAAACAATACTGTATCATATCATCTCCAGGTAAGGCTCCGTCTTTGTACAGGATGTCAGCTATGCTTCCAGCAGCCCTGGAATAAATTCTACTATCAAAGCACTAGACATGGATAAGGTAGAGTATACCCTTCTACATCTACGTCAGCAGTACTACAAGGGGGCCATAATAGATACAATTCAAAGGCTCACAGAGAACACTTTATATGATGCAGTAAGAAGCCCTGCATAGCTTCAAGGACTTGCTTTGGATGAGGCAGGACTGGGGATTCCTCCTTTAATGCACTATTACCCTGCTGAACAACTCCGATACATAGTGGAGAGTTATCGTCTGTCCTTGGAGAAACACTGGTGCTTCACAGACCAAAATGTTGCTGCTGCCCTTGTTTGTAAAGTCCCATGACTGTCTAAAAAGTATAGACTGTTGGGAGTGTACTCTTTCCCGGTATTAAGAGCCACCATTGAACATGGGACAGAGTGGATGTATCTAAGGGCCATATGTATCAAGCCAAATTGCATTCGCAAACGCCGAAATTCGCAGAATTGCGGCGTTTGCGAATGCAATTTGGCCAAATGGTATGTATTAAGCAAATCTGCGTGCAAAATAAGGAATCGCAAAATTTGCGATTCCTTATATTGCGATTGCGTTTAAGGAATCGCAAATTTTGCGATTCCTTAAATGCAATGTAAAAAGTATTTAAAAAATACAAATTGGCCTTAAGGAATCGCAAATTACCACCAACTTCAAGTTGGTGGTAATTTGCGAATTCCTTGAAAAATGCACTTTTTTGCATTTTACAAAGTGCACTGTGAAGCACATACATGCCCTTAGGGCATGTATGTGCACCACATGTGCACCCATGCTAATTTCAGGGGTGCAACAGGGTGTCCTTTGGACACCCCTGCACCCTTGAAATTATTCTCGATTTGCGATTCTCAAATTGCGAATCGCAAATTGAGAATAACTTCCCATTCATTCCTATGGGCCTCCTGGCCCATAGAAATGAATGGGAAAGTATTCCTTAATTGCGATTCGCAATTTGCTAATCTCAATTAAGGAATTATAAGAAATCGCAAAAAAAAATTGATTTCTACATACATAACCAATTTGCAAATCTCAAACAGCGATTTCTAAAAAATCGCTATTTGAGATTCGCAAATGGGTACCTTCATACATATGGCCCTAAGAGCCTTCCTTGATGACTCCCATGATAGGCAACCCTGAATTGTCGCAAGCTATTGAGGGCACATCTTATAAAGAACGGCAGGTGGGTAATAGCAAACGTGTAGCAGACCTCTACAACATGAGGGAATTCAGCTCTTCGAGCAGCTGAAGTGTGACTACGGTCTCCCAGAAAAGGAACGTATGTACCATCTACAAAGTTCACACCGGGCCATCAATCCCTCTTTTAGGACCATTGCTAAATTCAGAGCTCGAGTCGGGGTACCACGCGGGTGGACGGCGTCCCCCACTTATTTTACCGGAAGCTCGATAACTGGAGCAAATGGAGCCACACATTCACTCTTTGGCCTCTCTGGGGCGAGATCGGAGCTCATTCAGAACGCTGCTCACGCGCTTGATTCTCAGATGCAACCGCATCTAAGGGGTGAGCGATGGGAGGCAATGAGTCTGATGGTGCAAGCCACCTTTCGTGACGTCACTCACTGTCGTGACGTCAGCGTCCCCCCTACTTCTTTTTGTAGGACTTGTGCCCTGTTGCTAATAGATCACTTACAAATGGATGTTGACAAAACATGACAATAAACACTTGCTCTTAGGCATTTATATATGTTTTAGGAAAGCGATTCGTCCCGCAAAGTTTGCTAGCACGAAAGAGGTGGGCGTAGAACTAAAATGCTGCCTTTCAGACAAAGCGGGTGATTTACTAACATTTTAGCCACCCCGTTAACAGGGCCACAGGTTCCATTGGTGTAGCAGGTGCAGTGGCACTGGGCCCAGAGGCTTGAGGGGCCCATTGAACCTTGAACATTGCTGTATTTTACATTTCAGACGGCCCATTTCCATCCTTGCACTAGGGCCCATGACACACTGGCTTCAACACTGCCTATTACAATTACATGCAACTATTTATTGTTTTTCTTTCCTGCTGCACACAAAAAGCCTTCACTGTCCATCAGATGGGAATGCCCACACTACCAGGACAACATTGTCACCTCTTTAAATAACTGACTGATTAGAGCAACCAACAGATAAGTGTGAGCAGAGAACTTTTGATAGGGTCTGTGTGGCATTGCCCCCTATGTGCAGTAATTTCAATAACTTTTGACCCATTTGAGCTAGAGAAATGTTTGGGTAAAATCTGTAAATCAGGGAACAGGTGATATATCACGCATCTACTACGGAACATTTTTTAAAAACATGCAAATCGTACAATTGCAGTCAAAGCAGTTGAGCAGTGCACCAGAGTAAAGAGGTGTCGCTGTTTAAGAGGCCGAAAGGCCAGACTTAATCGGATGTAAACTTTTTCTGCTCTCAGTTTGACTCCATGGCCAGCACTTTCGAAGGACAGCAGAGCCACAGTTATTTATTTAGAAACTTTTCTCATTTGTATAAAATATAGTCACCTGCCCAAGGTCAATCATGTAGTTAGGGGTGGATACACCATTTGATTGTGTTTCATAAACTCATCAGAGACCTCTGTGTCTCTTTCTGGGCTTGAGCAGCAAAGCAGGGTCCTGAGTGGGTGAAACCAGCAGGCGCGACGAGGAAAATGCTGACCATGGGTGTGCGCGAGCCGCCGCTGCTCAAGCCCAGATTTGTACTGGATTATATCACACAACTGTAGCCATTACAAATCCTGGCATTTACTTTGGAATTGGCAAAACATTTTGTGCCCTTAAATAGAGTTCTTGGTTTCACTGGCCGCCTCCATAGCCTGTGTTTTGTCACTATTTTCGTTATGCCCTTAAGGGCTTTTGGCTTTCTCCCCAAGACCATGAACCTAAGAGGAATGTTTGTCCAGAGAAAATATCCCTGCACGTCAGTGAAGCAGTGCAGGAAAAACACACAGGCCAGAAACTGACCCCGGCCCCATTGCCGCACACATGGACTGCAATGGCAGCAGTACTGGGAGATGCATCCTCAGTAACCATGGACACCAGCTGCTCCTGGGTACCAGTGATAGACACGTGATCTAGAACCGCACATGTAGCAATGACAGGTCATCTACAACAGGGCTTAAAGTGGGAAGATAAAACTAGGGAGGGGGAGGGTCTCTCAAAGGGGCGTGGCCGATGTAATTAAGGGCGTGGCTTAAATACACTTAGGCTAAAAATGTGTGCTTAGCATAGTGTGCCACCCAACTGGTATTTTGCTGCTTCTGTCATTGCATGCAGATATATAATACAACAAGTAACATTACACCTACAATAAGCCAGGACTATTGGCTTTGTCGATGGCTGTTAGTTGTATAAGATTAAAAAAGCAACAACTATTGGTTCGTTGTATAGAATATTAAAAATGCTTCAGTTTTTAAATGATGGGACTGTGAAAGAACTATAACGAGTCTCTTTGAAGTTACCTCAAAGGCAGTGAGGGGTGGCACTGCAGCAGAGTTAAGATTCTTTTTCACCCTGAGGGTGAGGGCAAAAATGGAGAGCCCAATAGGTTCCGTCTCAGCGCCTGCTTTTTGGAACTACCGGTGCTAAGCACCAGCAGGACCCGGTCCACTTAAAGCACTGATCTAGAACTAGATGAAGAAGGAATACAGATTTTTGGAACTGCCTTGGAAGCTATAAAAGAAAACCAGAACCACATGGGCAGTACTTATAGGATAGTCTAGAACGTCATGACTGGTAGTAGCTGGGGCATCTAGAACCACATGGGTGAAAGGGTGGTAGTAACACAGTCGTCTAGATAGAACTCATGGGCGACATTAATGGAAATTGAAAACGCCATCTGTGTCACTCACATATGCTGCTAGAACCACAAAGTCTGTACTGACATGGACATCTAGACCCACAGGGGCAGTAATGAAAGGGGCTCCTAGAACCTCAGATGCAGAAAGTATGAGGGTAATTAGAACACCATGTGCAACAATGGAGGGATCACCTAGAAACATATGGATGGCATTGCCCGCAGGCCCAGAATATCAGAGGTGGAATTGGCAGTTGCATGTAGACAACACAAGTGTGTCAAAGCCAGATCATCCAAAGTCAACACAATGGTATTGAATGGTGCATGTAGCACTACAAAGCGGCAGGGGCATTTTCACCACATTGTTGACACTGATGTTCATCTAGAACCACACGACACAAATGGCTGACATCTAAAAACAAATACAGGGGGCGCAGAAGGCAACATTGTTAGCATTGGCCGGGGAATTTTACCAGCATTGGCAGCAGTGGTAGGGGCATCTAGAATGGCAGGTGCATTAGGAACCATAGGGTTTCCTCTGCTATAGCGGTGGTGACCGATCCCTGCTACACGTGAAGCAGTAATACGAGCATTATGACCATGGTAAAGCAGGCCCGCATACTAGGGATAGATTTGCTGCGGCTCTGCAAACTGGGCCAAATACCACCCCTTCAGCACTTGACTTTCATTGGTAGCAAAAGAAAGAAGTCACAGGCTTGTCCAGGAGGTAGTCTGGGGGTGCCTCAGTTAAGAACTCAATGTACACACACAATCGTATAATAAACCACTGTACAGCCCAGTTCTTGAATTTCAAAAAGAAAAGTAAGCTTATTACACACCAGGACTAAATACCACACACAAACATAGTTCAAGTTTGTGTCTTGATGCTAAAGTCTGTTGGCAGCTCTGTCTGCTATAACCCCTGGCCCTCCGGGACTCTGGTGTGTCCCTAAACCTGGGCATGAATTAGCTCAGGTGCAGTGTTACTTCAAACTCTCTTAAAAGAGCCAGCCGTCTTGGACGGGTCTGCCTTGTAGTTGTCGCAGCAGCTGCTCAGTTGGTCGACGTGCGGAGGTCAGCTCAGTTCGAGCCAGAGGTACCGAAGGATAGAGCGGACCTCTTTGACCTGAGTTGTTACCAGGCAAGGTGAGGTCCAGTCCTCGTAAGCGATAGGTGCCACCTGCATCCCGTCGATACGGAGGATTTGAATTTGGTACTAAGGTTGTATTGATTCCAACCATTTTGTGTTTTCACTGGTTTTTCACGTTAAATTTTGAATGCAGTAGCAATGCCAATCATAGACAGATCCTGAAGAAAGCCGTGGACTACTTGTCCAGTAGGCTGAAACATGTTGACCTCATTTATAAGCAGTTATGTTTGAAAACTGCTTTTTGCACTGTTTTTAATAAGGATTACAAGATATATCCCAATAAAAGTTTTTTCTCTCCTGTAAATCCTTTCTTAACTTCACTTTCACACTATTGCACTACTCTTATCACTTCCACATACTGTTTGTGATCACATCTATGTGATGATTGAGAGTCTTTTTTTCTCTCTTCTTTCCGTCCTTCCTTCATGACCCATTTCAGATACAATCCACTAGCACTTCCTCTATGATCAAGAGGTAAAGTGGATGGTAGGAGGGATACCCAGATGATGATACTGATCACTTCGGTGAGTGATGGGAATCTGATTTTTTAGGTTTTGCCTCGCCAAAAAGATGCGCTCTGCGCATCTTTTTCGCGCAGGCGAAAACCTGATGAGAATTGTAGTGTGCTTTGGGTCGGCCCTCCTCATTCATTGGCTGGCTCCGTAAATGGAGCCTTGCCATTGGACGAGGGGCCTGTCCGTCAATGCCGGACCAGACACGGGGGCGTTCCCGACATTCTTTGGCTTTTGCCGACGTCACGCGACGCCGGGAACGCCCCCGATTCTGTTCCGGCATTGCCGGCACCTCCCTTGCTCTACTGTCATCACCACAACACTGCGCCCATTTTATCCCAAGCTAAACACTCGGAGAGGCGCAGTGACCGGGTCTTTGAAGGCCGCTCTCCCAATGAAAACAAGTTTTCTCTCCGAGTCAGCACGAGCAGGAAGACGAGCAGCGCGCCTCCCAGCTGGCCTCTCGCATCAGCATCCAGAGCTGCCCTGCGCGGTGTGTAGCTTCAGTGGAGCTTCAGAGTGCAGAGTGGAGCTTCAGAGTGGAGCTTCAGAGTGGAGCTTCAGAGTGGAGCTTCAGAGTGGAGCTTCAGAGTGGAGCTTCAGAGTGGAGCTTCAGAGTGGAGCTTCAGAGTGGAGCTTCAGAGTGCAGAGTGGAGCTTCAGAGTGGAGCTTCAGAGTGGAGCTTCAGAGTGGAGCTTCAGAGTGGAGCTTCAGAGTGGAGCTTCAGAGTGGAGCTTCAGAGTGGAGCTTCAGAGTGCAGCTTCAGAGTGGAGCTTCAGAGTGCAGAGTGGAGCTTCAGAGTGCAGATTCAGAGTGGAGCTTCAGAGTGCAGAGTGGAGCTTCAGAGTGCAGATTCAGAGTGGAGCTTCAGAGTGCAGAGTGGAGCTTCAGAGTGCAGAGTGGAGCTTCAGAGTGCAGAGTGGAGCTTCAGAGTGGAGCTTCAGAGTGCAGAGTGGAGCTTCAGAGTGGAGCTTCAGAGTGGAGCTTCAGAGTGGAGCTTCAGAGTGGAGCTTCAGAGTGCAGATTCAGAGTGCAGATTCAGAGTGGAGCTTCGAGTGGAGCTTCAGAGTGCAGAGTGGAGCTTCAGAGTGGAGCTTCAGAGTGGAGCTTCAGAGTGGAGCTTCAGAGTGGAGCTTCAGAGTGGAGAGTGGAGCTTCAGAGTGGAGCTTCAGAGTGGAGCTTCAGAGTGGAGCTTCAGAGTGGAGCTTCAGAGTGGAGCTTCAGAGTGGAGCTTCAGAGTGCAGCTTCAGAGTGGAGCTTCAGAGTGCAGAGTGGAGCTTCAGAGTGCAGATTCAGAGTGGAGCTTCAGAGTGCAGAGTGGAGCTTCAGAGTGCAGATTCAGAGTGGAGCTTCAGAGTGCAGAGTGGAGCTTCAGAGTGGAGCTTCAGAGTGCAGAGTGGAGCTTCAGAGTGCAGAGTGGAGCTTCAGAGTGGAGCTTCAGAGTGCAGAGTGGAGCTTCAGAGTGGAGCTTCAGAGTGCAGAGTGGAGCTTCAGAGTGGAGCTTCAGAGTGGAGCTTCAGAGTGGAGCTTCAGAGTGGAGCTTCAGAGTGGAGCTTCAGAGTGCAGATTCAGAGTGGAGCTTCAGAGTGCAGAGTGGAGCTTCAGAGTGCAGAGTGGAGCTTCAGAGTGCAGATTCAGAGTGGAGCTTCAGAGTGCAGAGTGGAGCTTCAGAGTGCAGAGTGGAGCTTCAGAGTGCAGATTCAGAGTGGAGCTTCAGAGTGCAGATTCAGAGTGGAGCTTCAGAGTGCAGATTCAGAGTGGAGCTTCAGAGTGCAGATTCAGAGTGGAGCTTCAGAGTGGAGCTTCAGAGTGGAGCTTCAGAGTGGAGCTTCAGAGTGGAGCTTCAGAGTGGAGCTTCAGAGTGGAGCTTCAGAGTGCAGAGTGGAGCTGCAGATTCAGAGTGGAGCTGCAGATTCAGAGTGGAGCTGCAGAGTGCAGAGTGGAGCTGCAGATTCAGAGTGGAGCTGCAGATTCAGAGTGGAGCTGCAGATTCAGAGTGGAGCTGCAGAGTGCAGATTCAGAGTGCAGAGTGGAGCTTCAGAGTGCAGATTCAGAGTGGAGCATCAGAGTGCAGATTCAGAGTGGAGCTTCAGAGTGCAGAGTGGAGCTTCAGAGTGCAGATTCAGAGTGGAGCTTCAGAGTGCAGAGTGGAGCTTCAGAGTGCAGAGTGGAGCTTCAGAGTGCAGAGTGGAGCTTCAGAGTGCAGAGTGGAGCTTCAGAGTGCAGAGTGGAGCTTCAGAGTGGAGCTTCAGAGTGCAGAGTGGAGCTTCAGAGTGGAGCTTCAGAGTGGAGCTTCAGAGTGGAGCTTCAGAGTGGAGCTTCAGAGTGCAGATTCAGAGTGCAGATTCAGAGTGCAGATTCAGAGTGGAGCTTCAGAGTGCAGAGTGGAGCTTCAGAGTGCAGAGTGGAGCTTCAGAGTGCAGATTCAGAGTGGAGCTTCAGAGTGCAGAGTGGAGCTTCAGAGTGCAGAGTGGAGCTTCAGAGTGCAGATTCAGAGTGGAGCTTCAGAGTGCAGATTCAGAGTGGAGCTTCAGAGTGCAGATTCAGAGTGGAGCTTCAGAGTGCAGATTCAGAGTGGAGCTTCAGAGTGGAGCTTCAGAGTGGAGCTTCAGAGTGGAGCTTCAGAGTGGAGCTTCAGAGTGGAGCTTCAGAGTGGAGCTTCAGAGTGCAGAGTGGAGCTGCAGATTCAGAGTGGAGCTGCAGATTCAGAGTGGAGCTGCAGAGTGCAGAGTGGAGCTGCAGATTCAGAGTGGAGCTGCAGATTCAGAGTGGAGCTGCAGATTCAGAGTGGAGCTGCAGAGTGCAGATTCAGAGTGCAGAGTGGAGCTTCAGAGTGCAGATTCAGAGTGGAGCATCAGAGTGCAGATTCAGAGTGGAGCTTCAGAGTGCAGAGTGGAGCTTCAGAGTGCAGATTCAGAGTGGAGCTTCAGAGTGCAGAGTGGAGCTTCAGAGTGCAGAGTGGAGCTTCAGAGTGCAGAGTGGAGCTTCAGAGTGCAGAGTGGAGCTTCAGAGTGCAGAGTGGAGCTTCAGAGTGGAGCTTCAGAGTGCAGAGTGGAGCTTCAGAGTGGAGCTTCAGAGTGGAGCTTCAGAGTGGAGCATCAGAGTGGAGCATCAGAGTGGAGCTTCAGAGTGGAGCTTCAGAGTGGAGCTTCAGAGTGGAGCTTCAGAGTGGAGCTTCAGAGTGGAGCTTCAGAGTGGAGCTTCAGAGTGCAGCATCAGAGTGGAGCATCAGAGTGGAGCTTCAGAGTGCAGAGTGGAGCTTCAGAGTGCAGAGTGGAGCTTCAGAGTGCAGATTCAGAGTGGAGCTTCAGAGTGCAGAGTGGAGCTTCAGAGTGCAGAGTGGAGCTTCAGAGTGCAGATTCAGAGTGGAGCTTCAGAGTGCAGAGTGGAGCTTCAGAGTGCAGAGTGGAGCTTCAGAGTGCAGATTCAGAGTGCAGAGTGGAGCTTCAGAGTGGAGCTTCAGAGTGGAGCTTCAGAGTGGAGCTTCAGAGTGGAGCTTCAGAGTGGAGCTTCAGAGTGGAGCTTCAGAGTGGAGCATCAGAGTGGAGCATCAGAGTGGAGCTTCAGAGTGGAGCTTCAGAGTGGAGCTTCAGAGTGGAGCTTCAGAGTGGAGCTTCAGAGTGCAGAGTGGAGCTTCAGAGTGCAGAGTGGAGCTTCAGAGTGCAGATTCAGAGTGGAGCTTCAGATTGCAGAGTGGAGCTTCAGAGTGCAGATTCAGAGTGGAGCTTCAGAGTGCAGAGTGGAGCTTCAGAGTGCAGAGTGGAGCTTCAGAGTGCAGAGTGGAGCTTCAGAGTGGAGCTTCAGAGTGCAGAGTGGAGCTTCAGAGTGCAGAGTGGAGCTTCAGAGTGGAGCTTCAGAGTGGAGCTTCAGAGTGGAGCTTCAGAGTGGAGCTTCAGAGTGGAGCTTCAGAGTGGAGCTTCAGAGTGGAGCTTCAGAGTGGAGCTTCAGAGTGGAGCTTCAGAGTGCAGCTTCAGAGTGCAGAGTGGAGCTTCAGAGTGCAGCTTCAGAGTGCAGAGTGGAGCTTCAGAGTGCAGCTTCAGAGTGCAGAGTGGAGCTTCAGAGTGCAGCTTCAGAGTGCAGAGTGGAGCTTCAGAGTGCAGAGTGGAGCCTCAGAGTGCAGAGTGGAGCTTCAGAGTGCAGAGTGGAGCTTCAGAGTGCAGAGTGGAGCTTCAGAGTGGAGCTTCAGAGTGTCAAGAGCAATGCCAATAGCTCTAACTTTAACAAAGGCAAAACCATTGCATTGTAAATGCTTGTCCTTAGGTTCTCTTCACTCTGTATACTTTCCCTTTGTAGTACTCTATTTGTTATATTTGTTCTGAGTCCTCTCCCTAGATAGGATTTCTGTTTCAGTAGACCCCCGGATTAGGTTTTTGCTTTAAATGTATTGATAGGGGAAGTAATCAGTGAGTGGTCTGTAAATATCCCTAGTATCCCTAGGACCCTTCACCACACTTTAGTATTTTATATACTAGGTGCTCCCTTGTGTCTGGAAAAGCATATACCTCTCAGAAGAGCTCCAACAAGTGCAAAATGTGTGTCAGGGGTTGCTTTTATTCATTTCAGGTTGGCTTTGATGGTATTTTCCAATCCAAAGCTGTAGCAGTGTGCTTGGAGGGGTAAAAGGCTTTTGTCATTTTTCTGCGCGGTGCGGACGGCACTAAATAATACTTTTCTTACAGACTTTGCTGTAAAATTCCAAAAGGCTTTGTCACTTTCTAGCTTGGTGTGGATGTCACTGCACCAATCCTATTATGCTTTAAAACACTGCTAGGAATACAGACATTTGAGGTGAGCACATTAAGAGTGTGGCTGATGTTGAAGGATATTCCATACAGAGTAGCTGCTCTCCGCCTCATTTTGAGAACTACCAAGAGTTCCTTGCTTCCTTTTTTCCATAATTCTTGTGGCACTCTCTGCCTTAAAGGGTATTGTCTTGACTTATACTAGGTGCTCCCTTGTGTCTTGACAAAGCTATACCTCGCTAACAAGAGCAAATTACATGTGTCAGGAGTAGCTTTTATTCATTCCTGGATGGCTTGGATGGTGTTTTCCAATCCAAAGCTATAATACTGTGCCTGAAGTAGCAAAAGGTTTTTGTCATTTTTCAGCTCGGCTTGGATGGTACCAGCAAATCCTTTGCTTAAAGACTTTGCTGGAAAAATGGTAAAAAGGCTTCTCACTTTCGAGCTCAGTGTGGATGGCATTGTGCTAATCCTAGGCTTAAAAACTCTGGTAGAAAAGCAGACATTTGAGGTGAGCAGATTCAGAGTGTCTCTAGTGTTGCAGGGTGCTCAATTCAAAGGAGCTTCTCCTCCCTATACATGGGAACTACCTAGGGCTACTAGCCTCCTTTTTTACTACACACACACATACATATTTATTACATATATATATATATATATTCACGGTAAAAACTAAGGTTTCAGGGAAGTTATAGTTAGGGTTAGATTTTATTTGTACAAAACCAGTGAAATTCAGTAGTTCTAGTTACCTGAGCTAACTCTAATTCATGCTCCCGTAATGCACTCCTAATGACCTCAGCTATTACATCACCCATGACATGGTCAGTGACATCACTGGTGACATCTCAAATGACATCATTGATGACATCATCTAGTGGGTTTAAGTATTCTCTAAGAGTTTATGATTGTTAAACATATGTACTAACCTACTATAAAAGTTACATTAGTATACTAGATGCACTACTACTGAGTGATACTACTTTTAACATATGTTATGTGAGTGGCTGTAAGACTGTATGTATCCTTGTATGTATGGTTGTTTAGTGGCTGTAGGGGTTTTTAGGTGGGTGTGTGAGTAGCTGTGTGGGTGAGTGAGATGTTGTATTGGTGGCTGAGATTAATGTGTCAATGGCTGTATAGGTGAGTGAATGGTGGTGTGAGGGGCTCTATGGGTGGGTACGTGCATGTGGAGTGACTGCATGGGTGAGCACGTGGGTATCTGAATGGCTGTATGAGTGAATAACTGGGTGTGTAAGTGCCTGCATGGGTGAGTGAGTGGCAGTTTGAGTGGGTGTTTGGTTAAGTCAGTTGGTGTGAGTGGGAGTGGCTGTATTGGAGAGTGAGTGTGTGAATGGCTGCAAAGGTAAGTGAGCAGATATGCGATTGCTTGTATGGATGTGTCAATGGGTATGTAAGTGGTTGTGTGAGTGCTTGTATGGGTGAGTAAGTGGCTGTAATCGGAGGCTGTATGGGGGAGTGAGTGGGTGTGTGAGTGAAATGTGTAGGTAAATAAGTGGGTGTGTGAGTAGCTGTATGTGTGAGTGTGTGGCTATGAGACTGGCTGTACGGGTCAATGACTGGTGGTATGAGTGTCTGTATGGGTGATGGAATGATTGTGTGAGTGGCTGTACAAGTGAGTGAGGGTGTGTGTGAGTGGCTCTATGGGGAAGTGAGTGGATGTGTGAGTACTGGTATGGGTCTGTGAATGGGTATGTGAGTGCTTGTGTGGGTGTGTGAGTGGGCCTACAAGAGGTTGTATGGAGGGGTGAGTGGGTGTGTGAGTGGTTCTGTGGATGATATAATCAGTGATGTCATTTAAGATGTCATGAGTGATGTCATGGACCAAGTCATGAGTGATGTAATATGTGAGGTCATAAGCAGTGCATTGCCGGGGCGAAAGTTATAGTTAGCTCAGGAACCAATAACTGCTGAATTTCGCTAGTTTTGTACGAGTGAAATCTGAGCCTAACTATAACGTCCCTGAAACCTTTGGTCTTTTAAGTGAATTTCAAAGCTTTTCACATTCTATTTACTAACTATAACTCCCCTGTAACTTTTGTTTTTTAAGTAAATTTCCATGTTTTTTTAACTAGTGTTTGCAGAATGGTGGAGAAAGAGGGCAAGGCCTACGGCCAGCATTCAGGAATCCCGCTATGTGGGACTTTCTGGAGGTTACAGGAAGGGTTCTGGGCCCCCAATTTCCCTCAGCATTCAAGAGGACTTAATCTCCTAACCAGTAGTTCTCCAGGAGGTGCTTTTGCAGAGTAGTGGGGAAAGGGGGCATGGCCTCCGACCAGCTGTCAGCAATTGCGCTGTGTGGGACTTACTGGAGGTTACAGGAGTGGTTCTTGGTCCACAATGACCCTCAGCATCCAAGAGGACTTCATCCCCCAACCAGTAGTGTGCCAGGAGTTACATTTGCAGAGTGGTGGAGAATGGGGCTTGGCCTCTGAAGATCTCTCAGCAATCCCGCTGTATGCGACTTACTGGAGGTAGCAGGAGGGGTTGTTCTCCCCAAGGACCCTCATGTCAAGATCCGACTCACCTGAATATCCTGTTGGCTCTGTTGGGAAGCTGAAGACAGTTCGACCCACCCTCAAATCCCTATTCCTGCTACACTGAGCTGAGATACAGTGTGCAAAGAAGAGAAGCTCAAGGGAAGGGGGAAGTGGACAAAATAACAAAAGAGAGAGAGAAACACAGCTCCTTAGCTTGCGTCAATGGAGATGCGCAGCAAACTGGTTGCAGTACCTAATAAAACATGAATACAAACAAAAGGTTACTATTCTCTCCTATTCTGTCTCTGTTACTCTCTTAAACTAAGAAGTTTCACAACATAACATCATTCATCAATACCTCTCTTAATCTGGTTCTTTGTTCACCAGATTAAAGCATCTTGTCATGAAAGCGTATTTCTGCCTAAAAACAAAATGTGTGCACTTAGAATGTGCCACCAAACTAGATTCCCAACATATAGATAATCAGAGGGATTTGTATTCACACTCACTTCCATAACATGTTTAGTTTGTTGCTCTTTGGTTTCAAGCACTGTAGCTGTTTAATTCACAACTTGTATAATGAGTCCTTAAAAATTCACAACGAAGAAATGACCATAATCACACAAAGTTCCTATGTTCCCAGAAGCAGTCTTTGCATCAACAGTTTGTATGCACTCTGGGTTCCAAAATAATAGTCTTTGCCTTTAAATCTGTAAAAACCCTGAGAGCGTATTTAAACTCTGTCTTGACACTTACTTGTATCGATGCTGTGAAGCGTTAGCGCGCTAACCTTACTGTTTGTTCTTTTCTTTTGCAGGTTGAGTTGAGCTGCGGGGAACCAGAAACTGGAGGCCCGGAAATGAGGGGGACCGAGTTTGGCGCTGGACTGGGAGCCGAAGGCAGGAAGGTGTCTTGCAGCCGACTGAAGAAGGAAGAGGACGCGGAGAATGCTGGAGCGGGAGCAGGATGAACAGGTAAGCGGGATTTCTTCAGACGAGCACAAGCGACTGTGAATGTTCCGGGGACGCTTTTATAAAGGGAGGCAGGTGGGGCTCAGACGCGCTGCACGTTGGAGGAATGTTCGTTGAAACACGTGCAGCGCTTCATTATGTATGCAGCGCTTCATTATGTATGCCGCTTTTTTCAGAACAGTACTAGCGATCAAACAGAATCCTGAGGAACAAACAAACCTTGTCAAAAACATTACTCATAATGATATCACAAAACTAAGGCATATTATTCCTTTTGGTACACCAGTCATATTTATAAGATACATCAGGCCGGACTAATGTAGGGAGTGAGGGCAAGCTCTTTGTATCGCACAAACCCTAACACCTCAGCAGCCAAGGAGACTTCATCCCCCAACTAGTAGTGCACCAGGAGGCACGTTTGCTGAGTGGTGGAGAAAAAGGGCGTAGCCTCTGAAGACCTCTCAGCAATCCCGCTGTGTGGGACTTACTTGAGGTAACAGGAGGGGTCCCTGGCCCCCAAGGACCCTCAGCACCCAAGAGGTAACAGGAGGGGTAGTTGGCCCCTAAGGACCCTCAGGAGTCAAGGGGATTTCATCCCCAACTAGTAGTGCGCCAGGATGTGTGTTTGCAAAATGGTGGTGAAAGGGGGCGTGGTCTACGGTCCCTTGCCGGGGACGTCTTTTTTCATATCATTATTTTGTTTTATTTCTTTCGGAACCAGGCCTTATTGGAATTGGAGAGGGGGGGCGCACATTCCACATCTCCATGTCAATTTGGGCCCTGGGGATCCCATCACCTGGGATCCGGCCTTTTTATTTTTTTTAAAGTAGAGGAGGGGGGCCGTGCTGCCCCCCTCTCAGGTCGGTTTCAGCTCCGGGGACCCCCATCCCTCAGGGCCCGCCTCCATTCTGGATGCCTTGGCCCCACCCAGGGCACCCAGTGACTTTTGTTGGGGAGCCTGTAAGCCTCCACAGTCCATGCCGGCTCCCTGCATTGCTTTCACACACAGGGAGCTGCTGGAAATGCAGCCCCCTGTTTGTGAAAATTGTTTAAAATAATGTTGCCTGCATTCACCCAGTACCCGGCCCACGATGAGGCTAAACAATAGCGAATCGCGGGATTCTCTTTTTAAAAAAATGTGTGGCCGGGAGCCGCGGCTCCAACTGAATTTTTTTAAAATAAGGTTTACTGCCCTGGTGGGACCCTGTGGGCCCCCCCCCCCCCCCCCCCTCCAAGGAGTCTAGGGAGTCAGGATATTCATACCCTGCCCCTTCTCTTATTTTGAAATGTTTTTACTGGGACTCGGCTCAAGCCGAGTTCCAAGATGGCTGCCAACACTTCCTGGTTTGTAGTGTTGGCAGCAAATCAAGTTTGAGCATGGGGACTGTCGGATCCTCGGAGGAACCGCATTCCTATATATACAGATTTGTGTTTTATTAATAACTACGCAACTACTGAACGGATTTACACTAAATCACAAAAGGAACTTTCCTGGACCAACATCTACCTTCCTGCCAAAGTTGGCGAAATTCCGTCCAGCAGTTCGGGCTGTAGCCGTATCTGATGTTCCTATGGGAATTAACATCGGGAAAACGTTTGTTTTGGGACCACCCCTTTTTTCTTGCCCCCTCCAATGGGTCACCATAAAACATTCAAGACAGCAACTGGAGTGAGCGTCATATTAGTTTTGAAAATTGCACGAGGATTCATTAAGAGAAGCCAAAGCTATTGTCAAATGAAAAACATTTCTTCCTATGGAAACTACATCCCAACTATAACTACCTACTGGCGACCGCCAGTAAGTAATAAATATATACATATGCATTCACTTTTTGATATACTGTTAAAGTTGTGAATATATTTAAACCATCAAATATAGAGAACTCCGTTCACTGCTATTAAGAAGAGGCTTTGTGATCTGAGTCTGCTTTATACCTTGCTTTTCCCGGCCCATCAAAGAATGCAGACAGAGGACAAGTTTCATTTTTTCACAGATCCTGCTGCTGTATGAGACTGGCTTGGTTCTAGAAATAAGTTTTTGCAGCAGGAACACCTGTGTCCTTCCACCCCTCTCTTTGGACTGCCCTGCCCTCCTCCGCCTGATTAGGGTGATGCACAGAATATGGCAATGTCACTGGGAGTGTTGGCTTCTCGATATATACTTATAACCTGCCACCAAACCTGATGTTTCTTGAACCTATCCTGATGAATAAGAAAAAGTGCTACTTATTTATACTGTCATGATTTGATTTTTGGAGCGCCTGTTGAGTTAGTTTTGGTTCTATATGAAGTTATACACTACAAAGACCAGAATGCTTAGTAAGCTGGGAGGGGTTATCTTCTATATATGTCTCTGCCTGCTGGGGCGCTGTGTACGTGATTTTGCACCTTGAACTTGTTTGTGCTGGTTCCTATGTTTGAACCGCGTTTGGCAGAGAGACGGCCAAAGCGGAGTTCTTTGAAGTACTTAGCGGCGTTGCTGTAGCTGCTGTTTGCCTGAGAGAGTTTCTATTTCAGGACCGTTGGTTGTGAGCCAGCCAAGGCGGAGTTCTCCCTCGAGAAGAGAAGGCGTGCGGCGGCTGCCGTGTGCCTCAGCTGTGTTGCTTTGTGGATTTCCCCTCATTCCGGCTGGAAGGTATCCGGCGTTAAAGGAGGGGTGAAGCGTCTGAATCCTGAGGCGGCCTTTCCAAAGACGTCTTGTTCTCTCGGTTGAGAGAAATAACGAGCGGGGAGTAGCGGCTTCCTTTTACAGCGCTCAGCGGTTGCTGAACGCGGTTCTGGCACCGGCTGGTGTTTTCGGAGTCCTTTAGAACAGAAAAAAGATTGGACTTCTCCTGAAGCGCATGGATTCCGTGAGTTCTGCAAGTAAATGAATTTATGAGCACTAGCACTTTTATATGAAGACGCAGTTTAGTACCTTAGTTTTTGTTGCAAATAACCTGGGATATAGCGCTTTCAATATTGGAATTATATCGGATTAATGAAGTATTGAACATTGGTTACAAGACTGTGTTTTTGCTTTGGAACAATCCAGAGACTTTCAAAGACTGATCAAGTTATTTTTGAGCACAATTACCTTTTCATTTGGATTCACGAAGGTTTACTATTGGGAAATTACTTTGGTGCAAAACCAGGAAGGCTGGAAGGTGTGTGTGGGTGAACACAGCATTGGAAGAGTGTTTGGGGTGAGGAAGCGCTTTAATGTATGCTGACCTTGTTTCTTACATTCCAGATTAGTAGATTAAAGCGGAAGAAGGTCTTTACACTACCTACCGGGAGGGAGAAGATGAAATCATAGCTAGTACCCGTGGTATGTGGTGTCCTAGCGAGATATACCGAGAGTAGTTAGTAGATCTGTGTTATTAATGATTGTTTGTTTTCTTGGTTTTTTCTCATTTCAGCCTCCCGTCCCGTTCCAGTCCATTCCTGGTCTTTTTTCCCTCGCCTGATTCCCTTATGCTCTGTGGTATTTGATTTCAGAGTATAGGGTAGTCTGGAGGTGGACCCCTATATAGCATCGCCCTGATCCTGAGGATACGCGGTCGTGACATATACAGCGTCAGTCTTGTGTGGTTTCTACCTTGTTTACAACCATATTGCAAATAGAGTGAGCCATCTCCCTGCTATAATAGGATTACCAAGGCCCAATAGCAAAGCCTCTTTGTTGCGTTGAGGCACAGACAGTTTTTAACATTCAATCAGAGTTATTGGTGAGGCAGTCCATGGTCTAATGATGGTCCTCAAGTGCATTGTACAATTGAATGTGAGCTTCTATGCTTTCAGCCTATATGTGATGCACAGTACTGTAGCTGTAGAGTATGCACTGCATCCCACAATTGCCATCCTTCAAATCCCTGTCTCTCAAAGACCTCATCAACAACTTTAATTTCCTAAAAGCCCCCGCCTATGAAGATTATGTTTAAGCCACAGCCTATGAAGATGTGTTGTCTCACCATCATCCTTCATCAAAGCCCTCTCTGGAGAAAGTCTTTTACCACTTCTCACCATCTTCAATGCCTCCCTCACTCAAGTCATCTTTTTGATCACACTGAAGTCACAAATGTGATTCACTGGTAGCTACCTATGCAACTGACATCAGTTTGTTGATATGGGCACCTTCATATCCCAGGTGATTCAGATCAGCAGTTGAGTTGTGTTTAAAAAACATAAAACTTCCTTAATACGTCCACTACACATTACTATAGTTCAAGGTCTCATCGGCTTCAGTTATCCAACCCCTTAAACACTTCCTGAATCTTATCCAGAACTAACTGTCCGATGGCTACCTAAAGCTAACCCCATCTGAACAGAATTTCTGCTATTTGCCGAAAACAACAATCAACAGCTAGCCCAAACAAACTGAACAACATGAACTCCCAATGCCAAATCACTATCCTCAAGTAACACATCATCAACAAACCCAAGACAGTCTTGGACCAGCTGTCTTCACTTAAGAAAGTAAAATCCGTCCTCCCAGAAAATAACTGTAGAGCTGCTGTTTAAACCCTTATACTCTTGAATCTGAATGGCTGCAATACCGTGTTCCACACTTTCCAGATTCTACATTGGCACCTCTTAAAGGCATCCTGTATGCTGCAGCACAACACATTAAGGAACTGAAGAAATACGACCACGTTACTCCCACCCTAATGGAACTACACTGGTTCTCCTTGCCAACTTGCACCATCTGCACAACCGATTGCATCATCTACATAGCCTCACAACCGACACCACTGCATATGTGACTGCCAAGCTCACCATCTCCAGTGGCTCTCTCCACACTTGCATGCACCCCATCAGAATGAAGATCAAGAAGTGACAAAAAGAAAAAACAGGCAACAAGCCTTCTCCATCTACTTACCTAGGATTGGGAACAACATACCTGTATCCATCAGGACAGCCCTAACCCTGCTCCACGTTAGGAAGTAGCTGAATACACATCTCTTTAAATAACACTACATTATGATGCTGGAGCTGTCCACAAACCACCAACCCCTCCAATCAGCGGAAGTGGTGACAACACCCTTCCTCATCCCATCTAATCCAATTAAGGCAGGCCAGAAAAGCATACAATAAAAGCATTCTAAACTCAAAAAAAGACTTTTTCAGGAAAGAACTGGTTAATGCAAAAAACAGACCTAGGAAACTATTCGATCTGCAAAAAGATCAATCCTATAAAACGGCCAAATCTGCACCAACAACTACAAAATCGAATATAAGCAGAGAAGATTTCTCCTCCTTCTTTACTGCCAAATCGATGGAAGTGGAGCTTAGAAAAGCAGCTGAATGCCTTTGGATTTCTAAGAGCACCCCAGATGAGCATCAATCTCAACCAGAGCTGGAAACCCCTAAAAATAATGACATATAGTCAGAATTCAAGCCCATTAATGATCTAGACATTGCAAAGATCATCTCGTCCACTAAACCAAACAATCACTACAACGATCCCCTACTGGCAAACTGTTGGTCTACAATAAACCATCTGCTCATCCCCTCATGGACAAAGATCATTAATGCTTCCCTAGCACAAGGCTCAATACCGGACTGCCTAAAAACAGGGCAAGTCACTCCAATCCTAAAAAAACCAACAGAGAACCCCGCTGACCCTAACAATTTCAGACCAGTAACACACACTCCAGTGCTAGCTAAAGTCCTGGAAAAATGTGTACAACAATAATTGAGCCAACATATCTCAGATTTCAATCTGTTGAGTGACTTCCAATCAGGATTTAGACCAAACCATAGTTCGGAAACAGCAATTCTGCACATCGTGGATGACGCTCTACTTGCCCTCGACCGCAACGAAACCTGCCTTCTAGTCCTGCTTGACCTTTCTTCGGCATTCGACACGGAATAAACCATGCTGAAGTACTAGATCACATGATAAATAGGATGGTACAGTCCTAAAATGGTTTAGTTCATTCTTAAAGAACAGATTGCAAAAATTCATAGTCAACCAAACATTATCAGCTACATCTAGTAATGCGATCGGAGTTCCTCAGGGCTCAACTCTATCCCTGGCGTTCTTCAATCTGTACGTAGAGTCACTCACAAATACCTTACAACAAGCAAACATCTCAATCCACATGGACACAGATGACACTCAGCTTTACATCAAGATCACATTGTCAGAAGAGATAGGTATCATGAACCAGGCATTAAAGAGAACAATCCATTGGTTAACCAGTAATCATCTGGAGCTCAACACACATAAAACAGAATTCCTATTGATTTCCCCCCAGAAAAGCACTACGAACATCTTAGAAAGGACCAATCTTATCACAGCACTAAACTGTACTCCGAGGATTGTTGATTCTACCAAATCCTTGAGAATTGTACTAGACAAAAATCTGAACATGCCATCACATATTAACATGATGGCAAAAACCACCCGGTTCCATTTAAGTTACCTCAGAAAACTGAAACCTTTCTTAAACAATTCAGACCTGAAAACGGCAGTCCAGGCACTAGCAATTCGAGGATCGAGTACAGCTGCACAACTCTAACTAGTCTCTCCAAGATCTCAACAGCCCCTCTGAAAGCCTGTCTCAATGCGGCCACAAGACTTATAACCGGCTCCAGAAAATTCGACCGCATCAGCCCACATCTGAAGGTGCTTAACTGGCTGCCTTACGAAGCAAGAATACATTTAAAAATAGCATATATCACTCACAAAGCGATATATTACAACACACCAGTGTACCTAGCCCAGAAAATCACACTATCAGGAGGATGCCGTCTCTCCCGGAGTCATAAGAACTACTTTTGAAACCGACCGTTTCCATAAGAAAATAACTTATAACCGAGCTTTCTCGGGCGCAGCCCCTAGAATTTGGAACGCTCTTCCCCCGAACATTAGGAGAATTTTCTCCATGTCCACTTTTAAACATGAAGCCAAATCTTTTTATATGAGTAAATATCTCCCTAATCTCAACAGTCACTCCATTTTCATTCATCCGCCAAGATCATACAAATGCTAATTCTCATCGAACTTTAACCTAGTTGCAGATCGTACATATGTATATTAAGCCTTAATGTTTTTCTAAAAAACAATGAACAAGTACTGATGGTGATGACTTGACTATTAACTTAACTGTTTCTTGATATGTAAATGTAAAGCGCTCTGATACCCTACTCTGGGTCATGTTTGCGCTATATAAAACACCAAATAAATAAATAAATATGTGCACTGTGTCTTTGCCTTCAGCACTGTAAAGCAGCCTGAGAAAATAAGTATTGCGGATGTGCTACCGTAATTGCAGAAACAGATAAATATTAGGTCGGAAGAGTCTCTATTTTCTACCAAAGGAGAAGTTTAGTTGTTGGGAAAACAAATCAACTATTCCTACACAAATCGATCTACAAATAAAAAGGCTCTACGTGTCATGATCTTGGTAACTGATTTCTCCTGGCAATGTGTGAGCTTGAATGAGGTGCAGATATAGAGGAATTTGGCAGGATTGATTTCCGGTTAGTGAATTTATTGTACAATGAGGTTGGGTCGCATTAACTGAATCTTGTTGAGGAGTATGTCATCAGGCTGGAATACTCAAATAGTGAGAGGGCTCTCTACATCTCTCTAATACTTGTGAGAAGGCAAGCAAGTATTTGAAGAGTTCTTTGGATAAGTTGTCAGCTTCTTCAATGTATGTTTGAAAGTATTTTTTCTTTATTTTAAGAAGGCTATGTCCATTACTACTGTAGTAGACAGGGTAAACCAACGTGCCATTCATTTAACAGTGTTTGTTCCTTTTCCAGCATCTTTCAGGTCTTTTCATACTGTTTTTGGAGAACAGATTTTCTCAGGGAATAACTTGCTGTTTACTACTTATGCAGATCTGGGCATTGATGTGGTTAGCTGGACCATCAGTTTGAGATCCGAAGTCATTGCTGCTGAGTTCACAGGGCATTTCAATCGCAGAATGAGCGGCACCTGAAGGGGCATAAAACAAAATCAGAAGGTTCAAAAAAGGCATTAAAAGCTCAGAGATAGAATTTAGAGGAGCATTCTATCTGAATGGGATCTGATCTGAGTAGGCAGCATTCACACCAGCAACATCAGAGCCCTTATCAGAGATATTCCATCCCTCCTCGCATTCAGGAAAGAGATCAAGACCTGGCTCTTTAACAACTAAGTCCATCCGACTTCTGGGTGTTCATGTTCAGCCAGTGCCAAGACACCCATGGGTAATCGAGCGCTTTACAAATTACCTTAACATAACATAACATAAGTGGGTGGTATCAACAAGGGCATCCAGCTGAATGGGTAGCATCAACATCGGCACTGATAATAAATGAGCAACATTCACCGGTGCACAGTAATAACAATAATAACTTGTTTAATAGCGCCTGCTACTGAAGTTCTGCCATTTTGTAGCACTGTAAACAGGAGGTGTGAAAGGCACTCAATTTCTCAATCTTGGAGTAACTAAAGGTTGTGTTGATCCTTCTGAGCTTTGACCTTGCGACTAGCAAGTCACATGGATGCCAGCAGTGAGCAAATAACCTAGTAAGGCATCATGGACCAGCTTAAATGCTTAACGGGTAACCTCCACTGCGGAATATCAGGAGCTGATGAATATCTCAGCTTCTTGTTAGGCAGCATGTAATTGAACATCTAAACTGAACGGGCATCAAAGCTATTGGTATCTCAGTTAAATACCTAGCATCATTATGGGCATCTCACCTGAATGTGTAATACAGGTACAGCCTCTATGCTGATTCCATTGCACAGATATTGGCAGCTGAGTTGTATTTGTAATCTCATGATATCTCAGCTGGCTGCATAGCATGCATATGGGAATTGCAACCGAATGCTTAGTATCCGCAAGTGCATTTGAAATGAACTTCGGAAAACACATCCCCTCCAAAATCCAAACAGCTACTACAGGGGTTTCAATGGACATCAAACATTCTATAACCCAACCCCACGCCCCTCTCTTCACCCATTTCTTAAGATACCCTTCCCTACAAGCATCTTCTTTCATCTCCCTTGTAGAGGGCTTTGTTATGATGCAGTTTGTGCTACATAAATGCCATATTTGCACATTTATGGGTTCCGAAGTAGCGTGCTACTTGCCAAAAAAGCACTTCAACACCTCATCAGGGGTAGCAAGCGCTATATAAATTGAAACCTTTTTCCCACTTCTATCCCTCCACTATCTCTTTCAATCCAAACAACTGACTAACATATCCACCACTCAAATTACTTTCATATTTCACTATACTAATTCCCCGCTAATCCTTTATGTGTTCCAGAGTAGCGTGCTACTCGCCGAAAAAATGCTTCAATACCCCATCAGGCGTAGCAAGCGTCATATAAATGCAAACCTTTTTCCCTCTTCTATCACTCCACTATCCTTCTCAATCCAAATAACTAACTAACATATCCACCACTCAATTTACTTTCATATTTCACTATACTAATTCACCACTAATCCTTTATGGATTCCGGAGTACCGTGCTACTGTTCGAAAATGCGCTCCAACACCTCATCAGGGGGAGTAAGCAGTATATAAATGCAATTACAATACAATACAATTTATACATACTTGTGGGCAGCAAAGTACAGAATCAACTGGAAAAGCATTGAGCTGCAAGACATGAAACCACGCAGGCTACAACAAGAAAGTCTTCAACCCATATTATTACAGCAACTTCTCACCTATAAATAGAAGGCTTTCCCAGTTACATAACACAAAGGCATTTGTTTCCACTACCGGCGAGCCCAGTGCCCACTGGCATCGAGAGCCAAACTGTAAGTGATCCAGCCTCACCCGCGGTGAGTCACACCTCTGAATAAGGTGAGAGCACATTCTCCTGGTATGAGCAGGCACCAGGTCTAACAGGCCACGCAAGGATCCTGAAGCGATTCTCACCAGTTGCATTGCGACGTCTGACAAAAGTCATAGTATCTTCTTTAGGTGTGTTCATTTATGTTATAATCAATTTATGACACATGCATATCTAGCTCAATGATTTAGCTTGATGGGAGATTTACATGAAACAGCTCTTATCTCAGGGATGAGGTACCCAAATGTAAGAAAACCAAATATCTTTATTAGTTGGTGATAAACAGAAATGATATGAAAAAAGAAATGTATATAGAGCTCTAAATCCGCAGGTATCAAGGCGCTGTGTTGCGGAATTCCCAGAACCACACGGTGGAGTTAGACTTAAGATGAAAAAGGGCAGGTCTTTTGGTGTTTTCCAAAAGTGGCAAAAGAATAGAGTTTTGCAATGTGGCTTGGCAGGGTATTCTATAACTTGGCAGCTGAAACTGAGAAGGAGCGTTTGCCGCATCTTGCCTTTGGAATTTTGGCACAGGAACTTTCCTGCTTACATATGATCCTAAAAGTCTAGATGGCTTATACAGATGAAAGGAAGACCTGATGGCCAGTGAGCCCTTGCTGTGCAAAGCTAGGTGGACTGTGCAGAGCGCTTTGAAAATCACCTGCTTCCTAAATGGAAGCCAGTAAAAATCTCTACGACCCTCTCTCCAGTAGCCGAAACTCTCTATGGTTGACATGTTCCATTCAATACTCTTTTATTATCCTTTTGCATGGTCATGAAAATTGATGATATTAATGAAAAACAGATCTCAGGCAACCTGGAAGATAAACTAATCAAAACAAATACTGAGATATGTAGGGTACAAGATCAGAAAAAACTAGGGGCCTTTTGTCAAAGGATTTCAGATCCCCCGTGATACTATTGCCAAACGGATGTATGACGTTACAACGCATGCTTTTACCACGCATGATGTTACAACGCAAGTATTACAACGCAAACCTTTACAACGCATTACACTTTGGGGTGCTGGATAGTGAATAGTTTAATTTACTATTCCAACTCCAGTCCCCGTGGACACTAGGGAAGGTGTTGGATAGTAAATTAAAACTATTCCCTATCCTAGAGCGCCCCCCAGTGTAATGCATTGTAACAGCACTGCGTGGTAAAAGTTTCGTTGTAAAGGATGTTTCCCTTGCCAAACATAAGCAAAAAAAGGAAAGGGAAAGCAGATTACCTTAATTTAACTCCATGCTGTGTGATCTTAAAAGAAAGCACTAAAGACACATTCAACTAATGATCGTTTTAATCTAAAAAAAAAAACAATAGTAGACCGCAAAGAGCAGTGAAAAGGAGATCACTTATTAACAGGATTAAAAAGACAGGCAATTTCTGTAAGGAACTCTTCAACACTGTGCAATTTAATTCGTTTTGCTTATTACTCTGTCCAATTGCAGGGGCAACGGGCAAGTATTTCAGGTTGGATAGAATTTTTTCACAGCTACTGGCTGTATAATAGATTTTTTAAGATAGTGTGATTCGTTTTTAAATGCCTAAACAGCATAGTCCCTTTATATCTCCCCATCCATACAGAAAAAAACTAGAAAATAGTGCCTTGTTCAATCTCTTACATTTGCCAATACAGGATGTCTTATGATGCCAATGGACAGCCTACGCTGAAAAGGAGATATGTTTATTTGTCAATGGCCCAAGGAAGTGGAATGCCTCCAAGCCGAAATGAAAGCCAAACTAACCTCTATAACCATCTTCTGGAAAGCTGTAAAAACCTACCGTCCGGCTAGATGTGCTTTTTTTACTATGTAGATATCATTTTGGCCTTCCTTCTTTATTTTGAGTCTTGTCTGTGGTGCGCCTACAGACAATGGTATATAACATGTGCTACATCAATATACTATAATTATTTTCAACCTAATTTGATGCCTCGGTCTAGTGCACATCTGTTTCTGTTATGTTATATTGCTTATTTCTATGTGGGAGGTGTAGGATTGAAAGGGGGAGGGAATGAGATAAAAACAAGGGGGTAAAAGGATGGTGAGCCTCATCAGGGCAAGACAGAGTTAATAATCGTGGTTGCATACTAAAGCCTTAGAAGGGCAGTCGACAACCTCCTTTAACTACCCCAAGGTGTCTGTTGTCACACCTCAATTGCAGCTTCTTCCTAATAAATGGTGTGCACCCCGCGAATACGGACCCCAGGCCACCGACGGGGCACAATATTGAGGACGAAACATTGAAAAAAGTATCAACACACAAGCTACTCTAAGTAAGTCTCGTTTTTGCACCATGATCTGTAGCTGAAGTTAGAGGAAGGGAGGACTGGGGATCATGATTTCCATACGTTCTCGGGTTTAGAGAAAAGAGAGGCGTTTTTACTGCAGATTTTCCTGATCTCCAGGAAAAAAATGCAGGGCTTTGGCACAACAGAGGGAGATTCTAGGTTTACGATACAACTCTGTACAGTGCAAAATAATTTACTGGTATGACGAAGGTATTCCAAAGTAAGTACATGGGTTACTTAGGTGATGCATAAATCATGGCCTTGTACTTTGCTCAGTAGCGGCTGGCATCTATGGGAAGAGATGGGCAGAAGCGCATACAAAAGTAAAAAAAAAACAACAACAAAAAAACGTAGCGGGCGAATGCGATGTCCTCCGCTCCAGACCTCTACAGGAACTGGAATCTGGAGTCTGGAACTCCCTTGATCAAATCAGGATGCTGCTCTCATGCTATGAGACAGGTCTCTGAGTACAGGGAGCAACCTCACTCGGCGCTCCACAGCGCCCTGGAATACTGCACTGACTCTAACCCAGCTGTCTTAAAACAGCTAGGTTAAAGATGTATAAAGTGCTCATGTGTGGCTGGCCATCTCAAGATGGCAGGCCAGCAAGACATGCGCACTTTAAACATAAGTACATAGACAGCTCACCCTCCTCCCTGCTACTGTCACTCAGCAGCGACTCGCCCCTGTCCTGGCGTTTGGCTCCTGATAGGGATGAAAAATAAAATGGTCATAAATGACCATTTTATTTTTCATGGGGTTTTGGGGGGATTTTAAGTGGGGCGATGCTCCTGACTTTGTCTCTGACTTTTCTCTTCCACATTGTTTTCTGTGAAATGCTGCTTCTCCTATGTCATCCATTGAGGTGAAGTGCACAACCATACCATGCAGCCCTCTGTGAATATATGTCAGCCATATCCACTAAAAACTCTTCAGTACCTATGCACACACATCTCTGTGTAGCTGGGCCAATACGCCTCCTCTTTCACACGGAGACAGGCTTAATTTTTATTTATTTATTTGATAGTTTTATAGAGCACGAACCAGACCAGTGAGGGTATCAGAGCTATTTACAGTATTAAGGGGTGGTGTACAAAGCAAAGGGAAGGGAGGGATCACTTGGGTAAAATAGGGATACATAATGCAAGGAAACAAGTAGTCAAAGTTCCGGCTACATGTGGGAGGGAAATGAAAACAGGTAGATATATTGTACAGGAAAGTACATAGTCTCAGCTCTTGGGGGAATGCCCAGGAGTGCAGGAATGGGTGTTGACCATAGAAAGATAATAATGTAACGTGTTCGTTAGGCAAGGTAGTTACCCATTAAGAAGATTTTTGTCTCCTTCTTAAAGTTTGCCAAGGACGGAAGTCTTCTGATGGCGGGTGGGATAGAGTTCCAAATCCATGGCGCAGCCCCAGTGAAGGCCCGGTTGTAGTTTTTTTTTTCCAGAAGCGTGCAGGTTTCAGCAGTAGCTCTTTGGCAGAACTGGAGTTTCTGGGTCCACCTGATACCACGAGTTTTTGTGCCAGAAATTCAGGGGAGTTGTTTTAAAGAGCTTTGTGAGTAATGCAGGCCAGTTTAAATTGGACTCTGCCCTCTAGGGGAAGCCAGTTCAGCGCTTTGAGGTGGGGAGAGATGTGGTCGAATTTCTTTGATCAAGTTAGTAGTCTGGCAGTGGTGTTGAGGCAGGCTTTCCATGGGGCCAGAGATTTTTTGGGTAAACCTGCAAGAGTAGCGCATCCATTTTCTAATCTGGAAATGACTAGTGCCTGTACTGCCGTTTTAAGGTCGGACACATCGAGGAAGGGTTTCAGGTTTAGGTAATTCAGGTGGAATCTAGCCGTTTTGGCCATCAAGTTTATATGGCCACGCATGTTCAGGCTGCTGTCAGGGATATTCCAAGGGATTTTGCCGAGTCAACAATGGTATTAGGGCAGTTTAGTGCTAGTGAATCTACTCACCTCTGGTTGCGCATCCTTGTTGCCAAGCATCATCACGGTGGAAGGCTCAAGTTCGAGAGAGGAGAACTTCACCTACATCTGAGAAGACGAAGCTGGAAGCTGAGGTTCATGGGTAATTGGTGAAGGAAGTATATTCATGTGGGACACACGAAAGAATACACCAGGTCTTAGCACTAGTCTAGGGAAGATTGCCCAAACACTAAAAGGATTGTCTCCCTTTAAGATGACATATATCTTCATGGGGGGTAGATGTGGAGTTAAGAATGGTAAATCATACTTACCTATATACATTTTCCTTCACAATATCACAGTAGTCGAGGTTTTTGTTCATGAGGTTCTGGAAGGAGGTTATTTAAAATTTGATATTGTGGCCTAGACCATGATGTTTATAATGGAAGAAGCAAAATGTAAGTGAAGCAGCTTGGAGGGATGGACTGGAGATCCTTCTAAGTCTTCAAAATCTATGTGCCGCACATCCCAAACATTAATCCAACAGTGGAAATATATGCTTGCAAATTTCTAAACTAAACAAAATCGCTGAAGACATTCCAAAAACAACTTTAGAAAAATAGTGGTTGAGTCACAATCATAATGGATTCTAACTGTTCAAAGCCCCGCATTCTCATGTCATCATCGTTAAGGTAAGAAGGGTGCGCGGAGGCAGCACACGCTTGATTAGCATTGTGGCCATGAATATTATTGAGAGGAATTGCTGGTTTCAGCAAGATATGAAAACCTGAGGTTCACTCCTAGCATTTTTTTTTTTTAACGTAGTTTATTGGTTTTTCACACAAGGCATACGTAGACCGTTACATTACTCTCACTGTCCCAGCCCTTTGGTATCATGTCATGAAAATATATTAATTCTTATAAACAGTGTACCAGTTTAATCATAGCTTCTAATACAGTCCCTCCATTAACTTACCTCAGATCCCAATTCCTCCCTCTCTCCGCCCAGATTCCCGTCACCGACGCATGCAATTGTGGTTTACTCTCTTAATGTATATGCGGAGAAGTGATCGTGTGTTTTCCTGCGTGATGCACCTGTTGTGTTCCAGGGTCATTTCTCAATCATTGGTCTACTCTGCTCTATCTTCTCGTGTCTCATAGTCCCGTAAAGCCTGCACCAATGTTTCCCAGGCCGTCGCTGATTCCAGCCCTCTATCATTACTTTGTCTACGCGCCTGCTGGTAACGTAGCGTACTCTCGTTGCTGGCCCACTTTAGGAGCTTGCTTGTCCACCTACTTCTGCTGGGACCCACAGGTGCCTTCCAGTGCCTCGTGATTTCTCGCTTCACCAATATGAGCCACATGTCCACGAACTTACTTGTGATCTTATTCTTGGATGTGTGGGGGAACCAGTGTAAGATACTAATGGCCATATCGAACTCTAGCCGTCTGTCTGTTATCGCGTTCAGGGTATCCCCCACTTCCTTCCAGTATGGACCTAACGTTGGACAGGCCCATAGCATATGTGCCAGTTCCGCCCCTGCTCTCATGCATCTAGGACACGCTGCATCTTCTACCTTAAAATATTTCTCAATTTTCCCTGGCGTTAAATACGCTCTGTGTAGTATATAGAAATGTACTAGTTGGAATCGAGCGTTTCGGGTACTTTTCCAGGCCCTTCTCACTATCTGTGCCCATGCTGCATCCGGAATGTCTTTCCCTAGGTCTAATTCCCATTTTGCTTTCAGTGTGTCTAAAGGTGGTAGCTTTTCAGTTAACATCCTGGAGTATAGGCATGTGACCGCCTTGAAGGTCCCCGCCGCCATCATGACATATTGGCAGGCTCCATCAACCCTTCCCGCCAGTGTGCTTGTATCGCCCTAGTCAGTGCTGCGTGTAGCAGGAAGCCACCTCTCGGCAAATCATACCTTTCCCGGAGTGTCTGATAGGGTATCATGATCCCATCCTCGTAGAGGTCCCCCAGCATTTAGACTCCCGCCTCCTCCCAGATCTGTAATTGTGACCAGTCGCCTCCGTGTGGTAGTGCCGTAACCATCCCCAGGGGAATTTCAGGTGCATATGGGTGCGCCACCCTCGCCTTTCGCTGAGAGAGGTTCCAGCATAGTCTGAGTGTTTTCTCTTCCTGTGTCAATGTTCTAAGATCCAGTTTCTGCTGTAATGCTATAAACGAGAGGACGTGGCGGGGGATGCCTCCCCTTCTCTCTTGCCCTGGTCCCCTAAATTCTCTCGCTATTTCTTGCGTAAACACCTTTAACTGGGCTGCTAAATAGTATAATTCGAAGTCTGGGACTGCTAGATCTCCCTCAGTTTTTGGTCTCACCAGCGTTGCCTGTGCTACTCTGCGTCGTCCCGTGCCCCAGAGGAAAGCCACTATCATCGACTTCAGTAGTTTAAATGTAGAGTTTGGTATCCACACAGGCAGCGTCCGAAAGTAATATAGAAACCTAGGAAGTTCTACCATTTTCAGTAGTGCTATGCGGCCCGTCACTGGTAGTGGGAGGGTAGCCCAGAAGGCCATGCTGCCCTTCAGAGCCCTTATTCCACGGCCCATATTCCCTTCCAGCAGGTCCGCCATCTCGTGATAAACGTGCACTCCTAGGTACTTCAAGCAGGTGGGTTCCCACCGTATTGTCCCCATCTGTTTGGGTTGTGTCTCCCCCTGTCGCACTGGGAATAAACATGTCTTGGGCCAGTTCACTCTCAATCCTGAAATTTCACCGAAGATCGAAAGCAAACTCTCAGCCCCTGTCATTGCCTTGTCTGCATCTTCGAGAAAGAGCAGCAGGTCGTCCGCATACAGTGATATGTATTGCTGACCGTCCCTACTCCTTAAACCCCTATATTGATTACCCGTCCGTACCATCACCGCAAGGGGTTCTACTGCTAAGGCGAATAGTAACGGGGATAACGAGCACCCCTGTCTCGTTCCCCGCTCCACAGGGTATTGCGAGGAAATCAACGTACCTTCTCTCACTCTGGCCATCGCCGATGTATATAATACTTTAGTCCATTGTAAGTAATCATCTCCCAGTCCGAAGCGTCCCAGCACTCTATATAAATAGTCCCATTCTAAACTATCGAAGGCTTTTTCAATGTCTACCGATAGTATCACTGATTGGTGTGCCTCCAGATTATCCTCTTCCAGCAGGCGTACCAGTCGCCGGATGTTCGCGGACGTGTTTTGGGTTGGTATGAAGCCAGCCTGGTCTTCATGTACCAGTGTGGTCATATATTGCAACAGACGGGTTGCCAGGATACTACTCAGTATTTTGTAGTCGACCATCAACATCGATAGTGGTCTGTAAGACGCTGCATCCCTGCCTTCTCTCCCTGGTTTCAGCAGCGGAATGATCAATGCTTCACGCATAGATTGCGGTAGTTGACCTAATTCCTTTGCTTCCTTGTAGACTTCCTGGAGTCTCGGCGCCAGCAAGTCTACATATTTCCCGTAAAATTCTATGGGTAGTCCATCCAACCCTGGGGTTTTGTTGCGGGCCATACGCTTAATGCCCCCTTGTATTTCTCCTATCTCTATACCTTTTCCCAAGGCGTTCGCCTGCTCTTGGTCCAGCTCTGGTAACTGTAAGTCCCTGAGGAAAGTGTCTATATTCGGGTCTCCGTCCGTCAACCTGCTTTTATAAAGAGCTTCATAGTAGTGCAAGAAGCACTGCAGAATCTCGTTTTGAGTGTTGACTTCTTCTCCTTCTGCAGTGTCCAAGGCCACTATAGGCGAATTTCTTTTTAAGGGGTTGGCCAGCCAGGCCAGCAGAGTTCCCGCTCTGTCACCCTCTGCGTGGGCTCTCACCATGTACGCTTTATGATCAAAACTACGCAAGCGCTCCACTTCCGTGGCTACCGCTTCCTTTGCCGCGCTAGCTTTCTCCTGAAGCTCCGGGTGGCCGGGCCGTAACAGCTCTACCTCTCGCAACGCATTATCAGCTTTTTCCAAATCGTTTAAGAGTACCTTCCGTACTCCTGCATGTTTTCCTATGCAGAGCCCCCTGACAACCACCTTGAAGGCATCCCATTCCATCGCCCTTGTTGCGGTCGTTCCAGCATTCTCCGCGAAGTAGTGAGAAATCCCCTCCTCTACCGCGGCAGAGAAAACTGGGTCTTCCAGCGTTTCAGGGCGCAACCTCCAGGTAGGGACACACGAGATTCCAGGCATCCACTGCATGGCAACCAGCAAGGGGTAATGGTCTAATAACGTTCTAGTCAGATATTCCGACCTCACGATAGTTGCCATCACTCCTGGAGAGCACAGAACTGCGTCTAGTCTGACGTGTAGGTCATGCATGCCCGAGAAATAGGAGTAATCTCGGCTCTGTGGGTGGTGTGTCTGCCAGGCGTCAATCAACCCCTATCGCGTCTGCCAATCCAGCCTCCCTTTGGCTAAGCGGTGTATCGGCGAATCGTCCAGGGGTGGGTGCGATCTATCCAGGGAAACATCCGTTATGGAATTAAAATCCCCACCCATCACTAGCGGACTCGCGAGATAGTGCACCAGAGATCCCGACATTCTCGCCAGGAAATGCAGCTGGTTGACATTGAGTGCATATAGGCTGCAGAAGGCCACTTCTCTGCCTCTTAGTTTCCCTTCAATGGCCACAAACCTGCCTTCTGGGTCTATCATCTGTGTAGTCAGCTGAAAGGGGACTCCCGCCCTAATCCATATCAGCGCACCTCTGGCATACGCCGAGTACGTGGTATTATATACTTGGCCTCTCCACCTACGCTGTAGCGCTACCCCTTCCGTCCGTGTCAAGTGTGTTTCCTGGAGTAATGCAATATGTATCCCCCTCCTAACTAGGCAGGCGTGTATTTTATGTCGTCGTGTCATGGTGTGTAATCCCCTCACATTCCAGGTTATGCATCTCAGATTAGTATAATCACCCATACTCCCATGATTTCCTGTGCATCTCTCTCATCCCTACCCCGAACAGCTTCTGTGCTTCTGCGTCAGTGACAATCCCACCCATTCTACTGCCCATATATCCCTTAACTCCCTCCCCCCCAAGAACAGGACCTAGCAACAACCATCTAGTTCCCATCCAAACTAATATAACTTGTAACACAACTCTAAGCCCAACAGTAGCCACTGTGGGCATGCCTTAGGGGCAATGAGGGGGTGCTGTCAGCCAGCCGGTGGTCACCCACTTCAAGAATTCTCTCCGAACTATTGAGCCTTGATTATGAATGCTTCCCGAGACTCTCCCCCCACCCCTCACCGCTATTCAAACAACCAACCTCCCTTGTCAGGTCCTTTCGGGAAGTCCGTCAGAGCTCCGAGCTCCCAGCTGATTGGCCACGCGGAGTTGTCTACCCTTCATCCAGCATACCCTCAGCTGTCTCTGGCGTGACCTTTGGCAATTGCACGCTGTCCGTTTCAGAGTGTTCAGAGCCTGATCGGGAATTTTCTTTCTCCGAGTCCGTGCCTCCCACCGATGGAGTCCGCTGTGTGGTCGATATCGTAGAAACTGCTGCCAGTGCATCTCGCCGTTCCGCTGCTGTCTGGGACGTAGAAGGCCTCCTCATCCCCAGCTGCCTGCCACGGAGCCGCCTCGATTTCCGCTGTGGTAAGCTCTCAGTGGCAATCCGTGGCCCCTGCTCACCTCCGTCTTTTCCAGCCTTGTAAAGCTCCAGCCAGGCACAGGCGTCGTCCGGGGTGTCGAAGAAAACCATTTTGCCGTCCACGATCACTCTCAGCTTGGCTGGGAATAGGAGTGAATACTGCAGTCCCTCGGCTCGTAGCTCCCTTTTTATAGCTAAGAAAGAAGTTCGGTGGCGCTGTGTTTCATAAGTGTAATCGGGGAAGATATTGACCTTGCTGTTCTCCATCTAAAATGGGCCGTCCGTCCTCGCCTTCTGGAGGATCAAGTCCCGATCTCGAAAGTGCAGCAACCTGGCCACAACTGGCCTCGGAGGCCGGCCCTGCTGGGGTGGTCGGGTCGGTACTCTGTGCGCTCGCTCTAGTGTTTAGAAGGTCGATAATCCCTCCGGTGCCACTACTGTTTTAAGCCAGGATTCCAGATACTGTACCATGTCCGGTCCTTCAATTTTCTCTGGCAATCCTACTACGCGTATGTTATTCCGGCGGTTACGACCCTCAGCATCCTCGGCCCTTCTTTCTAGGGCGTCCATTCATTCCAACACATTGGCCAAAGTAGCCCCAAGTTTCTGTTGTTGTAGTTCCATGGTTTTGACCTTGTCCTCCACCTCTGTGACTCTATCGGACAGTTTCCCATGGTCGGCCCGTAGCAGGGCCAGTCCCGTGGCCACCTGTTCTATGTCCTGCTGGTGCGCTGTGCGGGTTTCTGTTATCGCCATCAGAATTCTGTCAAGCTGTTGTTGTAAATGGGGGTCCCGCGTCAGCTCGAGCTCTCCTCGCTCCTCTCTTTCTGGTGCGTCTCCTTCCGCGGACGACTGGGTCCCACCTTTAGGCCCTTTTGGTTTCCCCATCCTCAGTCAGTTCCAGGAAGATCTAGTCCACTTTGTTCGACGCTGTGAGCGCTCCAGGGGCAAGTTCCAGAGGTGATCCCCGAGTTTCTGTCACCTCGCTCCGTCCTCCCACTTGTTTTTCCGGCGAGGCAGTGGTGGCCTATCCCGCCCCTCGGGTGTCATGCGATGGTGACTCGGCTCCTCGAGCGGCAGCCCTCCTCGGGCACCAGAAGCAGTTCTCTCTATCCCTCGCCACTGATAATTTCTGCCCACGCTAGTTTGTGCGTTCGGTCAGGTATTTCGGGGTCTATGTCTCCTCCTCCTTTCCGTGCAACCCTAGCCGGACTGCTCCCTGAAGTCCCGGGCTCAGGAAGGTGTTTCGGGCGCCGTACCCCGTGGGCAGCTCTCGGTTAGGAGAGTATCGCAGCTGTGACTCAGTCCTCGCTGCAAACGTGTCTGGCCTTGCCCAGGGGGTTCTCCTCAAGCTTCTACACAGCACCGTTCTGACCTTCTGCCGCTCCACAGCTCCCCACTTATTTACACCAAATAGGGGGTCCCTTTCTCATCTCCTGCGGGAGTTAACAGGCCCAGTGGTCGCTCTCCTCTCCCTTCGCCTCCAAGCAGCTGTCCCTCACTCGTTTTCCCCCCGTCCCCTCGGTGTCAGCTTGGGGTCTCAGGCTTCCCAGGTCCGGTCACAGCCCGCAGTCGAGACCTCGTTCCCCCGCTATTAGAGTCCCTGATTCAAGTGTACTGCGAGGTCAGGGCGACGCTCTGCAATCTCCTCTGCTCCTCCCGAGGCCTCCGCAGGAGTCTCCACTCAACTCTGCGCAATCCGTTGTCTCCCTGTCGTTCAGGACCTATCCGTCCTCGCTTCGGGTCCGCCTCCACTGTCCGGCATGAGGGGGCCCCTCCCCAGGTGCGGTTGTCTATCTTTGCCGCTTCAGCGGCGACTCCGCCCGTCCGTCACCGCTTCTCTCATGGGAGTTGATGAATCCTCGGGGGTCCGCTGCAGGCCCCGTCCTCGCCCCTAGCTCCAGGCGCGTCAGGAGGTCCAAGTGCAAGCTCCGGGAGGCGTTATAAGCCACCGCCGCTTCACTTCTGTTGGTCAGCTCAGGTGCACCTCCCGCCAGCCTCGCGTCCAGGGGCGCAGGTCTCTCCGGTTTCAAAGCGGAGCTCCGCCGCTTCCCCGTGCGCCCCGTCCTCTCTCAGCTACTTGCAGCTCCACAGCAGTGGAGAGGCCCGGGCAGTTAACATGGCCGCCATCCTCGCTCTGTTCCCTCGTCACAGCCTCACCTCTTCAGCTCCTCTACTCCCAAGGCTGTGGCTCCTCCGATCCACGCTTCCGATTCCTGCAGCAGTTTTAGGGGCCTCTTCACTCCATTGCTAGTGTCTGCCCCGCGGAGCCGAGGAGCTCCGAACCCGCATCACAGCTGCCATTTTGGTGCTTTTTCATGGGTCCCACGGCCAGTCCTTGTTTGCGCCCCAGCAGGTCTCCCAGAGCACCGCCACTCTCTGTTTAGCGGCTCCGGGGGGCGGGGGGGGGGTCGTCCCTTCTCCGATCGTCACGTGTGAGTTGGGGGGTCCCGGGTACCGGATTTCAGGATTAATTGCGGCTCTATCTCGGAGCTCTCAGTTCAAGCAGCCACCATTGCCGGCTGCAAGCCATGCCCCCCCAGGTTCACTCCTAGCATGATGTGCTTTGGTGATACATTGAGGCCTTCAAACGCCATCTTGATGAAAGCTGGGGAAGCACATGCTGCTTCCACCAATCAGCGGGTGTTATGTGCAGGCATATCGAGCTTTGAGGACTACTTTATTGTTTCCATAAAGCTTCTCAATTAGAAAATAATAACTAAGGGTCACACAGCACTGGAAGGGTACTGTGTGCAAGCAGCATCACCAGAACTTCTGTGGTGATCTCTCATTGAAGTAGATTTTAGTGCCAGATAGATGTGTTTCTTGTGACAATGTATTTAGTCGAAAGGACCACCAACACTGCACAAACAGCTGAAAGCTTTGCCTGTCATGTGTGGACCACAGTCCCCCAGACCTAGTCCAATCCCCATCAAAGAATAAAGTGCAATTGCACAAAGTCACTTAGTAAGATTTGGGAACAGGTGAAGGATCATGGGCCAACTGCCCCCGTAAGGAGTAGTTTCTGTCCTGTAACTCCAGTTCTGTAGTAGGGGTATCTCTGTTATAGTCATAATCTAGTGAATAGTCCCGCCCATGTGCGTGGACCCCGGAGCAATCAAAAATAATCTCTTAGAGTGTCGAAAAATGCAGAAATGCACAGACACTTAAGAGAGAATTTAAAGACAGATAATGCAGCCTAAAAAGGCTACACTGTCCAGTACTTCAACTAGAAATTCCACCAATAAAATCCACAAAACAGCAAAGCATGTACAGATTTCCCTTGCTTAAACAGCAAAAACCCTCTGGAATGATAGAGAGGAGGACCTGGACAGACAAGCCCCATAGGATACTGTGCCTTTAAGAGAACTTTCCAGAACTTCACAGTATCCCAGAATGCACTGCAGGTCCAAATTACTTTCAGTTCTTTTTGAAGGCGTAACACGCCAGACCTGTAGCATTCCGTACATGAATATCTCTCTCCACCGGGGAGAAGGGCGGGCGCTTATGACTATAACAGAGATACCCCTACTACAGAACTGGAGTTACAGGACAGAAACTACTCCTTCTGTAGTAGGGGATCTCTGTGTATAGTCATAATCTAGTGAATAGAATGGCAAGCCCATCCCCACACCAAAGCGGCGGTGGAGAAACGAGAATTAACACCACTATTGTGCGAACAGATTTCGCAGCGAAGCCTGCCCAACCTGAGCGTCTGCCCTGGCATCAGTGTCCAGGCAGTAATGCTTAGCAAAGGTATGAACCGACTTCCAAGTGGCTGCCTTGCAGATTTCAGCAATAGGCACGTTACGAAGCAAAGCTGTCGTGGCAGCTTTACCCCTGGTAGAATGAGCCTTAGGTTTGCCCCCTAAGGTCTTATTAGCTTTTTGGTAACACAATTGTATGCAGGACACAATCCACCTCGAGATGGACTGTTTAGAGGTAGCAAGACCCGTCCTGACTGATCCATAATTGATGAACAATTGGTCTGACCTACGAATATCTTTGGTTTTATCCAGATAAAATTTCAGCACCCTCCTAACATCCAGGGAATGCAAAGACCTTTCCGCTGGAGATGAAGGATTCTGAAAGAACGTAGGTAAAGTTATCGTCTGGTTGATATGAAAATCAGAAATAACCTTGGGAAGAAACTTAGGGTGAGTACGCATAACAACCTTAGCAGCATGAAACACAGTGTAAGGTTCTTGGCAACACAACGCCTGAATTTCACTCACCCTGCGGGCCGATGTAATGGCCACGAGGAACGCCGCCTTCCAGGACAGGTGCTGCAACGAAGCCTTATGAATAGGTTCAAAAGGCTCCTTCATCAACCTGGACAGCACCACATTCAAGTCCCATGAAGGCGAAGGAAGCCTGACAGGAGGGAATACTTTCTTCAAGCCTTCCAGAAAATCTTTGATCACAGGGATCTGGAAGAAGGAAGTCTGTGAAGGGCATTTCCTGTAGGCAGTCAAAGCAGCCAGATGAACCTTAATGGAATGGACATTAAGGCCAGACTGCGCCAGATGTAGCAGATATGGAAGGATGACATCCTCCTTGCATGTCGTAGGGTCATAGTTCTTAGACTTGCACCAGATGCAAAACCTCTTCCACTTGTAAGCATAAGAAGTCCTAGTGGAAGGTCGCTTAGCCTCCTTCAGTATGTCCATACAATCCTCTGGAAGATTCAGATGGCCATATTGCACTATTTCAGGAGCCATGCCGCCAAACTCAAAGACGAGAGGTTGGGGTGCACCATCCGCCCCCCGAACTTCGTGAGAAGGTCCGGCCTGCACGGCAGCTTCATGTGAGGAAGGAGAGACCGGTGGAGCAGGTCCGTGAACCACCACTGTCTGGGCCATTCCGGGGCAATCAGAATCATCTTCGCCCTGGATTGGGACAGCTTGATGAGAACCGCCGGGATCAGGGGAATGGGAGGAAAAGCGTACAGAAAGCTGTTCGACCAGTTGATCCATAACGCATTCCCCAGCGTCCCTGGCTGATAGTACCTGGAGGCAAAGTCTCGGCATTTGCTGTTTTCGGCGGTGGCGAACAGATCTACATCTGGAGTTCCCCACCTTGCGAAGACTTCTCCTAGTACTTCGTCATCTATGACCCATTCGTGGTTTTCCTGAATCAGTCTGCTCAGCTCGTCTGCCTGAACATTCTGCACACCTGGCAGATGAGTGGCCGTTATCGACAGTCCTCGGGCCAGAAGCCAGTGCCAGATCGCCTGCGCCTCCTGCGACAGACTGCGCGATCTCGAGCCCCCCTGCTTGTTGAGGTAATACATCGTAGTCGTATTGTCCGTCTGTACAAGCAGAGAGTTGGTCTGGAAGGACGGGTGAAAAGCCTTCAATGCCAAGTGAACAGCTCTGAGTTCCAGGAAAATGATGTGGTACGTGGACTCCGTCGGGGACCACGTCCCTTGAATCTGTAGGTCTCCGGAGTGCGCTCCCCATCCCTGGAGAGAAGCATCCGTCACGATAGTCTGTGTGGGAATGTCCTTGTGGAAGGGAACCCCTCTGAGGAGATTCTCCACTGAACACCACCACTTCAGAGACTGAAGAGCATGTAGAGACAGTCGTATTTTGTCGTCCAAAGATCCTCTCCTCTGATCCCACTGATCTTCCAAGCACTCCTGCAGCGGTCTCATGTGCACCCGCGCATGTGGCGTCAGGAAGATACAAGAGGCCATCGATCCCAGTAGAGAAGACACCGTCCTCACTGTCGTAGATGGAGTGGACATGAGAGCCTGAGCCTTCCGAAGGAGTGATAATCGTTGCTCCTCCGAAGGAGACACGTTTGCTGACAGCGTATTGATGGAGGCTCCCAAGTACTGGATGCACTGGACCGGAGTCGGGACAGACTTGGACATGTTGATGTGCAACCCCAGCTTGTTCAAGAGAACGCACGTCTTCTGGAAGTGTGCTTGAGCTTCCGAGAAGGAAGAGGCCTTGATCAACCAATCGTCCAGGTACGGGTAGACAAACACCTTGTTCTTCCGCAGGTGTGCCGCTACCACTGCCATGCACTTCGAGAACGTCCTGGGCGCAGACTTCAGCCCGAACGGAAGTACCGTGTACTGATAGTGATTGGTGCCGACTTGAAATCGCAGGAACTTCCTGTGTTTGTGTGCAATGGGCACATGGAAGTATGCATCCTGTAGGTCGATGGCGCACAGCCAGTCCCCCTGTTGCAGCTGAGGATAAATCTGATGCAACGACAGCTTGCGAAACTTTTCTCTGCGAATCCACTTGTTTGCCTGGCGCAAGTCCAGAATGGGCCTGAACTCGTTCTTGTCCTTCCTGCGGACCAGAAAGAACCGGGAGTACAGACCTCTTCCTCTTTGAGACAGAGGTACATCTTCTATCGCCCTTTTCCTTAACAGGATATCGGCCTCCGCCTGGAGCTCGCGCAGCTGATACTGCGAGCTGACCGGAGGAATCGATGGAGGAGGGCTGATGAACCGAAGACTGTATCCATTGCAAACAATATTCAGCACCCACTTGTCCTGAGTAATTTTTCTCCACTCTGCCAGAAAAAGTTGAACGCTTCCCCCCACCGGAGCGGGTAACGGTTGAAGGGAAAGTAACCGCTCAGGGGCGAGACCCGGCCGGCCTTTGGTCGCGGTAGAGGACTGCTGACCACCTCTACCCCTCTTGCGTTTTTGGAAGGGTCTCCGGAACTGCTGCTGTTGTTGCTGCTGCTGTTGTCCGGAAGACTGTCCTCTTCCTTTCCCCTGCGAGCCGAATCGCCGTTGGAACTGGCGGTAAGGCTTTTTGTCCTTGGGCTTCTCCAGACCCACAGCCGTCAGGGTTTCAGCCTCGGCCTTCGTCAGGGTTTCAGCCTCGGCCTTCATCCGGGCCATTTCGTCGTCTGCATGTTTCCCGAAGAGTGTGTCACCGGAAAACGGCAGATTGGCCACCCTCTGTTGCGCCTCAGGCTTGAGCGACGTAAGCCTGAGCCAAGCATGGCGGCGCTGGTTGACTCCGTGGCAGTAGCCATGTGCGGCTAACAGCGCAATGTCCGCAGCGGCACTGATGGCCTGGTTGGAAACCAGCATCCCTTCCGAGACAATCTCCATGAAGTCCTCCTTCCTGTCGCGTGGTATCAGGTCCGCGAACTGTTCCAGGGAGTACCACCGCGCACGGTTGTACCGCCCCAGCAAAGCCGAATCGCTAGAGGCCTTCATCGTGGTGGAAGACGTCCCACAGGCTTTCCTACCAGCCGAATCAATCCAGCGGCTCTCTTTATCCGGTGGCACTGTGGAGGACGGGGAGGTAGAATGCAGCTTCCTGGCCGCCGTCACTATCACCAGGCCGGGTCCGAATCAGGCGCTCGGTACTTTTTCAGGAGTCTTGAGGGAGCAGCCTTCACCACCGCCGGTGTGAGGAACAACGCCTCCGCCGGTTCGACCAGTCCCGGGACCAACGGCAAGAGAGGGCGAGACAGGTGCTTCTTGTGAAGCGTCTCGATTATCACGGACGTCGTAGGTGTAGGAGCCGTCACCGTGATACCCAACTTCGCAGCCCCTCTCAGGAGCACCTCCTGGAACGTGCCAATGTCGTCGACCGGGGACACCCTAGTCTCCGGAGAATCCGACAGAGTAGGCGAATAGGAACGGGTCCTAGATGATGCTGTACGGGACCTGGACCTATGCCTCCTGTGGCGATGTCTAGATTTGGTGGAGGACCTGTGTCTACTCCTCGATCTGTCTCTCCGCCTGGAGCGCGACCTCGATCTTCTAGGCCTGGGACGTTCCGCTGGGTTCCCCGGGGCGGGCGTCTTGGGCGTGGGTGGTTCCTTAGACTTAGGAGTCTTCTTAGGAGGAGTCGGAAGCCTGGGCAACGAGACCGACTTCGGTGAAACCGGTGGCGGCTTGTCTGGCACAGGGGTCCCTGGTCCTGTTGGAAGTGGCGGCAGAGTAGGCAACGGAGGAGGGGTCGGAGACCTCGGAGGTAGACCTCTTGGCAACGGAGGAGGAGGCGGAACAGTCTTCTTCGGAGTATACACCTCCGAGTACACCGCTCCCGGTGACCCGCCATCCTTTCCAGACTGAGGGGAGCCCCCCACAGTCCTAGGCCTGCCTGCACGACTCCTCGACGCCGAAGAAAGGTGTTCAGGCGTCGAACGCAGGTCCCTCGACGTCGAGCGCCCCTTCGGCGTCGACCGTCTTCCATGCTTCGGCGTCAAACGGCCTCTATGCCTGGACGTCGATCCCGACCATCTCGACGACGAGCCTTTATGTCTCGACGGCGATCTCTTGCGCCTCGACGGCGACCTTTTCGACTGCCTCGATGGTGACCTCGCCCGCCTCGACGGCGACCTCGACGGCGACCTCTTACGTCTCGCCGGCGATCTCTTCTGCCTCGACGGCGACCTCTTCCGCTTCGACCGCGGTCTCGACGATGAGGATCCCCTCGATGACGACAAAGTCCTGTTCGTCGACGGCGATCGGCGGTGTCGCCTCGACGGCGAGCGCCGACGCCGGGCCCGTCGACGTCGATCACTCGACGTCGACGCCGAAGACGACGACGATGAAACCGTCACTGGGTTCTACGGTGGCCTGTGCAAGTCCCTCGACGTCGACGGGCGACGTTTTCTCGACCCAGAGCCCTGGGGAGACTTGGAACCGGCCGTGGACCTCCCTCTCGACGTCGTGGTCAGTGCTACCGACCCAGACGGAGACTGGGGACGTTTGCTGGACTTCCTGCCCCTGGGGAGACCCCCAGAGGCCTCAGCATGGGCAGATGATGCCCCTCCAGACCCACCTTGTGCCTTCAGCCTTCTTTCCTCGAGGCCCTGAAGTCTGATCTTCATTCTGTCTTTCAGGGTCCTGCCAGAGAAGCCTTTGCATATCTCACACTCCTCTGGAACATGGGAAGAGGGCAGGCAGAGGATACACACCTCATGAGGGTCTGACTTAGCCATCTTCCTGGAGCACTCCGGGCATTTGTCAAATAAAGAAGGCATATTTGACATCAAAAGAGTGCAAACAACCAAGAAGAAAAGCCCAAAAGTACTTAGAAAGTACTTAAATCGATTTTTCAGTGAAAAAACACCAATAAACCCTTGAAAAGGGAGAGCTCAATGCTCCAGGGTCCTGCTTGCAGGAGCCGGAAAAAAGAACTGAAAGTAATTGGGACCTGCAGTGCATTCTGGGATACTGTGAAGTTCTGGAAAGTTCTCTTAAAGGCACAGTATCCTGTTCTGAGCCACATAATGGCAGCCTATGGGGCTTGTCTGTCCAGGTCCTCCTCTCTATCATTCCAGAGGGTTTTTGCTGTTTAAGCAAGGGAAATCTGTACAGGCTTTGCTGTTTTGTGGATTTTATTGGTGGAATTTCTAGTTGAAGTACAGGACAGTGTAGCCTTTTTAGGCTGCATTATCTGTCTTTAAATTCTCTCTTAAGTGTCTGTGCATTTCTGCATTTTTCGACACTCTAAGAGATTATTTTTGATTGCTCCGGGATCCACGCACATGGGCGGGACTATTCACTAGATTATGACTATACACAGAGATCCCCTACTACAGAACCATGAATAACTCTGAAACAGTATGGCATCGAGAGACCGTATGAATGGTTCCGGATCATGGGAAGAGGTCGTAACCCAATGGACCCTACCCCAAGGCCAGGATGTAGAGAGGAAACCTGAATGCCCCTCTGAGATTGGAAACAGACAAGTATGTTCTCTTCTAGTGTCACAATTGGTACTGGGATTTTTCCTTGATAACCCCTCGGTGTACTGGCGCAGGGGCGTGGCTACCATTGGCGAAGCAGGTGTAGTGGCACTGGGGCCCTTAGCCTAAGGGGCTCATTGAACCACAAATTCGCTGTAGTTTACTACCCCAACTGCAGTGAAAGGGGCATTTCCTTACTTGCACCATGGCCCAGGTGCACTGGTGCACAGTTTCTCCATAGACGAAGCACGCTTCCTACTCGATGGGCCAGTATTTATTCTGCTTTCTGGCGTTGGCAGAACGCCAGGTCTAACCAAAGCCGAAGCTTTCTTTACATTTTTAAAGACTCCTTTTATATAGGGTGGGGTGGATTTCCTGGGCGTTCAAACTTTTAGAAGCCTTTTCTAAAATGCTGAGGAGGACTAGTTCCAGTGGAAGTCACCCAAATATCCTCAGGCAAGATACTTTGGTTGCAAGGAAACAACATGAAGGGAAAAAGGTAGATGCTTGGGTTCAATGATAGAGGGCAACTTTTTTGGCAGAAAGCATCGGAACGGAGCTTTGGGGCACGGACCCAGGGAACCATGGGAATGGAGACAGCGAGGTGCATCATTTTAGGCAGACACACACTGTGACCTTAATGACGCCATTCGCCCTGCACAAGGTTGCCTGGTTACATACATGCACATGTAAGACACACACAATTGCCTAACCACATCACACACATGTTATATCACAATAACGTGTAGTATTTGGACATCTGTGTCCACCTAGCTGCTAATGGTACATCGGTATGACCCTACCTAGGGGCAGGGAGCTATAAACACCACTGTTCCAATGGCCAGTCTTCGAGCTGCATTGACGCCATGATGGCGGTCTCCCGTGGTTTAGGACCTCCTCACTGAAATTGATCACACCCCTCCTATCTCTCGAGCTATGGGAAGCCGCAGCCACCATAATACATGAATGCTGTATTGAGGCGACTAAACGCAAACTTATTGATAACACATGAGACATGCTCGGCACTACCTGTACTGCAGACACTCCCTCCCACAATCACTCTCGTAAACAAACGATGACCCTTCAGCACGTACTACCGCTTATGGTCACTGGATGTAGCCAGAGCATGGGGAGAACGCAAATTAGAATGTTTCAAGATAAAAATTGACAAAGGTCGTGGTTGAATACACGGTGACATTGGGTTTTGTAACAATTCAGCTTAAAGTCGGTGCTTGCAGCCTAGTCATCATGGCCTTGACAATGGGGTATGTGCTCTGTATTGCTGAACTGGACGGTAGTCACGTCTGCCCGTGCATTCCAGTCCATTCCTCATCTTAGCTCATCAGTTCTGGTATGACTGATACAACTGCATCTGGCTGGCCGTAGCAACAGGATTCTCATCACATACAGAGAGCGTTCGATGGCCAGTGACGCGCTGTCCTTACTACCTACCAAGCCTTTTTTGCTGTTCAGATAGTTTTTATTAAGTTTACAAAAATAACCACAAAAAAACAGAGCATTACAAAGAATCCGTAAACTCCAGGCGTCCAAGGTTGTGAAGGATAAGACATCAATCGCCATATGACAGTATAATTGACACAAGTATATGCAGAATCATGCATGGATGGGAGAAAGCATGAGGACGGCCGTCCAAAGAGGCATGGAGGTTGTTACATATAGCATTGATGGATAAAATCAGTCACAATAGAGACATATAGAATGAGGTGCACCGCAAACCAAGTCCTCTGGCTCATAAAAGAAAAGAGTGAGTGAAAGAGAGAAGAGAGGTGGGGGTAAAGGGAGGCAAGAAGAAGCGCAGGTACGGTTACACTGAGCAGCATAGGATAAAGTTTAGGATAAATACCAATTAAAGGGAAAGTCCAGAGTGGATGTCACAGCGCAAGCGGGGGATTCAGGAACATATGAGGACTTATGGTGTTTTTTTCTTCTGTAGGTACTTGCCAAAAGCATCCCATAATCCTTCAAGACTTGAGTGGCCATGGAATTTGGATTGTAGGATGTTATCAGCTCCTCTGATTGAGCAAAGTAGGTTCCACCATTTATCAAAGGCGCTGGGGCTGGTGGATTTTCAGTCCGAGAGTACAGAGTACAGTCTTGGTACCTAGGGAGAGGAAAAGGTCTACAAGGGAAGAGGTGTAGGGGTCATGATCTCCTGAAAGGGTATTGGAATGTAGTCCTAAGGCTGCGGTTAGGAAATCGATTTCTATTGGTATTTTTGCAATTTGGCGCAGCAAGTCTTGCATTTTCATCCATAGTGGAAAGGTCATCTTAGAGTGGTTGAGCATGTGTTGGAGATCTCAGGGTCCTTCCTCACAACACCAGCATGAGGACGAGTCTCTCAACCCTAATTTGTGTAGTCTGGATGGGGCCCATTACATTTTGTGGATGGACCATAATCTGGATTGTGTTGAGTTGTGTTCTTTTGGGTTCAGCCACCACACGCCCTGAGCAATCACGTAAGTGCTTTGGAAGCATGAGTAGTCTGGAATGTTTATACCTTCAGAGGTTTATTCTTCTTTAGGAACTACATGGAGCTCCTCGTTTTTTCCCCTGTTTCATATGAGTTCTGCGATAGCTACGTCCACAAATTTAAGGAAGGTAGAGGAAAGGGACACCAGGAGCATGCGGGATATAAAATTATTCAGGGGGGCTATCATCATCTTCACCAAGCCCCCTCGCATCACCATGTGATGTTTTTAGGGGACCATGTGGAAAGGAGTTCTTTAATTTTGATCAGTGTCTTTCGCTCGTTCAGTGCAACAGAGTGTTTGAGGTCCAGGAAGAACCACACACTCAGGTATTTAATGGCTGCCAGTTGCCATTTCAGGACCAATTGACCAATGACTGCGGCTGTGCTATAGGCATTTTGAGGGAATACCTCAGTTTTGTATTTAGTATTTGACAGTATTTAGAGAGTAGATCGCAACCTGTGAGTATCTGTTTATTTCATCCATGATTATTGGAATAGCTCGCGGAACATCCTCAGTATCAACAGGAAAAGTAATGGAGAAAGGGGGCATCCTTGGCGGGTACCTTGGGAGAGAGATAAGGGTTGGGATAAGTGGCCATTGACTCTATACCCTAGCTGTCCGGTCTACACAGAGGGCCATGATCATGCGTATGAAATCCTCACCCATGTGGTATTTGTGTAGGTTGGCATGTAAAAAAGGAGACCTTATCAAAGGCTTTTTCCACGTCCAGAGCCAAAGACGCTGATGGGGAGAGGGATAGCTCTTTCTAGCACATGGCAGAAAGTCCTACTATTATCCGCCACCAGTCTGCCTTTAAGAAAGCCCTGTTTGAGAGTTGGAGATCAGTCGCTGGATGACCGACTCTAAACAGCGGGCTGCTATTTTTGCGTACATTTTGCAGTTGATATTAATAAGGGAGATTGGTCTATAATTTATGACGTTCAGATGGTCTTTCCCTTCCTTAAGTATTACTATGATGGTAGCTTCCAAGGCAGAGCCTGAGATGCTGCCTGTGGAGGCAAATTCCCAAAAGACTGCATGTAGGGGATCTAACACCGTACGGGCAAATGTCTTATAAAATTTTGCGAAGTAGCCGTCTGGGCCGGGAACCTTTCCAGGTTTAAGGGAGAGTATAGCCAGAGTGATTTCCTAATTTGTGATAGGTTTTTCTGACCCAGTTTGTCTAGTTGAGAGATGTTGAGGAGGGTGTATGAGTTAAGATATTCATTTATTTTGGTGAGGGGAGTTTAGATTTTGTAATTATAAAGGTCTGCATTCAACTTTTGGAAGGCCCCAAGGATGCCTGATGTGGATGTGGCAACTGCTCCATCCGGATTTCTTATGGCTGATACAAGAGATCTGTTTTTAGCGTGTTTTAGATAATTTGCCAGGGATTTACCAGCTTTGTTATTGGTACATAGTCTACCTGCTTTGATCACGTCAATCCATTTTTGGGCTTTCTGACTCAAGATTTTATTATATTGATACTGTTCTGTACACAGTTTGGAGAGGAGGGTCGAGCCTTTGCTTTGTTTGAGTTGAGTGCTCAAAGAATGGATAAAGCGATCTGGCTTTTTTTAGGTGGTTTGAGGAAGCTTTATTCTTAGTGACTGTGATATTTATCAGTATCCCCTTTAATGTGGCCTTGAGGGCGTACCTGTGTGTCATGGGAGTTGTGCCATCTAGGGCGTTTCTTTAAGAAAGTTGATAATTCTTGTGCTACATTGTCAGGGTCATCCAGAAGTTCATCGTTCAGGTGCCTTGGCGAAATGGTGGAGTAGGGTTGTTGAGTGTTATTTGAGACACAGGTGTGATCAGAGATCATTATTGGCTCAATCTTTGGGGAGTGGGAGAGATGGAGCAGCAAGCTACTTACCATGATGTAGTCTATTTGTGTGAAGGAGCGGTGAGGTGAGGAGTAAAAGATGTAATCGCTCCCAGTGGGGTTATGGGGACGCCAAATGTCCGCCTGGTTATTAGTTTTACAACAGGATGTAATTTGTTTATGTGCTCTATTAGCTGTACATTTGTGGTCTGAAATCCTATCTAAACTACCATTCCTTTGTAGATTAAAGTCCCTACCTAGGATAATACCCATGTTGTCTGAGAGGGCTGAGAGTTGTCTGTCTAGATCCCTCCAAAAGTCTAAGGCATTGTCATTTGGTGCCTAGATGTATAGAAATATAAATCCCGCCTTTTCATCTTGGACATAAGCCATCTGCCCGATTGATCATGGGTGTGTGAGACGACTAATATGTCGTCCTGTGTCCTTCGAATAGCCTTCATCTATGTTAATTATTGAGCCATTCCAGGCTACTTGTTGGATTTTTCTCATGTGGGCAAGTATGATTTCTATGTGACGTCTCAGTGGTTTTAAAATTATGAGTCTGGGTCACATGTTGAGAGAAGTGGAGCATGGGTTGACCATTGGGACACATTGGGACACAATGAGCTCATTCTATCTTGAAATCTCAGTCAAACTTGATACCCAGGGTGCATGGTAACCAAGCTTCCAGGAACTCCACGTGAGTTTGTGCCACGCTCCGCTCTTTCTTATGGTCCGAAGATGCACAGATTTATTCTGTGATTTCGATCCTCCAACTCAGAGATATCATTCATGAGTGATTTTATTTTGTTGGTGGTCACGTCCACTCTGTTCTTTTCATGTCAGGCAGTGTCCTCCAATCTGCCAATTCTTGTTTCTGCTTCTGAAAGCCTTCCTGACATGTTCTGAAAATTGTTTCTTAAGGCTTGGATGTCATGATGCATCACAGCAGTATTCACCTTTGTCTCTTGAGCCAGGTCGGGAAATGCACTGAGGAGCTGAAGGATAATTTCTAGGCAGGCCCCTGATTTTTGTTTGGCTTTGACTGGAGAGTCTGAGGTGGAGGTTCTGCCTTGGATCATTTTAGTGAAGATTTACTCTCTTTGTGTCCTTGGAGTCCTTACCCCTGTGGTCCGCCATCTTAGAGTACTGAGGGGGTACCAACTGCTGAAAGTGGAGATGTGGTATCTGGGTCCTTTGTTTTATTTTTTGTCCTATTTGTGTGCATGACCGACTAGTGTATAGGCATTTAGATGTCAAGTTACAACACCGTCCACCAAATCCTAGGTGGAATGGGTGTCACGTAGTGAGTTGGATAGGTCATGCTCTGGAGATAGGACGAGTAGAGCTTTCACACCTTGACTTGTAGTATTATTTTAACGTCTGAAGGCGACGGTTCCTAACATCAGTGCTGACTTCCTATCATGACCTGCGTACCTATTGAGCGGTAAGTCGAGAAGTTGCCCTGTAATGGTCAGTGCTCTCAGGCTATCTGGCATGAGTGTCCGTCATCTTGTTTTACCTTGCTGAGGGATAGAGTTAAGGGGCACCACTCAATGGGGATAGGCCATGGTCTTCTTCCTACTACTCATAGCAGTGATGGAGTTTGCTGGACAGAGGTGGGGCAAAGACTGCTGCTAGGTAGTTATTTGCCATTGAACCCTTCCTGGTATTCATCAATTACTGGCTATGGTACTAGTTGCACTTGTTGGAAGGAGGCTGGATTAAGGGTGCTGCCGTAACTGAGGCAACTGCATGTTGTGCGCTGTGCTGTAGCTACTTGTCACTAAGCAGGGTACACCTTGATTGGAGGAGCCGCTGTGTTCGGTTTTGATGAGCCGCTTCATTCCTATCAGCAGTGGGGCCTCTCAGGGTAACGGGTGCACGCAAGGATGCACAATCAGTGTCTCATTGGTTTGGGGGTTGGCGAGGTGCACAGAGTCATGCAGCAGTCAGTGCTCGAGGAGTAGCCATGCGGTGATCAGCACTCTCAGGTTACCAGTCATGAGTGGCCGTCATTCTGTTTTATCTCGCTGAGGGACTATACCTAGCCTCTGAGTTCCTGGTGGTATTTACTTGTCATTGGGCATGTCGGTGATCGATTGTGATCGATTGTCGCTGATCAGGGCACTCTAATTTGAGGGCATCACCAGTTGGTTCCCGTGTGCCGTTCACCCCGGCCTGATGGGTCTCTCAGGCTAGTAAGTGCACACAAGGCCACCCAGCCAGTTGTGTAAGCCAAATTTCGAGGACGGCTAAGAAATTTTTTTGGGAGGGGGGTGGGGGAATGCTTCCTGCAATAGGCAGAGTGGAGTTGCAGGGGCTCTAAGAAGGGGTGAAAAAGAACAATGCCTCATTAACAAGTAAAAGGTATTTTAAAGACCTGTGAAGTACTCAAGTGCGGCTGTGTGTCTCCCCTGGATGGGGGGCTGAAGCCCTTTCAGGCCAATGGGTATTGCGCGCCTGTGGGTGGGTGTGGTAACTGGTTGCTATTGCTGCTGCGTGGATGGGAAGCAGGTGCATGGGTATAGGGTGGGCGGTAGGTTCTGCGGGATCCAGATTACACAGGCAGCTAAAATAAGGTTAATGATTGTAGCAAAGGTGTGCACCATGCATACCAGTAGGCATAACTGCCTTGTCAGGGTCCCCGTAGTAGGAACATCAGAAGCTGTCATGTTGTCATCATGTTGTTGCCTTTGGGCCTATGTAGGGAGTAGTTGATCCGGTTCAATCCATCCATCCAGAACCATTTCTCCACCACATTTGTATAAACCCTGATGAAGGCACCTCCTCTGTTCGGTTTTGAGTGTTTTGGGTGCTGTTTATGCACCAGGACTCTGGTACTGCAGGGTAGGGACCCGGGAGGTCGGATCAAGTGGCCATCTTGTTCAGGCTCAAGCCACGCCCCCACTACCTACCAAGCTAATGCTTGTGATGTCTACAATAATTACCAACAAAGGGGTTCAATTGGACCCTTCCCACCTGTGATGTGCCAACTGGTCATTGCTAGGATTTTTCGACCCATCCATTCCTTTTTACGTCTGCTGTACAGTTCTGCAGCCACAAGGCCCTTCATGCCCAGTGTAGACTTTAAACTTTGTGTGCAATCATGTTTCCCTCTTCAGCAACGTTATAGTGAGGGCTACTGTAGGAAGCGGGGTGCTCAAGATATGAGGTCATTTGTATCAAGCCTTTTTCCTGTTTGCAAACGGGCAGATTGCGAATCATCCCAAAAGGCCATCGCAAAATAGAGAATTGCAAAATGTGCGATTTTCTATTTTGAGAATGCAATTAAGGAATTGCAAAATGTGATTCCTTAAATGCAATTCTGGAAGCCCCAGAAATTTGCTATTTGTCCTTAAGGAATTGCAAATGACCACCAACTTCAAGTTGGTGGTAATTTGCGATTTTCTTTAGAAAAGCACTTTTTTGATTTTTTAAAAGTGGCATGTGTCGCACATACATGCCCTTATTTCAGGGTTGCAACAGGGTGTCCTTTTGGCACCCCTGCAACCTTGAAATTTCATTCTCAATTTGCGATTCTCTAATTGGTAATCGCAAACTGAGAATGTCTTACCATTCATTCCTATGGGCCTCCTAGCCCATAGGAATGAATGGGAAGGTATTCCTTAATTGCAAATCTCAATTTGCGATTCGCAAATAAGGAATATGTAGGATTTGCAAAATTTTTAGCAAATCCTACATATATTGCATTTTGCGATTCTCTAATTGCGATTCGCAATTTGAGAATCACTAAACTCTTTTTTGATACATAAGGCCCATGTGGTTTTTGCTATTTTAAGGCTACTGTAGGTTGCAGCCTTACAGTACCGCCACAAGAGAACGACAAGATCCAAGAAGAATTTTTTGGGATGATAAATGAAAAAAATGGCCCGCCTGGGTTTGCCGGGTGTTTTACAGAATTTGAATTTTGAACATGAGTGCTAATAAATGAAAAAAAAAGCTGATTGATCATTTTAAATTTCTAGCTATTGTGTATTGAATTTCCCAAAGGTTTCTCATTGGTACATTGTATGTTAAAGGCTCTGGATTGTTATTAGTGATTATTTGTTTTATGGGAATATGGGGTAAGTTGGGAGCAGATGCAGAATAGTGGTGAAGATACCACAAATGACAAAAAGGTGGTTGGACATTTTTTGATTTCTAGCTATCGTGTTGTGGATTTCCCAAAGGTTTCTTATTGGTACATTGTATGTTAAAGGCTCTGGACTGGTATTAGAGATTATTTGTTATGGGAATATGGAGTTAGTTGGAAGCAGATGCAGAATAGTGGTAAAGATATCACTTTTGAAATTAGAGCCCAGCATGTCAACCTTAGGCTTCTCAATCCCATTTTTTCAAATTGTGTGATCGCTATCAAAACATATCACTTCTTAGTATATTTTGGGTCAAATTCCACCAGGAAAAATATGGATACTGCTTGGTCTCCGGTTGGCTTTAATTAGGGTCTAGCACAGAGGAATCATGTTTTTGTGCAAACAACTTTTCGTCCAAAAGCTTTAGATTTGAGTCGTGTGGACTTGTTGGGCCTTGTACTATCAAAGTACCTTAGATACATTAAAAATACACACACACGTTACCATCATTTTGCCAACTATGTGTAGATACCTGCCTTGTGGGTACTATCCTTCCCCAGTCTTTTATAAATATACTAATAACAGAAAAATGTTAGGGAAAAATTTCATAATACAAGATCCTGCTTCAAATGTGCAAATATAGCTTTGCACAGAACCACCCTTTTAGGGCCGTGAACATGTGTTACTAAGCTTTTGAGGACTTGCTCCAAAATTGTAACTTGTGATTGAATCCATTCATGAGTAAATGGCTAAATGTGTATTTTATAGTGTTGTACTCAAATTATATGATTATTTATTCATATCTGAACAGCTGTATGTCTCTTATGGGGCACACACAAGATGGGTTTGATGGAAACACATTTGTAACCAAAATTTGGAACAGGCAGATAAAGGGACTTACAGATATTTAACTGTTCACTAAGTGCTCATAAATGTTAAGAGACCAAGAAAATTAATTTGTTGGCAATAGATAACGCAATGTGAACACATGGGAAATTCATGGTTATATTAATGGTTTCTATTTTCATCAAATTCACCACAAGACCTTGTCTTCCCTATGTGACTGTGTAATGAGAATGCTTAGATCCCCACTGATATAGTCATAGCGTTTGATGATAACCATGCTCAAGTACCCGCAGAGTTAGCGAGTAATGATAACCATGCTCAAGTTCCTGCAGAGATAGCGAGTGATAATACCAATGCTCAGGTCCGTGCAGAGATAGCAAGTGATAATAACCATGCTAACGTCCCCGCATAGATAGCGAGTTATGATACCAAGCTCAAGTACCTGCAGAGATAGTGAGTGATGATAACCATGCTCAAGGGCCGGCAGACATAGCGAGTGCTGATACCATGTTCAAGTCCCTGCAGAGATAGCGAGACCTGATACCATGCTCAGGTTCTTGCCGATATAGTGAGTGATGATAACCATGCTTAAGTCCCCACAGAGATAGTGAGTGATGATAACCATGCTCAAGTCCCCGCAGAGATAGTGAGTAATGATAACCATGCTCAAGGCCCTGCAGAGATAGCGAGTGATGATAACCATACTCAAATGCCCGCAGAGATAGCAAGTGCTAATAACAATGCTCAAGTCCCCACAGAGATATAGTGCTGATACCATACTCGAGTGCCCATAGAGATAGCGAGTGATGATACCATGCTCAAGTCCCTGCAGAAATACCGAGTGATGATAACCATGCTCAAGTCCCTGCAGAAATAGCGAGTGATGATAACCATGCTCAAGTTCCTGCAAGATAGCGAGTGATGTTAACCATACTCAAGTTCCCGTAGAGATAGCGAGTGATGATGACCATGCTCAAGTCCCTGCAGCGATTGATGATAACCATGCTCAAGTTCCCGTAGAGATAGCGAGTGAAGATAACCATGCTCAAGTCCCCGCAGAGATAGCGAGTGATGAAAACCATGCTCAAGTCCTCGATGAGATAACGAGTGTTGATAACCATGCTCAAGTTCCTGGAGAGATAGCGAGTGATAGTAACCATGCTCAAGTCCCTGCAAGATAGCGTGTGATGATAACCATGCTCAAGTCCCTGCATAGATAGCAAGTGAGTGCTGATACCATGCTCAAGTCCCAGCAGAGATAGTGAGTGATGATAACCATGCTCAAGTTCCCGTAGAGATAGCGTGTGATGATAACCATGCCCAAATGCCCGCAGAGATAGCGAGTGCTGATACCATGCTCAAGTACCCGCAGATAGCGAGTTATGATACCATGCTCAAGTACCTGCAGAGATAGTGAGTGATGATAACCATGCTCAAGTGCCCGCAGACATAGAGAGTGCTGATACCATGCTCAAGTCCCTCCAGAGATAGCAAGACCTGATACCATGCTCAAGTCCCTGCAGAGATAGCGAGACCTGATACCATGCTCAAGTTCCTGCAGAGATAGCAAGTGAAGATAACCATGCTCACATCCCCGCATAGATAGCGAGTTATGATACCATGCTCAAGTACCTGCAGAGATAGTGAGTGATGATAACCATGCTCAAGTTCCCGCAGACATAGGGAGTGCTGATACCATGCTCAAGTCCCTGCAGAGATAGCGAGACCTGATACCATGCTCAAGTCCCTACAGAGATAGTGAGTGATGATCACCATGCTCGAGTCCCAGCAGATATAGCGAGTGATGATACCCATGCTCAAGTCCCTGCAAGATAGCAAGTGATGCTAACCATGCTCAAGTTCCCGTAGAGATAGCGAGTGATGATAACCATGCTCAAGTCCCTGCGAAATAGCGAGTGATGATAACCATGTTCAAGTTCCCGTAGAGATAGCGAGTGACGATAACCATGCTCAAGTCCCCACAGAGATAGCGAGTGATGAAAACCATGCTCAAGTCCTCGATGAGATAGCGAGTGTTGATAACCATGCTCAAGTTCCTGCAGAGATAGAGTGTGATGATAACCATGCTCAAGTCCCTGCGAGATAGCTTGTGATGATAACCATGCTCAAGTCCCTGCAGAGATAGCAAGTGAGTGCTGATACCATGCTCAAGTCCCAGCAGAGATAGCGAGTGATGATAACCATGCTCAAGTTCCCGTAGGGATAGCGTGTGATGATAACCATGCCCAAGTGCCTGCAGAGATAGCGAGTGCTGATACCATGCTCAAGTCCCCGCAGATAGCGAGTTATGATACCATGCTCAAGTACCTGCAGAGATAGTGAGTGATGATAACCATGCTCAAGTGCCCGCAGACATAGAGAGTGCTGATATCATGCTCAACTCCCTGCAGAGTTAGCGAGACCTGATACCATGCTCAAGTCCCTGCAGAGATTGCGAGACCTGATACCATGCTCAAGTCCCTGCAGAGATAATGAGTGATGATAACCATGCTCAAGTCCCCGCAGAGATAGTGAGCGATGATACCCATGCTCAAGGCCCTGCAGAGATAGTGAGTGATGATAACCATACTCAAGTGCCCGCAGAGATAGCGAGTGCTGATAACCATGCTCAAGTCCCCGCAGAGATAGCAAGTGATGATAACCATGCTCAAGTCCCCACAGAGATAGAGAGTGCTGATACCATACTCGAGTCCCCGCAGAGATAGCGAGTGATGATAACCATGCTCAAGTCCCTGCAGAAATAGCGAGTGATGATAACCATGCTCAAGTCCCTGCGACATAGCGAGTGATGATAACCTTGCTCAAGTTCCCGTAGATAAATACAGCTAGTGTAATTAGAAATACACACTAATAGAAAACACATCAGAAAATGAGAAGTACGTTTGTTATTTAATCACAAAGTACTGCATAGAGGCTTAGCACACGTAGCATAGATGTACACATAACATGCCATGGTGCCCAAAGAAGGGGAAAGGCGGGAGGAGAGGTTGAGTGAGGTAAAGTAGGATAAACAATAGTACACAGGTCAAATATCTTCAATTCACGTCACAAATACACCTTTTGTACACATATTTTGATACTAGCTAGAATTGTGCCAGAAATAAGGGAAACACTGAATTAGTGCCTAATTAAATAACAATCATAGCGAGATAGCGAGTGATAATAACCATACTCAAGTGCCCGCAGAGATAGCGAGTGATGATAATCCTGCTCAAGTCGTCGCAGAGATAGCATGTGATGATAACCATGCTCACGTCCCCGCAGAGATAGCAAGTGCTGATACCATGATCAAGTCCCAGCAGAGATAGCGTGTGATGATAACCATGCACAAGTCCCTGCAGAGATAGCTAGTGATGATACCATGCTCAAGTCCCTTTAGAGAGAGCATGTGATGATAACCATGCTCAAGTGCCAGCAGAGGTAGCGTGTGATAACCATGCTCAAGTCCCCGCAGAGATAGCGAGTGTTGATAACCATGCTCAAGGCCCCGCAGAGATAGCGAGTGATGATAACTATGCTCAAGTTCCAGTACAGATAGCGAGTGTTGATAACCATGCTCAAGTCCTGATGAGATAGCGAGTAATGATAACAATTCTCAAGTCCCCGCAGAGATAGATTGTGATGATAACGTGCTCAAGTGCCTGCAGAGATAACGAGTGATGATAACCATGCTCAAGGCCCTGCAGAGATAGCGGGTGCTGATACAATGCTCAAGTCCCCGCAGAGATAGCGAGTGATGATAACCATGCTCAAGTCCCCGCAGAGATGGTGTTTTCAAGCCTCCTCTGAGATAGTTTATGGTTAATAGTTTATGGTATAGGGATTCTGAGTCCCCTGCAGAGATAGTATGAGATTATAGTCATGGATAGTCTCTGATGATAACCATGCTCAAGTCCCCAGAGATACATGGTGTGATTATAGGAAAGCCAAGGTCCCTCCAGAGATAGTATGAGGGTTTGGTCCTATTCATGTCCCTGTAGAGAGTCTGTGATGACAGACATGTTCAATCCTCTGCAGTTCCTGTATTTGTACAATGCATCGTTTACATTAAGCAATAGAAACGAAATCTGTCTCTCCCTCTCGCCCCCCTCCCTTCATTTGGAAGCCACATTGTGGGCAATAGGAGTATACAGATCATCGCTGGCGCAGAGAATGGCGCGCATGTGTTAGGGTGTGAGGCAGCATTAAGCCAGGAATGCCTGGGAGCCAAGGAGAAGCAAAGAAAGGGAAGGGGGCGTCTGAATGCGGATTATGTCACTTAATTGGGAGTGCCGGCCCTGGGCAGCTGGCTGGCAGAGGAAGAATGGCATTCCATGTCCCCTTCTTATTTACAAAGAGGCCTGAGCTTGTGCTGGGCGCTGCTGGTAGCAGCTGTCAATCTGAAGGCAGTGACATTACAGCACAGATGGCACCCTGGGGCTGGCAGCCTGCAAGGACCTCGAACCAAAACACGAGCATACTAATGCATGAGACTAGCTGGGGCTTCAAGGCCTATAGGGAAATGAAAGGATTTCACCATTCGACAGTACCCCTGAAAGGACCTTAAACAGCTGTAATATACAACTGGCTCATAATGCTTCAGGCCATCTGGGTTCTAAGGGAGAGAGACCAAACCTGCCATGATATGTTGATGCAAAATAAATGTTTCACCTGTTATTAAGGAAACCACCACTTAACAGCTAGCAACTAACTAACTAGGCAGTTTAAAGGCCGGCAGTATGGCTCAATGAGTTAAACGCTCACCACTGACACCTGCCTTGATCTGGAGGGCACAAAGTTGGAATCCCGGAAACAAGAACAAAGCCACCCATCATTCACAGAACCCTTAAACTGGATAAAAGCAATGCCTCTTATTTGCAGCGCATAGAAGTGGTGCAAGTGTATTGTGAGGCGCTACATAAGAAACTGGTACTATGAAAGTGACTCGCAAACCTCGTTGAAACCTTTGTTGCTGCCCTACAGCACTCGAGACCCAGAACAGTATCAAAGTTTCCATCTTACACCTCATACTTCTAACATACTACGGATAAGCTCTCAGCCTGGATACAGTAACCCCCTTCCATCCTGCACAGTGGACTGGACTCGGACCTAAAAGCAACCCTGGCAAATATGTTTCGACCAGGCCCCTCTTGTACACAGCGAGTGTACCATCTCCACCAGGCGCGGATTGGTCGTTGGATCCACTTGGCATTTCCCCTGTGTGATGGGGCCCTGGGAGGCCGGTTTTTAGGACAGGAGGGACAATACTGACACTACTGTCACTTTCCCTAGCTTTGCCCGGTAATTACAGCAGACACAGGGGTGGGCTTCAAAGGAGAGAGAGAGAGCGTGAGAGAGAGGAAATAGAGAGAGAGAGAGAGAGTGAAAGAGAATGATGTTGTCTAAAAGAAAACTGGGTGTCATCCCTCCCTCAGAGCTGTTCCCCCCTGCCAGCAGCCCCCTCGTCCTCAGCTTTCTGGCCTTTACTTGTGTCCCATGTTCCCATCTCGAAAAGTGCAAGACCCTTAGAGTTCTCAGGTCGCTGCAATAGTGTCAGGAGAAGTACACACGGGCAAACCCACTCACCTCCCCAAAGCAAAAACCATAATAAAAAGAGAGTTGGAGCCAGATCAAATGATAAGTAACTCAAGTCTCAAAAAGATTTTTAAGATACCCCCACCAACTAGTGTCTGCCAGTGGCATGCTTCATTAGGTCCTCACTCCAGATACCTAATGTATCAGAGTGAGCTCAACCCCCTAAAAGAGTAAGCACTTCTAAATCTTTTTTGGTTAAAGAAGGTAGGTGGTTAAGGAAATTAAAATTACCTCTAACTCCTAGTTAATTAGTTTATTATTCACCAGAGTTAAGGTAAGATTAAAAATAAAGAGAGATCTACAAAATAGGAATAAACCAATGATCCCTTATATCTAACTAAATATGTGGTCTACATGTTTTAGCCAAACTCTCCTAACAGGTCAGGTGGTTTTCGTAAGGACCTATATAAACAGATCCCCAAAGTAAATATCAATACAATGTCCTATTACCAGAATCGCGGTGGTGTATAAATCATGGAAGCGCAACCACTTACAGCTCTTCTAGGGTACAGTGGCCCTCGACCTTACAAACGGGTTCTCTAGGGTGCAATGGAGGCGGGCGGGCCCTGTAGTCACACATTCGTCAAGGGAGCCGTCCGGTACTCACAACTACTCGATCCTCCAAGCCCTTCATGTCTTAAAACTATTTTTGAGACTTAACTTACATATCATTTGATCTGGATCCCACTCTTTTTTGATTATTGCATCGCATTGGGTGCCATGCAACAGAGATTGCACTTGATTGTCCTCAGTGAAATCTAGATGTGACAGAAGATGGAAAGTCCTAGCACTTGTATGAAATATTGAGGTGGTACAAGGCATTGTGATATATAATAAGGCTATCTTTCATGCCTTTCTCTATCTGGTTTGATACATATGCCCCTTTAGGGATAGTAGGCCTAATCTAAACACCCTGAACAGAAATGTTCAGTGAGTAGGACCCATTTCCAAATGCTTAATTTGTGCTGGTGTTGGTATGTGGTGGGCACTCATTTTCAGGAACTGTGACTTATTTGTCATCATCAGACTTTCCCCTATGGCAAGAGAGAAAAAAAAGGCAGAAAAGAGAGAAAGAAGGGGCAGATAAAGATAGGAAAACAGCGACAAAGGGACAAAGCAGTGATGAAAAGGTACAAGCAAGAATGAGATAGGGAGACAGTAAGTGGAGGGTGGTGGAAGAAAGAGACATGCTGCCTAACCGTCAAGATTAGGCAGCATTGGAACTCCGCAACCCCCAGCATGTGGCAATGTTGCTGGCTGGTTGCTAAGAAAAACCATGAGATCTTACACTGGGTTTCCTTGCCATATGTGACCACTTTGAATACCTCGCTAAAGACAAAAAGCCACTTCTAAAGAATGGCGATAATGGTTAACCTGCCTCCCCAGTCATTGAATGGTAGAGGTAGACATGGCAATGTCAGAGTCATCTGTATTCCAAGGTTCATAATAGTCTTCACCGGACATGATGGAGGTTCAGGTGGCCAATCTAGGATGGCTCATCTGTGCCATTTCTGGTAGAATTAGCTCCATAAAAAACACAGAAATGGTGGTGGACTTTCAGGAAAAAGCAAAATAAATTGTTCACAACGTGCTCCGATATACCCAACCCGGTACAAAAGGGGGTGGTTTTGCATATAGCCATGTCTGAACTGGGGTGGCAGAGTGGGCTAAAGAACGGTGATGGATTAAACCCAGATCTTTTGACTCGGTGTGAGTGTTTGATTGATTCAGATGCTCCGTCCATCACCACCCCCTTTTGTACCGCTGATATACCCAACAGCACCTCAGGGGAACAACTGGTTGGGGACTGACAGGCCTCTCTCACTTTGGGCAAAATTCCTAATGCACACATTTGCTGACAGCATTTTCTTTAACATTGATGAACATTGGTGGACTTTGTGCTTAAATATGTTTCTACCAAAAAAAAACTCATCCTATCACAGGTACAGCAACTTTGGTGGAGAAACTGCCAGTGCCCTGGTGGGCAACTGTGACTGTCGCGATAGCCAACTCCAGCTTTGGCAGAGGTTGTACATTTTCCAACACAGCGGATGTTAAATCTGCCCACCAAAGTCAAAATTAGGCTGTAAAACGCTGGCCGTGAGCTTGGATTGCGCAGTGCTCATTTTTGAGACAGTGTCTCAATTTTCATTGTCATGGTAAATAAAACCTTGCGCTTATTTTTTTTTTCTTATTTTTTTTTTTTACAAATTTAGGACTGGGCTAGGAAGATGCAGATGTAGGGCAATAGGGAGTGTAGGTGGGGTAATGCTTTAGGCAGCAGAAGGAGCATTCCTCACAATGCATGCTGGGCCAGAAGTGAAAGAGTTTTTCCCAGCCCAAGCAAGTTCCTTTTGCAGGAGGAGTGGTGGTCTGCGGAAGAACACATCCCACGGTCGATGCACCAACTTTGTGGTCACGTGATGTGCCTTAGTGGTGACTTGGACAAAGGATGCTTATCCTTTCAAGTCACTGTATTAATGACTTACTGCTTAGCCTCTCACGACACAAAGACTTTTTTTGATCGGGGGCTGTAAGCACTTAGAGAAAGGAACATCTTTCCAGTTTCATCTGGGCCTTCCTGTCTGCAGGTGCCTAAGTCCCTTTCTTTCCTCACCTACCACTCTGTGGGCCTGGCTGTTGCAAGAGCTACTACTTAGTCAGGTAGACAAAAAAGAAGTTATGGGTGGGAAACTATTATTATGTACAGAAACTCCAGACAGAGTGCAGCCATGTGCAAATCAGAATTGATCTTACTACAGCTAAATGCTGTAAACCTTTCAGGCTGCATCATTGTTAACAAGTAGACACTCTTAAGTCTATTTGGGACTTTGGGTCATCAAATATTTAGAAGAAACATAGATCCCTATTGAATGAAATTAAAAAATCATTATTGATCCAAACATTTAGTGTTAAATATCTATCAATTTAATTATATGTTGCGTATATATAAAGATTGCTTGCATTCTGAGTTTTGTGTAAATGAAAACAACGTGCTCATAGCTCATGACATAAGTGATAGAGACACTGTATTACTGTAATACTAGGGCATAACACAGTGTTTCTTGCGTACAACCCTGACATCAAAGTTAAAACATCAGAGGGTTTGTAGTAATCCTTGTCGCCAGTCCAGACTAACCAGACGGCCCTGCGCCCAGCATGTCTCACCTGAGGGGTAACTCTTCACCTAGAGAGCTGTTCAGATGTGGACAGGGCCGTCTGGTTAGTCAGGGGGCAGGTCACTCACCAGGCAAATTGGGACGCAGGAAAAACAAGCCTCCTCGGAGAAAACCCGTGTGCTTTTTTACTGATATTTCGGATAAACTTGTGGAGGAGAAAGCTGAATTTATATAAATAGGGATACTAACTATATGAAAGACTAAGCATACACTCCTGTTTACATGACTTTCGAATCTAAAATATGTTATACCATGGTGAACAACATTGGTGTATTAATTGGATGACTACTACAAGATTCCTTTGAAACTATACTGATAAACATGTTAAATCATCTAATCAGAGCCCTGATGAAGCAAGTCACAGAGAAACACATTCGCTGCCTGTTGATGTACCTGTTAAAGGAAATAGTCGGAATATGGATGAGTGAAGCTATTGAATCCATTTGAATCAAAAGTTTCATATATATATATATATATATATATATATATATATATATATATATATATATATATATATATATATATATACACATATATATTTTTTGAACATATATATATATTATGTATATATATATATATAATATATATGTATATATATACATATATATATTATATATTACATAATAAATATGTTTTTTAAATAAAGGATGCAGAAGACTAAACAGAAAGATCTGGACTTGTAAAGATTGTGGACTTTAATTGATGATGTATAATTTTTTTATTTCCCCAAAGTTTTTTTTTCAATATGGTTTTACAAAGATTGACATCAAGGGGTGTTTATGTCCTTTGGGGTAGTAGTGCAGGGCAGTTTCTCCGATACCTATTTATCTTATTTAGATTTTTTTTTACATCACCTCAAGAAGCTACTTCTCCACTATTTGGCCCAAGCCTCCTCATTCTGGAAGGGCCTCAGTCTGTGTCTGACTGTTTCTGCTTCTCTTGTCATATCTTTTCTAACTCTAAGCATAATTTGACTCCTTGGCTTTTTCGCATTTCAGACTAACTAGAACTTTTTGTGAGTATTGCATGGCGTGTTTTCCACCCCATGTGTGTTTCTCTTCACTATCTCGTAATAAGGACCAAGCTTTGCGTTCTCCTCCCAATGTTTTTCCTGCTTGATTCCATACCAGCTCTCAGGCAACTTAGATTCTCTGCCGAGTCCTGATGATGATCCCATATCTAGAAGGGATGGAAACGCCATAGATTATGATTGCTAAGAACCCTCTAATATATTAGTTTTTATGTCAGGGATGTGTGCCACAAACATTATGTGTTCTGCACTGTATCACAGTGTGTGTCACACTTGATCTATCTGCATGTTGAACACGTCCCAGTTTGCCTAGGGCTCAGTGCTAATTGAGAAGTTGTGGTTTGCCTTTGTGTCTTTGACATAGTTCTGCTAGTCTAGTGTCACCTAACTTCAGAGCATCTGCTGCTTTTGGCCAGTTTGAGGTAAACTTCCGGGATTGATAATGCTGTCACCCAGTCGTGGTAGCTACACTTTCTACATCTGGCTTGTGGTGGGAACACGGGGCGACGTTAGGCAGATTGCATCTTTGATTTAGCAATTTTGTGTCGGTGATTGCCTGCTGGCAAAGTTTCAATAGCATTTGCACCAACTTAGCTTTGCAAAATGATATTTGTATTGACAGGCCAGTGCAAAGCGACATCTGCATTGACTCGTGCAAGAACTCCATGACTGACCATCAAGGGCAAAATGTCATTTTGCACTGACCGGTTGATGCATAGGTCTTTTGCTGTGGTCAATCCGTGCAAATTTATTTTTGCAAAGGTCTACCAGAAAATATGTAGTTGTACAGTGGTTGGCCTGGTCACTGATGGTGCAAAAAAAAGCTGATTTACTTGTGTAACCTCTAACCCCGCTTCTATTTGCTCGCCACATTACATAGCCCAATGAAAGGGGGTGGCTAGCTCACTGAGAGTACAGGGCCACCAGGGTGCGGCGTGTCTGATGCAGTGCTTAATTTGTAAAACAAGTTCCAGGGCCCTGGTTAGGGGGCCAATTTAGCTGAATCACCCATTGCCCCTGCCAGCACTGCCAATGACTGTACCAACAGGGCTACTAATCATCATACTCTTACAAGCGTGAAAATTCAGACTATTCTAAGCGCCCACAGCTTTAAGAATGGCTCGGCCAGCAGGTATTAGTTGTTTTTAATGAATAAACAGTTTTGCTCATCTATAAATCAGGCAAACAGACCACCGTGTTACAGACTATCATAAATTCCGGTGTTGGCAATTTATTGGTGGTGCTGAGCACCGTAAACCACCGGCACAAATTAAGCACCGGTCTAATGTGTGTGCTTCCTCAGAATAAAAGTGAAATCGCAGTCGCATCCTTACCGCTGGCTTCCCGCCCAGCGCTGCCCTCGCGCCTGTGCTCACGACAATCCCAGTCGGCATTTCCCCTTTGCCTTTAGGGCTGACTCAGCCCGCTCACTTCAACACAATGATGTCAGGCACTCGACCTCCGACCTATCCAACATTCTAGCCGCTTGTTTTTGTTTTGCTAAACTGCCGGTATCCTTAGCAGCATTGTGAAGCTAGGATGATTGGCTGGCAACTGAACGCGAGGCTTCAGGGAATACAAAATAAAGAGGGAAAAAATACTCGAGATCTGCCTTCCTTACCCCGAAGAAAGGCTGTGCCTGGATTCCTGGGGGAGAAGCGGCCTCTCACAGAGGAGTGACGTGGTGGAATGTGCATTAGAAATGCGCAATTGTCTTTCAAGACCAGTGTCTGGTGCTGGCGCCGATGAGCAAGAGGAGAAAGTCTCTCATCCTCTCGCTGTGGCTTGACTGGCTGGGCGGCCTGGGGTATCTGAGTCAGTGGGACAATCTCTGGCAATTATTGCGTAGCTGAGAATGACATAATCATATTCAGAAACCAAGAATTTCAGAGGCGGGCTGGATGATTTGGAAACAGTAGATTGAGTGGAAAAGGGCAGTAGGGCTGGGGCACACGCATGGCACAGATATCCCATAGCCAGGCTCACACTCTTAACTACTCTGAATAAATGCATGCACAGGTAAAGTCCACAAGTGTATGGCTGAGTCCACACCAGTTTGTTTGGAGAAAGTTATATTGCAGGTTTATTATGAAAGGTAAAAGGTTAACTTACAGGTGATCCAAGGGCAGTCAGTGTTGATATGACCTAAGCTGGCTGCCCTCCTGATTCACCAATAAGGACTAGGAATACAGACCTCTGGTGCTGAACCTTTGGGGGTTCACCCCACTTCTGGACCCCATAGTCCAGGAAAAGAACTGACATGCAGAAGCGGAGCGATATCAGGCGAGCCCCCAGTTGCTGAGGCTCAAAACTGCCCTTGGGAACAACTGAGCACTGTTGCTTTCATCCCAGGGCCCTGCTGTAAAGACCGCCAGAAACCGGTCCTGGGAAGCTTGATTCCGGTCCAGGGGGGCATGGCTTGGCAGTTCGGGCTGGACTGTTCCCATGAGGCACAGGGTCAGACTGATTTGCATATGGCTATGTCTAAACTGGGGTGGCGGAGTGGGCTAAAGAACGGTGATGGATTAAACCCAGATCTGTTGACTGGGCGTGAGTGTTTGATTGGTTCAGATGCTCCGTCCATCACCACCCCCTTTTGTACCGTAAAGACCGCCGGGGCATTGGCATGAAGCCCCTACATGCTCTTTCTTGCGGTTGCTTTTCACACCAAAGTCCTTTGGATCATCCTATAACTCTTCCACTGGGGTGGGAACCGCCAGTGCTGAGACCCCGAACCTTTACCAGTAACCTTATATAACCTGAATGTATTCTTGGAGCATTTGCAGAGTACCCATGCTGAATGCCTTAGTTTCACTTGACTGTCACTGCAGCTTGCAGTGAACCTAACTCATGAGGCCCTAGTAATCACTGTCGTTGTCGTGGCTAGTATCTGGCTGTACCTCCAGAACAGGTCCCTTACATGCAGTGTTTATGCCACCTATAATCGCCTGAAACTGGTCACCCAGATCGCTGTTCTTGGAGGGGTGCGGGCAACAAGTGATCACATTGTGGGTACACTCAAAAAGTATACAGTTCCATGGATAATACTAGAAAACTCTCTTTGGAGCTCATGTAGAGTTATTGGGAGTGTGCACTCTGGGGAACAATTGCCCTCACCCACCCGAGAGTGGCATGCTTCATAATCGGGCTTTGCTCCATGTCGGGCTGGTGCTGCAGTGCCCAACGGGCCCCTCGAGAGGGCACCTTACCGAGGAGCTTTATAATCACCAAATGACTGGAGATCTTTTCATTCACCAAATGAAATGACTGGAGATGCCTGTAGGTATCCAGTCAATGGGCGAGAAAATTAGGAATTATGAAAAGTGAATTAAAATCAACTATGGATCTTGTGTGTCTATATATTTAATAGGGTGTCTATGATCAATGTTGAGATTAAAAACTGACAGAGACTCCAGGATATAATGTTCCCTGTCTCTTGAGTGCCAGAAGTGTTGGTCACCTATGGACTCGCCAGTATATTTGAGTCTAGATTATTGGTCAATATGTTTCATGCCTTTAGTTGTTGAGAAGCGATCGAATGGCATTTCGTCAGGACCTATACAAATTTACTGAATCTTCTATAGAGAGTGGGGAGCTTGTTAACATGTTGCTTTCCTCTTGTGAATCATAAAAGATCCGCTAACTCGCATCTTCCAATAAGTATAAATACACAAGTATTAGTGTGGTGTCTGATTTATTAGTTGTAACCCTCCAAAGTAAAGGACAAATCCTCTTGGACCTTTTCACCTACTGAAGCGAGGATTGGGGTAGGTCAAAGCGCCTGTGTAGCCATGGACACCAGGGGGCTTATTTACAAGCCCCTTGCGCCACTTTTGCGTCATTTTTAACTTGGGTAAAGTGACGTACGGGTGGCGCAAGGGGCTTGTCAATCTGCCCCCAAATCTGTGTGTATTCTTGGTGCGACGTCCTCGTGATTCAAGTGGATTTTTCCATTACTTTGGAGGGTTACAACTAATAAACGAATACAAATTGGTAATCGACCGTACTGTGTCTATGCACTGAAGACTGGTTCCAACCATTCGAGAACTTTACACAAGATTTTTATTATAAATATTAGCATCAGAAAGAGTGTAAAGATAAATTTTTGTGTGCAGACTTTGGGATAACATTTCAGGCTGCAAGCAGCACTGGCTAAAGATTACCTGGAATAACATACTCCTGAGCATATTCCACAAATTTGGATCTTGGACGCTGTACAATTTGTCACCTATGGTTGCGCCCAGCTGTCTGGGAATGTGTATGCTGCTAGCTGTGCAGACATACCTTACTGTTAGCTTTTGCAACATGGCAAGTAAGACCAGCCCAGGTTTCATGTCTCTGTCTCCTTAGTGCCTCTTGGCCCCCAAAAGAAGAGATTCACTCATGGGTGGGGCCTAAAACATGCCCTGTCCACTCTCACAGTTGCCAAGCATTGTTCACAATATTGTTCATAATACTGAGGCAGCTAATGTGTCTGAATATGCAAACATTGTACTCCATAAGACCAGCCTTGAAGGTGCTCTATTAATTGCCGATGAACGCCATAGCAAAGTACAAGGATAGAATGGAATTAGGAAAACGTTGAGAGTGCGAACATTCACATCTTGACACTATAAAAACAAACCACTGATGAAGGGAAACAGACCAAGCCAGAACAACAGAAAGGAAAGGTTTTCAGAGCAAATCAGAATGTGAGTAGATAGATTCGAGATTGAGATTCAATGTGTTCCATAGCAGTGGGCCAAGAAAAAAAAGAGTTATGCCTCCACCCAAGGGATCAAGCTTAAATTTCTCTGTGCCATTCATGAATCTTTTTTAATAAATATTTTATCGGTTTTTCAACACAAACAAAACACCAATATTCTTGGCACATTATTGATAATTGCACATTACTTGATACATTTATATTTGTTCATATCCTTCATTTGGGCTTGTATACATGCTATAGTCTCTATCCCACTAACCTTTCTGATCGTCCTGCCTTTGGATAGCAACCTCATTTACATGCTTGCTATAACATCTTGCATCCTTGTGCTAGCCAAGATTTGTGCCCCCCTATGTGCGTGCAGCTCCCTCCCTCTCAATCCCTAACCCCAACCACCGCTGTGTTCTAAATAATCTAAACAAAGAATTATCAATTATCATATCTTTGCTAGGGTGTGTGGCACACGTATTCTTCCAGAGCGGCGCCCTGGCCTAGGCCATTCCTAACCCCGCACCCATATCCCCAAAGTTTACGGGAACCTCGTTATAGGCTGTGTATTCAGAGAGTCTCCTGCGGTGCCTCAGGGACTCAGTATCCGATTCAAATTTGGGCAAAGTCAGCAACGCGACCAATGCTTCCCATGCTTTTGCGATTTCTAGCGTCTTTTCGTTGTTAGCTCTCCTAGCCTGCTGGAACCTAACCACACTCTCGCCGCCCAAGTAGTAAACTCCGCCCTGCACTGCTCTATGCTAGGTCCCCGCCTGGCTTTCCATTGCCTTGTTAATTCCCTCTTAGCTAGCAGCAACCCCAGGTCGAAGAACTTACTTGTGACCTTTGTTCGCGCCGTGTGGGGAAACCAGTGTAGTATGCATGCGCCCATGTTGGGTTGTATCTGCCTATCCGTCTCTCTGCACAATACATCAACCACCTCCTCCCAATACATTCCGAGCTGCGGGCAACTCCACATCATTTGGTGGAAGTCTGCCGCATCCGATTGGCATCAGTGGCAGCGGGCTGTATCCACGTTAAAATATTTATTTATCTGCTCTGGTGTTGAATACGCCCTATGTACTATATAGAAATGGATAAGTTGGAAGCTAGCATTTCGCGTGCCCTTCCACGCTCTTTCCACTATCTTAGCCCATGTCGCTTCTGGAATGTCTTTACCCAAGTCCGCCTCCCTCTTCCCCCTTAATTGACTCAGTAGTTGCAGTCCCTCTTCCACCATTCGCCTATATAAGCATGTTATAGCTTTTACTGTCCCCGCTGCAATTACAACATATTGACATGTCAAAGATGTCTGTGGTTCCGATAACCCTCCTCCCCAATGCTGTTGGATCGCCGACACTAGAGCGGCATGCAGTAAGAAATCGCCCCTGGGCAAATCATACCTATCTTGCAATGCCTGAAAAGGCAAAAGGACTCCCTCCTCGCACAGGTCCCCAACCATTTGAAACCCCAGTTCCTCCCACTCTGCTAGCGCGGACCAGTCTCCTCCGTGTGGGAGGGCCGTGCACATGCCCAGAGGAATCTCCGGAGCATATGGACGAGTGAGGCCACCCCTGCGCCTGCTTCTGTTCCAGCACGATCTCAGCGCTCTCTCTTCGTGGGTCAACGAGCCGACACGCATCCGCTGGCAAAGGACAACAAAGGACAGAACATGACGTGGGAACCACCGGTTTACCGGCCATCCGGGCCCCGGAACTCCCTAGCTATCGCTTGTGTAAGCCACTGCAGCTGAGCTGCCAGATAATACAATTTAAAGTCTGGGACCGCCCAGCCGCCCTCCGCCCGGGGTCGCATCATCGTGGTCAGGGCTACCCGCCGTCTGCCGCTCCCCCATAAAAACCCTCCCATCATGGATCGGAGCGTCCTGAACACCGACCCTGGGATCCAAATTGGCAGCGTCCTGAAATAATATAGCAGTCTAGGCAGTGCTACTATCTTCAGAAGTGCCACTCGGCCTGCTACCGAGAGCGGCAACCTCCCCCAGAATGCCATGCTCCCTTTGATCCCTTGCACCGCTCTGGCCATATTACTCTCCAAGAGGACCGCCTGCCCATGATAAATGTTAGTCCCTAGGTAAGGCAAGCAGCAGAGTTCCCACCGTATTCCTTCCAAGCGAGCAGGGCTCTCCATCGCCTGATGTACCGGGAACAGCCAAGTCTTCGCCCAGTTCACTCGTAGCCCCAAGACCTCACCAAACTTTCGTAAAAGCGTTATCGCTTCCGATAAGATCTCACCCGGGGCGGCCAGAACCATGAGCAGGTCATCAGCATAAAGCGATATATACTGCATGTCCCCGCGTAACTCCAGACCGCTATAATGCCTCCCTGATCTAGCTCGCATGGCCAATGGTTCAATCGCAAGCGTGAACAGAAGCGGAGAGAGTGAGCAACCCTGTTGCGTCCCTCGCCCCACTAAACAGGGCGATGACACCGTCGCTCCCGTCCGCACACGGCCGTCGCTGAATTGTATAGTATTTGGGTCCACCCCACGAATGCCTCCCCCAGGCCCATCATTCGCATAACTTGGAAAAGAAACGGCCATTCCAGGCTTTCAAAGGCCTTCTCAATATCGACCGATAGAATCATCGCAGTGGATGGTAAACCATGGTTTTCCCTCAGAATTTGAAGCAGCCACCGCACATTAGTAGATGTGTTTCGCTTAGGGATAAAACCCGCCTGATCCCGCTGGACCAGCAGCGACATATACGGGAGGAGCCGAGATGCTAGGATCCTACTCAAAATTTTGTAGTCGGTCATCACCATTGAGAGTGGGCGATATGCCTTCATGCCTGTGGGTTCCCTCCCCGGTTTCAGGAGAGGGATAATAAAAGCCTCCCTAGTGGTCACAGGTAACCGCCCTATCTTACGTACCTCCTGATATATCACTTGTAAGCGCGGGGCCAAGCAATCCACGTATTTGAAATAGAATTCTATTGGGAGGCCATCCACCCCAGACGTCTTATTACGAGCCATATGCTTGATTGCACTCCTGATCTCTCCTACCGTGATCTCACACCCTAGCAGATCTACTTGCTCTTTACCCAAGCACGGCAGGGCCACGTCTGCAAGGTGCTCCCCTAGGACATCGGCACCCTGAGTCAATTGGCTGCGGTAGAGCTCGGTATAATACTCCAATAATAAACTATTTATCCCTGATTGTGTGTACACCATTTCTCCTGTCGGGGCTGTCAGTCCCAGTATTGGTGCCCCTTGGGATTCGGGTTAGCCAGCCACGCCAGCAGGGCGCTCGATTTGTCCCCCTCTGCGTGCATCCTCGCTCTGTAAGTCTTATAGTCAAAAGAGCGCAGTCTTTCCACCTGTACCACTACTGCCTCTCTAGCCTCCAAGACCTTATTCTGCGCCCCTGGATCCCCAGGGTGGGCTCTCTCAGCTTCTTGCAGCTGGCTCTCTGCTCTCTCTAGATCTGCCAGCAATGTTTTCATTACCCCCGTCATTTTACCAATACAGATACCCCGAACCACCACCTTAAATGCATCCCACTCGAGTGCTGCCGAAGTTGCGGTCTCTTCGTTCTCTTCAAAATACTGACCAATACCCGTCTCCAGCTCTTCGCAGAAGACCGGGTCTTCCAGTGCCTCCGGTCGGAGCCGCCAGGTCGGAATCACCGCCCTCTCTCGGTTCCATCGTAACCACACTAACAGTGGGTTATGGTCCGATATCATCATGGCCAAGTATTCACTATCTATTACCTTAGAGTGGATGTCAGGGGTACACAATATTGCATCAAGCCTCACATGCAGGTCATGGAGGCCAGAATAATAAGAATAATCTCGCTCCTCCAGGTGATGCGCGCGCCATGTATCAACCAGCCCCCAATTATTCTCCCACGTGTTTCTCGCCTTGGAGAGTCTATGTACCGGAGCACCAGAAAGCAGGGGGTGGGACCTGTCCTTCTCCACATCTGCAATCGAATTAAAGTCTCCTCCCATTATTATTGAATTAGTCAGGTATGGCGCTAAGCTCCTTGATAAACTCTCAAAGAAAGAGAGTTGGTCCACATTGGGGGCATATACACTACACAGCGTCACTTCCACTCCATTGAGCCGCCCCAACACCACTACAAACCGTACCTCTGGGTCCACTAATTATTGGGACAGCTGGTAAGGGACACCCGCTCTGACCCATACTAAGGCGCCCCTGGAAAAAGCTGAATAAGTTGTGTAAAATAATTGCCCCCTCCATCTTCGTTTCAGGGCAAACCCCTCAGATCGATGAATATGAGTTTCCTGAAGAAACGCTATATGCGCCCCCCGCCGCACTAGAAAATCATGCACCTTATGATGCCGCTGCATTGTATGGAGCCCTCGTACATTCCAGGTAATACATTTCAAATCATGTAACGTCCCCATTTGGTGACCAATTCCCCCTTAGCACACACTCCTCACATAGGGTGCCATTCATAAATCTTATGGCAGATTACTAGTGTACCTGCAAAAACTGGAAACCAACTATGCCCCAAACATCAACCAAATTTCAAACATCTGAAACATAATGAAAGATCCCCAAGAGTCCAGGGGCCCAGGCTGTTGAATGTCCTTGATCCAAGATTAATGGCAGAACCAAACAACCTACACTTCAGGGACAGAAATAAAATAGGAACCATGCAGATTCATATTCTTTTTATTTTTTTATTTTATTTTTTTATTGAAAATTCATTGGTACAAAAACAGATACAGCTTAATAAGGAAAATTCCATTATTTTATAATAAGTTTCAGTAAGCATTAAAGCATCATAAATACAGCCAGACATTCAATAAATAAATATATAGGTGTTTACATATAAGAATAAATATACATATAGGAGACTCATCATCAGTTGATTAAAACTGCCCCTCCCTCCAGTTTTTAAAGGGGTCCCATATCTTATTTCCAAAATCACGCTTTTTCTTACCCTTATAAGAATATAGAGTAGATTCGATGTTGTGAATACCAAGAAGCCTGGTCAGCCACAATTGGAAGGTTGGGGCATTAGGGTCCTTCCAAGCGGCTGAGAGTAGGATACGTAAAACGGCAACAGCTAGAAAGATAAAAGCCTCTGTTTCTTTATTCAGAAGGGCCGTTTTACTATCATTCCCAAGGATCATTATTGTCGGGGATAGGCAGATCTTTAAGCCTAGCAGCCCCTCTAAAAATTTCTTTATCTCAGTTTTAATCAAACTAAGCTGCTCGCAGTAAAAGAACATATGTAATAGGTCTCCTGGACCTTTCTAGCACCTAGTGCAGTTACTGTCGATCCTCATGCCCCAATCATGTAGCTTAGATGGTGTATAATACAGGTTAAAAATGTCAGGAATGCACTCCGCAGGATCCGCATGTAGCAACAATGCTCCACCTCCGGACCCTCCGAACACCCTGAAGTATAAACACAGGGTGTTCAGACGATACGGTGAGGGAAAAAACCCCAAAAGGGGAAAAAAAAACGAAAGAATAAAGAGGAGAAGGAAGGGGCAGCAGGGAAAAAGAAACTGTAAGACAAAATTACAAAGGTTATTACAATTCTTAAGCCCTACACTCATTAATGTCTCACTAAAGCACCACCGGTAGATTCACCTGTAAAGTATGTGTACATACACCAAACTGCTGTTTCTTCAACCTTCCTCCTATCCTGTAGGACACAAAATAAAGGTATAAACATGAAGCATAGTCCACCATCAACGTAATAAAACCATTAGCTATCTCTGGTAACATACCCCATAGCCAATTATCAGCTAGCTCGAAAGAAATAGTTCCTTATTAATCAAGCAATAGCACCAAATGAAAACCAGCAGCCAGTGCTGTAAGTAAGTAAAGGCTCCTCTCAAAAGTTGATTAAATCCTCCTTTGCAATCGAGAGCGAGAAAATTTCCTTAACCATATCTTCACACGTAGGTTAAACCAAATACGGTATGACGTAGTTCCATCACTACTGTCATCCGCTTTGGTGTTTGATATTCCACTTAAAGTATTTTGTACAACAATGTCACTGTTCGTGACGGTAGTGTGGAGGTCCGCCAATCCCCCCCTGCACTCCGCCACTGATCGTAGCCAAGAAATAATGTGGCTTGTATTGCAGCTGTTAATGAGCACAGCGCTAGCAACCAGAAGCCTCAGGAACCGCTAAGTAAACATGTTCCTCGCAGCCGCGAGGCAAGACAGACACGGAGACTCCAGAGATGAGCAAATTGAAAACGCGCTGGCCAGCGAGTGTAACACAAATACCGGTAAGGATGTCTTCCTTCGAATTGGGGAAAAACAACGATGACCACCGGAAACAAACAGGAACCAAACAGAGGAGCAGCCGCTACCTCCGAAGATCAGAATCACGAGCCCTGGCTGTCGGACTCCGCCCCGTATTATCCTGTGCTCGCCGGGGATTCTGGGTACCGTAGTTTGAAGCCCAGGGTTGCTGGGTAACGTAGTTTATGCAGGCGCGATGACCTGCTATCTGACAAAAAAGTGTTTTAAAATGCTGAACCTTCAGATTTGAGGATCGGAGTACCTGCTTATCCAAACTCAGGGCCTTATCGAGATCAGTATCTGGATCTTGAAGTCTAACTGCCCAGGCAACCTCATGTTTCTCAAGATCATCAGGGGATTTTTCAATAAGGGCTTGATATATACTACTAATCCTATCTCCTCCTCTTAGCAAATACCCCAGCACAGGGCAATATGACTCGAGCAAAATATCAGAAATAACCGATTTAAGTGTTTGTGAAACCTGGAAGTACTTAAAGATTTGGTCATTGGGAAGGCCATACTTCTCTTACAGCCAGTTGAAGCTGGCAGTGCTTCCATTCAACATCACATCGCCCACAGTCCAAATACCCAGCTGGTCCCAGCACTTCCAAGCCCCATCCACACTCAAATTTGGTGTATACCCTGAGTTCCACAGCGGGGTATATAGATTTATCTTAGGGATATGGCACAGTTTCTGCAGATTTTTCCACAAATCCCAGGCGCTTAATGCCGCCTTATAGCGGGATTTTAAAAAAAATCTGCGACTGGTTTTTCTCAACAAAACCCCCACGGCCTCCTTTCCCATCAGCAATTCATAAATTGATGGCAAAACATATAGATCTGAGGTAGGATCATTTGTATATCTCCCTCTGGATGCTGGCTCGAATAATATAGACATCTGATTTAACAAACCAGCCCAGTGGTAGAATCTGATATTTGGAATTGCCAAACCTCCACGTTCCTGAGGGAGCGTCATAAATTTTAGTGCCCTCCTGATTTTACCATACTGCCATAAAAAACTGTTAAAGATAGACTCGATCTTTTTTAACATCCCTTCCTCAATTAAATATGGTATACATCTAAACAGATAGAGGAGTTTAGGTAGCATGGTCATCTTTAACACGTTGGCTCTCCCAATGAGTGTTAGGTGCAATGAGTCCATCCGCTTTAAATCCGATTCGATTTTTTTAAGAAGCGGGAGGTAATTATCTTGTATAATAGAGCCTGTTTCAGCATTAATTACTACCCCAAGATACGTGGCAGAATCGACATATCTTTGATCGATTTTAACAATCTCCTTAGAACAGATTACCTGGGTCTTCGACTCATTCAGGCGATACCCCGAATGCATACCAAACTCGCTAGCGATCTCTACCAGTATCTGCATAGCCTCAGCTGGCTTTGGTGTGATTACTGCCAGGTCGTCGGCATATGCCAATATTTTGCTCGTAAATCCATTGGTTACTGCCGGCTGTATTCCCCCATTCTCGAGAATCTGCCTAACCAGCGGGTCGATATACAGAGCAAACAGGATGGGTGAGCAGGGACAGCCCTGGCGGGTGCCCCTGCTTATCCCAATCCTGTCCGAACTCTGGCCCATCAGCTGTATTCGGGCCATTGGGTCGCAATACATGGCTTTAATGGCCGTCCTGATTTTTGGGTCAAACCCTCTCTCCATCAATACATTCCATAGGTAAAACCACCTGACGCGATCAAGCGCTTTTTCTGCGTCAAGGAGGATCATGGCGACTCCTCTCCCCCCAGCAGCATAGGCCTCGAACAGCGAGATTGCTCTTCTAACATGGTCCGCCGTTCCTCGACCAGGGATAAACCCATGCTGCCAGGGGGAGACGAGTCCGCCAATAACCCTCCCCAACCGCATGGCCAGGATCTTAGCATACAGCTTATTATCAGAATTAATCAAAGATATAGGCCTATATGATCCTGGGTTTTCCCTCGGCTTTCCTTTTTTATGGAAGACTATGATGTTAGTATCTTTCCATGTTTCCGGGATCTTACCCGTACCTATGATGCCATTGAATAGATCCACCAGTATTGGACCCAGCTCTCCTGAGAGGCATTTATACATCTCGAGAGGGATGCCATCTGGCCCAGCAGCCTTGCCAGCAGCCAGGTCAGATAGTGCCTCGCGGATCTCATCCCCCGTTATATCCAGCTCCGATTTTTCTCTCTCTACTGGTCCCAATTTAGGCCCATTATCCGGATACCCGCCGGTTGTGCGTGTCCCACCCATTTTCTCCTTTTACAAGGTTTCATAGAAATTAGCAAAGACTGAGAGGATGCCCTGGGGTTCCACCACATCACGTCCATTCTGCGAATGCTTGTTATTATACTCTTAGTATAATCTTGCCTGATCCTTAGCGCTAATTCCTTACCAGCCTGCTCCCCAGTTTCAAACACCCTTCCCTTATATGTCCAATATTCTGCTGCCGCCTTTTCTGCAAAGTATTTTTGTAATTCTGCTTTAATTAGGCAGATGTTGGTCTGGCTCTCTCTACCTTCCCTTCCTTGGGTTATATCCTGGCAGTGTTGTTCTTCTGCCTTGCCTAGATCTCCCAAAAGCTTGACCCTGGTGGCTTGTTCTTTTTTCCTGGACTGAGCAGAATAACTGATAACCTCCCCCCTTAATACTGCCATAAATGAATCCCACACAGAATTCCTTGATGCGCTATACCGATTGGCATCAAAGAATTCGCGGGCCCATTTTTGCATATGTTCAACAAACTGTACATCAGCCAGGAGCTTTCGATTGAATGTCCAAGCCCTGCAATTCCTAACTAGCCCCATACCTTTGTATATAATTGCCAACGGGTTATGATCCGAGAGGACCTTGGGAAGTTTCCTAATACTGATCTTACTAATTTCTGTAGATGATATTAAGAAATAGTCCAATTTGCTATACCTCTGGTGGGGACAAGAGAAGTAAGTATAGCCTGGATCTTTAGGCTCCTTTGCCCCCCAGACATCCATTAAACCGTGAGACAACATCATAGAACGGAGAGCCATGAATACTCTTGGTTTTCTGCCAGCATATGAACTTCCCTCAAAAAGATCCGTGGAGATATTAAAATCACCACATACCAGTATGGGAATCGGCCATGATGACAGTTCCTCTTCCAAAATTTCAAAAACCTCTGGGTCGTCCTGATTTGAGCCATATATGCCACAGATAGTAAGACCACACTCCAATTCCACCAGAGCCCATCTACCAAGTGCGTCAGATTTAGCCCGTTTTGCCTCCCCCAGAAAGGATTTCCCCAAAATCACTACCCCCCTTACTGTTGACGTTTGGGTAGAGCATGCCAAAATATTGAACCCTCCAACCCTCAGCAGCTGCCTCTTCGCAAATGGTAGATGGGTTTCCTGAAGGCACAAAATATCTACGGACTCGGTCTTGACAAACTGTGCCAATTTTGATCTCTTCCTCCAATCGTTTAGCCCCCCTATATTTATTGAATATACATTAAGATTTGCCATGCTTATTGCTAGAGAATAGCCTTACTTTCAACTGAACATCATAGTCATAAAAGAAAACCTTTTCCAAAACAAGGAGAGCGGAGCAAGATGGCGGCTGTGTGAGGAGCCGCAGAGCAGCAGCATGGGCGAGGCAAGGTGCAGTAACCCTCCCCGTTCCCCCCCCGTAGAAGCAGCGGCTTACCTGGCTGACTACCGGTGTAAGGGAAGGAGAGCCGATGCTGATCGTTCCCTGGTGGTCCGGAGCGGCGAGCTTCCAGTGGAGGCAGTCGGTGAACACGGACGGGCTGCTGGTGCTCTGGGTCCGACGTCCGCGGCGTTGGGGGCGTGGCAGCTGCCGACCGAAGCCGAGGCAGGCAGTGCGAGCCGGCGGGGAAGCAGGCAGAATCTCTCTGCCGATTAACTTTTTTTGGCTGAAGGAGCACTTTGCTCCTAACGTGCTGGCAATGGCCCCGAAAACGACAGCTAATGCAGCAGCTAAAGCTGCAGCAAAGAAGAAAATCCAGGCAGCCCAAGCAGCACAAGCGGCGCAGGCAGCGCAGGCGGCTCCTGCTTTACCCTTAAACTTGGAGCAAGTACACCAAGGGACGGAAGACACATCTCAGTCCACAATGGATCCGAAATATGGTGAAGGTGATGAAACACCAATGCCGCCCAAGAGAGGTAAACAGATGGCACAGCATCCCCGGCAGTCCCCTTCTATTTCGGAGCTATTGATTCGCGGGGGAAGGAGTCAGAAAAACGCGGTTACTGAGACGCCTCAACCCCTAGTCCAGGAACCAATGGCGCAGAACCTCAAGGAGATTGGAGGGCCTGCACCTATCCTCCCCCTGGATGAGGTAGAAGGGCAGGAAGATGTATCATTGTCAACGGCTGCGCGGGCAGAGGAACAGGCTGAGGCAAGGGGGCAAGAGACAGCCACAGGTACCCCGGTGGTTACAGGTACAGATACTGATAAACAATTTGATGGGGCTGCATTAGATAACGGGGGGATAACTGAGACTTTGTCATCTCCTGCTCACCTGTTGAATGAACAGCTGGAGCAGGCCACGGGACAATGTTTGGTGACTGAAGGGGGCATGGAGAAAGGGAAGGAGAAAGAAATCGCGCTATGTTGCCCACTAGCTCAGCTCACCCTCACAGATGAAGGGGGTAAGGAGCAAGAGAGAGAGAAAGATAGCAGTGAGTGCTTCTTCTCGGTGACAGAGGATGCGGAATGGTCCGATGAGGAGAGGAGCTCCCAGGAAGGGAGCAACCTGGATTCGGATAGTGACAGTAATTTAGAACGGGACCCCCCCAGTACGGCCAAAAGACCTGGTGGCCATGAAGAGACCCGAGCGCATCAGATGCGGGATTTGACCTGGGATCACTCTTCAGCTACGCCCCTACAGGGAAACCCTAATACTGAGGCCCCATCATCGTACCCTCCATTGTTGGATGTCATATATCAGACTATCCTTACGCATAGAGAAGAAGCTAGGCAGGACACCCGAAAGTCACAGGCAGCAATGCGTAAGATGCAGGGGGCTGTCAGAAAACTCTCTAAGGCATGCACCAATGTGGGGGACAGAGTCACTAATTTGGAGGAATGGATTGTGGCAACCGAAGCAGAAGCCGCAGCAGCATCTTCTAAGGTAGATTCCCAGTGTGCTCAGGTTGTCGACATCCAGTGGAAACGGGAAGATATGGAGAACCGGTTGAGGCGCAACAACCTCCGAGTCTTAGGAGTTCCGGAAGGGGCAGAGGGCTCAGATATTAGGGTCTTCATGATTAACCTGTTCAAAAAAGCATTCCCGGAACTATCCGAGTGGAATTGGGCTGCGGAAATGCAGAGAATTCATCGTACTCCATTTAGAGCTCGCCGGGGGGCTGGAAGCGATGATAAACCTAGGGCAGTCTTAATATTTTTTGGTAACTTTGTTCTCCGGCAGATCATATCGGAAAAGGCTCGCCCCGATGCTAAAAGATCTAATGAGGGGGTTTCTTTCTTTGTGAGGCCAGACGTCTGTCACGCGACAGTGGAGAGGCAGTGGAGACTCCGCCAGCTGATTAAGCCCTTTCAGGACAAGCACACCCAGGCTTATTTAGTAAATCCAGCGCAGCTCAAGATACTGAAAGATGGGAAGACCATATATTTCTCGTCAGAAGTTAAGGCAAAGGAGTTCCTGGACTCTTTGTGATTTAAATAGTCTGACTGGTGGAATATTAAGTCCGCCAAGGTGTCTAAAATTTAGAATATTTTTTGGTGTGTGGTGCACTTTCTATCTGAACTGATTGGTTCAACAGTGGGATTTTGCTTCGTCTGTTAGGGGGGGACGGGTTGGGGAAGGTAAGATACGGTTTATATGACTGTGGGGGTTTAAGAAATAGCTGCGCCTTTGTTCCACGCTGCTGCACACAACCATTATTAGCTCAGACCAAGGTCTGAGTGCTCCCAGTGGGAGGGGGAAGAGGGAGGGTTCCTCTGGGGGGGCACTGGTGGGAAGGGTAAGGGGGGTAAAAAAGCTGAAAAAAATGAAAATTTGTGGTACAATGTTTTTTACAGCTTTGATGTTTTTGGAAAATGGTAAACTTGTTTTGCAGATTCATATTCAACGTCTACCAAAGCCTGCTGAGGGCAACAAAGAAGAAAGCCATTGCCGCAAGCATTGAAACCAAGCGCCAATAAGGAACTTTTCAACATCATTAAGGAATTCTCCAAACTGGCTGCCAGCAAAAACAATATCACAACCTGTAAGAAAGTGCCCTTTTTTTGCATGGTTGCCCCCACATTTTGCTAAACTGTTGATGTACTTTGACTGAATGTGCCTTGGGTTCCTGCCAACCAGGTACCCAGGGCCTATGTCTTTCCCTAAAACTGCATTAAGACAAAACCCAATTGGCACTCTTTGGCCACATGTCAGTACCTTGTAAATGGATGGTACCATAGGTACCAAGGCACTGTGGCCTGGGAAGGCCTCTAAGGGCTGCAGCACTTATTGTGCCACCCTTAGAGGTCCTGTACCTTTACACATACACTGCCAATGCAGACTGCGTGTTTTGGTTCAGAACAAAGTGAAGAGGCGACATGTGTGCCATGCCTACAAACCACTGCCCTGTCATAGGTAAGCCACCCCTCTAGCTGGGTGCACTATACCAGTGGTGAGGGTACAGGTGTAGGAGCCTGGAACGGCTACAGTATCTAAGCCACTTCTTCTACATTGTAAGTGCAGTAATGCAATTAATAGTATATGGTGCTGGGAGTTTGTCATTATGAACTCCACAGCACCGTAATGGCTTTACTGACAACTGAGAAGTTTGGTATCAAACTAACTTCTCAGCACATTAAACCGTCACTGATGCCAGTGTGGGATTTAATGGAAAAAGCATTCAGAGGGCATCTTAGAGATGCCTCCGGAAAAACGACCTAACTCTAGTGGCCTTGCCAGCTGCCACCACCAGACATGTTTCTGGACCCCTGGGTTGAGAGCCTGCTGCTCTAGGGGGTCTGAAACAATGCACATTCTGGGATGAGGTGCCAAGCCTCCTCCCCCAGGATGGGCAAGGTCCACAAAGGGGAAGCTTCAAAGGCCTGCTTCCTTTGTGAGCTACCCCAGGCCTTTGCTGCTTCCAGCAACTGGCCCCCAGCGGTTCTGACCCCCCTCTGGGTGGGAGAATCGGTGGGAAATCAAGCGAGGAAGGGAGGTGTGCCCACCTTTGCCAACCCACCCCTCAGTTGGCAGAGGCGAGGTGAAGCACAACTGTCAGTCCCCGCCATCTTGCAGATGGGGGGGCCCAGCCAACCAGAGTGAGGCTAATGCCCCCTCCCACTGGAGGGTGGCACAATAGGGGGTGTACCCGGGGAACATCCTTTACAACGCGGATGTTACACCGCAGTTCCCTTACGACGCACCTTTTACAACCCAAGTTGTAACAACGAATTGCGCTGGGGGGCGCTCCAGGATAGTAAATAGTTTAATTTACTAACCAACTCCTTCCCTACTATCCATGGGGACTGGAGTTGGAATAGTAAATGAAACTATTCACTATCCAGCCCCCAACAACGCAAGTCGTGGTAACAACTTGCGTTGTAAAACATGCGTCGTAAAGTACTGCGATGTAAAACATCGCGTTGTAATGACGTACATCCGGTGTACCCACCCCAAGAAAGGGACCCATTGGACATCAACCTTTACCTACCTGCTACCTGTAACGCCCCTAGATCTAGTATTTAGGGGAAACCCTGAAGCTTGCCTCTTCAGACAAGAACCAACCAGAAGAAGAGTAGAAGAAGTCGTGCTGAACTAAGAAGAGGAGGACGCCCACTGACTTGGCCCCAGCCCTACCTGCCTGTCCGCACCTCAAACCTACTTCAGCACAATCTCGGTGTGTACTGCAGCCATCAGCCCTCAAGAACCCAAAGGACCTGCTGTGCCTTCCAAACCTAAGACTTTATTATTTATTTATTTCAAAGGTTTTATATAGCGCTACAGGACCCAAGAGTATTAGAGCGCTTTACAAGTATGGTGAACATAATGAGATAAAATTAACAATTAAGCGAAAAAGAGTTGCAGTACGATAATGCATTCAACAGGGCTAAGGGGGCAAAGAAACAGAGAGATAACATTAAGTGGAAAGTGAATATTATACGTTAGGATAGCGAGGGGGGTGAAGAGAGGCGGAGTGAGAAAAATGAATGGATTGAGAGGGGGTGGGAAGAGGAGCGGACAAGGGAAGAGAGAGGAGTGGACATGTTCAGAGTCAGTAACATTAGATACCCCAGTATTTGTTGAGAAGGAGTACTTTGAGTTCCTTTTTGAAGAGAGGGTAAGAGGGGTTGCAGCGAAGATCCTTAGGGAGAGAGTTCCAAATTGTAGGAGCGTTACCAGAGAACGCACAGGATTGGGTCTTTTGACATTTGAGTCTGGGTGGGATCAAGACAAGGGAGTTTGTGCTCCTCAGGGACCTGGAGAAACCTGCTTTGTGTAGTTTTGTTGTAAGGTAAGAAGGGGTGTTTTGGTGAAGAGCTTTGTGAGTGATGCAGGCAATCTTGTAGGTGGATCTTCCTTCTATTGGGAGCCAATTGAGATTTTTGAGGACAGGGGAGATGTGATTAAATTTTTTACAATCAGAGATGAGTCTCGCAGCTAGATTGAGGACAGATTTAATCAGAGCAAGATGGGTTTTAGGGGTGCCAGCCAAAGTGGCGTTGCCATAGTCAATCCTGGAAAGGACAAGCGATTGGACAACAAGTTTGAAATCGTCTGCTGGAATAAATGGTTTAAGTTTCTTGAGGTGGAGAAGGGTGAAAAGCGCACTTTTGGATGCATTTTTAATGTGGGGGATGAGATTTAGATTCTGGTCGATACTGATGCCTAGGGATTTGACAGAATTAGAGGTGGAGAGTGGGCAGTTAATAGCTTTGATGTCCTTTATCCAGAGTTGAATGGGAAGGGAGTTGTTTTGGGGGGAGAAAAGGATGATTTCAGTTTTATTTGGGTTCAGTTTGAGATGGTTCCGATGGAACCAGGTTTGAATTCTGGTCAAGGTCTCATTGAGGTGGAGAATGTCTTTGTGGGATTTGATCTTGTAATATAATTGGGTGTCATCGGCATAGAGATGGTAATTGATATTAGCTTGTTTGAGGATGAGGGTGAGTGGTTCCATGAACAGATTGAATAGGGTTGGGGAGAGGATGGATCCTTGAGGGACGCCGAGTGAGACAGGTTGAGGTTTGGAGAGAAAGTGGCTGAGCTTGATTTGCTGTGATCTGTTTTGAAGGAATGAGGAGAACCATTTGAATACATTGCCATCTAATCTGAACCGGTCTTTGAGAGTGTTGAGAATGGTGGGGTGGTGGACGGTATCAAATGCAGCTGAGAGGTCGAGGAGGATTAGTAATGAGGATTCCCCTTTGTCTAGGGAGCGATGAATGCCGTCAGTGATATTTAGCATAGCAGTTTCTGTACTGCATCCCTTTCTAAAGCCGGATTGAAAAACATCAAGGAGGTTGAAGGAGGCGATATGTTTCTCTAATTGCAATAGGACACATTTTTCGAGGGCTTTAGAGAGGAATAGAAGGTTAGAGATAGGGCGAAGGTTGTTAAGGTCATTGGGGTCAGCAGTGGTGTTTTTGAGAATGGGTGAGATTTGACCAAGCTGAAGGGAGGTGGGGACACAGCCAGTGGAAAGAGAGGAGTTGATGATTTTGGTCCATATAGGGGCAATGATAAATTTAAGTTCTTGAATCAAAGGGGCAGGAAGAGGATCTTTGGAGTGGGAGGAGGGTTTTAGTTTGGCGATGATATTAGTGATCATAGATTCAGATACTGTACTAAAATCATTCCATGAGGCATTGTTTTTAGCAGGGGGTCTTATTTTCGGAAAGTTATCTTGTTGGGGGAGAGCAGGGAGGGGATGACAGGGATCAAGAGGTGTGGAAAAAGTGGACGGAGGAGAGTTAGGAGTGTTGGGGAGGGTGTATAGGGTGGGAGTAGGTTGTAGTGAGAATGGGAGGGAAGAGAAGGATAGTTCGATCTTGTTAATTTTGTTCGTGAAGAAACTGGCAATTTCTTTGCATCTGTCAATAGAGGCTAATATTTTAGGAGGGCCAGTGGAGGTTTGCTTTTTAACAATGTTAAAGAGTTCTCTAGAGCGGTTTCTGGCTTGATCAATTTGTGAGGCTTTCTCATTGAAGATATGTTTTTTGTACTGGGCTCTAGCAGTTCTAAGGAGAGCCATATTGTCAACGGTTGGATGATTCCTCCAAACCCGTTCAGAATGTCTAAGAGTCTGTCTTTCGTTATTAAGGTCAGAATTGAACCAAGACTTAGGAGGGCTGCTTTTTTGTTGTTTGAGTTTGATAGGAGCAATAAGGTCGAGGGCATCAAGAATAGAATTGTTATAATGGTTAGTTAGGTCGGTGGTGCTGTCAGTGTTGTCTCCTGTGAGCACCTGATTTGTTCACCCACAGACTCTGGCTCTGGTCAAAACCGCAAGTCTGCACCACTCTGCACCCGACGCCCACAGCCTTTGTTCGAGTGTCCCAACACCACGAAGAGGTCTCCCCTGCGAGCCTGACCTGAGATCTGGTGATCTCTGACCTGCCTTGAATTTCCAACCGACGCCTGCAGCCCCTTTCTGGTGGATCCCCCCGACCACGACCAGAGCTGGTAAGAAAACCCGATGCCTATTGACACCCCTACACCCGACGCCCCACGGCCTTGGGTGGCCCAATCGGCCATGTCTCAGCATCCCGAGGCATCCCAACTTACCTCTCCAACTAGTGGTCACCTCCAGAAGATCTTTGTCTTTGTGCCTGCAGTCTTTGTTCCAACCGGAGAATCCCCATTGAAAACAACATGGCACCCGACACCAAAACAGCATAATGCACCCAGCTGCCCCTGCGCTGCTGCAGGTGTACTTTGGGTGCTAACTCGGATCCCCCTTTGCCCTGAGCCTAACACCATGAGCTTTGCTCCCACAACCCTGTGGCCTGCTCGTGAGCAGCCACCAACCGGAGGCCCTCTATCCCCCATTGGATAACATTGGGCCTCATCACTCTGCACCCGGCCGCCCTAGTGCCACCAAGGTGTTCTGAGAGTGCATCCTTGATTCTGGGGGAGCCCTGGTTCTAACCCCAGAATACCAACTATCACAAATAACTACTTAACTGTAAACGGATAACTCTATTTCCTCCCATAGAATTGCATTGACTGCTTTTCTTGAAAATTGTTTTAAGTATGGAGTTGGTTTGTATGGAATATTGAAAAACTGTATATGTACTAAAAGTGAATTACTTACCTTTTATCTAGGAGATGTCTCAGTGTGATACGTAGGTCTATCACACTGATAAGCAAAAGTAATCTGAAAAGTAACGTACATAGTAATCTGTAAAGTAACTAAAGAGTATTTCTAAACTGTTGACTTACCTATAATTCAACCAACTGCATTTAAACCTGCATTCAACTGTAAAACACTGCATAATAGTTTGTAAAGCATTGATTTCACTTACCTGCACCAGGCTTGGCTTGGTTCTAGAAATAAAATAACGAAATAATATTTTTGATACAAACAAATTGGTCTGAGTTCAGTCTTTGAGTGTGTGACATCATTTGCTGCCTGAGTGTGTACAACAAATGCTTAACACTACCCTCTGATAAAGCCTTACTTCTCACCCACACTACCACAAATAGAGAGTAAGGTGCTATCTACTTTTACCTCTGCCTACCTTTGGGGTTCCACTGGACTCTGTGCACACTATACCTCATTTTGGTACAGTATTTACAGAGACAGCTTCCTACACACCCTCACAGGAGCTGTGCGACAACCTTGCCCACTTCTTCCACGCCAAGATCGCAATCATATAGAAAAACTTCCAACCCACACCTACGGACTTCTTCGAGAGATATGCCACCATCGTAACAAACACAAACCACACACTAACCACCTTGAACATCCTCTCCACCCAGGACACCACCTCCACCATGAAACCCATCCACTCGGGAGCTCCCACAGACCCATGCCCGCACCATATCTTCAACCTCGGAAACCAACGGATCGGCCAGAAACTCACCACCCTACTCAACACCTCTATCACCACCACAAACATTTACTGATGCCTGGAAACACGCTGAAGTCAAACCACTACACCAAGAAACCTCTGCCAACCCCAGCAAACTCAAAACTGCTCAATCTCCCTGCTCCCACAAATTCATAAGACTGTAGTAGCAACTGTAGTGTTGACGAGGGCAAGACCATCACCGGCCGGGAGTCAAAGGGGGTTGAGTAGCTGCCTTGTAGATGCTGGGTCTGTTGTTTTATGTCAGCATGACGTCACAGGGGAGAATAAATAAGCCATGATGCCAAAGCGTACCATGCAGAAAACCACAATACCTGTGTGTGATGGTCCTTTGCCTGTGCAAAGTACCTTGCACGCCGTCCAACACCACAATTGTGACAAAGCTGGTGTGACCGCGTAAAGCTGCAACGCTAAAGCCTGCTGCAGCTACCCTGGGTAATGACTCCCCCCCCTGAGCAGGGCCTACTCCATGCACCAACTCCACAATCTCGCGCTGGGCCCACATACTAATCACTGTTGCTGCACATGAGTGGGCCACAGCATGTGACGGCCGCCGATGCATGGAATACTGACCCACATGTTTCTTCTGCTCTTCGCATGGCCTGGCAGACAGACTATGATTGCAACCTTGCTTCAATGCCAGAAGGGGGGGAAACCAGGGTGACTGTGTCACAGACTGCCACATGCCCTTGTCAGGGAGAGTTATAGTCAACCTCTTAAATGCATCTGCTCCCAAGTCCCAACTGCCAGGCTTTCTGCATTTCTAGGTAACATCACTTGCAAGAGGGTTTTTGCATGCATGAAAGTTGGACATGCCTACACCCTGACTACTGAAGCAATTCCTTCAAGCCTGTGAGGCTCTCTTGGGCGTGGTCAAGAGTGTAACAGACACCCTCCTGACCCACAATCATCAACGAGGGCCCCTGCCTCATCTCCCTTGACACATTATCCAGTAAGCCACAGCCTGGACTCCACCACCATGGCCTCTATTCCTAAACTTTTGTGCTCATTAGGTCTCAGTTCACACAAGACGCCAAGTGGAAAACCTGTGTGGAGCAGCTAGAGACATACTTCACCGCTCTGGCTATTGACTATAATTGAAGGAGGCTGATAAACCAAGGTCAGGCACCAATAACCAAGAATGCCCAACCTGCATCAAAGTTTACATCATCAATGAAGGAACCAGCATGCTGTTAAGTTCCTACACAGCAGAAGAGCTCCATCTGTTGCAGTTTTCACTGTGCATCCATTTGATAGGGGTAGAATCACTGGTGAAGAGTTTGCACCAATATTTCAAGGCCTAGGATGTCTCAAAGACAAGACGGTGCACCATTACACTGACCAGTCCATCTAACCAGTCTCACTACCCCACCGAAGAGTAGCTTTCCACCTTCGCCCTAATGTGAAGGATGAACTCAGGAAATTGGAGGACATGGACATTATTGAGGTCACTGTGCCTACACCGTGGATGTCTCCAATCGTAGTAGCCCAGAAACCAAAGCAGCCCGTAAAAGTCAGAATATGTGTAGATGTGCGCATTCAAAACCTGGCCATAAAAAGAGAACAGTATCTAACATCGACTCTAGATGACATTTTGAGTGAAGTCACTGGGTCACGGTGGTTCCTGTAGATGGACCTGAGTCTGGGTATCATCAGTTACTGGTAGCCTCTGAGTCCCGCTATGTTATCACATTCTCCATCAACCATAGGGCTAAGGAACTACAAACGCCTCAATTTCAGCATCTCGAGTGCCACCACAGTCTTCCAAGATATCATCTGTGGAATGTTGGCCGGCCTCCGCGGACTTCTGAACATCAGTGACAACATCCTGATACATGTCCCCGCTCTGGAAGATCATCTCTGAAAGCTGAGCAGTGTTTCACAGACTTATAGATAGCAAACTGATCTTTCACAAAGGAAAATGAGAATTCCTTAAGCAAGACATCACATTTTTCAGATACAGGTTCTAATGGCAAGGGTAACGCATACACCCACCGAAAGTCATGGAGAGTCAATCTGCTCTGCCCCGACATCAGTGACCAGGGATGTCTTTAGCACTGGTGGCAACCTGTGCGACAAAGTTTGTTGCCGCCCCCCCAATGACCACCTCTGATATGACTTCCCTTACTACCATCTCTCAGATTAATTTAGGTTTATAGCACCACTCATACCAGTGTAAGGTGTCAGAGCACTTTAAATCGCACACACATTGCCCAGAGTTTCATACATGTGTGAAAATCAGTGTATAGGAAATGTTACATAAAATAGAGGATTATAAGGTGTAAGAGTCACACGTCACCCATACTGCTAGGCAGTATAGTATAAGAGTCCTTGGTCTGGAAAAGCAAAAATTCACAATTTAAAACGGACTACCATTGTTAAGGGTTCTCTTTATTAATAAGAACTGATTTCTACCCAAATGAACCCTTTTTGCAAAATTAGGATAATGAAAGACTGGTAAAAAAAAAGACACATAGCTCTAATATATACCTTACAGTTTGCAGGCAGCTTGATGACAGTCACATGCTCACTGTTCTAAGTTAGGATTTTAATTTAAAAAACTGCAAGTAACAAAAGGATCTTTCTGATAAAAGCAGTAACCGACTGACCTATTTACATTATGTAAACTTATTGATCTGCATGGCACACATTCTGTGCAGCAGGCATATTAACCATCTGCGCTACCTTATGATGAGTCATACTTCCACTCAAAACTTTGGTCTCTCTCCAGGAAGAACATTAATCACAGGAGTTATCTTGACATTTTTATTGATGCCTGAAAATTGCTGGAGACAAGGAACACACCAGGAGGTGCTTTTAAAACGATAATATACTTGCAAACATGGAGCCCCAAGTCAGCGCCTGGTGTGTTGGTACCGATCGCACCACCCTCGAACCAGCCCTGTCAGTGACCAGCGTTCAGAGATTCCTCAGCCTGGTTACTTATTGCAGAAGATTCATTCTGAATTTGACCACATTAACAGCTCCTTTATGAGAACTCAAAAAAGCACCATACCGTGGGCACGCAGGCTAGAGCAAGCTTTTCAGGCCACCTAACAAGCCCTGTCCAAAGACACGACATTGACTTAATTTAACCTCTTCGAGGCTCATGACGAGTTGAGCTCGTCATGCGGGGATAATTCCCTTGCTGTGCTGAGCGTTCCACGGGAGGTAATACACCTGTGACGAGCTGAGCTCGTCATGAGCACAGGAGCGTTGTGCCTCATGACGAGCTCAGCTCGTCATGAGCATGGGGGCGCTGTGCGCGTCCCCCTCCCCCCAGCACAGCGGGGGATTAACCCCCGCAGCGAAGGGTTTAGGGTGAAACGGGATTGTGAGCTATCTGTAGACTCCAGCCCTATCAGACTTGGTGCAGTACTCCTTCAGAAACAAGAGTGTGAGGAGTGAGCCCCAGTGCCATACCTGAGCCGCAATCTTACACCCACCAAGCAGTAGTATCAGCACATTGAAAAAGAAGCAATTGCCATCCATTGGGAATGCAGGCATTTCCACCTTTACCTTTATTAACACCTTTTTTCCGTACGCACTGACCACAAACTTCTCATCCCATTATTTTATGGGTCAGCTTCCAATCCGCCCCCACAAATAGAGAAATAGATCCTAGAACTAAAAAAGTACTGTTTAACGGTGTAAAAATACTTGGACACAAAACACTGCAAATTACCTGTCAAGGTACGCTCGAATAGCCATGAAAAAAGAAGAAGAGGCCGCACTAGAGACAGAAGAGTAAGTACAGGGCTCGAGTCGGGGTACCACGCGGGTGGACGGCGTCCCCCCACTTATTTTACCGGGGGGACACCATCCCCCCTGCCAAGATGGACTTCACTCTTTGGCCTCTCTGGGACGAGGAGCTCAGTACCTTTCGTGACGTCACTTCCCGTGACAGCGTCCCCCCACTTCTTTTTTTACGACTTGTGCCCTGAGTAAGTATGACTGGAATTAGAACGTCAAGGCCCCTGCCAATATCTCTGTCGTGGAGGCCACCAGTACAGATGATTGCCTCCAAATTGCCATGGTGGCCGTACAGTTGGAGAACTGAAGGATCCTTACACTCAATGAAGCACAGAGGAAGTCCGACAGAGATGCAGTTGCTCTATCACATGCAAAACAAACCAGAGGTCCCAGCCGAAGGATATCTGATGTGAGGAGCCCGACTGATTATTCCTCAAAGCCTCTCCCAGCAAGTAATACAGCTAGCTCATAGCACCCACCAAGGCATGGTAAAGATGAAAAGCCACCTCTGGAGCAATGTATGGCTCTCCATGCCAGATGAATAGTGGAGCAGGCAGTCAGAAGTTACAAGCTGTGCAAGTGATAGGAGGCCAGAGGCATCCACCCCTGTCATCACTGACGAAATTCCCAGCATCATCTGGCACCAACAAGTGCTAATTTTGGCAGCCTGCCCAATGACCAGCAGATGCTAGTGGTCATCAACGACTACTCCAAATAACCCCGGTAGAAGACGTCATACTGCAAATAGAAACATCATGGTAACACATGGCCTTACAGCCAAAATTGGGGTCACTGTTCCTAAAGAGAAAATTAAGAGAAGATATATACAGGTTGAACAGGGTTAGGGCACATGAAAAGTGGCGTTCAGCATCACTGTTTCATGTTGCGCTCACACATCCCAAAGGGATGTCATGCTTCATCATAGGGCTATTGCTCCTCGTTGGGCCGGCGCTGCAATGCCCAACGGGTCCCCCGAAGGGTCACTTTGACGGAGATCTTTTTTTTTGTATGCCGTTTTATGAATGCAAGGTAGATTCTAAGTGGGCAGCGTTAGATGTGTTATAAGGTGAGTTAAAACTGATTAGGGATGTAAAAAAAAACTTTTAACTACTGGACTGCCTTGTCAGATTAGAAACCTATTCAGGTCAATGCTAACAATGCGGTCATAAGGAACCCTAGTAGCCTGATGTGAGTTCCCTCATTGGGGTCCAACTCTAGTCAGGCAGCGTGTTTCGCATCCCTAGTGTTCAGGATCCGTGGCGCTTCTTCAGGACAAAACTAGTGGGTAAGTCTTTGTACCACACAAAGGTCTAACTAGTGCGCCCTATAAGTAGTACCTACTTGGGATGAAAGTGCTTCCTAGGATGAGGCAGAAGTGCCGCGTTCAGGCGTGCTTAAAGTTCCTGAGTGCGACCTGCTTGTCGCACCTACCCTCGTCCTCTGCTTCCCCTGAATGCACATGAACTTATCCTAGAGCTGCATACTGACAATGGGCCTCCATTCAATGGGCATGAAATGTCTGAGTATCTCTACTCCCGTAATATACAACACTAGAAGATCACCCCACTATGGCCCCAAGCCAATAGTGAAGCAGAATATTTATGCAGACACTAGTCAAAGACATCTGCAGAGTCTAAGCATTGGCACAAAGTGTTGAAGGAGCCATATATGCATTTCTCAGGGAATATCTGCTCACCTGGCTTTTGACCATGGGGATAGTTTGAGCGCCCTATGTATAGGCCGGAGGGTGGGACACACCATCCCATTGCACCCTGATTGGACTGAGACTACTCCATCTGCCAACAACTCTGCAAGCCGAAGAATGAGCCAGAACAATTGAGCCAGCTAGTGGACACAAGCCAAACATTGACACCTGCTCATAGGTGACAAGGTGCTGGTGCAAGGCACACCGGAGAAAAGTTTTGATTAACCGTTTGAGTTCGGTCCATGGGTTATCATTAGAGTAGGTGGCAAAATATAATCAGCGCGCAGAGGGAACGAGGAGGTTACGAGAACCATCTTATTTTTCAAAAACTTCTGGGACCTAATAGATGGCAAACAAGCGGGGATAGCAGACGCTAACAGTCTAGGTGTAGAGGAAGAGCCAAAGGACGATATTTAAAGGCAACTAAGTACCATGCTAAATGCTGTGCGTCTGGGAGATCCCAACATGAATGAAGCAGCGCAGAAGCCAGAGGAGTCCCGACCAGAACGAGAGGATGTAGCCCTTACCCAGTCACTGACTCAGCGAGATGGAACCCAACCTCCGATCCAACGCCCAGCCCTTTCAACAGTTCTGGTACTTTGTTCTACATAAGGCATGCCAGTAAACTCAAAAGACAGTCAGTCAGTTTCACCATGTATAGTGGCATATGATTATTTTGTTGTTGTTGAATTCTTTGGGGAGTTTGGGTGTTGTTGTAGTTATAGTTTTGGAGGAATGTAGTTTTGACGAGGGCAACACCATCACCAACCGGGAATCGAGGAGTGAGAGTCGGGTATTTGCCTTGTAGGTGCTTGGTCTGTTGGTTTAGGCCAGTCAGACGTCACAGGGAACATTAATAAGCCTATGGCAAAAGGGCAGAAAACCATAATACCCGTGTGATGTTTCTTTTGCCAGATAAAACACTTCACATGCCTGCCAACCAAGCCATTTCCCTCTCTAGAAGAAAATGCAAAATGGCTGTCAGCATGAGCAACCTGCTAATGTGAATCATTATCAGCCCTGCCAAGGACCACTCATTAGGGCTTATACTAAGGCACATGCGCATTTGTTTCTGCATTCAGGTAGAAAAATATTTCAGCACACAAAGTCAGGAAACAAAATTACTGTTCCCGTACAAATTACTAGGCATTGGCGACTGTGACTCTGTGTCACTTTACTGTTTAGGTTCTCCTGTTTGCAGCTCTATGTTCATGCCCAGAGCGAGGATAGGTCAGGATTGTCATAGTAATACATTATTTCTAGCGTTGTGCAGCCTGGCCTGCTCACTCCATATGAGCGGCTTACTATTGTTGAGCTCTTGTGGCCGGTAGATTAAAAAAGCTTACATCAGTCCTTAACTGGACATGAGACCCATGCAGCAAGGAGCCGTGACACACATAAGTTATCAACCCTCCCCTGCGCCTCGAGCTGTGCTCATAGCTTACATGCTGCAGCATCCAGCTACCTCCTGAAGATGAGTTGTAGGCCTGAGCTGGCCATCAGGGTCAAAGGACGACAGATCATGCTCCATGATGGCCATCAGTCACCTCCTTTGCAACATCAGTCCAGTCTCCAGGTAACAGGAAAGAAAAGTGCATTTGATGCAAAGCATCCACTCCCCTCTACAACAGGTGATCCCAATCCTTGTTCTTTCTACCTCTCTTCCAGTGCCCTATTTTCTGTAAAGGTTAGCTTCCATGAAGGAAAGTTGGTTCAGCCACAAATTCAAACCACTAACTCAGAAAAACATTTAAACAGATAAAATATGAATTTTAAGCCAACGCCACTTGCTTATTGGACCAGGGAAGCCTATGCCTTAAATGGGAAAAGTAAATCTACGATCCCCAGAATGCAAAGTGCTGTTGCCCAAAAATGTCATGATATGTGGTCACTTGTTAGCTATTGTTTGACTCTAGGCCAAGTTAACAATCTGGATTTCACATTAGTTATGCCGATAGATAGACCAGCTTTCAAAGATTGTTCTATGGAGGGCAGAATTGTTACATAACTCCCATCATATTTTTCTATAGGTTGTCTTTCCCAACTTATGGGTGCCTGTTTGAAGGCAATTTGTGGCGTTGTTCACAACATGAGCCAGATTTGGGGTGATGGTGTTCTGTTTGAGAGATTTGTTGGCAATATCCAGTGATGAAAAGGTAGCTCAGTACTTGGAGCATTTGCTGCGAATAGTTGTCCATAACCTAGAGGTTCAAAGTTAAAATCTTGGCAGAGTGAAACATCCTCACTCACCATTTTATGCTTTTTATTTCTGTGTTAATCTACATAGCCTATGGCATGTGCTGTATTTACATTTGTATAGAATCCAAGTTCCATTTAGAGTTTCTGTTTGAAGTTCTACTAGTTCTTCAGTTGCATCTGGAACTGTTCATAGCTGGATGTATTGCCGTGCTGCTGAGAATAAAATCTACATAATTTCATCTCTACTCTGGATTATTTCCAACACAGGGCCTACTCTGCCTTTTATCTGTCTGAGCTGAAAACAACATTGCTTTTTGTATTATGTATTGACAGATGATGTCACTGTGAAATGGAGCTCGTTTAGCAAAGTAATAAATTCTGTAATATTGGGGCTAGGTCGCTTTATTTGTACAAAAGTACCTGGATAAAATAGTTTTGCTGATAATAGATCTTTGTTTGCAGGTCCTAACTTTAGAATAAAAATAAAAAAAATGGAGCGGGTGAAAGGGAAGTGATAACGCAATCGCAGAAATACCAAACAGACCCCTATGGCTTATCTAACCAATATCGTCGGCTAGTCCCAGCTTTACAACCAACATGTCTCCATTCTGGATGTTTCTATGGCTATTGTGGGGGCTATTTATAATATTTATTTTTATTACATGGACATAACTTCTTCGTTCAACTCACAATGGGCCGTCACTGCACGTGTCACACATTTGGCATTGAAATGTCACACCAAAGCACATATAAACATCACATAGACAATGAAACTCAAAACATGGTGTTATTCATTATATGCATGAACACTTTTCCCTTCTGTCCTCAGGGTGACTGCTCTTGCTATATAGTGACGCTGGGTGCTTCCCTGCCAGTTAATAAAGGGCGTGCGCTAGAACAGGATTGTGGGGAGAGAATGCACAGATGGGACTCCTTCATTTCTTGCGCAATCAGGTGTGGTGGCGATGGAAAGCTGCTACTGCTGCCACCCTTCCTGCCCGGTCTGTGGGAATGGGTGGTGTTGCCTCTGAGCGGATGACTGAGCGGAATGAATAATTATGTGTACCTCCACTTACTAATTAACAGGTAGACAGAAAATCAATGAGAAGCCGCGTTTGACAAATGCTCGCGCCATGTTCTAACAAAAGAGCAATAGAGCGCGCGACGGGACTCTCTCAGCCCTGCGGACAGATACCACACGCTTCACGCAACGGACCAATAGCTTCCGGTTCACAGGGGGAAGGGAAGGCGCTTCTCCACGTCCCTGTGGAGGGCGCGTGTTCCCTCGGACCAATTCATATTTCTTATGTTATGTATCGGAAAGATCTGAAAACAGGCTTTCTGGGCTGCGTGTCCTGGGGAGTTTTTTTGGTCAAGGTGTGTGCCTGCGCGCGATCAAAGGGCAGGAACAAATAGGGCAGGCTAGGAATAAATTTAATTTTTTAAATATATATAGTAGCCCGTGTCACCAGCTCACCACCGCCAGCGAAAGGCAGGCACCTTTGAAGTATGAATACATTATACTAGCAACAGGTGGTAACATTCTATGCGCATTGTATTTGTAATGTCAATGATTGAGTGAGCTCAAGTAAATGTTTGGATGCAAAGCTCTTTGTGTATCCCTGCCTGCGTTCGACACTTGTACTAATATGGGCCATAAAAAGTACAAGTGACAGCCTCGAAGCCTCGAATTGTCGTTCCACGCACCAATCCACCCAGTTTTTCCAGGCTGAGGAATACCGTTTCCTTGTGGATGGTGCCCAGGCTTGCCTGATAAAATCGGAAGTCCTGCTCGAAACACCTGGAAACTGCCACTGTTCCCGGAAAGCCTCGAAGCCATCAGCTGAAGTCTGCCCTCCATTATCAATGGATGCCGCTCCAGATGAGGGCCCAGCAATAGCAGTTCCGACTCCGGAAGTAGTCTGGGGAGATCGCAACTCCACTGTAGTAACTTGGGGAATCACGATTGGGACGTTCACCACGGCGTCACCATGACTATCTCCGCCCGTTGTCTGATCACCTGTGACATTACTCTGGGGATCAACATGAAGGGGGGAAAGGCATATTGAATTGCCTTCGACCAGTCCTGGAGAAAGGCATCGGTCGCCTTCGGTAATGGGTCCGGTCTCCAACTGAAGAACTGGGGAATTTGGTATGTCAGTCTGGAGGCACAAAGATCCGTCTGAAATGGACCCCAAATAGTCTGTATCCATTGAAAGACTTCCGTAAGCAACTTCCAGTCGCTGTAGTCCCTGAGGTATCTCGAGTTCCAATCTGCCACCTGATTCGACTCGCCCGACAGATATTCCGCTATTATGGGTATTTGATTCGCAAGGCAATAATGCCAAAAATCTTTGGCTATCTGTACAAGCAGCGACGACCTCGTGCCGCCCAACTTGTTGATGTACCTCACCGCTGACACGTTGTCCATGCAAAGGAGGATACCACAAGAGGTCTGCCTCGGGGATAACGTCCGCACGGCGAACGACCCTGCGAGCAGCTCCAAGCAATTTATATGTAGCGAAAGCTCCTGTGGAGACCATCTGCCGCCTGTAGAAATGTCTCCCCAGCGTGCCCCCCAGCGGCTGGCGTCGGACTCGATTATGACCTCCGGCTGGGAGCCGAATATTGCTCGGCCGTTCCAGGCGTCTACATGGCCTAGCCACCATTGCAGTTCGGTTCGTACTTCCTGCGAGAGAGGAACGACGTCCGAATAGGACAGTCCTTTCTGCAGGTGCCTGATCTTTAGCTGTTGCAGGGCCCTGTAGTGAAGAGGGCCCGGGAATATCGCCTGGACCGATGATGCCAATATTCCCACCACTCTGGCGATTGCTCTGAGGGTGACTGTCTGATTGCTCAGCAACTTCCGGTTCTCCTTTTTGAGATCCCTCAGTTTCTCCTTTGGAGGACACAGTTGTGCCGCCATTGAATCTATCGTGAATCCCAGGAAATCTATTACCTGAGTGGGGACCATCACAGATTTCTTTGAATTGATGACAAAACCCAAGTTTTGAAGCAGCGTCGTCGTAAGAGTGAGATGCTGCTGAAGGACCCGCTGATCCTGCGCCATGATCAGGATGTCGTCCAGATAGATTATGAGGCGTATCCCCCTCTCTCTGAGATAAGCCACGACCGGCTTCATTATCTTGGTGAAACACCAAGGAGCTGAAGACAGCCCGAAAGGCAGAGTCAAATATTCGTACCATTGGCCCTTCCACCTGAACTGGAGGTACCTGCGATGCGGAGGGAAGATTGGGACGGAGAGGTAGGCGTCTTTGAGGTCCAATCGGACCATCCAGTCCCTTTCCTGCAGCAAGTCTGTCAAGAGATGGATGCCTTCCATCTTGAAGTGATTGTAAGTGATAAACTGATTGAAATCCCTGAGATTCAGAACCAACCTGTTTCCACCTCCCTTCTTCTGAACAATGAATATATTGCTGCAAAAACCGTGAGGCCCCTGGTCGGTCGGTGCTATCGCGTGTTTTTGCAGCAACCCAGCGATCTCCTCTTCTATAAAACTGAGATCTTGTTGGGAAAAATGGAGATTTGCAGGGGTACCTGATTGAATAAAACTCCAAGTGAAAGCCCTGCACTGTCTGTAACACCCATGCGTCCTGTGTAAGCCCCTGCCACTGTCGGAGGCAATGTTGCGTCCGACCCCCCAAAGGAAGAAGAGAAAGATCTGCAACTCTCACCTGTGTTCTGCTGATTTTTTAAATTTCCTCTATTGTTGTTCGACTGGAAACGATTCCTTTTGAACCTCCTGCGTGAGGGATAGAAGGTCCCTCCTCTGGTTGAATCGTAGTTGTTCCTGCCACGGCCAAAGTCACCTCTCTGGGAGCCTTGGGGACCTCCACGGCCCGACGAGCGACCCCGCCTCGTCCGGCCCTGTTAAAAATGCTATGATGCAAATGCTTTGATTGATTGATTGAAAAACACCCTGGCTTAGCGCTCTCTTGATGCTTGACTGCGCTTTATCCAGCGCCGTGAAAGTCCCGACGTACTTTGATACGTCCTTTACAAATTTATCCCCGAAGAGCTGACCCGCTGCAAGGGGTCCCGGTTCCGCGTCTGCTAACTCGGTCAAGTTGCCGTCCATTTTAATCAAGAGGGACTTGCGCCGCTCAGAAGATATTGCGCAATTCGCATTGCCAATAAGGCATATGGCCCGCTGGGTCCATCCTGCCAGTATATCCGGGTCAACTGGTGTAGAGGAATCCTTGGCCGCTAGGGCCATTTCCAGGATCTTGGCCAAAGGGCCTACCGCATCCAACATTTTGTCCTGGCACCCCCTCCAAGCCCGGTCCAGGCCCCGCTTGGGGTCCTTCGAAAATTTTCTCAGAAAGGTCAAAAGACTGGCGTCTATCTCCAGCGTTTCCGCCACTTTGTCTGGGAGATCTGGCCGAGGACACTCCGACTTGAGGCGATTACGCACCTCTCTCGGGAAACTTTTCCTAAGATTCTCATGCAGATAGGCCGTGACCGCGGCCGGGGGCACCCAGTCTGAGGACCTGGGATGCATGATATCAGAAGGGTCGAAAGTAAATGGGGTATTTGTAGGTGCCACCCCAGCTGGTTGCGTCGTCTTCGCTTTCTTTGGAGGAGGCTCCTCCGAGGTGTCTGTGTCTGTGTCCGTGTTAGTGGTGCTTGTGTCGGTATCCGTGTCTGGATAGGTTCTGCGCTTGGACTTGGCTTTGTCCTCGGAATAAGAGTGATCAAGTGCCTTGCCGGCGGGCAATGTGGAAAAGGCTTGCGCATGTGGCCACTTAAGTGAATCAGCTGCTGGCTGACCTGATGCAGATGCCTCTGCCTTCTTCTTTTGCGGCTTGTCATAGCCGTGCCTCTTAGCGAAGCCCTCCAGTTGCTTCCTGATAGGGCGTAGGGCTGCAGCTAGGGCTTGTTGGACAGTTTGTGGGACCGTGGTCTCCATAGCCCTATTTACCGAGGACTGGACAGAAGCGTCCAAAGCATTGACCAAATTGTCCTCTAAGACAGCTTCCTGCTGTCCCTCATAAGTCTCCTCAGCATACTCTTCAAGGTATTGCTCTCCCTCAGACATTATCAGGGGTGGCTTTACTACTTCCACTCTAGGGAACTGTAGCACTCCTTGATGTGTGAAGACCTTCTCAAGCCACTAGAAGGGTAAGGGGGGGGGTCAGCCCACACTGCACACTAAGATTTAAAGTTGGACCCCCTCAGCAAAGCTGTAATCACAAGGGCCAGAGACCCAGGCCAAGGTAAAATTACAATGAGTGTGTGCTCACTCTGTCAACAGGCCACTATTTTCCAACCTTATGCAGGCGATTTTTGAAGCAGAGCGACCACCGATGCAATATCTACTGAGAACTCTCGTGTAATGTCAAAAAGGAAATTCGAGCCGTAGCGCGCTGCCCAAACGCGACTGAAAACCTACCAAAAGATAGCCCAAAATTCAGCGCGTTGGGGAGCGCGCTGCGGCCGAGAGCCACCCAGTCCTTACAGCGTCATCGGGCGATTAGGGAAGCCCTGCGCTTGCGAGAGAGATGCGCCTGTAAACAATAAGGGGAAATATGCACCGGGGAAAATAACAGGCTCCGTGAAGAGGAGTCGGTGTCGGTCTGCTCCCGGTCAACGACTGTCACTATTTAAACGCCCAGAGGAGCGCAAACGAGCCACAGAGGAATGTCGGAAAACGGGTGACAAAGCGCTCCTATAACGCGCACACCCACCAGTGCACTAATCCTTGTCAAACTGCAAACCATCGACAATAAGGCAAGTCTAGAGCATATCCATGCCCAACAATCATTAAAGTTATTCAAATATATAGTAATCATAGATAAACACAATAACCCAGGCCAAACAGCAGAGGGAGGAAACAAAGTGCACTTAACTCTTGCTGTGAGCAGCAAAGAAAGAGGAAGATGGCTGCACGCAAGGAGTTCTTATGGACTATGGGGGCGTGCCTAAGTACATGTTATGATGGGATATGTAGTTTGTTTAATGTTATTTAATAAAAAATACGTATTTTCATTGGCTGCTGTGAGTTTTCAGTAAAAGAATGAGAAGCATAATCTGAAGCCTCCGGTCCTGTAATAGAATTCATATTGCTTATGTTATGTATCGGAGAGGTCTGAAAACAGGCTTTCTGGGCTGCGTGTCCTGGGGAGTTTTTTAGGTCAAGGTGTGTGCCTGCGCGCGATCAAAGGGCAGGGACAAAGAGGGCAGGCTAGGGTTGTATTTAATTTTTTTAATATATATAGTAGCACGTGTCACCAGCTCACCACCGCCAGCAAAAGGCAGGCACCTTTGAAGTATGAATACAATATACTAGCAACAGGTGGTAACATTCTATGCGCATTGTATTTGTAATGTCAATGATTGAGTGAGCTCAAGTAAATGTTTGGATGCAAAGCTCTTTGTGTATCCCTGCCTGCGTTCGACACTTGCACTAATATGGGCCATAAAAAAGTACAAGTGACAGCCTCGAAGCACTGTAAATAACAGATGTTAATGCTATTCTAACAGAACGTAGAGAAAGGATATAGGATAACTGCGGAGGAGTGTAGCCCCACTGCTTTTAAGCAGTGTGACGAAAGGAAAAATAAAATGATAATAACTATTTGTTATTGTCATTTTAATGTTTCCAGCTGCCTTGTGGGAGGGTGGGCGGTGTTGTGTTGGGCAGGGGAGCAGCGCCAACACCTGCGGGACACCAGGGTATTCACAGGGGGGCCCACACCCAACTTAATGACCACAGGAGCCAAGGTTGGTGATTAAACTTATCGGGTTCGCCTCCGTCGTCAACTGCCGACGTGAGCGGGTCCCATTGCTTTTATTAACTACGGGTCACATGACCCTCACGTCGCAACGTGACGGTGCCGTCACAAGTCACAACATTACATTCCTCCCCAACAAGGATCAAAAACATAACGGCAAGAAAAGACTTAGGCCTAGATGTAGGTAATAGCAAATTACCGAATGGTAAATACCGAATTTTCCCGAGTCGGTATTTACTATTCGGTAATTGCTATGTAGTTAAAAAATTCGGTAAAAATACAGAATCGGTAAGATTCGGTAATTACCGAATCAGTATTTGCCATTGATTCCTATGGGCCTTGAAGCCCATATGATTCAATAGCAAATACCGATTCGGTAATTACCGAATCGGTAAAATTACCGATTTTACAAGGGGGAAAGGGTGTCACTTTGACACCCTGATGTACCCCTGTTTCTGGCTTGTGTGCCATGTGACACACATACATGCCCTTAGGGCATGTCTGTGTGCCACATGGCACAGGTGTACATGCACAGATGTACATGTACACTGGAATTCGTTATTTACCATGGAATAGTATTCCATGGTAAATAACGATTCGGTAAGGGCCTGTGGCACTGATTACAGTGCCACCTACATATTGATTTACAGAATCGGTATATTTACCGATTTGGTATTTTACCGATTCTGTAAATTTACCGAATCGGTAAATATACCGATTCTGTAAATTAAGCCTACCTACATGTCCAATCCCAAATACCGGTCGGTAACGGCCGAAATCGGCCGTTACCGACCGGTAATTGGCGACCTACATCGGGCCCTTAATGGGCAACAGATTGAAACTTTGCATAATACAGCTCAGGCCCATCCGGGGCACATTTAACCAACAATGCACAACCACATACATAGGATAGTCTTACGTGATATAGTCCTTCATTCGGCACGACTGTTCAGGATTTCTCCGTAGCTGGTACTGAGACTGACCTCGCCCAGAGGAAGGAATTGCATCAGTCTCTGGAACAACCTCACAGCGGCCATCCTCCAACGGAGCCGGAGAGTTCTCACTCTCCGCACAGCAGGTGTCTCCAAGCCAGGAATCATCCAGGCCACCAGTGCCGCACTCTTCCTCCACAGGGACGTGTTCCATGGACCCACGGCGACTGTCCTCAGTTCCTGACGTGGTGAAGGATGACGCCAACAGTTCCGAGTGAAATTTCTTGAAGTGAGACACGTTGCGGGTCACAGTCTCCCACCCTCGGGTGGCGATAATTCTGGTTCCTTTAATGTTTACCACAGTCCAGGGAATCTTTTCATACAGCAATTGGAATTTACCAGTAGAGAAGCGATTCTTGAGCAACACCAAGTCCCCTTCTTTAATCCTGCTATCTTGTGCATTTCGTCAGTGGCTTACTTGGGCATTGGCCTTTTTTACGACGAGCATCAATCCGAGGGTCATCAGGGTTCTGAGGTTGCCATTGAGGATGATGAGGTATGGAGTCAGTCACTACTCGACCCATCAATAAGTGAGCTGGAGCTACCCCCGTTGTGGTGTGGGGGGTCTGACGGTAGCTGCGGAGGAACGTGAAGATGGCCAGCTCTATGGATTGCTTCTTGTCATTTGCAATTCGGATTACTTTGTTAAGAGTCCTCATGAACCGTTCTGCCTCACCATTGGCTTGAGGCCAGCGTGGAGTGATTCGGCGGTGTCGGATGCCAAGGGCCGTGAGGTACGCAGCTAGCTCTTGTCCCTGAAAGGGAGGCCCATTGTCACTGCGCAATTCTTGTATCAAGCCATGGGTGGCCATGATCTTCTCTATCTTGGGTATCACTTCAGCGGCATTGGGAGACGTCACAATTTCCACCTCGGGATACTTGGAATAGTCATCAATAGCCACTAAATTGTGATGACCGTCAGGCAGGCTGCCAAAATCCATACTGACACAGGACCACGGTGACCTTGGCCGAGGCTCTGCGATGACCGGAGCAGGATGAGGCAGGTCTCCGGTGACTTGACATGATGACCACGATCGGACAGTATTCTCCACCAACTCATCCATTAACGGGAACCACACTTTGGTGCGGAGTCGTGACTTTGTTTTTACCATGCCTTAATGCCCCACATGTGCCAATTGTACATTTCGGTCCGTTAATGGCGTGGGGATCACCAAACGATGTCCTCTTAACAAACAGCCAGTCGGGTCTTCAGTGAGTTCATCTCTCACATGGTGTAGGCTTTCCATAATCCGCTGAGCTGGGATTGTCAGAATTTTCCATTCCTCTTTGGCCTTGTGCCAGTTTCCATTTTGCAGAATCCGCTTGGCTCTTTATAGGCACTCGTCCTTTGCTGTGGCTTCAGATAAATCCCGCATGGACAAGGGAATGGGACAGGATCGAGCGGTTATGCATTTGACATATTCTTCAGTTTCAGCCGCATCTTCCATTTCTTTGTCAGTGGTCGCCCTAGGATGTCGGGATAAGTAGTCCGCCGCATTGCGAGAGCCTGGCTGGTATTCCACTTTACAATTATAATCTTGGAGTTGTAGCATCCACTTCTCAATCCTTGGCGGAGGCTTCGTGGAGGTTCCTGTGAATAGGGCCACAAGAGGTTTGTGATCCGTCGTGAGCATAAATGGCTTTACGTAGACATATAAGTGGAAGTGGCGACACCCCCAATGGATGGCAATGGCCTCCTTCTCTATTTCAGAGTATCTCTGCTCCGTCTCAGTGAGAGACCTGCTTGCAAACGTCATGGGGGCCCAATCTTCCTTCTGACGTTGTCTCTGCAAAAGCACAGCACCTAGGCCCATCGTGCCGGCATCAACGGCGATTTAAGTCATTTTCTTAGGGTCAAAGAAGGCCAGAGACGTCGCCTCCGAGAGGGCGTCTTTAATGTCGTTGAAGGCTTTGTCTTGAATCGGACCCCACTTCCACGAAACAGAATCCTTGGTCAGCTCTCGTAGCGGCAGTGTGAGGGTGGTGAGGTCTCTGATGAACCTACCGCAATAGTTTATCATGCCTAGGAAGCTGCGAACTTCCGTCATACTGTCAGGGGCCACAGCATCTTTGATGTCCCGCACCTTCTCGGGATCCGGGTTGACACCCTCAGTGGAGAAATTGTAGCCAAAGAATTGGGGCTTCTTCTTTAGGAATTCGCATTTCTCCCTATGTAACGTGAGACCAGCGTCTGTCAGACGTCGCAGCACTTGAGTGAGACGAGAGTTGTGCTCAGGCAACGACTTAGCGTGGACCATGATGTCGTCACTTACATTAATTACCCCCGGGATGTCCATGATCAATTCTTGTATGATGTTTTGGAACACTTCCGTGGTGCTCGATACTCCAAAACTCAGTCGCGTGTAGCTTCGTAACCCAAATGAGTTGAAAAAGTGGTGATGTTTCGTGATGCCCCTCAAGGACTAGTTGGTGGTGTCCTGACCGTAAGTCGAGTTTGGAGAACCAGCAGGCTCCAGCCATTTCTCCGATGAGATCATCAATTGTCGGGGTGATATGGCGCTCGCGTTTGATTGCGGCATTTGGTAGGCGCATGTCAACACGGATCCTCACCGCGCCAGGCTGTTTTGGTTTTTGCATGACCACGATGGGAGAGACCCACGGCGTGGGACCAGTGACTTTCTCAATAATTCCAGCAGCCTCCAGCTTTTACAGTTCCTCCTCAACTTGTGGCCATAAGTGGAACTCTATTCTTCGATGTGACAGGTTGAACCGTGGGGTCAACATGCAGATGGACTTCTTTCCTCTTGAACTTGCCGATCCCCTCAAATACTTCAGAGAATTCCTCTAGCAGGTGTTGTATGGACTCATGATACACACTGAAGGCGAATGTCACGACCCCATGGTCTTCTGCAGCCCGGCACCCTAAAAGCATGCCTTGGCCGTCTTCGGTGACGTATACATTGGTGTTAACAGTCCGCTCTCCGTGAGCTAGCGATATCTTGAAACGCCCCAGGATATTTAGAGGAGAGTCTTGGCCATAAGCGAACACCATGATGGCTGACGGTTGTAGCATGGGTGCGGGGCGCAATGTCCGGTGAAGGGCGGCTGCCATGATGTTAATAGTGGCCCCAGTGTCTACTACAGCCACAACTTCCTGAACCCCTACCCAGATGTTGCACTGTGGCAGGCGTCGCGCTTTGCGGGTGGCGGTGCCAATATTGTGCACCTTGTGGACTACCCGCTCTTCCTCCTCGTCATCGTCCATATCACTTGGTGTTTTGTCTCCCTCCGGCACTGCGTTAACCATCTGCCGTGGCTTGCGGTATTTCTTGGCTCTGCAAACTTTCTTGAAATGATTAAATCGCCCACATCCGGAACATCTTTTCCCTTTTGCGGGACACTCGGCTGGCTGGTGTGGCGGTCCACCACAATACCCACACATTTTGGCCGTCCCTGCCGTAGCAGTGCGGGTTCCTTTCTTGTTCCAGCACGTTGTGGGCTTGGTTGTCACGCCGTTGACTGGTTCTGTCTTCACGGGGGCTTGGAGGGCCGCCGCCATATGTGCTGCTCGGGCTTTGGACAGCTCCTTGTTGCGCCCCAGGGTTAGGATGTCTGCGAGGGATTTGCCCTACTCCTTGCAGATGCGTTCACGAAGTTTAGCGGAGGCACACCCCTGGATTACTTGACCCCTTATCTCTTCTGTCTCATCTTGAAACCAGCACGTTGTGGCCAGATTCTTCAGCCTCGCATGGTATGTGTCCAGTGATTCATCTGGAAGTTGTCGAGCTTGTCTGAATATGAACCTCTCATAGTCCTGGTTAGCCATCGGCTCAAAATGCCCATTGAGCGCATTGATTTATGTGTGGTGGTTCTTTGGTGTTGCTTCCACAAGTGTTTTGGCAATGTTATGTATATCTTTTCCCCCTAGGTGCAACAGCATTGCTCTTTTCTGGTCTTTGTGCACTTTGGTGGCCTCGAAGAAGATTTGTAGGCGGTCCACCCAATCATTCCATTTGGGCGCAAGGGATGATGATGATCCTTCTACTATGAAGGGCTCAATGGGTGGTATTTGCGACATGCTTCAAATTCAGGACCTCCTGATTGTGTCCTTCCACTTTGGAGATTGCAGCTGTTTCAGAAAATGGCCCTAGCGGTGATTGTGGGCAGCGATGGGCCTTCCTCTCCCTTCTGGGCAGTCAGGTAACTCCTCCGTGGTTGGGCAAGCGCACGGGTCCGGTGTGTGCGACCTAGGTATGCCCAGAATACAATGCGTGATCGTGATAGCACTTGGGGTAGTCCCTTGCCTGTTCCACCACCTGTGTACTCCTCAGTGGAATGGCTTCCACGCGTTTCAAGCATTTCCCAGCGTGTGTATGAGGGGCTTGTTTAGGTGGTAGCAGCTGACAGCAGTTCCCTCCCGTGTGTATTAGGCCGGGCTGAGGCCGAGAAAGGGGGTTGGGCCTGGCTCGCAGCTTCCCCCGATGCGGGACGGAGGTCTGCCCCGAAGCCTCCGGGCTCCTCTACCACGTGACGGCACTGACGCTGGCGGGGGGGAGGGTCTGGAGTGCACCACGCGCTGTACCAGCGCGGGCGCGATGCGCTGATCGCGCTAGCAGCTTCCCTCCGCCACGTGCTCCTGTGAGCGGGCGGGGCAGCGCCAGCCGCTGAAGCGTGACGGGACCAGCCCCACCCAAGCCACGGTGAAGAGCCTCGATGCAGGCAGCCTCACAGGACAGGGAGCGGCGGCAGCCTCACCTCCTAGGCCACGCCGGGCCTCACAGCTACACGTGTCCACACAGGACAGGAGCGGTACTCGGGTCTTCGGGCGTCAAGAGCCGGACAGTGCCGGTCGTCGGGGCACGAGCACCGCGAGCAGCACGACACGCTTGCGGCCACCTCACCGAGGTGCGAGGGCACGCCCACCCTCGCCGCCAAATGTTGTGTTGGGCGGGGGAGCAGCGGCAACACCTGCGGGACACCAGGATATTCACAGGGGGGCCCACACCCAATTTAATGACCACAGGAGCCAAGGTTGGTGATTGAACTTATGGGGTTCGCCTCTGTCGTCAACTGCCGATGTGAGCGCGCCCCATTGCTTTTATTAACTACGGGTCACATGACCCTCACGTCGCGACGTGACGGTGTAGTCACAAGTCACGACATTACAGGTGGGGCTGCTCTGCTCTCAGAGCAGGGCAGGGGAGGAGTAGTTTGCCCACACTTTGGAAATTCATGATAACCCTAGGGTCACTGAAGTTCCTCCTCACTTCACTTTCATGCCCCTGAAGTACTTTCTCATTCTTGAACCAGTGGTTTCGTGGTCCCCTTCAGATCCCTTGTAGCTGCTACTCACCCTTAGGTGACGGCCAAATTCCCTGGGAAGTTGCAGCAATGCATTCACAGTCGTACACATACCTGAGTTCAAGGTTTCCTCTTTAAGTAGTCACCCTGAAGCCTCTCCTCAAGTGATGTGTCTAGGCATTTCAAACAACTTGGTACTTGATGTCTTTTGTATTGTAAGGAGAGGCTCGATTTGGCCCTGGAACAGCTACAGGAATTCACTCCAAATGTAACCTTTCAATTTATCTCCTAGGAATTAGCTGCCTCATCGCTCTCTCTCACAGAAACACATATTCATCCCTTCTCTTCTCTCACCTCCTTTCTCTGTTTCCTCATTCATCTCCACTGTCACCAAGTGATATCTGCCTGATTTTCCAGCTCTCTGTATTTCTGTATATCCATCTACAAAACCACCTTTCCTTTTTCTCCCCCCCTACTGCCTTTCTTTCCCTCTGTCTCCATACCTCTTTCTTACTTGCTGTGTATACATCTGTCATTCTCCTTATCACTTGTTTTTCCCCTCTCTGGTTCTTCCTCTTTCGATCTCTCATTCTCTACTTCTTTTCCTCTCTGTGGTGTCTCTCCTTCCTATGTGCTTCACTCTGTCGCTAACATTTTTACTTGTATCCTACTTTTGTCTCTCAGTTTACCAATCCCCTTGCCCTCTCCCTTACTCCTGTGTCTACCCTGCAGGCTTTAATTCAATTCTTGTTATATCTCTCATACCCTTATTCATCCTCTCATCTGGTATCTCTCCTTTGAGTTTTACATCATTTCTCTGTCTTGCAAACCTTCCCTTTTTTCGTCAGTCATGCTGTCTCCTGTTAATCTCACTCACTTAATTTCCCTTTGCCCCTTCAACTCCTTTGTATCCTGTATTACACCTAATGTTATATTCTGTTTTGTCCCATTTAATGCCTTGTGGCAGAGAGTAACAGAAAGTGCTCCTGTGTTTGGAGGCAGCTCTAAAATGAAAAGAGACTCCTTTGGTGGCATTTTTGTTATCGTTCTACACCTTTCATGATGAAAATTCAATGGGTGGACTACTCTGTTTTAGGCTACCTCTTGGAATGACAACTACCTCTAGACTAAGCTGTAAACTGAAGGAGAGAGCTAGAATAGTGCATGTGAGGTGGTATCCATCCTTTGTATTGATAGACCAGTAAACCTCTGTTACCCTCTTCCACCTTGATCTCCTCTCCATCATTTCTTTTGTCATTCACATTCTTGTCTCTATCCTCTCCACTTTCGCTTTCCAGCTTTTGCCCTCTCACTATCTTTACCAGTTTCTGCCCTTCTCTCCACTTTCTTTAATCACGTTTTCTCTCAAATCTCTTCCCCTCCCTCCCTCTGTCTCCATTAATGGCATTATTATGCTCCCTGTTCTACCTTTACTTTGTTTTCTCTCTTCATTTCCTTTTCGTCTTCCCCTCTTTTTGTCATTCTTCTCCACTCTGTCTCACTTCTCCTTTTGTCTCTCCACATTGCGCCCTTCACTCAATCCATTGTGTTACTCCCTATTCCATTTCTATTCTCCCTTCCCTTGTCATTGTGTCCCTAGATTAATATATTTCACAGTAACGTTGTGAAAAACTAATTGAGTTGTCAAGAAAAGAGTACTTTTTGCTCCTATCGGTTGTTATGCATAATTTATTTTATTCTCGTTCCATGGAGAACGGGAGCCCCCTCTCAAATTTTAAGTTGACAAGGTGCTGGCAGACACCTGGGCTCGTGTGGCTTTTGCTGGAGACAAAGGCAGAGCCTCTTAAAAGGCCACCACTTGTAATCCGGCTCACTGCACAGCCCCTTCCCAGTGGCGTAACAAAACATGGAGGGAACCCCTCCGGACTCACTCAGGAGCTCTCAGGCCAGGGCCTATGCTACGCCACTGCCTCTTCCCCCTGCCCCCTGTAATGTCAGTGCTGGCTGTGAAACTTTAGTGCTGGCTGTGATGCTCAAAAACAGCACTGCCGCTATCCGAGGCCTCACTGTCACGCTCAGACACTCAGGATGGGAGGAGCCCCACCAAATTATGTGCCTCCTCAGTTTGACTCATTGTCCTACTGCACATGACAATGAGCCAGCTATGCTTTCTACTTGGTCTTACTGACCTCTGCCCTAATGCTGCTGCAGCCTTGCGGGTTGCGCGCCAGTGGCCAAGCCGGTCCAGGCAAATTTGAGGTCATTTACAGCCCAAAAAAAGTCCCCCCTGCTGTCCTTTGTCACAGGCCCTTCATGCAATGGCCGATTGCCCGTACTGCCAATCGGACCCTGTGACCGGGCATGGCTGGAAGGACATAAATAAACCAGACGTGGACCACTCGGTGCACAGTCCTAACTGCATGACAGTGTCTGTCTTTTTTATTCCCACTCCTGGCCCTTATTGGGCAATTACAACCTTGTGTAATATAACTGCTGGTCATATAATTGGCGTGGTTTAAAAAGCTTATTCAGACAGGAGACACTGGGGCTTATTACCAACAAATAGCGATATTTATCGCTAAGTAGGGTTAGCGGCAATATTTTTATCGCCGCGCATCACCGGTTTGTATCGCTGAGATAACTTGCTATTAGCAAGGTTTATCTCAAAAGCGATAAAAATCCAGGCGATAGCAGCGAAATGCGTGAATATCGCTGAGAATACAGCGATATTCACGCATTAGCGACAAAATGCTCTTAGCCATGTTATCCACCTCCCATTGGATAACATGGCTAAGAACTGGTCTGGGAAGGTGTTCGTTTTTGGAGGTATTCGCGCTTAGCGCGAATATTTCCATCTCTACGCCTGCCTTGCTAATAGGCGATAGCGACATTAGCGACTGCTGTCAGTCGCTAACGTGTTTGGGTACACCCACTTTGCATGTCATTAGCAATAAATATCGCTGACATGCAAAGCGGGCCCCAAACCGCTCGCTATCGCCTACAAGCTGTCGCTAACTGCTGTTAGCGACAGCTTGTTAATAGGGCGATAGAATTATCGCCGCTTAGCGGCCAAAAACGGCCGCTAACGCGGCGATATTCGCCTATCGCCCTCCTTGGTAATATGCCCCACTGTGTGAAATAATTTCCGGGTTATCATCCGAGTTAAATTTTGCAAAAATTAAATGGAACCTAATGGGAGAAAGCAAGAGCAGTTGGGCTATACTTCTAAAAGGCTGGGAGGGCTGGGGCAGGAACTTGCAAAACCCCTGTTTTAAAAAAAATAAATTTAAGGGATAAAAAATATGACAGCACAACAACTGCTTCTTGCCCAGAATTTGGTTTATTTTCATTATGTTCCCTCGAGGTCCACTCCATCCATATTCTTCCTAAAATAATTATAATCATGCAGGGCCATATGTACGACGGTTTTTGCATTCGCAAACGGGTTTGCAAACCCGGTTGCGCATGCAAAAACAGCATAGGGAATGTACAAACCCTATTTTGCGACACGCAATTTTTTGCGACTCGCAAAATAGGGTTTTGCGACTCACTATTAGGAAGGGGTGTTCTCTTCCTAATAGCGAGAGTACAAATGATTTGTGACCGCAATTGCGGTCGCATAACTTTCTCAAATTACCACCCTCTTCAAGAGGGTGGTAATGGGATCGCAAAAGCGAAGGGGTCCCTTCCCCTTTGCAAACGCAGGGGAAAATATTTTTTAAGGGCAGGCAGTGGTCCCATGGACTACTACTGCCTGCCCTTAAAAAATGAATCGAAAACATTTCATTTTCTTCAACCTGTTTTCCTTTAAGGAAAACGGGCTGCATTAAAAAATATATGCTTTATTTAAAAGCCGTCCCAGACATGGTGGTCTGTTGAGCCTAGCAGTCCACCGTACCTGGGAGGGCCTGCCATTCCCAATGGGGTCGCTAATTGCGAGAGGCTCATTAATATTCATGATCCTCTCAATTTGCGACCCCATTGGGAATCGCTAACAGTGAGAAAAACACTGTTGTACATAGTAAATTGCGCCTCGCAAATTGCGCCTCGCAAAAGAGTTGCAATCTGCGAGGCACAATTTACTTGGTCGTACATCTGGCCCGCAGTATTGTATTCAAATCTGGAGCACTGCACAGCCCAACTGGTTAAAATTTGCACAGCGTCATAACTGTAGAGTCGTTCTCTGATGTGGTCATGGGTTGCACCTGTACAAAATAAGCTATTGTATGTGTAACAAAGTGTCCTACCACGGTGTAAATGAGAGCTAGCATTGTTTGAGTGACATTTCTATCTGCGATACATGCTCAACCACATATTTGAATGTGATGATAACTTCCAAAGGCATATTACACAATATTTTGTTTGCACATTGTGTGTGCCTGGTTTCATTTGGTGCTGCATTTCACACAACGCCTGATCCCACTGTCTTAGAAGATATCGGTTGGTGTCGAGTCATAAGAGTGTGTGACCTGTTCTGTTATGCCTCCTTTGCATGCTAATTTGGGGTTTGGTGGTCTTTGATGCAAAGGTATTTTTACACTGCGTTGCTATTGCGTCAACGTTCAAGAAAATATAGGTTTTGCTTGCAAAAGTTGATCAGTACTGACATTCGCTGACTTTGCACAGTTTAGCAAAATATTAGTAAATCTTGGCCAATATGTTTTTTCAAAGGCAATGCAGGCTGGCAAGTTTTGGAATAAAAAAAAAATAGCAGTAAGCTGCCAAGGTTGTACTGAGTCAAACAACATCAACAAACTCCACAAAAAATGTAAACAAACATCTTGTTGTAAGAGAAATATTTTTCAAGAAAATAAAAAACATGCCAACCAAACCATGAGCGGAGTGGGGTGGAGATTGGAATACTAAACCAAGCTGTGTCTTTTATTTCAAATAAATTCATCTGTAATGAAAAGTAAAACCTCACTGACACAAATGTGAAGAGTGGGGGACAGACCAATGAGGCAATTAAAAACAAAGAATTGTCGCCCTCATTTACTATATTTTGGCACACGGCAGTGCAGCAAGCCTTCCCGCTGCGCTGTCGTGTTTCAAAATAAAAGGGCAGGAATGCTCCGTATCGACAACATACGGAGCATTCCTGTCCTTCTCCCCTGCACCAGTGCACAAACAGCAGCCGTGCACCAATGCAAACACCTTTGTGTCATGTTGCAAGGGGGCCTGCGTTGCAGGGATGATTGTTGTTGTGCAGGAAGGGATACCCTCCTGCACAAAAACAATAATTAATGGCGTTTTGCTCCTTCGGTGTGTGGTTCAGAATGCAGCAAACAAAGAAAAGTATTTCTCCTTATTGCGCCACTCCTATGCCTCCCCTGGGAGGCGTATGATTCGAACGCATTACCAGGTTTACAACACTTTGTAAATCTGGGAGTGTGTCAGGTTCAATGGATGTTGCGTGGGAACACCCACTGTAACACCCATGGAGCGCCCCTTTCACGTAGAGTAATATGTGAAAGGGGCCCATATTTACAAGGCAATGAAAAGTCCCACAGGGTGACTTTACGTGGCCTTGTAAATAGGGAAGGCACACTGGGCCGCCGGTACGTCTAACAAAAGGGATGCACCTGCGGTGCAATGGGCTGGTAAATGAGGCCCTGTCTTTTTAATTAGAGTAAAGAGCACAGGAAGACAACTCCACATTCTCATTGCAATGAAAGAGCTAGAATATTAAGGTTTACACGTTGTAGTAATGACTTAGCAAACAAGGGCTTTGTGCAAGCCAAGCCGGCTCTCCTTTACCTGCAGTTATTGTCGAACGTGTGGGAAATCTTTAATATTGCTAGCTTTCTCTCTGCGACTGTAAGAATTATAAGGAAAATAAGTCAAGCCCAAATTGCCTAAACTTTTGTATCCTGAATCAATTGAATTGATGGTTGTGGTCTTATGCAACTCACCCAATTTGCTCTTTTATCTTGTCTCATGTATGTAAATATTTGTATATTTTTTAAATGTTTTTATATGTAAAATTATGGTTTTATATTTTCTTGACATAATATGTCTTTTAGCATAGTTTTATGGTTTGTACATAAACCGAATAAAGTAAATTTGACTGACTGACTGACTGACTGACTGCTCGACATTGTATGCTATCCAACTGGAAAAGACTTTCCAACATGATGGGGGTCCACATGTGAACACTGGTGGAACGTGGTCTTCTTCATTCACCGACTAAGAGGTGCGATATTCAGAAAGCCACTGAAATATATTTTGTAGCTTTTAGCTCTGGTCTCAGATGTTTTTTATTTATGTTCTGAGCATTAATATGTGTGTCCTTGATGTTAGTGTCCTTGTCCAAGCTTTTAGTTTTCTTGTCCATTCCATTAGCATACTTGTCCATTCCATTGGCATACTTGTCCATGCTGTTAGTATATTTGTCAATGCTGCTAGTATACTTGTCCATGCCATTAGTATATTTGTCCATATTGTTAGTATACATGTTCTTTCCTTTATTATACTTGTCTATTCCATTATTATGTTTATCTATGCCATAAGTATATTTGTCCATGCTGTTAGCATTCTTGTCCATTCCAATGGCATACTTGTCCATGCTGTTAGTATATTTGTCCATGCTGTTAGCATACATGTAATTTCCTGTATTATACTTGTCTGTTCCATTAGTATATTTGTCCATGACATGAGTATACTTATCTATGTTGTTGGTATATTTGTCCTTGCTGTTGCTAATCTAATCTTCCTCATGCTGTTAAAATACTTGTCCCTTCTGTTAGCATCCCTGTCCATGCCAATAGTATATTTGTCCAAGCCAAGCTGTTTGTATTCTTGTTCATTATATTAGTATACTTCTGCAGGTTGTTAATATACTTGTCCAAGCCAGTAGAATACCTGTCCTTTCCATTAGTATCCTCATCTTTCATATTAGTATACATGTCCATTGCATTAGTGTACTTGTCCAGGATGTTAGCATACTTGTCCATTCTGGTAGTAAACTTTTAATTGGTGTTAGTGTCCTTCTCCATCCTGTTACTATACTTGTCCATACCGTAAGTATATTTGTCTATGCCACTAGTATATTTATCCATGTTGTCAGTGTACTTGTATGTTTTGTTTCTATATTTTTCCTTTCCATTACCATACTTGTCCATGCTGTTAGCATACCTGTGCATGCCTTTAATATTCTTGTTCATTCCATCGGTATACGTCTTCAGGCTGTTTACACACCAAGAGTGAATTTATAGTCCCCCATATCCCACATACACAGTGAATGGGAATGTAAGTTTTGCCATGCTTTCCTAGCTCGGCTTAGAATTAGATCAGGACCAGGCCATTGATCCCGCTACTGGGCCACATGACTCTGATCGCCAGCAGGGGGATTAAATGCCTCCCCCCTAAAAAAAAAGATCAATTGACTGTGCTTGACCTGGTCCCTGGGAAATGTAGGGGTGGGAGGAAATCTGCTTCACGCTGCACCTATCCCTACTGGAACAAAGGAGGAGGGCCAGACATATGGTGCCGACACAACAGGAGCGTGTCTTTGAAGTTTTGGTGGGAAGGGATCAGGCAGCTTTGTCATCAAGCTGAGGCTTTCTGCCTCCACATACAACTTTAAGTCAACAGATTGGTTTGCCCCAGAATGCTGTACTGTGCAGGAGGGTTGGGAAAGGAATGAAGGTGTGACGTGGCATCCTTTCCACCTTCACTTAAAAGCCCCAGTACAAGGGAGGCACAGATCAGAAGACCATGGAGCGATGATGGTAAAAGGATGCTCAGATAGAGGGTGAAGCCACCTGATGGCCTGTAAGTATGGACAGATGGACTTTAACTTCAGTAGACCCCCATAAATAGGACAGGCCTCTCCAGAGCCAGCGGCATTGGCTCTTTTATGCCCTCACAGAACAGGGACAGGGTAAATGGACCTGCTAGGTGACCCAGGATGGTTCCACTGGAGACTTCTGTGGACTGGTATTGGACTCTGTTGACCCACAGGTGCCCTCAAAGACACCACCAGGAGACTCTGGGGCTTGGGGAGTGTGGCAGGGGGTAACAGAGGCCCCCGCAGCCCTGCGGTGCAGGCCCGTATGGTTTCTTGTTTTGGAGGGGGCCAACTCACCCTCTAAACCATGCCATTGCCTGCCTTTTACAATGCATGCAATGGCATGAATAAGAAATATTACACGCTCGGGAAAGCCACTCTGCTTTCCCAAGCAGGCCACTGCAGTGTGGGAGGGGGCTGTTCAAGATTCCCCCATTGAGGCCAAGACCAATGAATATCTGTGCAATCTGGGAGACGCCAGAGTCCCACATCACATTCTGCAAAGAGGCCCCATCATTTTGCAATACTCCACTGGAGTGTGGCAGGGAGAGGGTTTCCCCTACCAGCAGGAGAAGAGCATGTGGAGTCAGGCAGAAGGAAGGTCTGGCCCAGAGAACCCTTAAAAACTCAGCTCCCCACAAAAAAGTGCCTTCAGAAGACAGGAGACCTGAATAAAATGTCCCTGATGGCTAGTGCTGGTCACCAGCAACAAAAGGAGCCCAAATGAGGAAAAATTGCCTAACAAAGCCTAAGAAAAGGGCCTGAGAAGTGTTGCCCCTGAAAGTCAAACAATAAGAAAGCGAAGCACCTGCCAGAGGCAGGAAAGTAAAAGATCTCCCGCAGGGAAAGCCAAGAACCCAGAGGTCACCACAATCTCCTTGCTTAAATCTTAAATGGGGAGGAAGCGTATGTGGGGCATCGTCACCAAGCCTATTTTATCTCCTTTGGGGCCAAGCACATTTTAGATACCGACCGGGTGACCCAAACCCCCAGGAAATGGACTCCTTGGCTGTGGGCATTGCCGCTGCCGGTGCCCATGTTTAGGGTGGCTGGCACACCCAGCACTATAAGGCCCTTCGTTGTGGGAAGGAGTAACAGAGGAACTTGCTTTTGTGGCCCGGGAGCAGAAAGAATAATACCATCTCCTGTGCAAAGCCCCGGTGTGTGAGCAGGAAGCTGGCTGTGGCTACATAGGCTTGGGGCTTCCCCTCAGGCCGCCCACAACCCTCACCAGATCAGGGGTGTCCCACCAGAGACATGTGAATCCAGGGTTAAAAAATTAAAAGAAAAGTGATAGAGCACAAAGCTGCATTCATAAGAAAATTGAGCAGGGCAAACAGCTCATCATTTATTCATGCCTTGGGTCATAGAGCTTCCCATAATGCCCAGCGATGGTGTAAAATTTACATATTTGTTTCACCGTGGTACCCCAAGAAGGGCAGGAACACTGCTAGCAGTTTAAGCACATGTTTAGGGGGCTGTATAGAATACTGCAGCCCCCCAGAATGTTTTAATAAAATGTCACCCTAAGTCTCCAGGGATATTGAAAATATAACCCAATAAGCACTGGTTGCTGGAGCTTCTAATTTATACGTTCAGGTGTGTAGAAACCACTTGTTGTTAGTCCTATGATTCCAGTGGAAGTCTAATAGTAGTGAAGGAAGGACTTGTACATGTTTTTGAATTTAAGATACATTATTGATGATATGAATACTGATAACGCAAGATTTACCATTGTAATAAATGCTATTTATTATTTATACTGGTTATTCATTTTAATTGGGGTACAATTCTGAATCTTAATATGTGGGTGCAAAATCAACTGCATCATTTGCAAAGCTTTCACAACCTGCACCCTTGCCTGTTTGGCAGAAAAGGTCACCATCTTAGCATGCTCTCTGCACACCTGCAGCCAGGGCGCTGTCAAACTGGAGGGAAAATAGTGCAAAAAAATCAAAGAAAAATTCAAAAGGCCTTTTTCACATACACAGCCAGGATCTGTGGCAATATTTTGTTACTCCAATTTGGAAAGAATTGAAGATGCAGGATGCCAGAAAAACAACTCAGAGGAGAGGACTCAGCGGACAAGTGGACTATGGCCATTAAAATGGATCGGCATGACCGTTTGTGTCTTCAGGAATCCTTTGCCAACTGGCTAAATGGGTTTAGCGTAGTTAAAAACCTTGTGATTTTGATAATTGTACGGCTGCGACTACAAAATGACTTTGATCATCTGGCCCATAAAGTCTTCCTTTTCGTCTACTGGGCCAAATATTCATGCCCAGCACAAAATTTAGGACAAAAAAACACAGGTCTGTCAGAGACACATACAATCCCAACTTGCAAACAGATTTTCTCTCAAATCACAGCAAAGTATTCAAAATGCACATTTATTAGGCACATTAAAACAATGAGTATGTTAAATATATAAGAACATTCCAAGACAAACCAATACTGTTGGACCTTAGTCTTTCCCTTAGTTTGGATGTTTCAACTTCACTCTAATGTCTTGTACATATATTACTGAATCCAGACAGATAGAACCATTGATGTATTTATTTATTTGTGCTATATAATTGGACGGACCATACCCACCAGGCTCCCACAGAGCTTTACATATGAGCTTGACGTTCCCTAAGAGAGTAAACTGCACAGGTTATATATGTATATATACATTACCAAAATATCGTGGCGATGCATCATCAGTCAAGGAGTATAAGTGACATAAACGTTGTAAGTTCGTAAATAAGGAATTTTGTCTCCAAGTCAGTAAATATTGGACAGAAGCAGCACCGGTGGATATTTAAAAGTGGTCAAGTGTACCTCTAATGTTTCAGCAACCACAATGTTCTAAATCTAGATGTGGTCTCGGTTTCAGGTATGAGAGAGTGTAGCCCTGAAATCAACCTTTACTCAAGGGAAGAGGTTCGCGCGACCGGTCTACCATTGATAACTAACTAAACACCAATCAATTTTATTAACACTAGGGTCTATTAACTGAATACACCTGTTTCACCCTGCTTCACATTAACTATGTGTGCAAATAATTTTCTTTCATACGGATGCCGTTTTGTTCTAATTTTAGAGTCTACTGCCATCTGCTGGTTCTGTTAGGGAATAGCCAATCCCAGCTTTTTTTGGCATAATCTGTAACTGTAGGGCACACGCGCAGTAAAATGCTGCAAATAAAGGCACAGCAAAAACGGTTAATCTGCTCTTGAATAGAATTCAGGATATTTGGAATAAAATTCGCGAACACACACAATTAAAGACACACACGTGGGTGTTGATAGATGGGGTCTAATACAATACTTAAACCACATATGGGAGGACCCTAGGACTCTCATCTACTTGTTTACAAGGCAACGTTAAGCCACTGCCTTGTAAATAAGGCCCCCTTACACACTATGCTTAGTGTGAAAGGGGAGGGCAGTGGGTGTTGCAGTGGGCGTTCCACCGCAACACCCATTGATTCTGACACTGCCCCATATTTACAAGGGTGGCGTAAATAGGAGACAGTACCAGAATTAAGACCAGGGAAAACCTGGCTCACCCTAGCGCAGCAAGGAGAAATGTTTCATTTCTCCTTGTTTTTGCTGTTTTCATGTGTGCTGCGTTGTGCAGCACACAGGAAAACAGCAAAAGGCCAATGATTCTTTATGTACAGGAATGTCCCTCTTCCTGCACACAAACAATAATTTTTTTTAAATGCCGTTTTGCAACTTCAAAGTGTGGTGCATTAAGCAGCACACATAGAAGTTACAAAACAGCATTTAAAGAGTATTTATGTGCAGAAAGGGGAGCCTTCCTGCACATAAACAATTTTCCCCTGCATGCAGACACCCTTGAACCATGGTGCCAAGGTTCCAGCGTTGGCGCCAGGCTGCTAAGTGTAGCACCAGCGCAGGGGAAAATGCAGGGCTGCACCTTATTCTTGTTAATATGGTGCAGCCCTGCGTTTCTGAAGCTGCGGAGTGAGACGTTAAGCCAGGTAGGCTAACACCTCACTCCGCCACTTCCCTTGGAAATATGCCTCTACGTGCGTTTGGAGAGAGTTTATGTGCGCTGAGATACTTTGTTCCAGCAAAGCGAGCAGAAGATGTTTGGGATGGATGAGACTCTGGGGAGCTCAGCACGTTTTGGATTTCAGTCCATAATACTTTCCTGTAAATCAGGCCATTGGTCTCTTTAAAAGATATAGATCTGAGCAGACATTAAGTTTTTCTAGTGTGAATACTGTTTCCAAGTTCTAATGCCTCTACCACCCTTGGGGTTAGCCTGGACTGCTGCTCACTTTCACTGCCCTTCTTGAGTCAACATGGATTCACCAACATGCCAGGGGTAGCAGAAGTGACTGATGACATCTCAGGAAGTGACATCGCATGACCCTTTGACACTGATGATGTTAGAGAAAGTGTCATATGACGTTTTACATATTGGCATTAAGGTAATGACACACCTAAAAAAAAAATGAAAGAGCAAACATTAAATGCAAGATTAATAAAATATAGCAGCAGGGGTCTAAAACAGTTGCAAATTATTTTTTTTACCGCACATATACATATTTGTTAAGGTAGGCCATGGAATGCAGCCATATGTCAGGGGTGCTGCCTTTATATGTCATGTTAGTTAGAAACAAGGGGACCCCATACAGTAGAACCTGGGGTAACAAGATGCTTTGGAAGAACAGTGGTTCAGGGTAGGCCTCAGGGGGTCCTTGGTAGAAAATAGAACAGGGAGCGAATACTTAATAAATCGCTTGGGAGCAGAGATAGTAGGTACAAGTAGGAGTATTTTATTTTACTCTTTTCTCAAGGATATACATAAATAGTCATAATCTTTTTCAGGTGCTCAAGTGAATATTGTGGTGCAGGAAGTGACATAAGTGATAAAAGTGAACGGACTGTCACACAACATCAACAAGGATAAAAACACAACAAATATATACAAGTAGAGCTAGTGAAATTCCTTGGGTAGGTCGACGGCGTTTCGATCTATATAGCTTTTAGATCTTCATCAGGACAGATGAGCCTCCTGAAACTTGCCTTTGCTTGTATAGGCAAGGAAGATTGTTTGGTGGTGCAGCTGCTTAACTGCCGTTGTTCCCAATGGGAGATTGTATTAGAAGGTCTTCTAGTAGAAGAAGAACAAGTAGCGCTCAGTCACTGTTACTGCGACGAGGGTCCTACTTGAGTTAAGGAATTTTTTCAAAGGATTCCGATTTAATTAGAAAGGGTCCTTTTAGCGCGTTTGTCGCTATTGCTTTCAAAACATCGAGATGCCTGAAACTAATTCATGCAAGGTTTCGGCAGGAGAAGGGGGGTCCGAGTACCGCTTCCGTGGTTGCTCACAACCAGAAGAAGACCTTCTAATACAATCTCCCATTGGGAACAACGGCAGTTAAGCAGCTGCACCACCAAACAATCTTCCTTGCCTATACAAGCAAAGGCAAGTTTCAGGAGGCTCATCTGTCCTGATGAAGATCTAAAAGCTATATAGATCGAAACGCCGTCGACCTACCCAAGGAATTTCACTAGCTCTACTTGTATATATTTGTTGTGTTTTTATCCTTGTTGATGTTGTGTGACAGTCCGTTCACTTTTATCACTTATGTCACTTCCTGCACCACAATATTCACTTGAGCACCTGAAAAAGATTATGACTATTTATGTATATCCTTGAGAAAAGAGTAAAATAAAATACTCCTACTTGTACCTACTATCTCTGCTCCCAAGCGATTTATTAAGTATTCGCTCCCTGTTCTATTTTCTACCAAGGACCCCCTGAGGCCTACCCTGAACCACTGTTCTTCCAAAGCAGCCTTTATATGTCAGATTTGTAGCAGTCATCTATCCAGATATGGCCAGCATGGACAATTCCCAACGTGCATATACCCAGGCCCACATGCCAAGGCACAGCTCAAAATGCCCAGACTCAGCCAAGTGTCAAACAGACCACCCAGTGACCAGACACAGCCTACAGTTCTTCCACACAGCCTCAAAAGAAAGGCACAACCACTATTTAATGCTTTCCATCACATGCACAGTAGCAGAACAGAGGCAGTCAGCCAAAGGGCTCACCATAAATTAATGTGCTGTAGCTATGCCCTGCCGGGTTGTCCCAAGGATCTGGTTTTCTTTTCTTCTCTTCTGGAGGGAGATGCCCTCAAAAGGCATATGCTAAGTTCAGCAGCAGAAGAGAAAGCGAAAGAAACTCTGCTGCTGAAGGCACAGCTGAAGTGAAAGGAGGCTTTTGTAATAAGCCTACAGGTAAGCAAAATTTGAATTCATTGGAGTGTGCATATTATCTACTTGCAAAATAAAACATTCTGAAGTGGGATACAAACTCAAATTAATCAAAATGGCCCATGTCTGGTAAAGTAACAGAAATGAAACAAGGCTCATTGAGCCCCATTTCACTCTATGCCTGCCCCTACCTTCATGATCACAAAGGAAGTGCCAGGGGCTGCAAGGAGCAAGCCAAGGGTCAAAACTGTGCAGTTGTGTGTGAGTCAAAGTTTACACATGAAAAGCATTTTTTTGTTTTGCTGGTGCTGTTTGACTTAGCTTCACAAAACATTCCCCCAAAAAGTTCATCAACCTTAGCTCCTCCCAGAAAAGTTTTGGGGTGATCCTTCAGATGGGGGGCGAGAAAAAAGTGGCCCCCATAAACACTTATTTTCCCCTTGCTATTTCCGTAGAAAAAAATTAAACGACAATACAGAAAAAATGGCCGTATAGAATTACACCAAATTTGGCAAAAAGCTAGATTTTTTATCAAGAAGGTGTGCTTTTTGGTGATTTGGTGTAAATCTGGTCAGCAGCTTTGGATAAATGAAAGTTGAAAAAATAACAATATCTCTGGAAGGAGTCCATTTGGAAAAAACAAGAAAATCATTTTGATTGGCTGGTCCTGGAGTCCTGAAAAATAAATTTAAAAAACATGTAAGGGAGCAGGTAGGAGTACCCTGATCCCCTTATTCTTGTGGGGGTCATCCAGAGGGCCGCTTCCTAGGCACAAAATAAACAAACTAAATTTGGGTTGCCACAGTACCATCGGACTCACACAGGAGACACTGTGGCCTCTGAATGGCTCTGTGACGCTCATTCGGGAGCCAACACATACCCTGTGATGTCACATGAGTCCTGCAGGAATAAAAAATATGTTTTTTTTATAGAAAAAGTGAGAATGTAGGGTGGGTGTTTGTGGATGTTTGGCTGCTCACAGAGGCTTGGCCACCCGTGGGGGGATTGGGTGCAGCGCCTGGCCTCTGCTCGTGCACGGCAGAGGTTGGCTGCCCGCGGGGGTTCGGTGCAGGGCCTCACTGCTGCAACATAGTGGCCAATGAGGGAAGCATTTGGGATTTTGCACCAGATCCTACTTCTATGTTGGCTGATGCAGGATTTGACTTTTTGTGGCATCAGCCCAAAGTACAGAAGGTCGAATGGACACTTAATACAAAACACCACAATGGTAAAGATACAATTAGAAAAAAACCTTGGGTCTTCTCTGATGTAGTGGTAATGGCACGACTTGCCAATGCAATTTCCACGTTTGTAATCACCAATGACAAGTGGGAGAACACACATAGAAGTGATAGTACTACCAGTGGGTGGAAACCTTTCGATGGTCACAATGTGGCCCTTCAAGTCACAGCCTCGTTTTCATGAAAACAGGGTAGGCCTGGTGCAAATGCTAGAGCACAGTATATTCCACTGTTTTTAATCATCTTAACTATTCTATTGGTAAGAGAACAATAAGAGATAACACAGGTAATATTGTCCTGGGATTGTTTGGCTTTGGGTACTAAAAGACTCTTCTTCAGGTAATAGTCGCTTTCTGCGCACTCACGCCACACATACTACACACATCTCCATTAGAGTGAGGGTGGACACATTGTGCTTAGATGCTACCTTTTTTAAGTGACTAACACTCTTTCCCCTCACTCACCACAACACAATCCGTTGTGCCCATTGGTACAGTGTACGCTTAACTGTGCCACCATTTTATACACTGTTTGACCCTTTATAGCCAGTGCATTTATTTTTTAAGTGCAGATTCCGATAGTGATCAACAAGCTTTTTATTTGTCATTTATATTTGCTCCCAGATTTAGATGGCACGCCGACCAGCCATATCCGTATACTCTATTTATAACTCTACTGAGCCAAATTCTGTTTGGGTGTATTCACTATTCTAATGGTTGCTTTGCTCCTTATATACCCCGCACCACTATTCAGCCTAGGTACACTAGCATGCCATATCCACCTAGATGGACTTAGGGGTAGATTTACCACATTTTCACGCAGAGCAGTGCAGCAGCCGCAAATGCTGCGCTGCGTGAAAAGGAGAGAGAAGGTGTGCACCAAATTTACTGAAATATGGCACTCTCCTCCCCTTTCCCTAGCACCAGCACTGAAATCAGCTTCTGTGTGCCACGGGATGCCTTTGCGCCATGGTGCAAGGGTGTCTCTGTGAGTCTAGCATAGGTTCTGTACTGGAAGGGCACCCTTCCAGTACAAAATACTATAGATAGACTGACTTAAACCATTATCCCTCTTTGTATGTGTGCTGTACAGTGCAGCACACGTATAAAGTCGGAAAAGGAAGGAAAAATGAAAGCATTTTTCCTTCTTTGTACCTACTTCAAAAGGGTACAGTTTTCTGACCCTAAACCCTGTCTACTTTATTTAGTAAATTGGGTTTAGTGTCAAAATGTTTGGGTGGTTGCATGGGAACACCCATGCTCCACCCATTGTACGCCCCCTTGGCGCTAAGTAATGCAAGGCTTTGCATTACTTTCACGGTTTTTCCAGAAAGTAAATTTAAAAAATGGTTTTGCGCCACTTTGCGTCACGTTTGTGATGCAAACACGGCTGAAAATCTTAGTAAATCTTCCCCTTAGTATTCCCTTGTTATTCGTTAAGGTCTGTATAATGGCTATGCCCGGCTGCACCATGCCCTTCACTTTTGATGTCAAGTTTTGCATGGCACTTGAATTCCACGGACATTTGCATAGTCTAGGGACCCCATGGGCCTCCTTTGAGATTCACTGCGCAATGGTTACGCAAATGACTGGATTTTGCATGGAATATAACCAAAAATGCACCCAATATATTTTATCAATATTTATATTCCCAGGTACAGAACCCAAACTACCAGACCTAATGGAATTATTTAAGAATTGACGCAAATTACTCAATGTGAGAACTGAGTTATTTGATTTCTCTGTACAGAGGCATTTGGAGACTTTAGGGTACACCCCTAGGGCGCATTCGTTTTACTTAGGGCCCTTTACCTTACCATACGTAATTTCACATGTTCACACTAAAGATTATCTGGAATATACACAATGCTGTCTGATTTCTTTGGTTTATTTGGTAGGGGGTGCTTGTATTATGGTTTCCACACTACCATGTTAGGCTACTGATCTTCAGGGTTTATGTACATTAGATTGGTAGCAATTCATGGTTTTAGGAAAAGGCAAAAGATTTATTCGGTTTGAAGAGAAAACATAGTATATACAATGCATGGTTTTAACACAATGGCATGTAGAGCACTGGATTGTTCATTAGAAACACTGTAAGCCATCCCTGTGCGTGTGGTGATGGAAATATGACTGTAAGAGTCATTAGACTTATTGCATATCTGGATGTATTTTTTCTAGCCCTGATGAAGTCATTGGGTTACGCCTGGATGGCGAAACATGTATTGGCTGGCTAGAATATAAAATGTTGTGAATAAAGGATGAGACGGTTTAAGGAATCAAAGTACAAATTGTCTTTAGATTTGGAGTGCTTGCCAACTCATTTTTAATTTATAGGAAGTTTCTTATCTCCCAAACTTGCAGAGCAGGGAGTGGCTGCTCTTTCTCCTTGCTGAGCACCTCATTTTGAATCAATAAAAGTGGACTCCTCAATAGTAATTTTTAACTGGCTTTATGTGTGTGTAGACACATCTCTGTTCACCTCAATTGTATTTACTCTGAACTCTTAATGCATAACCTATAACCCCTTAACTATTTTCATACTGTCCTCATATTTTCAGAATAAACAGACCGGGTAGGGTTCCTTTTTGTAGTATTTCATTTTAGAACTATTGCTAAGGAAGACATGTTTTTTAGAAGGGTTGTTTTCAAACGTTTGAGGCAATTTGAGGACATACCCTTCTCTGGGGTGTCAATAATGTTTTCCACCCGAAGACCTGCACAAGTGAAACTGAAGGCTGGATTGTCACCTTGTTCCTAAAATTCAACTTCATACAAACATAGGGTCAGATTTATAAAGGTTTTGAGTCACCATTGAGCAACACAAGGAAGGACGGAAAACCTAAGTGAGATTTATCAAGCTACGCAAGGCCGCCTTGTGTAGCTCTGCATGGCTTAATAAATATAGAGTAACGCAAGGCAGAGCAAATCGCTGGCTTGCCTTACTCTGCCCCAGGGAGGTGTGCCATGGGTGGAGCATGGGTGTTCCTACGCATCCACCCAAGGATTTTGGTTCATTCCCAGATTCACCATTGGTGGTAAACCTGGAAATGCGTCACAATTCTACGCCTCTCCAGGTGAGGCTTAACGGGGAGAAATATCTTTGCTTCTCCTCGTTTTTTCCTCTATCTACATGTGCTGCATTCAGCTCACACATGGAAAGAGGAAAATGCCTCCTAGGCTTGTTTTTGTGCAGGAAGGTGTCCCTTCCAGCACAAAAACACTCCTGCCTACAACGCGGGCACTCTTGCACCAAGACGCTGCATGAAAGATTGATAAACACGGGCCTCATTTTTTACCCTGCTCTCACCTTTCATTCTAAACAACTCTCTGCACCCTCACACGTTTTGGCTTCTGCCCCACTGTTGCCCGCAGCATCAAATCTTTAATCTTAGAAATTGCCACATCAAAGCAATTGGCAAATCTTGTCTGTTCCATCTTCAAATTCTTGCTTGCTCTGTCAGACGTCCACATGGCAACTCTTAACTATTTCTCACCTGGGCTCTGGTAATTCTGTAAGTATTTTCCACCTCTTCTTTTTTTTGGTGGATTTTTTTATTGCATTTTACCCAAGATAAACTGAACATTATCCACTTGTTTTCAGGTTACATCATGTTTGTAAATACCATCATGATGTTTTATACAGTATAATAAACCATTGTTGTTGCTCGTACAGATACATAAAAAACTCCTGGTTTCTCCCCCCCCCAATTTTGTGCATTGTAACATAATCAAACGGAAATAAATAACTTTCAATACCTCCGTCATGAGCTGATATCCGAGTTTGATTCTATCTGTGGGGGTTCGCATATATTTCTTCTAAACTTGTTCCATTTTCCCCATATTTTAAACCATTTCTTGGGGCATCCTGTGTGAGTATATACCGCCCTTTCCGCCACCATTGCACTATCTATGTCGATTCTCCATTGTAGATATGTGGCGACTAATCCCAGACCCCAGTTCCTGGCTATGTTCCGCTTTGCAATCGTCATCCCCAACGCCGCCCAATCCTGCAGCCTTAGGCCCCAGTCTGTGGGCTCCCAAATGTTGAGGAGGCATCTCTTTGGGTCTGGCGGGACTTCTGCTCCCCCACCGCAAGATTACACTCATGACTTTTTCCCAGTAGAGTTGAAGTCGCGGACATTCCCATATGATGTGATAAAATGTGCCTGGGAGTCCACATTGTCGTAAGCATAGGGGGTCGGGCGCTCGCCCCAGTTTATGTATAGTAATGCGTGAATAGTACATGCGATGAAGGATTTCCCCCTCTTCTTAACATCATTCTTCCTTAAAAACAATGCTCCGCTCATACGAGAAGTAAAACACATGGAAGCCCATCGCCCTGAGCTTGTCATGCCCTACTGGCTTCTCGTTCCATACCATGTCAAGCTAAACCCACCAGCACTGGCTTTAAGAGTCTCAGTCTCGACCAACCCATTTACCTCACCTCAAAATTTCATACTCATTAAGGAAAATTCCCAAACCGTCTCCTATGACTTTTCTGAATATGTGCTCAGCCATAGGAATTCCTAATGACGTCTGCCTAAATTGAGTTCTACTCCCTCTCTGGCATTTATTGTGTATCATACACGGTTGTGTGACGCCATATCAAAATCACCATTCACAATGATTGTATCCACCACCACAAGGTCAAGGTAAGCATATAATAACTACTCTTAACTCCCCATCTACTTCCTTAGGTTTACCTTGCGAAATAGTGGTTCGTTCGATGTAGTGGAAGTAATGTAGACACCTTATGCCATCAGACATGTTATCTTTACATAAAGTAAATCTGTTCACTCGGCTTCGCTCCACGCCATCACTATCCTTCCTCTGTCCACCCGATCTTTCTGTACCGCTCTTCTACCAGTGTCAGCTCTTTCTTCTCCTCCTTCTCTTCAACCCTTCCTTTTTCGACCCATGTTTGTTTATATGCTGAACTAACAACCCCAAAGACCCGAGTCAGTTTCATGTTACTGTTTTAAGGTTGTGAACTGCACTCTTACTGGTTGAACCTAATCTTGCTCATGTACTTGTGTCTGGTTTCTTTCTCTTTGTAAACCAACTGCTATCTCTAACTTAGGTGGCACTATGCTCCAAGAAAAGAGACTCAAGACAGGACTGCAGTAAGGATGTTTGTCAGTCAACTCTAGGCAAAGTGGCTCCTGGAAACCCTTACATATACACAGCCAAGCTGTCATGCTTGCAGGGCCAATCAGGTTTAATCCCAGTTGACTGCACCTCAAGCAGTCACCATGCTCTGGTGACCTAGAGCTCCTTCAGTCTCACATCCACTGAGTTAGGCTTGAGATGTCTTGGATCAGTGCTTAATTTGTTTCAAATCTGTTTATTGAAAATATAACACACAACGTGGAGCCTATGTAGCCCCACCAAAAGGACATAAAAAGAACATTGTCACTCAATTTGGATGTCAGAGCAGTTCAAATAAAATGGAAATAAAGGAGTCAGTACATTCACACCCTAGCCCGCACTGCAAGGGAAGGAGTGCTTAATTTGAGCCGGTGGTTACCGGTGCTCGGCACCCGCACTTAATTGTCAGCACCGGTGCTCGGCACCCGCACTTAATTGTCAGCACCGGTACATAATTGTCAGCACTGATGCTTCTGACAGTCTACTACATGGTGGCACTGTCTTTCTAATTTAGGTAGGAGCACAACAACAGCTGTTTATTAATTCAATATACATTAACAATGACTGCCACCTGTCACCCAAGCCATTGTTATAGCTTTGGGGGGCTGGAATAATATAAATTGTCACACTTGTAAGAATGTGACGGTTAGTAGTTGTGTTGGTACTGCCACTTGCAAAGCTGGCAGGGGCAATGGATGGTGCAAGCTGCAGTGTCCACCTGACTAGGGCCCTGGCACTTATTCCTTTACAAATTAAGCACTGCATAGGAGCAAGGGAAGGCAGAAGTGGAGGTCAAGCCAGCATATGAAAACAGGAAGTGTTTCACAGGTCGTCTTGATCACAACTGAGCCAACCTCTTGAACACTCTTTGGAACTCTGCACTTGTCTGAAGCGTCTGCAGTCAGTTAATAGACTCATGCAACACGTTCAGACCAGCATTCTCACTTCCCGTTCCAGGGATGGCGTGGTGAAATTACAGATGCTATTTGCAGGCGCGGCTTCCCCTATGAAACCACTTGTTTGAGGTGGCCCAGCATATGAGTCATGTATCCCAGCCAAGAGAAACCAGAGCACCTGGCCCAGTAGCAGAAACCCCGGCTCCCCAAGGCAAACAGTTAACGCTTGTAGGCTGTGACTTAGAAAACGCTGCAGTGGCTTCTATGAGCTTGCAAGGACCCCTCTCTGGGGAGCGAGTTCTTAGATGAGCTCAGTGAGAGGTCTTTGGTGTCCACATCATCACTAGTAGAGCGAGCATGGACTTGGTGCATGCTGCCGTTGCCCAGTTGAGTGGCAGTGCTGTAGCCCCATACTGTATTTGATAACAGACAAGTATCCCTTACAATCGGGACAGTAGTCCGATGCTCAGTTCCGGATTACCAAATAGGCAAAGTAGGCACCAGCCTATGGGCCCCACTCCTTTTAGGGGCCCCACGTCAATGAACCAAAATAATATTGATTTGATCTTGAAAGAAAATTACAATCAAGCTTTCTTAAATATTGTTTCCAAAAGATAGAAAACAATTAATCAACTCAAAGTAATGAAAACGTTTAATTAAAGACCCTATAGAGAATATACTGAATTAATGTCATGTACCCATTAACAACTTAAAGTGCATAAACCAGAGACATCAGATTCACATAACAGTTTGTTTCTTAAAAGCTCATCTTCTGGCAGCTGTCAGTTTGTACAAAATGCGATGAATTGGGTATTAGGAGATAACTTGCAAGGGAGGCCCTGAAATTTCGACTGCTCGAGGGCCTCTACAGTGTTTAACCTGGCATTGCCAATGCTGTGCATGGGCAATCCTTGAATGCCAAAATCTGCCTGAACCAGAATGTTCTGTGAGAATGAACCAGTGGGGACAGCATGAGTCTGGGGTGAGGGGGCTCCTCTAGCGAGGTGGGCGCTTTACACCACACAAGGTTGGTTACTATGGAAGACCCTGTGTGAGGCATTGTCACTTGGTTCTTGGGCAGTTGGTGATTGCAGAGCAGAATCTGTGATTCTTACAGTCATCTTCCACTGGAATCCAAGGTCCTCTGGTACAATCTAACTCCAGTGGTGTAAACATATTGCTCCCTTTATACACTTGACTCGAAGCTAAACACCCAAAGATGAACTGTTGGAAGATGAAGGTCATAGTGGAATTTAACACTTGTTACAAAGCAATGTAGATCAGTTGTAGCTAAGGTGATGGAATTCAGGTGCAATCCCCTGAAATTGTTTAAGGTCCTAAAAATTGGTTATTTCAAAAATCAGCAAACGTTTTCTAGCAGAATAAGAATATTGAAAAAGCCAACCGAAATGATTAAGTCTAAGTTATGCAAAAAAATGTATAATTAATTAATAGATGCATACCATAACGTGGTCTGAGTACGAGTAGGACGCAGTCTGTAAAATGGCAGAAGTTAGTCTGGTTATATCTGCGTCTTTTTCATCTCTATGCCAGAGGTGATAGAGGGTTTCGAACTCAGATACTTTATGACGCAAGTATTTGCACTCAATAAACCGAGGGAAAGATTTATCGTTCTTTCACTCAGTTCAACGCAGCAAGCCACCTTGCTGCGCTGTGTGAAAGGCAGGAATGCACTGTATTTAGCATTATATGGTGCATTCCTGTGGTTTTCTAGTGCTGGCACACTTTTGGCTGCATAGCGACAATGCAGGTACCCTTCCGTCATGGTGCAAGGGTGCCTGCGTTTATTTATTTATTTATTTATTATAAAGTTTTGTATAGCGCGAACAAGACCCGTGGGTATCAGAGCGCTTAACATAGGAGAGGTAGAGGGTTAACATATATAAAAACAATTAAAGTACAACACCTGTATATTCGTAACACATGTGACGTTCACATTAGAGTATGCTATGGTTAAACTTAAAACAAAAACAGGTATATATAATCAATATGAGGTAGCTAGGTATATGTTCATATATGGTGTTGTTCTCAAGTTCTGTCAACATAACCATTAGTGGTAGCCTTTAAGTTGTTCTCATATCAAAGAATACGTTTTCTTTATAGTATTGATTATGCTTCCACTCGTGCCATAAAATCAGGATTGCTTTTTGTGCAGAAAGGGGCACCTTCCTGCACAAAAACTGAATGCAGCACATGCAGAAAGAGGTAAAAACAAGGAGAAATAATTATATTTCTTCTCGTTACACCTCACTTGAGGAGGCGCAACATTTTGACGCATTAATAGTAAATCTGCGAATGCGTCAAAATCCATAGATGGATGCTTGGGAACACACTGGCTGCACCCATGGAATGCCAACCTGTAGCAGAGTAACGCAAAGCTGTCGCCATGCGTTGCTTTAGATTTATCAAGCCATGCAGAGCCCCGCAAGGTGACCTTATGTGGATTGTTAAATCTCACTTAGCTTTTGAGTTGCCCTGCCGCCCCCTTGCGTGGCGCAAGAGCGATGCAAACCCTTGATAAGTCTGGTCCTGAATTTCCAACCAGAGCTATCCCATGTAAAATAACAGGTCCTTTGTTTACACAAACGTACACATGCAGTTAAAACAAGGCACACAACAAACCCACAAAGTTTTCACTCCTTTTGGGCTCAAAGTAGAACCCATACATTAATAAAACATGTACACTCTTGTGTTGGGTGAAGAATAGGATTCACCCTTGGCAGCATTCAAAGTGTTTCAGGTTTATTACTATGCTTATTTCCCTCGAACAGTGAATAGATTAGACATTACAAAAGAGGATCAAACAATGTTTCAAATTTGCTAAGACAAAACTTCCTCCAGCTCTAGTTTCTTAGTGTTCTTGGGGACCAAGTTTGATGTCAGGATTTGCACAGAGTGTAGGCACAGAAGTATGTATAAGGCTGGAGAACTAAGGAGAGCAGTTCTATGGAAACATGTCTATGGAAACTGAAAGCTCACAAACACCTGATTGCACTATAGTTGTGCCTTCAAAGACTCACTCACTGGTTATGGGTGCACTCCTGGTGAGATTGGGAAGAGCCAATATTTAAGGCAAAAACAATGTTGTGCAGATGCCTGGCAATATGCCATTTGGTTGTTGTGGCTCTCTGCTTTGGTCTTTTCCACCCAAATATTACTCCCCCCCCCCCATTTGCTCCTCGCAGTTTAGGCTTTTCCTTATTGTCCCTTCTCTGTTGTGTGCTTGTTTTGTCCAGGTACCTCTGGGTATCTAATCTACTTATCATTTGCCTTCTCAGCTCCAGTCCAGGTGATCATCTTGGCATACATGGGACTCTGACTAGTATCCAGTTTGGTCTGTTGGTGGTGATGATGACTTCCACTGACATGATAGGTAAGCCTGATACACCCTTTGACATTACTGTGCTCACTGTGGCGCATATATGGTATTCAGCGTTTGTGTGCTTCCTTTTATAGCTGGGCCTGTAGTCCTCAAAGTTCCGGTCAGGTGATTCTCTTCCACACTTTTCACTGTTTTTACCCTGGTTGCTAGTGTGTGTATTGTTACAGAGATAGATATGTTTGCACAAGGCTTCAGAGTCACAATGGCTTTCAGAAGATCCCTCCCCTTGGAACCTGACACTAGACAACTCAGTGATTTGATCCCCTATGCCTATGTTTCCATCAAAAAAAGCAAACAAATATAAATCAGGATGTGAAACTTGAAATACAAAACCAATATAAGCTTAAGCCACATCTAGACTCTTCCCTACTGATCCAATTGTCGCAGAATCTCCATGACTGTAGCAGAAAAATATGATGTCCTTTACATGTATCCCTTTGCAGTACAGTACACATCTCTCTTTTTCTTAAACAGTAATTAACCATTTTATAATCTACAAAGTACATGGAAGCATAAGCATAGCATAAATAGAGATAGAAAAAAAACTTAAGGCTAAATGTAGAAAGCCATTTTGTGGAAGCTCCCCTAAATATCAATCCTCCATCTTTGGACAGTTCATCTTTGATGACCAAAATTGTTTTTCTCGCTTCACTTACATGTTCTTTTCCCTTCTTTAACCCATCAATTATTAATCTGACTTCAAATAACATTTAATCCTTTTCAATCTCTCCACACCATTTTTCCAAAACCATTCCTTCTATAATTTCACATACTTCCACATCATCCCATTTTCCATGTAATTCACCATCATCCTCCTCTGCACTGCTCCCTTCATCCACCAGTCTCCTGAGTCCGATGCCTTATTCAGCACCCTGGGAAAGTGTAGTGCAAATGCCTGGTGAGGTTGAGTCATTCCCTTTCTTCATGAAAACCACTTTGAGGTGATTGTGAACAGTTATAATGATCAATTCCACCCCCCAAACAAAGTTGAGAACAGTTATAATGATGAATTCCATTCCTCAAACACAGTTTTAACAGTTATAATGGCGAATTCCATTCCCCAAACAAAGTTGTGAACAGTTATGATGATGAATTCCATTCCCCAAACAAAGATTTAAAACTTATTTATAGCCCAGAAAACCGCAAGAGCCTCTTTTTCTATAGGTGAAAAGTTTATTGCTGCTCCTTCTAATGATCTTGATGCAAAAGCAGCAATTTTCTGTTTCCCAGTACGTACAGGAAGATTCATGAAGCCAAAATCGCACGCAAAGGGCCAGATTCTGAGAATCTGCCCCTTTGCGAGCGCTATTTTTGCATTTGGGATTCATCATCCCAAATGCAAAAATCGCAATTATAGAAATCGCTAAATTGCGAAGAATCGCATTCAAGGAATCTCAATTAGAGATTCCTTAAATGCTAATCATGAACCTTTTTAAAATTGCGAATTCGCAATATGGGGCCGCTATTTACCGCGAAGTGTAACTTCGTGGTAAATAGCGAAAACTTAGAAAAATGCACTTTAGTGCATTTTTCTAAGTTGTATGTTACACACACACATGTCCTTTGGACATGGGTGTGCGCAACACCAGTGTACATTTGCATTTCAGGGGTGCTACAGGGTGTCCTTTGGACTCCCTGGCACCCTTGAAATTGCTTCCTTATTTGTGATTCACTAATTGCTAATCGCAAATAAGGAATGACTCCCCATTCATTCCTATGGGCCTTGAGGCCCATAGGAATGAATGGAAAAGCCATTCCTTATTTGCGATTAGCAATTAGCGAATCGCAAATAAGGAAGCAGTAGAAATCGCAAAAAAAATTGCGATTTCTACATGCATCCCGTTTTGCGAGTCTTTAATAGCGATTCCTTAATAATCGCTATTAAGGACTCGCAAAAGAGGACTTTGATTAATCTGGGGGATTGTGCTTTAAAACCATACTCAATCCTTGCATGAGTACTAATACTACTTGGATATTTTGGATCAAATGTCTGTGGAAGTGGCGCCCAGCGCAGATCTTTTTTTCAGATCATTAAATTTTGCATCCCATGGGGCAGAAAATGCCGGACTCGATGATGGCGTTGATAGGTGAATCTCTGGTGTGGCTTCACTCTCTGAGCTGTTTCCAACAGCAGAAGGGGCGCAAGGGCCGTAAAGTGGGCATGTTATGGGACCCAAGCTGGGTGCCTCTGTGGGTTTATGTGAAAAGCTGAAGTCGGCGTCAATGATGGTGATCATCATCTCCTACTGTGCCCACAGGATCCTGGCACCCATCTTGGCCCACTGAATTTGGAATTAGATCAGTGAACGAACAGAGGTTCTTCTCTGAAGGCCCAGGGGACAAAAATATGCTGAGATGTACAGGCACCCAAGCGCTGCGTTCTGATGTGTGGGTGGTTGTGGACAAGACGATGTAGATCTCGAAAAAGCACGTTGGTGGTACATGAGCCTTTGCTTCCCAGACCAGTGAAGTCAGAAAGGCCTGGACAATTACACTACAGTAGGTCTTAGAATGCGCCCAAGACTCTCAACATGATCCCAAAGGAGCTAAAACAAAAAACTTGGAGCTAAGGGATGATTTAAAAAAAATCAAATCATCATATTGGGTCAAGTAATCCATAGAAGTGGAACTTGCTCAAGATGAAGGGGATGCCCCATTGTCGAGAGGGGACTTCTTGGTTATGGCTGTATTGAAGGATATGTAAAGAATCTGGAATCCCTTTTCAATCACATTACTCACACTGAACAAAATATGGGGGGCCTCATTTATGAAAAGTGATGCATTGCTGCGTGAAAACAGCGATGCGTCACTTTTCATTGCGCCCTCCTTGCGACATGATGGATGCGTCATATTTACTGTATGACGCATCATGTCGCAAGGAATGACATACGTCACTTTTACTGCCGAATGTGTCGGCGCAAAAATGACGCTTTGCTGGAGTTGGGTCAGAAGGGTAATGCAACTCCAGCAATGCAGAGGGAGGGCTATTGATATAGCACTGGGTCACCCTTACGCCTGCCATCAGGCAGGAATAAGGTTTTGACGCATTTGCGTCCTAGAATTGGGGCAGTGATATCTCATAGATTTCACTGCATCACTTCTATGAGGCCTACTTGTGTGGGAACCCCCCCGCATACATTATACCTAACGCAGGTATAATGTAGCGCAGGAGTTTACAAAGTGGTGCATCTGCTTAGATGCATCACTTTGTAAATAGGGCGCACCAGGGGGCATGTGTTACACCACTGATGCGTCACAAAAAGTGACGAAACAGCAGCGCAAAACTGTCGCAAGGCCTCATAAATAAGGCCCGGGATTTTTAGGCACCTGTATGAGTGCCACAGGCAGATCAAAGGAGCTGACAAGTTTGAAACTTGCACCATTACTACTGTTGCTCTTCTGCAAATGAAGGTGGAGCAGCTGGAAAATACAGCAGGAGCAGCACAGTTCTGGGCTTCCTTGTTCCTACTACAGAGATTTCACTAAGTGAAGAAGTTGAGGGGTTTCACAAAGACATGCGCTTACAGGGGCCATTGATGGCTCCGTGAATGTGGTATGGACACCAACGAAGGGCCTCTCCAGAACAGCCTCTTTTAACGGTACAGTGTTAGTAGATTTGAGTAGTCCACAACAGAAAGAGGGAGTGACGAGAATAGTGCGGAAGAAGAAAAACCTGATGATAGAGGTTGTATGTATTAACACTACCCTTCCTTGAACTCTAAAAATCCCCTTAATACTCCTTAAGTATATCCTTCCCTGAACCCCAAAAACACCATAATACCCCTTAACACTACCGATCCATGAACCCTACTAACCTCTTACTACCACTTAATGCTAACATTCCCCAAATCCCAAGAGGCCCTTACTGATCCTTAATGTTACCCTTCCCTGAACCATAAACACCCTATTATGCTACCCAACTCTGAACCCTAAAAAGACCAAACTACCCCTTTATGTTCCCCTTCCTTGAACCCTAGAAACTCCTTATTATCCCTTAATGATCCTACCATGAACATAACAAAACACTTACTTCCCTTTATTAATACCTTTTCTCTGTACCCTAAAGTCCCTTACCACCCCTTCACACTATCCTTGTTGCATGAACCCCAAAAACCCTTTCCACACGTTTATGCTACCCATCCCTGAACCCTAAAAACCTTGCCCGACTCCTTAGTGCTGTCCTTTCCTAAACCATAAAAAACCCTTACTAGCCCTTAATGCAACCTTCCCTAAACCCTAAAAGCCCCTTGCTTGCAATTTATGCTACCAATCACTGAACCTTACTAAACCATCACTACCCTTAATGCTCTCCTTCACTGCATCGAAAAAACCCTTACTTTGACAGGAGGATGCCACCATGACCCAGCCCCCAGTACACTTACATGTGTCCTGTAAGCCACAACATTTTTTCATTCTATTTTGTAAGTAGACAGCATTTTTGCACACCTTTTTTCACTCTACTTTTTTTCTCCACAATGTTTTTAATGGAAACCAGAATAGATGGTTCTAGGACTCATATCCTTCCTGATTCTAGTCTTCTAGTAATAGACGACAAGGACAACACTGTTTAAATAAAGATCTGTTTTTTTTGCCACCAGGTTCCCAGCAAAATTGAGCTCTGGGAGGATGTGCCAAAGTCTAGCAGGCACATGCATCAATGTTGGCTTTTACAATTCCTTAATTGCGATTTTTAAGGAATCGCAAAAGCCTATGCATGTAGAAATTGCTTAAAAATAGCGATTTCTAAACATTCCTTAATTGCGACTCGCAAATTACGAGTCACAATTAAGGAATACCTCCCCATTCATTCCTATGGGCCTAGAGGCCCATAGGAATGAATGGGAAGACATTCTCAATTTGCGAATCTCAATTAGAGAATCGTAAATTGAGAATGCAATTTCAAGGGTGCCAGGGTGTCAAAAGGACACCCTGTTGCACCCCTGAAATTGATCTGTACACATATGTTGCACACACACATGCCCTAAGGGAATGTGTGTGTGCAACATGAAACTTTGAAAAATGCACAAAAGTGCATTGTTCAAAGTTTTTGCAAATTACCATGAAGTTCAACTTCATGGTAATTTGCTTCCCCTATTAGTTAAATCGCTTATTTTTTTACTTTAATGCATTGCATTTAAGGAATCGCAAAATGCGATTCCTTAAATGCAATCACAATTTGAGAACTCACAATTATTTGCGAATTTTCAAACTGCGAGGGCCTTGACCCTTGATGCATCGCAAAAGCTAATTTTGCGATTGCAAACGGCCAATTTTTGCAAATTGCGCCGTTTGCGATCGCAAAAGGCTTTGATGCATGTGCCTGTTTATGTTTTTGAGTCCGAACTCAGTCAGAAACTCCCTAGATGCCAAAAGATGAATCAGTGGTTGCAAAAGTTGTGAAGAAGGGGCCTAATCTGACTGGAGCATATGTGACCTGTTGATTGGCCTGTGGGAACTCTTCTCTTTCTGATGTGGCCTTCTAAGTGATGGCTGGCGTAGTTTGCGATGCATTTGAATGACCTCAGTATACGGTGGCCTTTTTCATCGCTTCCCCATTGAGTTAAAGGGTTTCAGTGGAAGTCACTTTATGGAGGGATGTGATGCTATTAGGGTATGGGTACCTGAGTTTCTTGATGAAAACTAAAAATTATTCTGTGAGGTGTGCTTGAGTTGCATTTATTTAGTTTTCATAAAACAATGCTATTAGTTTTATAGCTTTTACTGCGAACAAATCAATGCAAGCCATATGTGTTCAAATACAAGACATTAAAATCAAGATGTCTATCTAATATAACTACTGCACCAGTTCATAGTAACTCCTCTATTTACCCTGGATCTTAGCATGTTTTTGTGGACAACCCCAAGCTTCATAGAGGACTTTTCTTATTTCATGCACCAGTCCATGGCCCTATGCTATGTCGCCAGCGATGGTGGATTCGGGGAGCCCCAGTGACACGCTATGTCCCTCTGAGCAACCATGGTGCCTAGGCACACCATGGTGCTGTCCTCACACCGCCCCAGATCCTCCAAGAGTCGCAACCGTTCAGTGCGAGTACAAGGGGGCTCGATAGTTGTCTCCAGCAAACACAACAGGGTGGTGAATGAGTTGCGCTTGTTTTTACTAGTGTGTTGTACTTATTGAGCACCAATGAACAGATTTGATTCTAAATTCTACCTCGCATGCATGTTCTCACAAAAATGTACTGTCCTTAATTTATAAACTAACTTTGAGTAAACCTGCATTATAACAAAACATACAACATTTCTTTTTTGCTTGTCTTCAGGCAGGTTGTAATGTTATTCACTAGATCCAGTTTTAGTGTAACACCCTTCCCCGAAAACAGATGCCCCAGGTACTCAATTTCAGAACATCCAAATTTACATTTTTCCTTTTTATAATGTCAGACCTGGTCCTGCAATGCAGTAAAAAATTCTCATCATCACATTATTGTTCTATTTAGTTCTTACCATATATATCAATATGTTGTCTGGAAGAAATGCCACCCTGGCATATTTCAAAGAATGTTGGTCATTTGTCAAGCTTGGGCAAAGGAAATGGACCTGTCTCAGCACCTTTCCTAATTTGTCTGACACACAATAGGCTACGCTTCAGTCTTTTTGAAATTACCAATACTTCTGTCAAGGGTGGTTAATGTTTCAGTATGTTAACTGTAACTCTTTCCTTATCATATCATCTTTGCCAAATAACATAAAGTGATCACTGATTCATTCTTCAGTTTTTGCACAAAATTTACAAGATGCACCCATATTCATATTTATGTAACATACTTCTCCACAATTTCATCCTCCTTTTGAAGCCACTTTCCAAACTTATTTCTTTATAAGATGCTGCTGATACATGGAAAATAATGCAAGTTCAATTTCCTTTCACAAATTTCACATATTTCACATTCATTTAGACCTACTGCATCATCAGGTGATAATTCGGATAGATTCCCAAAGACATCCTGGCCATCAGCTCCCAAACAATAAATTAAAAATAGGGTTTATTGTCTGCACTCAAATTGGTATCATGCATAATGAGTGAAAATCTTCTCCCATTTTACCCATATTTACCCATTTTATGTCAAGTTCCCCTGGAGGCGCTAAAAAGAAATTGGTGTCACATTCTGCATTTTGGGCTAGTGACACTCAGCACATAGTACAATACAAATGAAAATTAGAACAAAATTACAGTCCACATTAACACACACAGGAGAAATACAACTGTATTAGATAAAATGCACAAGTAATTTTCTCCTTCAACTTCTAAATCCAGTAATCAATTTGATACCCAATGAACCTATACACTGTATCTTCAAGTGACTACCTACAAACTACAAGAAGTTTATCAACAGAAAAACTATAGACTTTGTGAGATTACCAAATTGTTTGCTAATCTTTTCTTTGCTTTCCTTGATCCTGATCTCTACTAGTTTAGAGCACTTTGGGGCACATGCATCAATATTGCATTTTGCGATTCCTTAATTGCGAAAAATAAGGAATCGCAATTAAGGAATTGCAAACTGCAATGCATCAAGAAATCGCTATAAAAATAGCGATTTCTTAAAATTCTTAATTGCGATTCTCTAATTGAGAATCGCAATTAAGGAATACCTCCCCATCCATTCCTATGGGCTTAGAGGCCCATAGGAATGAATGGAAAGACATTCTTAATTTGCAATTCACCCTTAGAAATTCGCAAATTAAGAATGCAATTTCAAGGGTGCAGGGGTGTCCAAAGGACATCCTGTTGCACCCTTGAAATCTGCTTAGAAGTACATTTTGCACACTCACATGCCCCAAGGGCATGTGTGTGTGTAAAATGGAACTTTGAAAATGCACTTTAGTGCATTTTTCAAAGTTTTCGCAAATTACCATGAAGGTCAACTTCATGATAATTTGCTCCCCTTATTTGCGAATTCGCAAATTTTTAGAGTTTGATGCATTGCATTTAAGGAATCTCAGTTTGAGATTCCTTAAATGCAATTGCAATTTAAGAAATCGCAATTTTGCGATTTCTTAAATTGCGAAATTTACAAAAATGTTAATGCATCTCAAAAAAGGGAATTGCATTCGCAAACGGACGAATTTTGCGATTCGCACCATTTGCGAATGCAATTTCCTTTGATGCATGTGCCCCTTTGTCTTTTTTTCCACTGAGTCCTTTTCCATTGTCTCTACATTCAGTTCTGGCCACATACCTAAGAATTTTATCCAATAAGGATTTTGTTCATATACTCGTCAAAAAACTACAGAGAACCCCACGGTTGTCTACTATGCAGTTTCCTCTTCAAAATCATAATCTATTTTCCTTTTCTTCCTGGCTGAGCCATGGAAATCCCTGCTCTCTGTAAAATGTGCTGAGACACACTCAAAGCAGGGCAGCTCTTTATCTCAGCATTGGCTCCCAGCAGGGTTCTCTCAAGCACCGGAGCAACAGTAAGAGAAGTGTTGGACTTTGAAGGAATCATATTTGCTATTCTCACTCCAACCTAAGCAATAGTAGGGAAAGTTTTGGACTTTAGAGTGGATAAATGTACATTTTCCACTCGAAACTGAGCAACAGTAGGGAAAGTGTTGAACTTTACAGGGGTCAGATTTACTATACCCACTCCTAGGTGAGCAACAGCAAAGACAGTGTTATAGTTATGATGGCCATATTTACTATTCTCATTCCTATGTGAGCAATAAAAAAATAAAAAAGAAAGTGTGGGATTTTTGAGGGGTCACAGTTACTGTTCCCTCTTCAAACTGAGCAACAGTAAAGAAAGTTTTGGACTTCAGAGGGGTCAGATTTACTATTTCCGCTCTAACCTGTGCAACTGTTGAGAAAATATCGGACTTTGGAGGAGTGAAATTCACTATTTTTACTCCAAAGTGAGCAACAATGGGATAAGTCATAGACTTCAGAGGGATCAGATTTACTATTCCATCTCCAACATGAACGATAGTATTTCTTGATGTGTCCTTGTGGACTGGGTGATGTAGGGGACACTAGTAGAGAAATGAGACTTAGAATCTGTGAGCATACGATGGCGGTGAGGACACAAAAGATCAATGCCCCGTTAGTAGAACATTTCTTGGAAAAGAGCTGTGCAAGAACAGATATAAAGTGCTTCATTTTGATGAAAATAATGAACAGGAAAAGAGGTGGCAATACAGATGAGAGAAGCAAGCTTAGGGAACAGTAATTCATCTCTAGATTCAATATGAGGAGGTACGGTCTAAATATCAAGGAAGAGTGGAATCCGTTCACCACTTAAAGCATTCTGTGGTGTAACATGTCCTCAATAGACATTGGTTGTCCCACATCGACCGCACTCATTATTATGTGATCTATGAGATATCAAAATGTATGTTTGATAGTGGGACCACTTGAATGGAACTCCATTCACCTTGAGATCCTTTGGAAAATGAAGTAGGGGGATTTATTTATTTATTTATTTATTTATTATAACATTTGTAAAGCGCGAACGAAGGCCCTAGGGCATCTTGGCGCTAGATAACTGCTGTGTTTAACCCAAGGAGGCAGGAAATACGAAGGTTAAAGGAGATCAGAGGTTGAAAAGCCAAGTCTTAAGGTTTTTTCGAAAGGACCAGAGGGAGGTGCTGGTCTTAATTGAATAAGGGAGTGTGTTCCACAATTTCGGTGCGGCTACCAGGAATCGTCTGTCACCCCAATTAACAGATTTGGTTCGGGGGACCACCAGATCGGATGAATTGGAGGAACGCAATGTTCTGGAAGGGCAGTAGGGGGTTAGATTTTGAGTGAAGAACACTGGTCCGGCATTATGTAAGGCCTTGTATGTCAGACACAATGCCTTAAACTTTATCCTCTTTTTTACCGGGAGCCAGTGAAGTCGTCTTATAGTTGGTGAGACCGGTTGATATTTAGAGGTTCGCCCTAGAAGCCTTGCAGCGGCATTCTGGATAACCTGCATTTTAGCTAGCACTCTCTCCTGAGCACCTAGAAACAGGGCGTTGCAGTAATCTAGGGTGGAGAGAACCAGGGCGCTTACCAATGTTTTGGCATGACGTTCAGGTAAAAAGGGCAGAATTTTTTTAATAAGCCGGAGTTTGTAGAAGGCTGAGGAAGAGATCTGGTTGGCGTGAGGCAGGAAGTTCACACGATTGTCGAACAGGACACCCAAGTTCCTAACCTTATCAACCGGATCTGGAGGCTGGCCCATAGACGAAGGCCACCATAAAGAGGACCAGTCCGGGGAAAGATTGCCGAAAATTACAACTTCTGATTTTTCAGAGTTTAATTTCAGGCAATTGTGGGCCATCCAACTGCCTATTGCCTGCATGCCCTGATTGAGCATGTTGGCTTTTTGTGGCCCATCGTTCTTAACAGCTAGGATCAGTTGGGTGTCATCTGCATAGGACGTCAGGCTCATCCCATATGCCCTGATGACTTTGGCAAGGTCCGACACATAAATGTTAAAGAGTGTCGGACTGAGGGATGAGCCCTGGGGAACTCCACATGGTAATGACAGTGGGGAGGACTCAAAAGGTCCCACGGTGACAACCTGGGTCCTGTTAGCCAAGAAGGCGGCAATAAGATTTTTGGCGCTGCCTCGGATACCTATACTCTCGACACGGTCGACCAGGGTAATATGGTCGACCGTGTCGAAGGCCGCCGATAGGTCCAGTAGGATCAGGATGGCAGAGCCTCCTGCATCCCGGATGGATCTAATGTCATCTGCCGCCTTGACCAGAGCAGTCTCAGTTCCGTGACATCGGCGGAAGCCAAACTGCGATTCGTCCAGCCTTTTGTTCTCCTCGATAAAGAGGGAAAGTTGGGTGTTCATAGTTTTTTCCACTATTTTCGCTAATAGTGGCAAACTGGCAATAGGCCGGTAACTTTTAAGTTCTTCTTTATCAAGGGAAGGTTTCTTCAGGAGCGGTTTTATAAGTGTTTTCTTTAAGGTGTCCGGGTAAATGCCTGTTGAAAACGTGGAGTTGCAGATCTGAGTTATGGATGAGAGAACTGTATCCATAATCGGCCGCATAACCTTCAAAGGACATGGGTCCAAGGCCGACCCCGATTTAATAGAGGATATGGTGTTTAGTACCTGAGAGCAGGTCACCTCTCTGAACTGCTGAAAAATTGGTCCTTCAAGCTGGGTAAAGGCCTCATGGGAACTGGTGGCAGTGTTGGCAAAGATTCGATAAATGTCATCAACTTTGCTAAAGAAAAATCTAGACAGAGCATCACAGAGGGCTTGGGACGGGGGGGGGGTGTAAGATCAACAGAAGAGCCTGCTAACTGTTTGGTAGTCTCATATAGACATTTGTTTGAGTTTTGTGCGGTTTCTATTTTATGACAGTAGTGCTTTTTCTTGGCGTCTATAATGAGATTTTTATATGTAGTTACCAACTCTTTGTACAGGGATTTAGATTCCTGGGAGTAATCTTTCCGCCAGTGTCTCTCTCTATTTCGGCACTGTTGTTTTTGTGTGCGTAATTCGTCCGTGTACCATGGGGCCGAGGGGGTAGATCTATTACGTGACCGTTGCTTGACTTGAACCAGATCTTTGGCTGCTGAACTAACCCAGTTGTAAAATTGGGAGGTAGCAGTATTAGGGTCAGTGGATAACAAAGGGGTGGTATCTATGAGCAAATTTTTTAGCCAGCATCTATATCATCCCATGCCAAGTATGGTTGACGAGAGTTGCAGTTGGATTTATTAATCGAGAGATCGTAAGTTTGTAGCGATGAAAGAATAAGATGGTGGTCAGACCATGTTAGAGGAAGTATTTGTGTAACTTGAAAGCCTGTGGCATTGGAAAAAATGCCATCTAACATGTGACCTCCTTCATGCGTGGGGGCATGAACCAAAGGGGCCAGGCCAAAGGTAGATAAGTCGGCTAATAGAGTAGCTGTGTCAGGATTATCAAGGGCATCAAAATGAAAATTAAAATCGCCTAAATTATATTCCTCTCATTTAATTTGACAACATGGGAAGTGATTATCACAGTTTATTGTTCCACATCGACAGAACTCGATTTATGTGCCTAATGAGATGTTAAAATATAGATTTTGTATTGGGACCATTTGTATAGGATTTCATTTGATTTGACATTTTCTGGACCATATCTTGGTCCACCCACATCACAACTTTACCATCTTTATGGATGGGAAAAAGCATGACCGTTAAATCAAATTTTGACCATTGCCATAACAGCAAAAATCAGAAGTCGGTGTAGTCTTTAGTCCCGGTGACTTTTATCACATGACGGTACCGACCAACCGAGGGGTTCTTAAAGGCCATGCTGAATGACAGTAGTGATTTTAATCAGAACCCATACTGGAATCCACACGGCAGAAACTCTGGAGGTAAGAACATTCACTTGTGCTTTGGAAAGAGAATGTTAGTGAGATGGTCTGCGTTACAATGGTTGGGGGGTTGTAATTTTGTCAGCTCAGTGAGATGAGCCATGGGCTATGCTAAATAGAGGAGCCACTGTTCTCACTGGAAGAGCATGTGGCTTAATTTTTGGGAACCAATGCTTGTTTGTGAGACAGCGTATCCCCAGACAGAATACAGAAACACGTGCACATATCTAATTCCAAGGTGGGGTCAGTGTTGTATGCTGGGAGATTTTTTTACTCCTCGCAGACCACACTATTTAGGGTATGAGGGAGATTTTAGATGTTGGTCCTGAAGAAGGTGGTAACACTAATGGGATCCACCAAAACGTGTTAACGTAATTAACAAAACTGAATCTGTACAAATGCTTGATACAATAGATTTTAATCCTTCCCATCAAATCAAGTATCTTGTATTATACCTGGATGGATCAGTACTGCTGAATAAACAAATTGTTTGTTGCCTGTTGTGTCTCTCCCGGTTTTAGTTTGTAGTTTACATTTTTCCTTATTATTTAAGATACTATTATGTGTCGAACTCTGAAGGTTTTTATGTATAAAGAATATATTTGTGCATGCAAAAATAGTTTTTAGCTTTATAGAATTGTTTTTAACTTTATGAAAGAAATGTCACCTCTACCACTGTGATATTGTTGATTTACGCATTGTAAGATTTTAGTATCCACAATCTTAGTGGTTATTTGTGAATGCGTTATTAAAACTTGGTGTTTTTCCACACTGCTGGTTTTGAAGGATCAACATGGTATGGAACCTTGGCTAAAGGAGTGAATGTAGAGTGAATGTGATATATACCTGTGGCATAGTAACTTTCCCAAAGGGAGATTTCATATTACTGTTTAATGTGGTGCTCTTGTCTCTCTTGTGTGGGGCATTCTCTCTCTTTTTTGATTGAGTTATATCCAATAATGCCATGTACTAAGTAATTTTGAAGTCAGGAGAATCCTACCTCATCTGGTCACAGAATGTTGGCAGTATGCATGGCAGAGAGATTTAGGAAAGACATTAAGTGATGTGGAATAGGGGAAAATCTGTAGATGGGCAAGCAAGTCATGGAGATGTGAGCAAAACAACTGTTACATCGATAATATCTTGTTGCAGTGAAATTCCTTCCCCGGTCAAGTAAATGGGGAACTGATCACTCATGCCCAGCATTATGAAGCCTTTACATTGTCCTTGCACTATGACGCGTTGGTGCTAGGGCGTGTCCAGTGCACCTGCATAGGAAGTGAGCAGAAATGCTCTGTATCTCTGTAAATATGGAGAATATTTGTTCCTTTTCTTTCACGCAGTGCAGCAATTTGCGTGACGTGAACGTTTAGTAAATATAACCCTTAGTGACTTGTGGAGGCTATGCAGTCCATGGTGGTAATTTGGGGAATTACGCAAGTCCCAAAGGTTAACAATTGACTGGAGCGTGGAATGCGGAAGTGAAAGTATGTGCCTAAGAATCTATGGTCACTTTCTGCACTTTTGTAGAGTCACATGATCAAGCCCACTCGTGCCACATGAGAAGGTTTATTTTGAAAAGGAATTGGGACAACTGTGTAGGTAGACCATCAATGGCTTTCAGATTTGGGAGCCTCATTCAAATGTTTTGGTGTAAGCTTAACTTGCTTGTAGAAGTACTTTCATTTGTGAGTGCAATCCATCTTTTCCAATTCACGAAAGTTGAGTTCGCACTCATAAATAGATTTATTCACACAGAGGTTTCCATATGAATACATCAACTTCTGTGAGTGTGAGACATTGATGAAGGGCAGTAATGCCAGGAAAGTTTGTGGCACCCCACAAACTTACACATTTGTGGATGTAGTTTCAAGTTTATTTTTATTTGCATAGTTAATTAAAACCATTGCAATACAAATAACATCAAGTTAAAACAAATCTACATTTAAATATATATATATTTAATTCATAGTTGATATACTTTTTAAGAACCATGTTATAACAAAATTAGAAATTCTCGTGACCAAGTTATTTTTGATTCAGCCATTGTTAATCGGGGTCGAAGGTACTTAGTTGGATGTAAGCGAATGTCGAAAAAGGACACAACCATATTTTAATTGAAGGCTTTTATTTCATTAAATAAATCTCACAGCCACTGATTGTCTTCTGTCTTTGTATGTTAGTGTTCTCTTTATACTCTTCTTGCAGTTCTGGGGTCGTCCCTACTGGCTCAACCCCTCTTCGTTCTCTTCTTTTCTACGCGCCGCTCGTGGGAGGTTCCTGGTTCTCTTTCCCTTGAGGCAAAAGATAAGGTTGGTATCAATTCTTATTATATCTCAGAATTCTTGAATTCCCCCACCACTTAAATCACTTGGAAAAAGAATTTACTAAATCGGAAGGAAGCTAACACTATATCCTGATGGATACTACGGTCAGCCCACTTATACATTAAACTGCCTTACTTTATGTTTATCGTCACTCAGAGGAAATGATATGTAGCGGAAAGCGATCCTTCAGTTTTGAATTAGAAGTATGATAGAAGATCAGGAATAAAAGTATGTCCCACCAGCAAAGAATAGATCTTTGGGGTAGAAGTAGAAAGCAACAGGGGTGGTAATAGCATAGTGCTTCATTTATTTCTCAGAGGTGTTAAGGAGCAGAATTGAGAAACTTAACGGTTAGTTCAGAAATACGCCCTGGAAGGAAGGAATACTGGGGCATATTATCAAGGACCGGTGTTAAAATTATCGCCGTTTTATCGGCAGGAAACTTCCCATAGAAGCCCATGTTAACACCACAACATGGGCTTCTATGGGAATTAACAAGGGCGTATTATCAAGCCCATTATCGCCGTTTTATCTGCAGTTTCCTGCCGATAAAACGGCGATAATTTCAACACCGGTCCTTGATAATATGCCCCACTGTTCCAAATGTACCTAGAGTAGTAAGACAGGACTTGGAAGATAAATAGAATAAGTTGGAGGAAAATATAAAAAGCGAGCAGGTTGAGTCATCAAATGCAACTGTCCCTTGTGTCCATGAAGCGAGAGTACCAGAATATATCTTTATTGTTTAGTACAACATAGCCCAGTGTTACTCAAAGGAGTAACATGATTAATTTTTAATAAACTGCAATCTACCTTGATAAACATACTTCCCTGGAGAGCAGACCATACAAATGATACATTAAAACTCGATCATCAGCACTAGTACAAGGCGGGCTTTTCCACCAGGTACATTCAGTTTCAGGAACTTCTAGCCTGCATTTGATTAACCTATTCCCATTGGCACAACATATGGCACAATATAAGTAAAACATATCAATGAACCCAATAATAAATATATATATTTTAACACGCTCAAAACAACCAAATATAAATACAATGTACTAAAAAAATAACATGAATGATTTGCATATTTCATAAACAAAATAACCTGTGAACTAAGGGCCTCATTTACAAGAGGCCTGCGCCGTCGAAGCGCCACTTTTTATGATGCTCCGGTGGCGCAGGCCTCTCAATCATACTTTTGAGGCGACGCAAAGCCGCCCTGCTAGGCTAGGCTAGGCATCGCAAAGCCACCATTCGTAGCTTTGCAAGGCCTCATAAATATAGCACTGCCTTGCCTTACTCTACGTCAAGGAGACGTTCCATGGGCGTTGCTGTGGGTGTTCCCATTCAACACCCATGGGGTTTGACACATTTCCACATTTACAAGGATCTGTAAATCTGGGAATATGTCAAAAAACTGCACCTCTCCAGGGGAGACATAACGAGGAGAAATACCTTTATTTCTCCTCATTTTTCCTCTTTCTATGTGTGCTGAATTCTATAGCACACATAGAAAGAGGAAAATGCCTCCATTGATTGTTTTTGTGCAGGAAGGTGTCCCTTCCTGCCGGAAAACAATCATGCCAACAACGCAGACACCCTTTCCCCATGGTTCAAGGGTGCCTGCGTTGGCACTAGGCACCAATTTGAGCACCAGCACAGGCAGATGGGATGAGAATGTGCCATATTTCATTAATATGGCGCATTCCTGCCCTTTCTATTTAACGCAGGACAGTGCAGCAAGAAGCCTAGCGGCGCTACCCTGTGCCAAAAATGTTGTAAATGAGGCCCCCAGTTTTTGTACTACGTGAACATCTATCCGATGTGTCAGATCTCCTTATAAAATAGGGACCAGCTTGGTTTGCCTGAAATGTTCTTCTCCGGCACAGACATACACCAACGTTGTCTCCAAATATTTGGATTACTAGAGACTGACATTCAAGTAAGTTTCAGGGCAGAGTGAATGTAGTATTTGTGCCTGGCAGGGCGGCCTTAGGCATGTGCAAGCTGTGCACCTGCACAGGGCCACCAAACCCCAGGGGCCACCACGCCAATATATATCCTTAATATAATAATCCTCTGTGGATGGATACATATTTGCGTGGGGGCCCCTGGCATGGATTTGGTGGCCTCCGGCTCTGTTCCACTTCCAAACACCTGACCCCCCCCTCTTCACTGGCCTCCGCGCTCCGCCCCTCCCGGACCCCCTCTTCCGTGGCCCCCTACCTACGCTCCCTGCCCAGGGCCGCCATGAGCCTAGAGCCACCCCTGGTCCTGGCATGGACACTGTCCTCTGCATCATTACTGGAGACTAAATTAATGATCTCTGGTTTCAGTGCTTGCATCAGCCTTGTTTTCATGCTAAGTCCAGTGATGCAAGGAACCCAACGAAGACGAGCAATGTCATGGTCCTCTCCGGTTTTCCACCTCTTGAATGCATAGTCCTATGTTCATGGATTTCTTAGGTTGACTTCCATTCTGTGGTTCCTTGCACAATGTAGTCCAGAACCTACTCTGGCAGTTAATATTGGTAGGACCCACTACAATATTAGAATCAGGTCATTTCTCTATGAAGCCGGAAAAACCTGGAAACCCTTGGATGAACCAAGATAGGGAGAATAAAAGACATCACTAGTAAAACACACTAAAAACTTGTATGAACCACAAGAAAAAGTAGGAGACATGGTCTGTAAAGGGAATATGTTGGAGCTGCTACTTACCCATAAAACCCGCAATAAGAGTGGCCGCAATATGAAGCCGGGGAGACAATCTAAGAGTCTGGAACTGTGAGGTCCCAATTAGGAAGACCTGTCTCTAGAACCACAAGGTCCAGCCTGCAGAATGCCCTCCACCACAGGTGTTGGACCTGCCACGTATCCAGTTAAAGTGGCAGGACTCCTGATGTCTGCTGTCCCCCCTCCTCGCATTTCTCCCCCTCTGCCCCTTTGATCGCCCTTTGTATAGTATTCATTGTGAAGCCCGGTGCATGTGTCTGGTTTGGATGCACATACAGTGAATGGAGGAGGAAGATATCTTGTCGCTCACTGGGCCTGGACCTGGGCCACGACATTTGCAGGAGGTTAACCTTTGACCTGATAGAAGCACCACCTGTATAGGAAGGGGGGTCTAGGCTACACAACTCATACAGATAAGATTTTATACTGCCTAATCCTCTGTGCTTTGTGTTGCTGGAGAGAAGGGTTGCCTAGAAACAACATACACACTGACAGTACCTTTTTAATGGAGCTCAGGCCCACCTAAAGGGAAAATTCACTTTCGGGGCTAACTTTGGATTCCACTGGACAGCTTGATTTGAGCCAACTGGCTATGATTGGCTAAAACAAGTCCAATGCAGAATGTACAGCGTTCATATTTTACTTCAAGGTGTACAGTCGTGATATTGGGAAGCCTTGTGGAGAACGTACCTAGTACCCAATAGGTGCGACCTATATAGAGCACTATAGTGAGTGCTGTTTCCTTAAACCTATTGGCAACCAAGTTACTACTTCCTGCCAGCAAGAAAAACACTGATGCACCATCTGCTTTTACACAAATAAAGAAAGCTACACCCACAGCAAATGTTCCAGCATCATATTAGCCACGAGTGGGCAATCAGAAATTTTGATTTATATAATGTGTTATAACTACAGTAATCGTTTGTCTACAAGATAACCACTTTCAGTTTCATTTGGAATGGTTTTAATATTAACTGCAATTTTTTATTGCTTAATGTGTTGAGATGTGGCTGTATTTGGTTGGTTAACTTGTTGGGATATATTAAATTGTATATTTATTTAAATATACCATTAATACAATATTCAGTGGGAAATGGAGTTTATTTCCAAGGCTCCACATTGTTTCTGATTAACCACATTAGAAGTCTCTGGGACATGTGATCATCTCCAGAGAAAAGACCAAAGGAATAGACTACAACTAAAAGGAAATACTTTCAGCTGTGGGTAGAGTGAGTTTGCTAAAAGTTGAACCCAAGCAATGACTAAGATTTGGATATTCCAATATGTGTTGTCACAGAGCTCATGACTATTGATGATCGCGGCCCCCGCTGACGCATCTCTAACGTTTCCTGGATTTGGCCGGTTCCAGTTGCTGCTGTAGTTTCACAACTAGCTTGGTGGATGGACACGGCAAGGAAGGGTGGAACCACGAAGCAGGTGTTCAGCTAGTGTGGTTAAACGCAGCTCGCGTGTGTTTCCACTTTGTGTGCTGCTTCGAAGGATCCGTCACATACAACCAGTTTCACTCTATTGAGGTGAGGTAGTCAGGCAGTCTTTATGCTAAGCCTTTTTTGGAATATCACTCTTTCTAAAAATTCCAAAGTGATACATGATTCGAAGTTGTATACATGCTGTATGTGATTAGGTAACTGTCAATCCTAACCATGACCTTCATATTAGGAATTTGGGTCTTCTATGTTCTCTTTTTCAATTTACTGAATCAATGAATCCTGATAATGCTGGTGTTGTACGACATATGTGCTGTGATTATGTTGGGAGCATGCTGGCTTGATATGTGCAAATTGTATGTATAAACTGTGCTGTGCTGCATTAAAACTCAATAATGATTGTTAAAAACAATCTGTAATTTGGGTCTTAAGTGTATCAGAGTAGTGTGGACATATTCACACAATGCCATGAAAATGAGGGCCTTTGTAGTTGTGTGCTGCGACTGTGTGCTTGATTTGCTATACTTATCCTAGAAATAGTTTGGGTTCAGTTTCACTAGAGTTGTTTTAAGGTGGGCAACATTCACTATGAATGTGTTTGAATCTATTAGTGTATGTGCGCCTGCTTTGTTCTTGTGACTTCTCTAGGTGTTGACCGTGTGGTCAAGTTAGAATGTTTGGGGTAGGCTTCCTGCTTGACCGAGAGAAGCGATTGGATGGTTACTGGGGACCGAGCAGAAAGCAGATGACCTTGGGATGGATGTCAAAATATCACCTGCAAAATATCGCCCTGCCTTAATATTGAAGGCAGAATATTGACAGCCATATGTAGTTTGCAAAGTTAGTTAAAACAAACATATACTTACTCATATGTACCTACCGTCTCGATATTTTGGTCCTTGATATTTTGCCGTTATTATGGAAGACAGTATTTAGAAAAAGGATATTCTGGTGGCATACCAGGCCATGTGTCCTGACAGGTTCCTGAGAAGGACCTTAAGCCTATAAGACAATCTGAATGTAGAGTGTGTTTAAAATAAAAACTACCTGGGATCTACTCATGCTTCTGATGGGCACCATGCCTCCATCTTCATGCTTGAAGTGGCAGGGATTACCTTTCTTAATTTTGTAAAGTCTCTGCAAAAGTATGATTCCAGGATTACAGAATCCAGGATGAACTAAAAGCAGTCCAAGTGGTACCAAGTAAGACTGGTTCCATGACACTGATTAGAGAATTGGTAAATGATTAAAGTGTGTGGCTTATTAAGAAGAATGGCTGACCCCAGAGGGAACTCAGTTTTTTCCTTGACTTTGTAGGGTTTAGACAAGCTCAGTTCGTGAGAGAATTTAAGGCATCAGCGCAGCTCCTCAAAGTTAACTCAGTTGGGATTAGAGGAACACTTCCATTCAGATAACTCTAAGATCCCATGTACCCAGACGTAAACCTGTAACACCATTTATTGCCTCCCAATTAGCATGAAAGCTATCCTTTACAATATTTATCCTGATATTCACACATATACAGCTACCTGCTAGAGAAAGTTGTAGTACCCGCATAGAGGGCATTGGGTTAAAACCTCATCTCTGGCTTTAACAGTGTGTAAGGCACTAAACATTGTCCTGCTTTCTAAAATGGCTCTGTCACTACCGAGGTGTACCTAATACTACTTGATGCTGAACTGTGAACTGTAAACATTTCAGACAACAGGATATTGTATGACATCATCTCTTTAAGAAAGGACTTTTTTATTAGAATCTTTTGATGTTTTGACAAAATGTCACGTAAGTTTGTTAATTGATTTTACGTTATAATAAAATATTGGGCACCTAGAGAATTGTGTAGCTTGACTAATTTATGGATTTTTCAGGTTATTAAGACAGACCCATGATCATCCAGTTTGACCCTTACCATTAAACATGGTTTAGTTGGAGATAAATCAAGAATTCAAACTTTTATTATTTTATTGGGACCCCGACACACTGATGTACCACCAGTATTTGATGTTCTTTCTTTGGAGAGTCAAAGCCATCAGGGTAGAGCTTCTTACTAGGATAGCTGTGGAGATGTAAAGGCACTACTTTAGCAAAATATGCAAATAATATATATATTTTTTGTGGATCTTTTTATTGAGTTCAAAACGAAACAAACAGCATTGCTGCTATACAAGGCAGTACAACAAAGAGAGAAAAAGAAACATTGTAACAGTTGTTATTGATCATCAAGCAATGTCCCTGCACATTAATCTCGATTCTACATACTGATAGGGATCTTCAGGATATAACACATTTTACATAGGAATATTACTTAGCAATCATTTATGGATTCACTCTGAGCCTGTGGGTTTGGAAGACGATGGAAGTTCTTCAGCGTAAAGTTCGAGATTTTCTTTGCACTACACCATGGGGAGGATTCCGATCCTGGAAAAAAAATGTCCGTACGATTTTCATCCGGAGCCATCGCCGTACGATTCGTACCCGTCCGTCCGAGTACGCGATCCGTACGTATTGCAAGGCTGAAACAGTGAACCGTACGACTCGTACACATGCCGTACGACCCGACGAGTACGATCCGGACCGGGGCATCAGGACGCGATTCGTACGGTCCACGTCAGGTAAGTGCGATTCGTACGGAAAAGCACACATTCACATACACACCGTACGGTGCGTACCCCTGCGATCTTGGGGGGTACGCACCGTACTCCGCGATCATGGGGTGTACGCACCGTACACCCAGCGAACATGGGGTACGGTGCGTACACCCCATGATCGCGGGGTACGGTGCGTACCCCCCATGATTGCAGGGGTACGGTGCGTACCCCTGCGATTATGTGGGGTATGCACAGTACCTGGGGGGGCTGTTGCGTACCTGTTTCAGCGCAAACTCTGCTTTTACGGCTGTTTTCAGCTGCCGTAGAAAAATGGTCGTACGGTGCGTACCCGACACATATCGTACTTGCTGGGTCGTAAAAACCAGCCGCGAACGTACAGATGTCGCGTACAGTGGGTTCCGAGGGAGAATCGTACGGAGATTAGAGTCGTTCGGTCTCTGTACGATGCGTACGGAGTCCAGCTCCTGGTACGAATTGTACTTCGTCGTACGTACGGGGGACGTTGCAGGGTACGATTCGTACGGGAAAAACGCTCCGAACGGCTATTCGGAGTGGTTTTTCCCGAATCGGAATCGACCCCCATGTCTTTAATCCATTGATCAGCATGGGGGGCCAGGGTGCTTTCCCATGTTAGCGCTATTCGCTGGTTGGCCAGCAATAGAGCAATTCTTACAAATTTCCCTAACATCCTTTTTATCTGTGGTGCATAACATAGTAAACAAATCAGAGGTGTACATTGCAACTGAATGCCTGATATAGCATGCATACATTCCACCACTTCTTCCCAATACTTATAAACGAGCCTACAGCTCCACGCCAGGTGTCAAAAGTCTGCATCAGGTTGGCGACACCCTTTACAATTGCTCGTGTCTCGGAGACCAAACTTATATAGCTTGAGAGGTGCTTGATAGATTTGGTGGATGTACTTAAAATGAATGATTCTTAGATTACCATTGGGTGTAAGTTTGCTGGTCAGTGTGAAAATGTGTTCCCACTCTGGTGACGTTAAGGGAGGAGCCAGCCTATCATTCCAGCGAGCTAAGATTCTGTCAACGTCCCTCACTTTTTCGTCCCTCACCGCCTTGTATAATTTGGTAACCAGTTGACGCCTCGTGGGCGCCACCAGTAAGAGTGTAGTGGGCTTTGACTGCGAGTTTCAGGTGATGCACAGTAAATTGAAAAAGTGGTGATTGGTTGGTGATATATTGGAGCTCTTCGAAGGTGACAAAAGTCCCGTCAGGATAGAGATCCTGCATGCGGTCGATACCAGCTGCTTTAAGCGAGCGCATTGGGCCCTCTTCCCTCGTCACAGAAAGTGATAAAATATGCAAATAATATATGTTTTAAAAGTATAAAGGGAATTGCTCTATCTGGTACTTCCAGCATTCTCCCTTACAAATATTTTAAATAAAGTAACCAGATTTGTAACTGAGTGATCTCTTCATATATGCTATGTGACTGCAACTTTCCATAAGTATATGAATGGATCCAAACCTGTTTTCCTAAAAGGCAGTGAGCCACTTACACATATGCTACAGACACATGAGGGACTTTGCAAGTAAAGTGCATCGTCTAGCATTTCCAGTGCACGAGCACCGCAGTAAATTGGCTGTTCTCTCTCAGCCAAACTTGCGGTCCACCTGCTGTATGTGGAGGTGATGAAGCACTTATTTTACACCAGTGAAGCCTCTACTGGCTCTACCTGTGTAATCCTTTGTCCCGGCAGCCTGTCGTACAAAACGCCTGCCAATTGGTCACAATTATGGTCGTTACAGTCTACTGGGGGCCTGGTGATCGCCGGCCTATGTGGAACCCACGCAAAGGGAGATAACTCCCTGTGTGTCATGGTCATTTGTGTTTTGGATTGCAGGAATACACTTCTGCTTTGAGACCTTATTTTCTCAATACAAAAAAAGTAATCCGATCACCCACTTGGCAAATCTTCAGTGTTGTGAAGAGAGCCACAGCAGGACTTTAGCCTGTCTGCTGATAGTGAATATTTTGGTACTAAGCGGTGTCCATGGATAAAGGATTTCAAAATGTGTGTGGGTACTCTTGGCACTGAAAATCATAAGTGTCTGGTCTGCTTACTCATACACTGTGTAGGCTCTGACACCAGAGACATACTTTTTCAACTCACTGACAAGCCTTTACTAGTACCTGCTGAGGTGGTTATATTTGCTTAAGGCTCAAAAGTCCCATCAAATGTTTGGGATCTTTACATTTGTAGGTCAGTCGTCAGCCTCCCTCCCTTGAATGATATTTATGTTGTGGTGGCCGTCTATGTTTCAAGCTTGCAATAAAGATGAGCCTTCTGCAGGTCCCGTGCCAGATAATTGCTGGAGTAACATCACAAGAAAAAAGAATGCTGTGAAGATGCGTCCCAAACTTTACCAAAGTGTTGGCCAGCTTAAAGACTGTCAAATTCCTCTGCATAGTGTTGAAATGATGGGACTGGTTGCTCAACTTTTTGTGGCACACCTTTTAACATTTGATGACAGTCTGAAAATGAGATCAACATACCACACAGCACCATGTGTATTTCACCTGCAGAAATTGTTACTTGGTTGGAAAGTTGAAGCCAGAATCCTACATCTCTAGGAACAACCTGACTTTTGGCTACAGTTTGAAGCGAGGACTTATAATTCTGCCCCGAAGGTTAAAATGGGATTGTATACCAATTAACAATGTCAAGCTCAATCTTCTCATTTCGTTGAAGGGGACCTGTGTGAGTCAAATACAGAAGAACTACCAAAGATGATCCCAACTATGATCTCCAGCCTTACATGATTACTGACATCAAAGGATAACTGGCTACCGTTTGGTGAAATGATAAAAGGGAATGAGAAGAGGGAATAACTCTAATGTCACTCATTATCATTACCTACTCCTCTTAGTTTCCTTTCTCAATCCTCTCCACCCATGTATGTGACTTCTATTTAAACCACTCTTCCATGCAGAAATGTCAGATCTCCTGAACAGTCTATCACTACCATAGACTAAAATGAGTATATATATATATATATATATATATATATATATATATATATTACCTACTGGCGGTTGGCAGTCGGTAGTTATAGTTAGGACCTAGTTTCCATAGGAAAAGCGTTATTTCTTATCACAATAACTTTTGCACCGGTTGACAAATCTTCGTGAAATTTTAAATACTAGTGACCCGCTCCGGTCAGCTCCTGTCTTAAAAGTTTTGGGGTGATTCGTCAAGCGGGGGCCGAGAAAAAAGGGGGTCCCAAACGCGTTTTCCCCATGTTATTTTCCATAGGAAACTTTAGACAAAGCTACAGGCTGAACGGAATTGCACCAAAGTTGGCAAAAAGGTAGGTCCTGGTTCAGAAAGAGCCCTTTTTGTTAAATGGTGTAAATCTGTTCAGTAGTTCCTGAGAAATTAGAAAAAGAAAACGTTTCGATATCTGGGGCAGCGGTGGGTTCGAACCCTCCCGACCACGAGCTTCATTCTAATTGGCTGCCAACACTCCAAACCAGGAAGTGTTGACAGCCATTTTGTGTCTCGCTAAATACGAGTCACTAGAAAACAGTCGAAAAACATAAAAAAACAAGAAAAGGGGGCAGGGTAGAAACATCCTGACCCCCTAGGCCTGTCCAGGGGGTCCCACAAGGACCCCCAGTGCCAAAAAAGCATTTTTTTAAAAATCATTTCGGTGGCAAGCACGATGGGGTCGCGAATCACGGCAAAATTATTTTTACAAAATGAAGCGCGGAATCCCACACTTCGTTTAAAAAAAGCCAGGGGCACTGCCAATTTATTAGCAGTGATGTCATGTATTACCGAATCTGTAAGATTCGGTAAATACCGAAGGCCAGGAGGCCTATAGGAATGAATGGGAATTACCGACTCGGTAAATACCAATTCGGTAAAAAGGGGAACATATTGAAGGGTGGCAGGGTGTCACTTTGACACCCTGTTGCACCCCTGAATTGTGTATGGGTGCACATGTGGCACACATATATGCCCTAAGGGCATGTATCTCTGCCACATGGCACTGTAATAATTTGCAAAAAATTGGTACTTTTGGGGTTTTCGATATTTACCACCAACTTGTAGTTGGTGGTAAATAACGAATCCTAAAATGGGAAAAGCACTCATTTGAGTGCTCCCTACATTAAGGATTCGGTAATTTACCGAATCGGTATTTAAGAATTCGGTAATTTACCGATTCCTTAAATTACCGATTCGGTAAATTACCGAATCCTTAAATTAGACACCTACATCTGAAAAGCCTAATACCGGTCGGTAACGGTCGAAATTCGGTAATTTTGTCCGTTACCGACCGGTATTAGGCTTCCTACATCTGGCCCAAAGTGAGGTAAACTTTCAATCGCTCAAACATCCCCTATATTTTTTCCTTTAAAATGTATTTCGTTTTGGTCAGTTTTAGAGCCCAAGATGTTTTTAAACACTATACTGTTTAATTTTCTGGAAACAGGAATCTGCCCTAAAACTAACCCCAGGAGCCTAAAATGAAGGAGTAATGTCTCCTCTTAAGAAAGTTTCTTTGCTATGTCAACTTTTTTTCTCTCTTTTAAAAAAAAAAATGATTTTTTCACTTTCACTATTTCACGTACCCATTTCATGGTTACGTTACAAGAACGATCCTTTAGGAGTGTCCACAGATTATCCAATACGTGTAAAAAATATATGTTTTCACGCAGATATAAATTTCAGGTCGGTGGGAAAATGGAGCATGTGTTCTTTACTATTCTGTATTAAAGCAAAAACTACAAAATGAACACCCAAAAAAGTATCCACCATAAGCAATTCTACATACGGAGAAAAATCATGCTAACATATTTAAATCTCTTCGTCATTATATAATATTTACATATCCAGTGTTCTATTTGTTAAATGCTTCATATTCTGGGAGCCTCTGGATTAACAATCAAAAGACACCAAAAACCACTTCCAAGATGAAATAATTGATAGCTGCAAATCTCTATACAGAGATTTATTATTCATCAAATACATCATCTGGGGCCAACCAACTGGATGCTGTGGAAGCCGTTTGTAACTGGTCAACTGGAATTTTGACCAAGGTAAGTGCGTGTAAGCCGGTGTCTGTCCTCTATCATAAGGAATCATTTAAAAAATGTGGGGTTCTCAAGAAAAGAAAGACATCTCAAGTATTACTCGCAGTGTTACCGCGCTGACCAAGCATTGCTGTAATAATGTGAGCTTGAACCTGCAAGGACCTAGAAGCTGTGTTTCAGCCCCTCAGTCTCAGATGGAAAGAGGTGGAGTCGAAAATGCTGTCAAGTTTGAAGGTTTTTTGGCCCAGATGTTTGCATGGGCTGTGCCTGGGGAAACCCCAGGATATGTACTGCTGTGTCTCTAATCAAATGCAAGTCTAATAATAACTGCACTTTATTTGCGCGGTCATGCTCAAAGGGGGTCTGCGCATGAGGAATGAAAGAGACCTGACGAAGACCTACAGAGCAAAGGAGGTGAGTTTCTCAGTTCTGGGTGTTTTCTTTTCAATAGGGGAGACAAAGAGACCTGATGAAGGCCCACAAAGCAAAGCAGGTGAGTTTCGCAGATCTGGGTTTTCTTTTTTCAAATAGACCTGACTAAAGCCTACAGATCATATAGAAAGGGACTTTCATAGATCTGGGTGTTTTCTGTTCATTGGAGAAACATGGAGCTGCCTGGAGTGGTCTATTCACCAGGTTACCTGACCTTTCAACCTGAGACGGCTGCTTTATATGAAACCATGTCCTTTCAGGACCATATTTTCAGACTTGGCACCAAGACATGTACCAGTGGCGACACCTGAGCCTAGTGGTACACCATACATCCAGGTGGGGACATATCCTCCGGTGGAATTACCCAGGCTTCTGAGGACAAAGCCTAAAATATAAGCTTTTTTAGGTATCTGTGGGAATTTAGAAGCTGTGATTTGTGGCCAAGGGTACCACCCAGAGCATCGTGCAGGCGGGAGCCCCAAGATAGTGGAGTCTCTGGTGGTTAACAGCTCATGTGAGGCAAGATTACGTCTGCATTCATGCTTGTGCTTCCTCTGCACAATGGTAGAGGGCAAAGAAAGGAATGGGCTAGAGGTTCAGTCAATCAATCAATCAAAGGCCCCTCCCCCTGATATCCCTGCTATGTACATGGTCACATTCCTAGAACTGAAAGAGCCAGAAATCTAGTATCTGAGCTCTGGGAAAGGGAAAATACCTGGATTGTGAAAAAAATTAGGTAACTCGAGAATAAAAACAAGCCATCTGCCGATGTTCACGTTGGGTTTCATTTGTAACTGGCTTCTTGAGAAGTATATTCTGCTGCAGCTTTTTAAGCAATCTACACTTTTTGGCAGTTTCATACATGTCTCTGTGTTTGAAATGTATGCCATTTGAGGGTTATAAAGGGCTGAATGGTGAACAGGTGCGCTGCTGCAGAGATATGTGTTTGCTTTTAAGACAGCGCACTGTCTCAAGTAGATTTATATATTTCTGAAATTCTACGGGTTAGTGCATGCGTTGCAGGCAGCACAACAAGGAAAGAGGGAAGGGCAGCCACTGTCACGTAAACAGATGTGAGATGGCGGAATTTAAATTTGTCAGCGGCATTGGCCTTACCATGTAAATAAATTTGTGGTTCCGGTATTTTTAATTTGTCAGCGGCATTGCCCTTACCATGTAAATGGATTTGTGGTTCCGGTATTTGAATTTGTCAGCGCCATTGCCCTTACCATGTAAATAGATTTGTGGTTCCGGTATTTTTAATTTGTCAGCGGCATTGCCCTTACCATGTAAATGGATTTGTGGTTCCGGTATTTTTAATTTGTCAGCGGCATTGCCCTTACCATGTAAATGGATTTGTGGTTCCGGTATTTTTAATTTGTCAGCGGCATTGCCCTTACCATGTAAATGGATTTGTGGTTCCGGTATTTGAATTTGGCAGCTGCATTGCCCTACCATGTAAATAGATTTGTGGTTCCGGTATTTGAATTTGTCTGCGACATTGCCCTTACCATGTAAATAGATTTGCGATGGCGGTATTTGAATTTATCAGCGCCATTTCCCTTACCATGTAAATAGATTTGTTGTTCCGGTATTTGAATTTGTCAGCGGCATTTACCTTACCATGTAAATGGATTTGTGGTTCCGGTATTTGAATTTGTCAGCTGCATTGCCCTTACCATGTAAATAGATCTGTGGTTCCGGTATTTGAATTTGTCAGCGGCATTGCCCTTACCACGTAAATAGATTTGTGGTTCCGGTATTTGAATTTGTCAGCGCCATTGCCCTTACCATGTAAATAGATTTGTTGTTCCGGTATTTGAATTTGTCAGCGGCATTGCCCTTACCATGTAAATGGATTTGTGTTCCGGTATTTGAATTTGTCAGTGGCATTGCCCTTACCATGTAAATAGATTTGTGGTTCCGGTATTTGAATTTGTCAGCGGCATTGCCCTTACCATGTAAATAGATTTGTTGTTCCGATATTTGAATTTGTCAGCGGCATTGCTCTTACCATGTAAATGGATTTGTGGTTCCGGTATTTGAATTTGTCAGTGGCATTGCCCTTACCATGTAAATAGATTTGTGTTTCCGGTATTTGAATTTTTCAGCAGCATTGCCCTTACCATGTAAATAGATTTGCGATGGCGGTATTTGAATTTGTCAGTGGCATTGCCATTACCATATAAATAGATTTGTGATGGCGGTATTTGAATTTGTCAGTGGCATTGACCTTACCATGTAAATAGATTTGTGGTTCCGGTATTTGAATTTGTCAGCGGCATTGACCTTACCATGTAAATAGATTTGTGTTTCCGGTATTTGAATTTGTCAGCGGCATTGCCCTTACCATGTAAATAGATTTGCGATGGCGGTATTTGAATTTGTCAGTGGCATTGCCATTACCATATAAATAGATTTGTGATGGCGGTATTTGAATTTGTCAGTGGCATTGACCTTACCATGTAAATAGATTTGTGATGGCAGTATTTGAATTTGTCGGCGGCATTGACCTTACCATGTAAATAGATTTGTGATGGCGGTATTTGAATTTGTCAGTGGCATTGCCCTTACCATGTAAACAAATTTCTCTCAGTAGCATTTGATTTTGTCAGTGGTTTTACCACATCAGGTAAACAGATTTATGTCAGTGTTAAAAGCTGTCAGGGGTATTTTCATTTGTTGAACAACATGTTGTTCATTGCAATACCATAGGCAACAATGGGTCATATGTTGCAATATGGTGTTAGCATCAAGTGTTGTGCAATTTGCTGCTAACAAATTCACATTCTAAGGGCACAAATGTATTTATCTGATACGTCCTAGTGCTCTGACAAAATCAAATACCATTGATGCAAATCTCTGTATGATACGGTCCCTGTGGCTTTTTCAATAAAACCGAATCCAAGTAGGTCACAAGATTTGTGTTTCTATGGTCCTAACTGCAGAAATAAGAGAGGGTGGAGTTCCCTCTACACCATATTCTGCTATGTTTTTGTTGCTCATTGTCAGTGTCCTTTGTGTTAACTGAGAAGAACACTGAATATTTGAATGATCCACTTGTTTTTTATTTTCCATTATTTTGCACTGAAAAAACATTCACTCCTATTGATAGAGTGAATTGATAATTTAATATCTTAACTTACCAATTGCAATGACTTATGCTGAGCAAATATTTTAAGTGTGACCTACATTTAAGGTTCTGCGGTTGCTTGCTAGAAAAATGGAGATTCCAATGAGGAGATGACATCTCACCTTAGTCAAAGTCAATTTTATTTGTTGATCATTAGCAAGAAATGTATAGGTTAAATCCTGTTTCATCTAATGCTCAAGTATATAATCTTGCTTCTTTGAAATAGTTCCTGTAGTGGGTAATTTGTCAAAGTAAATATTCTTTTTATAATCAAGTATGCCTGTATTCAAATGGTGCAGAGCTGGTTGTGTTCCCAAAAGGCTAATGTCATTGTCTCCCAGAAAATAATTGTTGGTGTCTGAACCTGCAAAGTTCATTTTGCTTACATCCAAATCGATACCTTTGCAGAAATAGGGGGCTTTGTGATTTTTAAGTTTGAGGTTACATACTGCTCTGCTGGTAGCAGAGGCTGCTGGTAACTTGCAGAAGTAGTGTGGTAGGCATACATGCATGCACTCACTTCTGCCTATCCACAAGCACATACACTCACACACATCCATTCAAAAACACAAATGCGCACACATACTCACACCCGTCTGTTCACAAGTAGACATATGTACATATACTCATGCCCTTCCATTCATAAGCACATGTGCACACACATTGCCACCCATTCACAAGCACATACACCCGCACACTTGCACTCACCCATTCACAGAACACATGCGCAAATACACATGCATTCATACATACACACATGCACTCTAACATTCAATAAGGCACTTACTGGGCTGTGGCGGTGATGACAGAACCAGCAGGTGGTGGGAAACAGAAACACAACAGCCCATGAGCAGCTGGAGGCTTTGGGATGAAAAATAGGAAAAAGGAAATCCTGCCACCTCCTTTCATTGGTTAACCTTGTCAAGGGTTAGCCAATGAGAGGAACATCTCTCCTAAGTCGTCACAAAGTGAGATGGGGTCTATGAGACTTGTTGATCCCACCCTGCTCAGTGACGAGTTAGGGAAGTGTGATGTGAGGCATCACTGATAGACAGTCAGCCCTGTGTTCTTCAGGTCTTAAAAAACCTGAAGCGCCACAGGGCTGACTCTATCAGTGACACTCGCCCTCGTCATGCGGGGGAGGATCTTTTCAGGGCATTGCTGGGCTGATGATGTCACTGCCCTTGGGGCTGTGAGATATTCAGCCTGGCAAAACATGGCTCAGGCTGGCAGGCGTCGGCGCATTAGCACATGTAAACGCCTGGCTGCCTTACCCTGGAATGGTATCTGTCAAAATGACAAGGTGATTGGGTGGAGGGGCTGAGCCCTGATTCCTCTAGCTTTTGGGATGATTTGGTCTCCACCAAACTGTTTTTCTTTTACATATTAAAACATTGGAATGTGTCGGACATAAACATTGGTATTGGCCTGCTGCTGACAACATTACAATGTGTTAATATGTAGTACTCTACTCAGGATATTTGTAGATTACCAAAATTCTGCACTCTGATTAGCTCCTAAGTGGTCAAGATCCACCCAGGAGATTCATAGCTAAATCTGACTACAATTCCTATTTAATCATAACCCACATGTTGCTGTGAAAATCACACACCTCTAATCAAGAACTAGAGTGTTGACTTGTAGTTATATTCCAAACTACCCCATGTACCCAAGGAATCTGGTTAATGCAATAGCAACAGGTTCCTAGGAATTCATTCATTGGTTACTTCAAATCTCCAATAGAAACAGTCCATTGAGCATTGATCCAATAGGTGTATACATATTTATCCATAACTTGAATGAAAAACTGGGCCACCATACTAGTAAAAAGACATATTGACTTAACTATAAATCAAGTAAGATACATTTCACACCACAAAGTAAAGAGTGTAGATGGTGCAGTCCTCTGAGACAGGAGGAAACTAAAAACTGGGTAAAGAAGAGAAATGAGGCAATATAAATCTTGAAATGCTCTTGTTTCCTAAATTGGATCTCCAGTCTCGCTATTGAGTATATGTATGGGTCTCGTCGGACGGTAGATATCCATCTGCCCGCGTCATCTGTAGCGGCATAGGAACTCATGAAGAGTCAAACATCCATAGTCTTTTGAATGATCACAAATGAGTGCTCTGTCTTTTGGCAAATACTCTACCGTGTGGCCCACATGTGTCTAAAACCAGATGTGTACTAGTCCAACCCATGTCTCTTGTAAAGCCGTTCCAGTAGGATTCTTTAGATTAGGACTAAACATTTGCATAAAAACGGTTATCATTTGAGCTGCTAGGAAAACAGGAGTCCCAAAAGACATTCTTTATGTTTGCTTGGGGTTGCCTTTTACATTTAAAATGCTCCCAATCTATGGAAATGTTTTAAACAGTGTAAACCTTGACATATTTTAATGTGCTTTAAAAATATTTTCTTCATTGTTTCGATAAGCACGAATGGAAGGTGATTGCAATGTTAAGAAAGTGATTAGTTATACTTTATTTTATAAAATAGTTTGTTCTTTTACTGGTTTAAACATTCTACAAATTGGGAAATGATAGCATACTTCAGGTATTTGTAATGCTTTCAAATTTGAGCCAACTTTCAACTAGAAAAAGCTTAATATTGATTCTTTATGTATACATAATATACTTAGTAAGCACAGTAAGGTGAAACAGAAACCCGTATCACCTCAGAAGCTAAAATACAATTTTTAGTATTACAAAGAACATTTCAACATGTACAGGATCCCATAAAATACCAACAGAAAGGAAGGGGGCCTATTCTTTTGGCTTACAAACTAATAGAATTATTTTTTGTATGCATTTTAACTGGATTTCCACACTCCAATTTTATGGTTGTGGTTGAACAATGCAGCAAATTGTATTGCTGCGTGATTGAAGATCCCTATTTCACCAAACTCTTTACATATTTTAAAATAAGTTGTCATTAATTAACATTGAATGTAGCTGTCTTCAAATCATAAATAGATGTTTACATAGATAATAATTTTGTTATTTGTTTTTATAATTTCCTTACTCATAATAAAATGATTTTACACAAGTTCACGTTCATGCAGAGAGGTGCAAAATAAAGGTACTATAAAGAAAATAGGAGAAGTAAAAAAAAAAATTAAATGGCCAAATAGAAACTCAGTTTGAGAACTAAAGTATTAATTTCTTACCCTCTTTATATGTAAATAGATGCCTGACTAAAACCCCCTTCCTTGTCTACTAGAATGTTTCTATTTAAAATTTTGTGATGAGGCATTATGTGGCAGAGAGGAAGTATAGTCTGAGGATACAGAGGTGGAAAAGGTTTGGTGGGGATAGGTAGTAAGCTCTCTCATTAACTATTTTTAACCCTTTAAAAATATATTATGCCATAAATGTCTATAAACCCATGCTTTCCTTCACATTGAAAAAAATGGGTTTCATATCTGCATTAACAATAAACAATAAATTAAATTATTATTCCATCTCATTTAATGCAGCCTTCGCCTTATGGAATGCTTTAAAATTCATTAGCTCGGATTCCAGCTGTAGGGTGTTCAAGTGTTAATTTAAATAATAACGATGATGATAATAATAACATTAATACATTTTAAAAAAGCCAATTTTACTAATAGGCCAACATATCCACAGTTGAGGGGGCAGAAGCTGTTTGTGATTTACAAGGTAAGTGAGGTTGAACATTTCCTAGATGTCTGCCACAAAACCTTTTAGAAGCATCTGCCCCTTTTTATATGGTTAAGCCTAGGGAATTGGGATTCAAATGTGGCCAGCAGAAAGTTTGATGGTGTCACATGGTGGGCCTTACTAACCCAATTTATTGATATCACAATGAACTTGCATCTTGGTTCACACAAGGTAGGCTAATTAAAAGATTATCCCTGTGTTTGGAGATATTTTCAGACTTTTTTGGATATCCCAAAGTTTTCCTTTAGGCGAGTGGTTCTGTGACGCTCATAAATTTATTTGATTGCTCAAATGCGTAAATATTTCTGCATACAAAATTGAAACCAGTGTACACATTTCCATGCAGAAAGTTGGCAAAGAAGTTCGCTTGCCTTTTCCCCATGTGAATAATGTTTTTTAAAACAGAGAAATTCCTTGCCTTGCTGCCCCATTAATATAGGGGGGGGGGGGTTCTTCAACATTTCCCCCCATGAAATTCAGCCTAGAAATATACTTTGAGTATTAGAACAGGCAAACTCTTGAGGACCAAGTAGACGAAATCAGTCTAGGCCTGCTTGTGTTTCTGTTTGGAGGGAGCCTTGCCTGCGAGTTTGGGCTGGTCTGGTCCTATTGTAGCAGGAGCAAGACAGATTTGCATATGACTGATCTCTGTATTGAATAGTGGGTGAAAAATGATCATCTGGCTGCAGCCCAACGGAGCAGTGGCTGAGATGACGTTGTGCATTCCTTCCATTACTGTTGTTTGTTCAGTAGATGTTGGAAGGGTGGTGCGTATGCCCCGACGTAGGTTCCATGCTCAGTGTGTCACAGGACTCAAACTGTATCTCAAGATAGGACTTAAGTAGATCAAAACTGGTCTGTGGGGACATGTGTTCTCATGTGGCGGAGACCTGGCCTGGCTTTTGGGCTGGATTATTTATATTGCCCCTTTTGCGATAAGTGTGAAGAGTCTTACGCTTATGTTCTCTTTGTGTGCCCAGCATACACAGCTCTGCGCAAAGCGTGGTTGGCTCCATTATGCAGATTGCTGTCTACCAGAATATGCAGCATTGCATTGAGGGTATTGCGAAATGATACTCTCCCATGGATTGCAACAGCTGTAGACAAGTATCTGAGCTGGAAGTGGGCTATAAGATAAAAATCTCTTTAAACCAATTGATTAATGGATGTCTGGCATTTATGTCTGCAGCTTATCCTTTTTAATCATTGTGTATGCTTAATTACCTATTGTAATTTTAATTAGGACAATCCACTTTTTTATCTAATGCTTTATTGTAGATATTTAATATGATTTGTAATCAAGTGTAATATTGATGTGTATTTATTAATCTTTTATAGTGTTTTAAAATTATTTGCACTGAATCTTTTTGTAACAAAAATGAGTTTTATTAGATGTATTTCGCTTTTATGACATTTATTTGTCGAATAAAGCTTTTTGGATTGGATTGGAGTAGGATTAAGACTGATTTGTATATGGCTGGCCTCTGTTTAGTGTAGCATAGTGGGTGAGAAACTATTGTCTGTAATGCAGCCCTGAGTGATCACCATTAGTTGATGGGCAAACAGGTGCTTACATCTGCAGGAAACCCAGATTTGCAATGGTACCGAGACATGGGAGATTGCAAGTTATACCACGTCTGCTTGAATTCTACAAATATTCTGTAACATCTCCATTTCATATGTTCTCATTTGAACCAAGACCATAAAACCTCTTAAAATCAGGGAGGCATTAACTGCAAGTCTAATAAACATACATTAAGTGCATAGTCGGATACTAAGGGGTATTTCGCAGTACTCCAGGTGCAGGTTTGTGAGAACTCCAGATCAGTGCCAACTGGTTTCAGCGTGCGGCTCTGAAACTCAACAGTGGGCCCAGTATATTTGTACAGCACATCTGTGAGACACAGCTGGAGTCTTAACTTAGGCTGTGTACAGTTTTGAGGTTTCAGTGTGAACTGCTTCCTATTGGAGACCTTCACTAAAAGGCCACATTTTCTTGCCTGAGCAGGACAAAATGTTGAACAGTGAAACAAAATCAGGTCTCTGGAGAGTACTATGGCACAGATGACATCACAGTAGATATCATCAATGACATTGTGGATTGCACCACTCATGACATAATGTAGATTTCTTGAAACTATTGTTTCCTCTTCCCTGAGAATGTCTATCTTTTCCAAATATTCCCTAAAGTCCACATTGTAATCTTCAATATCCTCTAAGCCCATATCATTTAAAAGACACATGTGCAAAGCAGAAATAGTAACTAGGTGGAAATATATTATCTAAAGTTATGTTATGGTATGGTATCTTATGTTATGTAATCTTATGTTATGGCCTGTTATATGCTGTGTTACCAGACCTTTTGCTGATTGCTTGCTACCTGCAACAGAATGGGTCCTTCTCGGTGAGTAGTAGACACTCCAAAATTCATAACCCTTTTCAGGGGTACTTCAAAATGTTACTACTTTGGGTCCTATATCTGAAATTAGAGCACCAAGTACTGCTGCTAACATACATGTTATGTTATATGTTATGTTATAACTTTATTAAAGAGCACAGCTGTCCCAGTTAAGGGGCGTCCCGGCGCTGACCGTTCATTGTACAGGAGACTAGTAGGCGGAATAAAAAGGATCCTAGTTCAGAGGAAAGAGGAAGGTCTTAATGGCTTTCCTGAATAATAATGGTTTGTCAATGCAACGAATGGATGTAGACAGAGAATTCCACAATTTGGCCGCAAGTAGTCGAAAAGAGCGACCGCCAACACGACAAAGTCTGAACTTAGGTATAGTCACCAGATGTTGGCCCAAGGAGCGAAGATTACGTTGGGGTATGTAGGGAGTTAAGAGAGGACAGAGAAGCGCAGGGCTAGTACCTTTCAGAATCTTAAATGCCACACAAAGCGTCTTGAACTGAATTCTTGATTGAATCGGTAGCCAGTGTAAGGCACTAATAGTAGCTCTGGCAGAGCATCTACGTGGGAGTCCCACAAGAGCACGCGGTGCTGCGTTCTGGACTCGCTGAAGACGTAAGATTTCAGCTTTATTAGCGCCAAGGAGTAAAACACTGGCATAGTCCAGGCGTGATAAGATAGTAGCCTGGATAATAAGCTGACGAATAGGCGCATTAAAGAACCTCAAGATGGGACGGAGGCCTCTCAACAGGCCCACACATGTCGCTGCCACTTTCTTCGTGTGGCACTGAAAATTGAGGTCCGCATCCAGCCAAACTCCCAGGTTCTTAACCACTGGCTTGGCTATAGGTATGGTGCCTAAGGAAGCCGGCCACCAATGTTCATTCCAGAGGGAGATATTCTTCCCTACCAGCATCACTTCCGTTTTTGTGGCGTTCAATTATAAACAGTTGTCAGCCAACCAGCGGGCAACTGCAGTCATCCCATCTCTAAACCTCGCGGCAGTAGCGGAGGGGCCTTCAGCCAAGGTGACAACCAGCTGAGTATCGTCAGCATACGATACCAGTGTTAGGCCCCACTCTCTCGCTACAGCCGCGAGAGGTTGTACATAAAGATTAAACAACGTCGGGCTCAACGCAGATCCCTGCGGAACCCCTTGGCGGATGGAATGAACTTGAGATAGAAAAGTCGGTGCCCACTCCCGGAAGGATATGTCCGACAAGAAAGCACGGAACCATTCCAGAGCTTGGCCAGTGATCCCGATGGTCTCCAAACGGTACAGCAAGATGTCATGGGACACCGTATCAAAGGCAGCGCTAAGATCTAATAATATAAGCGCTGCACCCTGACCGGTGTCAAGAGTAGATCTTAAATACTCAGTGGAGACTAGCAAGGCAGACTCGGTACTGTGACCCGGTCTGAAGCCATTTTGCGACGGGTCCAGGATGTTATTGAGGGTCATGTGTCGAGATAACACCTCGTTCACGTGGGCCTCTGCCAGTTTGGAGACCCATGGGAGCAGGGAGATCGGTCTAAAGCTCTCAGGCAAAGAGGGATCAAGTGTGGGCTTTTTAATAATAGGAGAGATCAGAGCTTGTTTCCAGGCCAGGGGTAAAAGATAGGTTAAGTATCTGACCTAGAGGTTTCTGTACAAGCTCCATAGATTCCAAAAACTGGGCCGGCCTCATAGGGTCAGATGGAGAACCGGATTTGACCTTCTTACAAAGTTTCTCAAGAGCATCACATGAAATCTCAGGTATCATGGTCAAAGTAGAGATCCCTTCCCTGACCGTGACAGGACTCGGAGTGGGGGGAGGCTGAGAGAATGTAGCGTAGATTTTCTGCACTTTATTCGTGAAGAAAGAGGCCAGCTCCTCACATTGCTGTGCCGAGTCTACATGAGAAGTTGAGGTTTTAGTGTTGCTCAGATTTTGAACAATCTTGAAGATGTACTTCGTGGGATTAGAACTGGCTTTAATATTTTCGGCATAAAAATGAGCTCGTGCCTTGCAAATAATTTTATGATAGTGTTTCAATTTGGCCAGATACACTGTTTTAAGAACACTATCATAGTTCCTTCTCCAGATCCTCTCGGCTCTTTTACACTCCTTTCTAAGTGCTCTGAGAGCATCTGAGAACCAAGGGTTGGAGATCGAGCTGCGCCCCCTGATCCATCTGGCAGGGATGAGAGCATCAAGCCCTCCCCCAATCCAGTTACAGAAGGCGGTGTATGCGGCCTCAGGGTCAGCCAGATCTTCCTAAAAGGTCTCTCTCAGATAGGCATGAAAATCGTCTAACTTAAGTTTGTGCCAAGGGCTTTTAAACATTAGAGTGGCCTTGACTGTCTTGGGAGGATGTATTAGCATCCAGCTAGCTTTGAGCAAAAAGTGGTCAGTCTAGCCCATGGGTACAGGACGCTCGATCTGGACATCTGGGATGTTGGAAAACACAGGGTCCAGTATGTGTCCTGCTAAATGAGTGGCGTCCTGCACCAGTAGGTCCAGTTGGAGGGCAGCCAAATCTGCAATTAGGTTACAAATGGCCTGATCCGACTTATGGTCGAAATGAAGATTCAAGTCACCTAAAATGGAGAAATTGGCAGACCTCACCACTAATGAGCTGACTAGCTCTAGCAGGGCTTCATGAAATTTAGGAGCATGACCTGGGGGGCGGTAGATATATAAGCCAGAAAAGGTAAAATGCGGGCTTACATCTAGTCTGAACATGCACATTTGCAGCCGCACAGTTTCTCCTCCATAAAGAAGCAGGAATATTGTGCTCTGTAAATGACCGCTATCCCGCCACCCCTAGATTCGCGATTAAGGGTCTTAATCAAGTACCCCTCCGGAAGGGATAAACCAGTTATCCCTGTCATATCATCCCGCAACCAGGTCTCACAGATAAAAAGGACGTCGGGAGAATCGTCACTAAGCAAAGAGTGAACTTCCATGTAATGTTTGGCTAAGGAGCGCACATTTAACTGATAAACAATAAATCGCGTTTGACTTCCTGAGACTTTAGTTGTCCGAATCCCAGAAGGGGTACACGTGGAAAAAGCACAAGACTGACATCTCAGTCTTGACTCACCTAATTGTGATGGCAGTGCTGCGCAAGCTGTAGCACAAGGCTTTAAAATCAGGAGTTGCTCTCTATCATACTTATAGCAGGGGGGCCGGTCCCGACCAGGGGGACTGGCGAGAGGCGATGGACTGGCGATGACGGGCGCAGACGGGCTTGCCTTTGGCCCGCCTTCGGCGCGTCGCCGGCGCGCCCGCTGCGCCCGCTGCGCCGTCTGGTCCACATGCATATAAACTATTACTATGCCTTATTATATTGACATTACTACTACTTGTATTACCAAAACTAGTAAAACTACTAGTACTAACTTGACTACAACTCCTATTACTATTGTTGCTGACACTATAAGTACTTACAGTGCTACAAGAAACTCAGAAAATACTACCACTATTACTACAACTATGACACATCCTTCTACTACTTCTACAACTGATCATATTAGTAGTGCCGCTATTACTGATACCATTAAGTACTTCCCGAGAACTGCTAAAAGTACTACGATGACCACTATTACCACATATACTTCCTCTAGTGCTACAAGAACTGGTAATATTTTTGGAAGTCTACCACAAATCCATCTTTTTCAGAGTGGAAGAATAAGATAAAGAGAACAGTTAAGGAGGAATTTTGGTATCATACACCAATTATTATAATACTAACTTATTACAAAATGTGGGATCGCTCAGCCTATGGTGATAACCCTCAAGAAGATTATGGTTTTCAGAATCTTTAAAACATTTCCTGGTTTATGCTAAAATTAGCAATTTTTGCTATTGCAGTGTGAGAGCACAGCTACTCTAGACATTACAGTCACCTTAATTAAATGAACTTGTGAAATGGTTATTTTAATCTGGTATGAGAGCGACACAAAAAGAATATGATTGTTTTCTAAATTGTTGAATATTTAGAAACGTATTGACTATATGAAAAAATTTGAAACTTGGGTCCTGAGTAAATGTCTTTCTTTAAATAAAGCTCAAGTCATAGCCTCAGTATATATGTAAAGGGCTAAGATCTATGTAAATATGTACGAGTTGGAAGTTCTGTTTTATTTATATTTGTCTGAAACAGTGCTTAATTTGTTAAAAAATAAGCACCAGGGCTCTTGTCACGAGGTCACTGCAGCTTGCACCACACATTGAGCTGCCAATGATAGTAACAACACAAATACATAAATAAATAAATAAATAAACTACTAACCATCACACTCCTATAAGTGTGGCAATTCGGCCTATTTCAGGCCCCACAGCCATACGAATGGCTTGGGTGGCAGGTAATATTTATTTTAATGTATATTCAATCAATATTTTACTTGTTATGGTCATCTCTAATTTAGCCAAACAGTGCCACCTTGTGGCAGACTATCACAAGCTCAGGTGTTGACAATTCAGTGCGGGTGCCGAGCACTGGAAACCACCGGCTCAAATTAAGCACTGGTCTGAAATATGTGATAATTCAACATTTAAGTATTTTTGAAAAAGTAAGTATCCTAAACAATAAAACAAATAAAAAAACAGCTGATAGTATTAATAGAGCTACTACAACTGATGCCACTACTAGTTTTTGTACAGCTGCTATGGCTTCACCTGGTGCTGTAAAACCTGCTGACACCATTAATAATATTATTAATGCCACTACTACTGGTTCCATTACTGCTAGCTATAATAAAACCACAGCTACTTTGCAACAGGAGACACCCCAATTTCCCCCTCTTTCATTGTGTTGTCTTATTTTAATTAATTATTGTTCGCAAAATGTATGGTAAGTGTACCTGTATAAAGCCGTTACTTTATGTATAGGTTAGTGTATGAAATAAAGCCAATGTAAAAAGCGGTCAATGACTTTGTACTTGAAGGGAGTTTACTAACGTCTGGTTTACTGGGTGTTGGAGAGTACGTAAGTGAGTGGATAGGTAAGGAGAAGCATGAGACGGCCACGAACGGACTTAGGATGAATAAGTGAAGGAATTGCTCAAATAAATGCCATCTTACACCCAAATGTCCTTTCATTTATCCAGAATGTTAAGTATACACAAATGATTTCCCATCATATGTGAAAAAGTGTCCTCTTATGCCACGTATTTGGTGTCGTTTGGGCAATGCTCATTTGGGATGTCATGTGTGAGATCATAAGTAGCACACAGTGGTGGCTCCTCCGCTAAGGCGGAGGAGCGACGCCCCACTGATTTGCAGCAGTGAAAGAAAGGAAAAATAAAATGATAATAAGTCGAGGTTATTATCATTTGATTTCTTCCTGCTGTCGGCAGCATTGCGGGCGGGGCGAGGCTGCTCCGATGACAGAGGAGCAGGGAAGGAGGGGGTTGCCCACTCCAAGTGCACACTTTGCTTGTTCTCCATGTTATCCATAAAGGCTGCATTACAGCCTCCATGGAGGATATGCCTAGGCCCCCAGCCCGTGTCTGAGCGCCAAACCACGTCGCTCAGACCAATCACAAGCCTGCATTGCAGCCTTGTTATTGGCAATGGGGAAGACCGGCCAGGATTGGAGATGGCAGGACGACTGCCGAGAGGCACGACGAGGGGGGGTTATTTTTTTCTTTTTTCACTCCCACTTAGCCCTGCTCCGTCACCCCCGATTGGTGCCAGCTGCTCCTGGTAGCACGTGGCAGAAAAGCTAAAGTTTCATAGGTATTTTAATTTGCAAATTTCCGTTTTTTTTATGCTTTGGTTCATTACCTTAAGACATCTTCAACCAAGATTTTAATTTCACAGTTTTATACTGCTGAATAGATGTGTTTAATAGACCCTTTCTCCGCTTTGACTTAGGGTTTTTCAGTGAATGTCATGAGTTTCTGATGATATCCCTTGGTGATGATACCTCATTAATATGTCTACTGCCCTAGGTGGCGGGGCTTGTGGAGTTTACGTGAGTGGTATGTACAAAACATAACTAGCAACTATCTTCTATGTGATCCACTCAAATGACAATATATATTTAGTTAAGGTTATTTTATAGTGCTTCTGTATTTGCAGGCTGTCAGAGCGCTTTACTTGTTATATCTGAGCAGTCCCAGGTGCACAAATGACGCCAGTAAAATTTTTAATTCGAACAACATTCTAATATGAGACAATATTGAATTTTAATATAATACATATTAATATTATAATGCTATTAGAAACATAATGATAGTAGCATTATTGTTCCCCCACACAAACCTTATTAGGTGCATTAAACATAGGCTACGGTCTTCACGCTTTGCATGGCATGCGCTGTGCATTTTCCCTCTTTGGCCCAGGATAGGAAGTGCATGTGGTCTGTATGCAGTACACACAGGGCAGAGCCTGCGTCCATGCCCAGTATATACTGTGCATGCCAGTTCAAGCCTTATGTTAGTATAGACTTGAATCCTAAGGTATAGCCTAATATAGACTTGAATCCTAAGGTATAGCCTAATATGCCCGTGCCACCTCATCAATCTCATATATAGCCTCATATTCCCCGTGCCGCCTCCTTAATCACATATATAGCCTCATGTTCCGCGGGCCACCTCATCATTCAGATATATAGCCTCATAAGGCCAGTGCCACCTCATCCATCACGTATCTAGCCTCATGTGCCCCGTGCTGCCTCATCAATCACATATATAGCCTCATATGGCCTGAGCCGCCTCATCAATCACATATGTAGCCTCATATGCCCGCTGCCGCCTCATCAATCACATATATAGCCTTATATGGCCGGTGCCACCTAATCAACCACATTTGTAGCCTCATATGGCTGGTGCAGCCACATCAATCACATATTTAGCCTCATATGCCCAATGCTACTTCATTAATCACATATATAGCCTCATTTATCCCATTCCGCCTCGTCAATCACATGCAATAGCCTCATATGGCCCGTGCCACCATATCCATCACATACATGGCCTCATATTCCTCGTGCAGCCTCATCAATCACATATATAGCATCATAGGGCCGGTGCCGCCTCATCAATCACATATGTAGCCTCATATGGCTCCTTGCCACCTTATTCATCACAATTCTAGCCTCATTTGCTCTGTGTCGCCTCTTCAATAACATATATTGCCTCATATGGCCGTGCCGCCTCATCCATCACATATATAGTCTCATATGCACCGCGCCGCTTCACAACTCATAGGTATATCTTCATATGACCAGTTATAGCCCATGTAATAATGCTTTGACTTCTGTGCGCTGGTGTTTCTTCACATGACCAAGTACAGCCCTGTATGCTCAGCTTTAACCCTTTGATGCTCAGCTCTAGCATAAGATTAATTATAACCAAATATACTGAAGTATGGCCTCATATACTCACACAGAGCACTATGTGCTGTCAGGCACAGTCTAGACCTGCAGATATAGCCTCACATGTGCAGGAATGGAAGCATTTGCCAGGTGCAGCCTCCTTTTTTACACATAAACTATTATTTTGGAGAAGACCATTTCTATTATAGGACGGTGTTTACTGTACATTAAAAAGGAAGAAACAAAACCCATGCTTTAAGGTAATAAAAGAGTCTCAAACTCAAACATGTATGTTGGTAATGCAAATACAGGTGTACCTGCATGTCTTCTCTCATGTTAAAACTCATGCAAGCCCAAGAATCACGCTGACAGTGTTTCATTTGGTAAAAGGAGTATGTTCTGAGTGCAAGTCCTGGTATGGACAAGGCTGGCAGTAAAAAGAAGTGCTAGGGAACGCCAGTGTCTACAAAGAGCATTTAGCCCCGCCTCTCCCTTTGCACAATTCACAAGAAGCCTATAGCTGCTCATTACCATAGGCAGGAAAGGGTAGTGACTGGTTTTGGGAATTACCCTAAGGAAGTGCCGGAGCAGCAAATAGTGTGTGCATGTGCGGGTGTGTGTCCTGGACAGGCAAAAATTGGAAGTGACATGCTTTTTTTTGTTTTTTACCATACCCTGCTTCAGTGGCAGCTGGCATCAACAGGGAGGAGGGTCGGGAGTGCAAGCTCAAATAAAATTTAAAACTATAAAAATAAACGGTTGCGCGCATATACATATAAAATATATTAAAAGTAAACTTACCTTACGACAGAACCTGCTGCTCCGGACCTCTCGCGACTGCAGCCTGGCACCAGGAAACTCCCTTGACCAATCTGGTGCTGCTCTCAAGCTGTTTGAGCAACTCCCTGATTGGAGGGAATCGCCTCACTCGGCGCTCCACAGTACTCTGGAGGCCTGCACTTGCTCTAACCCAGCTGTGAGGCTTCAAAGTGCGCATGTCTGCCTGGCCGTCTCAAGGCGGCCGGTCAAAGGGACATGCGCACTTTCAAAAGTGCACATACATCCCACCCTCCTCCCTGCTGCTGTCAGCCAGCGGCGGCTTCGCCTCGACCTACCACTTGTTTCAGGACGGGAAGGTGAAAAATAAAATAATAATGAATTACCATTTTATTTTTCATCTTGGGGGATATTAAAGTTGGGTGACGCTCCTCCGCTCCAACGGAGGAACCTCCGCTGCGCTGTGGCGGCTCCTCTCACAGCAGGTGTCATGATCTCTAGAGAAAGTGGAGGGTTCATTGTGAGGATGGCAGAGGCCATAGGCTCCACTCTCTGTGAAGATCTGCAGCCAGAGTTTAAATGGTCCCCCAGAGCCAAGTGCACCCAATAGTAAAACCTGCCAAAGTACTCCAGCCACCTCTTCTGAGGTGCAATTTGTCACAGTTTGAGGGTTTTAATTGGAAATGTTTATCCACAGAAGATATAAGAGAGGAGTCAATGAAAGTGCCCATATGACAGCAGAGACTTTAATTTCAGCTTACACACTTGTTAACAGAAAATAGAGATACAGTTTACCACATTACCAGCTAAGGATCCACCTGTTGGGTTCATCATCACATTCAGTCAGCAAGCAAAAGAGTTAAGGAATATAATACAAAAAGACTGGGGAGTGCTCCTCGTTCAGTGACCTTGGAAGGGGTCATAGAGGACCATTCACTTTAAGCACACAGAAGAGTCCTGACCTGTGGCATAGACTAGTTGTGATCCCTTGAACCCCATCAAAGAAAAGCTAGCTCCAATACGACAATATGGTTTCCCACAAAACCCAGAAATTTTTTTCAACTCTGTCATTTGCTCAGTATGTGATAATGCAGGGACATTAACAGATTTTACACTAATATTAACACATCATATACCTAACATAATCTTTTAATTGATTAGCTACATAATACAAATGAAATGTAAGTACTTATATGCCCCTGATGTGGTACAATGTTGATGGATTATGGATTTCACTGTGCCATTTTACTGCATAAACACTAACACTGTCACTCATCCTAATCCACAGGGTGGAAATGGGCATTTGACCTTCAGACTAGGCAGGGGTGTGGGGGGGGGGGTGTAATCTCTATCTGCAAGCCCTTAGGTGCTCAGAGGGACTTCACAGTTTTAAAGATTTCAGGGCGCACTGTCATACCACATCTTTCTGCCCACCATGGCTCACGTGCTCATGTCTGGGCAGCTCTGATTTATGCACTGCAAACAACTGGCAGAGGGTTCATTGTCTATGTCTGATGACAGGTCCAGTCTGTACTTTATCAGAAGTGCATATGAGAAAGAGAGTGTGGAGAAGCCTTTGTTCTCAGACTATCTCTGTTCAGCATTAGCTGCCAAAATGTTGCCACTCACTAACCATTATCCAATCTATCTGTACAGTCAGACCGTGTTCGAGATTCCATTGGCTGCATACAGCCAGCACACAGCTTCAACCACCCACAGATCTGTAGTTCTGTACTGTCACATTTTCCTCACAGATTTTGAATAATCGTCCAGATTTTCGACCAATCAGTAGACACCACATAGCATGGGTGACTTTATTATACCTACACCCAACAGCCCGCATACGCACTAATAAATGTATTTCCGGATCATTAAGGATA